>NC_137694.1:80346103-80946103 GCF_964034855.1 Anser brachyrhynchus
GACCAAGGCTCTGCAGAGCCACAGTGGAAAATGGGAAAAGGCAAGGTGAAGAAGGTGGCATCGTGGGTTGATCAGAGTAGAAAGTCTACTCGCTGGTTGTTGTTAGATGATAGCTGCACTGAAAATGATGAAAATCATCAAACGCCTCCCTTATCTGACAGCATCTGAAGACAGTCAGAGCCACAAAGGTTGAAGTTCTGGTACTGCATTCAGCTCACCTAAAAGATATTGGGCACTAACTCAGGAGCCCCTAGAGAAAGGGGAAGTGTCACGTAAAAGAGGAAAATTAACTACTTTCCCCCACCTCTCAAGGTAATCCTGGCAGATCAAAGCTGATGCACAACAGAAGGCAGCTAAAGGAAATTTAAAACTCCTTTACTACTTATCCTTTACTTCTGCAGCAGAGATCTGGGCTGCTGGCAGAGAATTCACCATGAATACCACCTGCCTTTGAAATGTGTGCCCCCAGTTAATCTGAGGGTGTCCAGATCTGCAGACATTCTTAAAAGGTCCATCTTTTGAAGAGATATCTTTAGGAGGGCAATACTGCCTGAAAAAATGAGAGCTAATGTAGAAATAAAACCTTCCTTTAGCTTTTTGCTGCAGTTACAGAAGAATGATCTTATACCTAACACATGAGGTTTCGTTCAATTTCTAGCTCTACCATCAGTTTCCCACATGCTTTAGGCAAAGCACAATTTTTGTTCATACAATCCATTGGATGTATAATAATGTAATATTTGTTACATTATTTATATACATCATATGATATATGTATTATTCAGTTCACACTTTCTGTATGTATGTTCACGTACATTCCTCTCATCCATTGTCTTAGCCACGTCACCCATAATTTCATGAAGATAAAATTCACGAAGATGCCCTTACCACAAGGGTTTTTGAATTGCTCTGGTATTGCCACTAAAATGACAGCAGCTGCTCCGGACTCTGTGCTGTGACACGCCTCAAAACCCACCCTATCTGTAGCTATAATAGAAAGCTTTTAATCTCTATGAACTGTATACTGAAGAAGAGAGATCCCTGACTAATTTTACTGCTCTTTTTCCCCAAAACAGAGTCCACCTCCCACAGAACTGACCTACTTACCCCTTGACCCGTAGCTCTGCAGTCAGGACTGATTAGCTCATCTACAGGGAGGTCCTAGCCAGCAAAGTGCAGAATTCAGAGCTGCTGCGCGACACCCTAGTACAACTGCCAGGTTCTTCATTTTATCCAGTCCAAAATCCTGTCCACCTTCAGACAGGTGACTGCAAATAAGTAAGTGCCAGACTCCAAGTCTACAAAAACTGTGTATGTAAAAGTGGGTAGGGATTCTGCCTTTTTCCATTTATTCTTGTAGATTTTATGCATGGCCAGGAGAAATAAACATGCATGAGGTACCCATTTGGGGTTGATAAGTTGAAGAAAATCAATCCTATAAACAAAGCCATTTTTATTCCAAAAGACCTAGGATTTTCAGATGCATTTTATTAGTATAGCTAAAGGTTACAAAAGCAAGATTATTTTGCAAACTCATGGGGGACTGAGGAGAAAGAAACCATCCAAAGCCTACAAGCAGAGGATGGACTTCACCCAAATGCAGCACTGAATTTAACATCATTAATTTCAGAGACCTTGAAACAGTCCATTCATGAGGAGTAATTTTGTCACAATATACAAGTAGGTAAAATTATTTATTTTACTCTTTGCATTCTACTTAATTATAAAATAAAAGGGACCAAGTGGAAGAAAATCACAGCTTCAGGGAGAAGTCTTAGTGCCTCAGGAAAGACAGAGAGGAGGTGGCTCTGACATATTAAACCCAAACCAGTACACCTCTCTTGCCTCATATCTGGTTCTGTTCGGTGAAATTTGACCTAAAATGAATACAACTTGAAGACTAGAAAAGAAGATACTTGTAGCAGATGACTCCTAGTGATAAACAAAACATCCTTCAGCAGCTATCTACTAGTATGTTCTTCATGTTCTATTAATAATAAGAATTATGTTATTTTAATCTAATAATTATATTATAATTATTAATTGTATTATGTTGTTATATTATAATAATATGTATTAATAATTAAATTGGGATAAAAATACCCAAATATTTCAGAGGCAAAACTATTTTGATAATTTTTTCAGAATACCAAAATACTGATGACACTACATATTTCAGCAGTTTAGTAGCCGAGAGAGAAATCAGGATGTTTCTACTGCAAGGTGACTGGTGGACATCCCTTTTCACAGTAAAGTGTTTTTGTTTGTTTCTTTGTTTTTGCATTTGTGTTAGCCTTCTAGTCTAGATAATTACATCCAGATCCTCAAAAACATTTAGGCATTATCTTACATTGTTTTGAACATTACGTTAGTGTTACACCCAAGTGTCCAAACTGCATCTGTCCTCTTCTGGACAACATGAAGCAAATTTAAGACTTTTGTTCCAGGTCTCAAGACATATCAAAAGTAATGCTACAAAGAAAATAAATCCTATGCTTTGAAGGGAAGTTCTTTTTCAAAGTTATGGATATTTTACTTTTCAGTATAGGTGTAAGCTTCATTTCCATTGCTTGATTTTATTTTATTTTTCACTAAAACATTGTGATTTTTTTTCACTTTTTGTAGTAAAACAAGTGTACTATTGTAGGTTATTGTATCTAAAAATGTATTGCAGAAATGTTTTGTTTTGTATTCTGGAATCACTAATGTACACAACTAATAATTAAGGTAAGCAAAGCAACAAGCAAAATCCCAGTCTTTTAATCAGCAAAACCTCTTTTTCAGTAGCGTACATCTCCAAGTATAACTTCTGTTCTCTTTGCACCCACTGTACTGTACAATTGTCCATATCAGGATCACAGTGTGGGGGGATTGTTAGGCTGACACCTCACAGAAATTATAAACTGCTTTAAAAACAACAAAAAAACACACACAACAGTGGTCAAAAGATTAAATATCCTTCTAAGGAACAAGATGGAATGAACCTGCTATTTATTTTACATTCAGCTTAGTCATAGTTGTGTATCGATCTAACAAAGTCTAAGTCAAATCAAATAAGAATTCTGAACGATAACAAAGTGTCACACTAAATAATTCATTTTATCTATAGATATGCTTAAAGATGTGCAACCTTTCAGGTAGATGTTGAAAGGAAAAGCCCATAAAGTTGTATAAATGTTTTTCTTCTGATGTTCTTTCCCTTCTAGGAGGCAGCCTTATTTAAAATGTGTTTGTTTTTTTTTTTTTCTTTTTCAGAGCTTAAAATCATTTGATGATGAAACATTTCAATAAAATTCTAGAATAGTGGATATATCCCTGAAAAGGGTAGCTTTTCATTTCAGCTGCACTTATACCATGTATCCTAGCATTTTTGCTATCTCTATCTTCATCTCACTTGCTTAAACCTTCCCTTTGACATTTCAAACAATCATATGTCCTCGCAGTCCCACAAAATTAATGAATATATCCTCCTGATGTTAAGGATATGGGAAATGGGGCATGCAAAATTGAAGGTCTTTTTTCTTCCTGAAAACACTTGCATGTATTGAATATAGAATACTTGTATGTATTAGTCTCATTGAAGTGAGTTGGATCATCCAGAAAGCATGTGCTTAACAGCTTGCAAGATGAAACTTGTATAAGGACATAGAGAAAATTAGTGGCAGCATGGAGAATGGAATCCATTTTTTTCTGCTTTAATCATCCATGACATTTTCTGAAACACTCCTTTGTTCCATACAATGTAAATAATGACACAGCCACTTTTCGGATATGCTGTATAATGTGCCCAAGTCCTTGAAATACTGGATATGGTGCCTTAGTATCCATCACCTATGCTAGGATAAGGATTACTGATGAGTAGGTTCAACAACGGTTACACTACTCTGTTCATGTTTGCAGAATCTCTGTTTACTTCTGTATATTTTTCTCCCAAATGAATAAAGTGAAATTATTTTTTTTTTAAAAAAAGTTAAAATTTGAATTATTTTCTTGTTAATGAGCAGCAAAATTTTAACGTACAAGTCTGAACTGGGAGAAAAATATATTCATAGAAAAGCAGATTTGATATGTAAGTGTCCAAAACAATGCATTAAAGAAGACGAATGCAGTTGTTCTTTTTTCCTTTTACAATCTAAATTACAATTCTTAGCAGCAAAGACACTGTACTGTCTTGAATACCTTTCTTCCTTCCCCTTGAGAGATGTACAGTCAAAGCTTTGGATACAAAAATCAGTTTATTCTTTTTAATGCCTCTAAAAGTGTTAATTTTCCAGGTTCATTGTAGTTGTTAGCATTCAGAAGGTTCTTTTAAGTGCTTGTCAAGGACTGAATTGCTTAGAAAAAATGTGAACTGGTTCACTGATTCAGACCAGTTCACTCATTCAGAGTACTGTAGCAGCTCTTTTTGCAAGCTCCAGTTTGGAGAGTGGTTGACAAACACTTTGAAGAATATTCTTTCCTGCCATCATTTCATGAATTCACATTCTCCTGCATGCAGGGCTTCAAATAAAAGCAATTGCATCCTGGAGGACAGAGCCACGTTTCTACCATGCACCACTGACCTTCACATCATGTAGCACTTACCATGTCATTCATATGCAGTTCTTTTGCATACAGTTATGGAAAACTGCTGCTGATATTGCATTTCATGTTATTCTCCTGCTGACCTTGCATATGGAGATTAAATGCCAAGCAACCTTTGTACCAAATCTTCTGTACTTTAAAGTAAGCATACCAGCAGTCACAGAGACGCAAGTGGAATTTGTTCACTCCTTGTGTCAAAGCATGAGCCCCAGCAAGCTCCAACAACAGGATAACACTTATCCACGATCAACTGGTTGGCAGCAAGGCCATTATGTACCCTTTAAATCTTTGTCACCTGGGACTAACACATCTGTTCCAAATACCCTGGGAATCCCTCCTCAGTGAAAACCATAGGAGTTTTCATGTAGGTGTTTTCACATATTACAGCATACTCCCTTTCACTGTGTACGCCACCAAAAGGCCTGTCCTGTAGCAGTAGTTGTGCATTCACTTCAGAAATTATTTGCCAGCTAAGTCACACTGCACTCTGCATGTTCACACACTCCTAGAACAACCTTTTTGGGTTTGGTCTCTGTAAAACACATCAACAGATTACTCTCTCTGGGGAATCAGAGTGTTAGAGAAAAAGGCCTGTACGTACAACTCTGCTGGAGTATCTAGTCCACTGACTTACTCAAGAGAGTATAAACTATACCTAAAAGATGAATAATCTCGATTCTTCTAACTCCCTCACTACACAGAAAAGTTGTCTCTCTTTGGCTGCTGCAGTATGGGAGAAGGAACACATGTGCTTGCAGAAACATATTTATATACTGCTGGTTGAGCTAGAAGGAAGACGGAGAGTACAACAGACAGTTTCATTTGGAAAAAAGGCATAAAGATCCAAATGAGACGTGGAATGAAGCAAAAGAAAGAATAAGGACCACTACCACCACCAACTCCTTAGGCACGTAGAAATCCAGGAACAGCAGGTGAACCATAAGGCTTAAAGGGTTTCCCAGAGGAGTGGTACAGCAAATGCTGGAGCTGGGGCACTGAGGGGTACCCTGAGGAGATAAAGAATGCTAACATTTCCCTCGCATCAATAGAAGTGACAAAACAGAGAGAACTATCTTTCTGTCTTTTCCTCTCTTCCCTTGCTAATTCAGATTGTTAATCTTCAACACAAACAGTGTATTTCATGGGCAATGGTACTGCTGTTTTAAAAAGTAGTGGCATGGTTGCAATTGTGCATGGTGTAACACTGTTCCCCATGGCACCAGCTTCCTGCCGTGTGTCACTGCAAGGTGCAGGCGAGCCCTTGCTCTGTTGCACACCAGAAGTATTTACAACAATTTCTTGTCCACAGCTTTAGTGGACAAGCTTTCTCCTTTCATTCCCCCAATCTCAAAGGTAGAATGAGGATCTCTCACTTTTTACTTTCAATTTTCTGGTGCATCTGGGCACAATTATTAATAAATTTAAATGTTGTGTGCTTGGAAAAGAGTTGTCTTCTGACTGCATTTGCACAGCACCTAAAGAAATAACTCTTTGTCACTGGAAAAGGCTCCCTGGCAGCATCACAATACAAAGTAAGGTACTTCAGAAAGACTACCCTTAAAAATAAATATATTCTGACTGCAATGTACTTGCACTTTCAGTTTTTAAAGATTAACAAGTGTGACTAAAGATTGCAAAATTTTCCCTGCTTCATTCCATTGACACATTTAACTATATATTCTCAATATGTTTATTCTTCATGCTGGTACTTTTCCTTCCAAGGGACACAAACCTAAAAATATGAGCATTTTCTTAACAAGCACTGCTGGGTTTAATACTCATAAACTGAAGCATGAAGTACGTCCACTAATACCTTCCCTAATTATTTCACTTATGCCATTAATTTCATGGCATAAATACTGCAAAATAGATAGACATTGCTAAAGAGGAAAAAAATACAGCAATAGTCAAATTTTATGGTATGATGTCACTGTGAACAGGCTTGCCTTTTCTGTATAACTTTATATAAAAGGGCATCTTCTTAGAAATACGAAAACTTTTTAAAGAAGGTAAACACAGCATCTGAGAACACTTGCTGAACTTTTGATTGAAAGCTGGAAGTCCACATAAAGGGAGGAAAAGGTTTAGTTATCAGTCTGTTGGGCATGGATTTGAAAGCAATGAAAGTACTTGTTAGAAATTTTTGTGCATTGCTGAATTTTTCAAGCATTATTGCCTTTTGATATTCTCTTAATATTCATGGAAAAGCAAGCTGTGCTGGTCGCTTAGAAGATGCCTGCTTCAAGTCATGTGGTTTTTCCTTTTGGTTGAGCATATGTGTTCTCTGAAAGGGAGAGAGATCACTATGCCTACTTAAATTTATCATCTTTAAGAGTATCCCTCTCTTGTATGGTGCAACTTCTGTTTTCTGAGACTGACAACTTTTAAAAGTGATCAGTTCTACACTTGCTTTTCGTATACTCGTACGCCCTCCAGTTATTATGAACTGCAGTGTGCATTTGTCCCCATGTGGTAGATCAGCGCACTGACCAGGTTCCTGTCCCTCAGGCAGTGCCACCTGCCACAGCAGTCTCCCCTCTTCCCTTGTCCTCCCAAGAGGGCTGAAGGACCGTGCCATGCCCTGGGCACAGCCTTCACTGCTGCTGTGGCTTTGTTCTGGAGGGAGCTCGATGCTCAGGATGAGCCCTGTGATGGTTTGCAGTCATCACAAATGATTTGGCATCCTAGACCAGCCCAAGACAATGACCAATGAGTGCTTAAATGTTTTGGGGTCAGGTTCCACTTCTGCCAAGAGAGCAAAGTTACTGATTTTGGCCTTTGCCCTGGAGCTTCAGGTAGCCTCTCTTTGATATCCTGTGGCAGTGTGCACTGCACAGAACAGACGTGGTGAATCTGAGGCAGTAGAAACTACCAAAGCAACATGAATTACAGCAACATTTCTCTGTCCTTTTATCCTTGGGAATCCTAGACACATGCATAGACAAAATTGCTTACATATAGACTGTTATTTTAATGAATGCCTATCCGTGTAGCTCAATCATTATAATTCAAAAAGCAATGCCCAGGACCAGATTTATACATTTCATATTTGTAAATTTTGTACTTGAACTTTTAGCTTCGTGAGAGGAATGCAATCACTGCAGTCTTCATTTCTGGTAAGGAGACCCAACATCTATACAATTGCTCCTTCTTTCTCTTTTCTTGCCTAAATTTGTTTGCATAAGGTTATCTCATTATTTCTGGTCGTATTTTTGAAGTATTCTCTTAGCTGGAGGACCAGTTAAAGCTTCAGGGTTGTTCTTCTGATTTAAGAAGACTACAGATTTGAGCAGTGATGTACAGTTTTCCAGACACTAAGCAGCTAGGATTGCTGGGCAATATGTTATCCTGGACTAATGCAGATGGCTAGAAAATGTCTGAGGTACTGTACTTGATAGCTAGTTTACAAAAATGAATTGTTTGTACTTACTGGTTGGGAACTGTACCCTTCAGTACAGACAGGTCTTATGTGTGTTTGTGACCACATAAGTTTGTGAAATTTTAAAACAAAACAAAAACAAAACCAATCAGCCAAACAACAATGAAACCAGCAGAATCCACAGGTATTTCTGCAAACCCACACCTCTCAAACATCTCTAGAAGCATTGACCATCCTTACCTGGATATACTTGGGAACAAAAGGCTGTATTTTGTAACCTTTTTTGTGTGTTTGTCTTGTGAGCTCTCTTTGGTCTGCATTAATTTTTTTCTGTTCATATCACTCCCCCTTTCTTCCTCTTTCATCCTAAAAGTCTTGAACAACGGAAAATTTTCTGGAAGAGATATGGTCTTCATAGTCTGCCATAAGATTTCTTTTCACCTCTTTGCCTCCATAAACCTTGTCTCTAATCATATTGCCGTCACATGCTTCACAGTCCAGTATGAAGGCAAAATGAATCAATTGACAACACAGGTTATCTACCATTAGCAAGACTGCAGCCACCAGGTCAAAGGAAGTGGTTATTCCCTTCTACGTGGTGTTTGTGAGACAGATGGAGTGTGGTGTCCTGCTTTTGGATACCAACCAACAGGAGAAGATCACCAGAGGATCCCCAAGATGGTCAAGGGCTGGAGCACCGGCCCTGTGAGGAGAGGCTAGGCTGGTTCAGCCTGGGGAAGATGTGGCTTTGGGGGTCCTAAGAGCAGCCTGCCTGGCTTGACAGGGAGGGTATCAAGAAGACAGAGCCAGACCTGTCCTGGGGACACACAGAAAAGGACTAGAGGCAATGGATAGCAAGTTGCAGCAAGGGAGAATCTGACCAGACTAAAGGAAAAAAAAAATCTTCCTTATGAAGGTGGTGCAGAACTGGGAAAGGTGCAGAGGGGCTGTAAGAGTTCCATCCTTGGAGATTTTCACAACTTAATTACAGTCCTGAAAATAAGACCAAGCTTGCCTTGTGTTGAGCAGGAGGTTGGACTAAATGACCTCCAGATGTTCTGTATAACCTGATTCATTCAGATTCTCTGACTCTAACCTGCCCCCAAGAAAACCTGTCCTGATTTCCACCCCACCAGCACGTCACAGTTCCTACATCCTATGCACAGCTTTCTGGCTGGCTAGTACATGGCATGTGAGTGACATTAAACAAACTGTGACATCTCTATAAGTTATAAAGTACTCATCACAATGGTATTAGTAATATATCAGAGCTGCTGCATCTGCATGCATTGAAATATAACTCCCATGTTTCGCTAAGTTATTTTTAATCTTTGTTCAGAACTAAGCTTCAGGGTAAGCTGGAAGACAGGAATAGGATGGTGGAGATCCTCCTCCCAGGTGACTGCATCTTCATGATGTCTGTGCTTCATACAAGTATAGGAGGGATATACAAAGTGTGCAAGCAGGAGAGGTAGTTGGGGGCAGATTCAGTGACCAGTTATTCTAACCTGAATCAAAAAAAAGAGTCTCAAGTAGCCATTGGATTTCTGGAACGTGAGGAAAGGTCCTTTGTTTTATCATGTATGTTAAATTCCTTTATGCACAGGGGAAAAGTCGATTTTACTTTTACAAATACAAAGAGTCAGCTAAAGAGAAAGGATGACCTTTGTTAAGTGAAAAAATATCCGATACCTGTTATTCACTGACAGCAGGCGTCTTGATGTCAGCTTTTAAAACAGAAGTCCTATTGTTACTTCCACTTGCTTTAATGATGACATTTTACTTCAAAGCTTCAGTGTTTAGTCCCAGGCAACAAAAGTTCAGTACCTCCCCAGAATTTTGTACTGTGGCATTTTTTGTGGACCCTAATGGAACCAAGGCAATATTTAACTACAAATGGAGGGAAAAGCCAAAGACCTAATTTGCTAAATGCATGAATTAGAACAAATGCAACATCCTTAAATATAACAGCTTTGATTTAGAATCTGCATGTAGCTTTGATTCTGAAGGCCTGATCAACTATAAATTACACCCCTCCTTATTCAAATAAGTCCTCTTATTCAATATATGAGAAAGAGGGCCACTGATATATGGGGCTTACCATGTGAAGCATAGTAAAGCTTCCCACTCAAGGCATTCAGTTTGTTTTGGTTTTACTATCTCGTTTTTACAGGTTACCTCTACAGAGTTGCAGAATTTGCACACCGTAGTATCAATGTGTGGAGGTGACACAGGGTAAACCTTTAGGCTTGCTGATCACCAAATAATGTACAAAATACACTTCTTCTGCATCCCACTTGCCCTAGGATGCTTGGCAACCCTGACAGCTGCTTCTGCTTTGGCTGGAGTGTGGCAGGGATGTGACACACTCCGGTTCTGCTGGTACTACAAATAGCAGATTCCTGACAGGAAAATTGAGTTATATTATCTGTAATTACAGCCTCTGGAATTCCATGCCAGGCAAATGAGCTCTCAATGAGAGTGGCTGCTGTTGCGTGTGAGGGATCTGTTTCCCAGTCACCCAAACAGGAGTCAGACACCACGCGGTTTCTTGTCAGTCCTCATAAACAAGCAAATACCTAATGTGACTCAAGGACAAGATAGTCTGTGTATCATGTCCCTCCTCCATTAGCTGGCTGGGAGTTACTTGCAGAAACTTCTTAGGCTTGTGACTGTGAACCCTTAAACTGCACTGCTTCTGTATGTCTACACAAAAAGTTTTGCATAAATATCCATCACCACTATGGTTCCTGCATTTGCTTTGAAATGCACCAGCCTTCATATTTTCAAGTACTGTGATGTTTCCTACAGAGTACCAGTGCACTATCTTCTCTCCACTAGTGAAATTGTTGTGCACATATTTTTAACTCTTCACTTATTTGTAGACACCCTGTTTTAAGTATTTGAAGTCCCAGTATTCCCCACACTGGTATAAACCAATTATCTGCCACGAAGAAATCCTGAATTGTTAATCTTCTAAGGATACTGGAAGAACTCACCTCAGCATATGCTGACAATCTGAAACAAGGTGAAGTCATTGTCTTATGCTCTGTAAGAAGAGCATTTCTACAAGAAACAATGACAACTTCTTACTTACTGGTATTTCAGAAGTTGCAACACAAAGATTGTAGCATTACAAAGAGTTTGAAATCTTGACAACCTGCATACAGCACCATCCAAGAAGTGAAAAATCCTGCCTGGAGAACTGTTATACAGGTTTTCTATTCCAGCACAATTTTATTGTCTTGCAGAAAATATTGTAAAATTAATGGCTGTGGATTAATGGATTGTTATGATGTAATGCTGCTGTTGATAGTGTTGTAATGAATGTTTACTGCTTTTTTAATGATATTTCAGAAAAGTTTATTACTTTGGATTCCAAATGCCACCCAGATTTTTCAGCCTGTGAAGATAATCAGAGACTTTGAAGACAGAAACAGTACTGCAGCACTGAAATCAATACCTCAATATGAGGCAAAATCCACGACAAAGATTATGGACAGAAAAGATTTTTTAGGTCCAAAAGAAATGAACAGTAAATATAGGTTTAAATCTGACAAATTCAAAATTGTTAGCACTTTCCCAGTATCTGGACAAGACTTCTGTGAGGCATTTTAAGTACCTAAGGGCCAGGAAATAGAAGGGTGAGAGGTAGATTTGTTGTTGTTGTTGTTGTTGTTTTGTTTTAAACCACTTAGACAATTTAAAATAATTTCTATTGATTGCACTTACTGAGTATCTCTCTTGCTCTCAGTTCCTTTCCTTGCTTGCTTTGTTTTTGGTATACTTATGTTTAAGTATCCCAGACCTGAAATATCGTTAACACAGTTATCTTAGCTAGCATGAGTTTGACAGATCAGGGAACAAACTGAGGACCTTCTGAGCTGTTACAACTTAATGAAAAGAGCCCTGTCTCCTTGGCTAGGGCAGCAACAACTTATTAGATCAGTACATATGGTATGCTGGGAGTCTGATTACATGAGGCTATCATGGTGAACACCACTGTCATTTTCAAGAAATATTCTGCACATAGACATTTTTCAGAAACATTCATGCACAACTCCTTCAGCATTTCACATCAGAGAATTTTTGCTCCTGAAGAATGTAACAGTGTAAATACAACTGTCTGAGTACAGATGGGAATTCAGAAGATCATGAAAAAAATGTGTTTCCTTTAAACGAGTTTTACCTGCCAGGAATCTTTAGTGAATAAATTAAAAGAAACCTTTATTCAATAATTCTTGCTTTCCCATTGCTCTGTTTTAAAGGAATGACTCTTTTTTTCCTTCCTCAAAAGAAAAGTCCAGTTCCGGAAACAGCGTTCTAACAATTTAAAACTTTGAGGAGCAAGATATTAACATTTATAGCTGGTTTGTTGCATTTATTTAAACCACACACTATTACTAATCTAGTCTATGGGGAGGGACCTTCTTTATAAATAACCCCTTTGTGTGTCCATTTTCCAGCTCTCTCTTTAAAAGGAACTCTCTTGTTTTCTGATAGTTGTATCAGTTTCACTTCAGATTTGATTTCCAATTTGCATTTTCTAGGCAAACACCTGAACTCTTTAAAAACATCTGTCTCAATCTAGCTATTTGTTCCTTCCCTAAGGACAATAGGTTGAAACTGGTAATGGCTGTGTGCATTGTGCTGCTCACCACTTGCTGACATTCTGAGTCCTATTTTGATGAATAGTAGGGAAACTGCAGTTCAATTTTACGTTATCTTGTACAGTTTTATCAAACTAGAGGTACAGCTATTTCCTGACTGCAGAAAGCATAAGTCAGGTCACAGAATTAGTGAATCTGAGTGCAGAGGAAACAGTTATGATTGACGCTTTCTCTTCTGTGATTTTTTTTAGTCAATAGTATTTAAGAATGGTCTAACACTTTATATATACATCTATTTAGCACTTTACCTATACTTTTCCCTGGAATCCAGTCTATATTTTCCCTTAGAAGTAGCTAATTATATTCTATCTACATTTTTTTCTACAAAAAGATGAAGGAGCATGCCCTGACAACACAGTTCATGACTTTGTTACTATCCTCTTCCCATTTGCAATCCACCAAATTTTAGTTGCTGAAATAAATGCTTCCATGCCTCAAGAAGACTCAGATTCCATAATGCTAGTCAATGAGAATTAAGCAGTGAAGGAAAGCAAATCTTGGACTTTGATCAATTGCTTAAGAGCCAGATGAATAACCCTTGTTTTTTGACACTGTTCTGAAAAATGAAGGGTGATAAAGGTCTGCATCAGAGTTTCTCCATGCATGGTATCTATTACATTCACAAACAAAGCACGTTGTATCTATATATCTCCCAAGACTACCTTAATTCTGACAATATCTAGTTATGGCAACAAAACAAAACAAACAAACAAAAGAACAATCAACCAACCAAAAACAAGGACAAAACCTGCATTAGAGGCATTTGTATATTGCATACAAATTCTACCTACAGATGTCTTAGAACAGGGTATAAAACAGGAGAAGGAACAGATGAGTCTGTAAATTATCCGAGGCTGAAGAGTAGATTTATAGTTTGCTCATTTTTTTCCATTGCAATGGAGCAATGTCAAGAAGGGAAGAAGGAGGCTTATTGTGACTCCTAATGAGAACCAAAACCAAGCCTATGCTGAGAGACAGATAAAAACTCCAACTCACTTCAGGGAGACTATTAGAAACCCTTGAAGTAAAGGAAACCATAACAGAACAACTGCACTTCGCACTGTGTAGAACAAGGTTAATAGCAAGGTATACAGAAGACCTAACCATCAACAGCACAGTCTTGTGGATGACATTTATGTTACCTATTCAGTAGACTTTATAGGAAATCCAAAATACAGAAGAAGAATAGACTCAGGCAGAAAAGCATCCAAAGCCCATAGATGGGATTTTAAAGTAAAAGAAAAACAAAGTGAGGAGGGAGGAAAGACAACAGAGCATTACAGCTAAACACTTGGGAGCTACCACCACAAGCAAAGACACTGCCTGACATTTGGAACTGTATCAGGCTTTTAGCCAATGTCAGCAAACTGGGCAGGACGTTGTCACACTCAAAGGTGACAAACACAGGGCCAACTAGCTCCTATAAATTCTTTGTAGAAGCAATAGGTAAACTATCAGCTGTGCTAAGATTTCAACCTACAAATCAATGGGATTCTCAGTAGGTCTACACTGAATACAGGAACATAAGCCAATTGCACATCACGTTCTCCAACAGCTGACTGTCAGAAAAGTGGAAGGTAAGTTGGTAAATCTGGATGCTTGCAGGAACGGTCTTATTTCCATAAATTTTACAACTGAATAAAATGGAAGAGAAAGAATTTTTATGCCACAAGTTGCACTTATTAGAAAAATGTATATAATGTAAATGTATAACAAATAGAGGAGATGTTAGAGTCAGACTTGTGAGGCAACTGCTTGGAAGACAAAGTAAAAGCAATCAACCATCCTGCAGCTCAGGTTGCTTTGAAAGAGGCTAAAAGGAAGAACTGGTTGTTTTCACTGTGAGGAATAATAGAACAAATAGGAACTGAGAAGGTGAATTCCCTGGACATCACAGTGGGGAAAAAATGAAACCTTTCACATATGTATAGGCCCAAAAGAATTATATAAATATGTTTAAAGAAGAGAACATTTTCTACTACCTACAAGGAGAAAGTTTCTGAACAGCTGTCCAATGCCAAATATTTTCCTATGCTGAAAATGTCAGCAAGGTTCTGGCAGGTGACTTGGAAAAACACAGCCCACTTTTATGCACGCTCAGCACCCCCTTTGGGAGACACTATTTCCACAGGCTGCATTGGCGTTGTGTTTGGCACCTGAGGTGTTTCACGGGAAATGACAACAAGCTTTTGGTGGTATAGAGGGTACGATAGTCTAAATGAATGTTTTAGTATGAGGGAGGTAGGGGAGAGAGGGGTGGCTATGGTAGAAGAGCCTCTATGCAGGTTCAGAAGGAGCCACAAAGCTGCTGGTCTAACTCTAAATAACGAAAAAATAAATTCCAGGTAAGGAATTGTCAGATGAAGAAGAAAAATTAGAATGTGTACAATATGCAGAAATAGCCAGCAAGTCTGAAGCCCTCATCAGCATGCCTGCTCCAAACACAGAAAACAGTAAAAGAATGTCATGTAATGGTAAGCCGTCTCAGAAAAATTGTCTTTTGCAGTTTCTCAAACCCTTTAAAGGCTCCAGACCAAAGACTGTGTGATACTAAGTGCAAAGAAAAGAGGGGAGAGGTAGGCAACAGTTTAAGGTACCTTACTTGTAAGGCAGGTCTCCCAGAAAGAATGGAAAGAGAAGCCTTCATTTCCTATCACTACTTAGACAGGAATTGCTCCATAATTAGTTATGACTCATTTACCCCATCCTAATGTTAAAATAGTACCATAGCAGGTATACGCAGCCTGTATAAAACCATAAATTTTGCCGCTATCAATTCAATTAATTTACTCTCAGAGAAGAAATGAACCGGCAAATTACAACCTACCATACTTGCATTTCACAAATCAGCAAGTGTGTACAGGTGCTTTCTGGAATGTTTCCAAAGAGCAAAAAGCTGCTACAATGCAAGAGAAGTAGAGAAATTGTATGTATAAAAAGAATCTTGTGCACTGCCAAATCTAGGAAAAGCTTTGCCTTTGTTAAAGCAAATATTTAATTCTAAGCATGAGAGATGGATGTTGAAATGGGGCAAATACATCTGGTCTATGAGAAAGCAGAACTGTCTGCCTGAAGCTCAGAGAAGTGCTGGTCAACCAGAGACTCATGCAGGACAGATGCCTAGCAGCTCGATGGCACCAAAAGTTTCACAATAGAACTGCTCTTCAATAAAGGCCTCTTTGGCAAGTGGTCTGCTGGAGTTTCCAGGACTACAAGAACATGTCTGAAAATCATGACCCAAGTATTTGTAACTATCACCGTGGACTAGTAGACTTGGTTTTAAAAGTTAAATTCACAGTAACATATGGGCAAGAATAATGCACATGCTCAAGGAAAAGGTGAGATTGCATGTAGAAATCTAAGCATAGTCAGCAGAAAGCATTCATGATTTGGCTTCCCAGTGTTTCCTCATCAGACTAACAAGTAGTGTTTTTATACTTTGTCTACATAAGAGGTGCTAACCATGCATGAATTGGATGCAGCTAGGATTATCAAATGCAGACAATTATGGTTGTAGTTAGTTAAGGTGATTTTCTTCTAAAGATTTTCAACATCTTCCTCCAGCGGAGTCATACCACCTTTCCCACCTTCTTCTGCGGAGAAATCCCACCTACATACTTACCTACTGGTTCTTTACTGTGTGCATCTGTGTGGATTCCCTTACAAAGCCTTCCATTAAAAGTATTTGAGATTACTTGAGATATTTAAGATTCTGAAAGATCTTCACTTTTCTAGTTTAGAAACTGACCCTTCACTATCTGTGTTTTGGTTTGTGCCTGAAATTGACATTTTTAAACTTTTTTTTTTCTCTGTAGACAGCTCTGATTCTGCTTTACCAGAAGCTAATAAGAGAGTTTTTAATGGGTGCAGAATCAACTCCTTTAGTATGCCACTCAGTAAACCTCCTATTCAGCTTCTGCTTCTGAATTAATTTGGAGAGTACTTACTCTTCAGTAATAAAGACTGATTCTTAATCACACATGGCCACCAAAAACTATACCATGACAACTCTTGATGTTTGCCTGTATTTAAGGTCAAATCTTGCAGCTAATCTCGCTTTTAAGCTTGTAATTTGTTATCACTGCATCATGGGATTATTTGTGTGTTAAGATATAGGTATGCACACAAGTGTTTGCAGAAGAGATGTAACTTCTAGAAGGGACAATGTTCTCTGGCTACATCTGTGTTAGTAAATTTAGCAGGGCCTGGGAACTTTCCCAAGCCCGGGAATGTGATCATCTCTGCTATTAAATCAAAAGAGCGGTGATTTCAGGCCATGCCAGCTGGCACTCTCCCAGATAATTCCTGGCCACAGTCTGGGAGCTAGCATGGACCAGGGACCATTCCTAATAGGCACTTTGCATAGAGACACCCTGTTTTTGGAAGCTTCTCTTGAAGCATAGGCAGAATCCATTATCTGCCAGGTGGTCTCTGTGCCCAAGCACTAGCAGACAAATGCAACTTAGAATTATAGACATAGGTTTTGTGCTCTTAGGGACCACTTACCACACCGTGAAGATAAACATAAATTTATAACACTGTTCTGAGTTCAAATGATCTGAATGAATTTCCATACCAGTTCGTTCTAACTCAAAATCATTATAAGCTTATCATTCCTCTTTATTTGCTTATTTTAAAAAAGGAACCTGAGACTAACCACATCATCTACTTTTATTGGTTTAAGTGAGTAATTTTTCAGCTTCGAGTAAAAATCAAGGGGAGAATCAATATAGGCATTTCTGTAATTGAAAACCAGTGGGTGATAATTCTGTACTGAAAACAAGATAATAAGAATAGAGATGAAACGCTGGCAGGGGAAAAGAAGAAAAGATTAAAGATACGATCTCAATTAAATATCAACTATTATTAACATTATATTAAAAACTTCCCTGTGTTCTTTCCATATGCTGTATATTTTTTCTCTTTTCCTCTAATGGATGTTAAAGGAAAGAATAAATGAAATTATGTGAAAATATTATAAAACAAATTCAGACAGAATCAATCAAGTGTGTCCTTAGCTGGTAATTTATTCCTAATATCATTGAATAGCTACTGAAACATGAATATTTAGATCCAAATCTTCTTTCTTACCACTCTCTTTACATAGTCTTCCCTTCTACCTCCGGCTAACAATTCTAGCAATAAGGAAATATCTTTCTAGTGCTCATAATGCTTGAAAAAAGAGAGGATTGAGCTTTACTCCTTTACTCCTAACTTTTAACAGATCTGATGGTTCTGACTCTGAACTTTAATACTCAGGAGAAAGGGAGAATTCATTCTCTAAATAAATGGCCAACAGGCCAACAAAACTATTTTGTCTCTAGTCTAATCTCAATTTCAGACAATCTGGTAATAACAGTTTAAGCGAAAATCCATTTTGCTTTCAGACCTTTCTTATTCAAAGCCATACTAAAGGGGAGCTTCTAAAAGCTCATAGAGTACGGATGCTGATGATTAGTCCTGAAAATTAGTTTTATTCAGATTTTTTAAAAAATCACAGACCCATCTTCACAATGAACACTATTATTCAACTTTGAAGAGGCCAACTTCCCAAGAAAGAAGAAAATTGTATATTTCTAACTACTTCTAATATGTGTGACAATATAAGGGCAAGGCAAAGAAAAGAACAATTTAATTTTTTAATGAGGGAGGACAGCAAACACTGGATGACGGAAGGCTGACATTCACACGTCTTTTCTTGCTCCCATCTGCACATGAAAGGTTAGTTTTGACAAGATGCTCCACAACATTAACATTAATAAATAGAATAAGGATAAAGATCAGAATAGGGAAGAAAGAATTAAAGAACATTTAGCTAAGTTAGAGGTATTAAAGCCTGTTCTCCAGCTGAAGTTTGCTGCGACATGCCTAAAGAGCTCACTGTGGTAATGTCTACCTTAGAGAGTTTGTGGAAGATGGGAAGAAATAAAGGGGTCCCAGATGGTTAAAAAAAGACCAGTTACCCATTTCCATTTTCTAAACCTCAAAACTTTTAAGGTGATCTTAATCCTCCATTCTTCTGCATATATAACTCACAGTGAAATCATGAAAAGCTTATTAACAGCACTGTTAAATTTATACTATTTTTTTTTTCCAAATTGTTCATAAATCCTTGTGAAGGGCACAAGTTTTGGTTATGAAGTGCCTTTCATCCACAGGGGCAGCTCCAGGTGTGTCAGTGACAGTTCGGTATAATGACACCAGCAGACTCTGCTCTTGCAAAAACAGTTTGTCGTTCAGTCCTGAGCGGGAGAACAATTCCCCAGATCCCTGTCTAGTCACACTGCCTACCCAGATATTGTATGGGTTACAGTGGAAAATGTAGATATTGTTCTCTTCTTTTGTGCCCTTACGCATGAATGGAGACTAAGAGGAATTTGCTCATACCATACTTGCCAAGGGAGCCATAGACAGGCAGGGGGAAGTAAACTGCACCTTTTTTATGTTTTCTGTGGACCGAGAGAGAAGAATGGGATGATATTGTGACTGAGACACGTTTCTTTGTCAGCCTGCCTCCTGGGATGGTACACTGGCATATCGTCCCACATGCAGGACTCAGACGACAAATGTGGAAGCTAGTCTTCACCAGAGATGATCATTAAATAAGGCTATCACTAAATAGTATCAACATATCTGAATATGTTCTTAGGTACTATGTGAAGAAAATAATCTCTTGAATGGAGTTCAGGATTTTAAAACATACGGTACATATTACTGATTTTAATTATGGATTCTCTGAAGTCTCTTTCAGTCACTTAGGCTAATCTGTGCCTTTAGAATACTAGAGATTTATCACTTTGAATATTACTGACAAGATTGTTATAAAAAGTGCAATCAGCTTTTTAATTTTCACAAGTTGTGTCAAAACGGTTTAAACATATTTTAATTTGCGAGGCTTACCTTTACTCTTGCTCCTACAACAAAGTCAGGTATCATGTAATTATCATGGGAAAATCTGGCTGAGCCAGCATGAAAAGAGCAATGAATAGCTACACAAAACTCCTGTTAAGATTCTGAGTACGCCCAGGGTAAACAAAATACCTGTAGTAACTTAGTTGAGCACTACACTGAGCCCTTGTGGAGTTAATTAAAATGCTATGTCTTCTTGCTAAACAAGCTGATCTCTGGGTATTAACTGTGGTGTAATTGAAGCCATGATAATCCAGGGACAAAAGCAGATGCAGTTTGCAAGGTGAGATAATACATCTTTTCAGACCAACTAATAACACTGTCAAGTCTACAAATCATTGTTCAGGTTATTGTAAAATCACAGAAATTCTTTTCTGAATTTTTGCATAAAAAATTGCCCACACAATCGTGCAGACCTTAAGAGACAAGTATTCCCTCCCATGCAAAGAATCTGCAAAATGCAGAGACACAATTTCACTTCCATCTAAGCACATTGCTAACGGCTAAGGGTACCCTGAGCACCATACAAGTTTCTGATTTAGATTATTTCACCATCAACAAAAGTCTTTTCAAAAATTGCCACTGGAACTTATGCCATGTTACTGTATGAATGTCGTCATCCTGACATGGTCCACTGAGGCACAGAAGAAAGTGCCTTCTCTCTGAAAGTGGGAAATGGGGCCCTGAAGTGACATTGTGGTTTACACCCATCAGCCACATGAGCTGCCTGTAGCACAGACTCTAGAGCAATTCCTCATTTACCCCGTTTGGGAAAGGGGTTGCAATTTCAGGTGCTCATTGGGAGTCACTCAGACAGGACCTACGTGCACCATGAGGATGCTGGGTACAGCACGCATGCAACACGTTGAGCGAGGCTGAGCAGCAGCAACCAGCTGGCACCTGATCCGTTGCTGCCCTCTGCAACCAGAGCAGCAGGAGGGAAGATGGTCACGAGTCCCACCTAACAGAATATCTACCACAAGATTCTCTACTTGGCAGGTCCTGCCTTCTTCCTCTAGACTGTAGAGTCAAACAGTACCTCCAGCCTCGTTACTCTTAAACACAAAGGTAGGAAACTTGATGGATTCCTTCATATGAAATGGATTCACATTATGTGTCTGGTTTTATACACAGACTACATTTCATAAACATGTCTACCATTAATAGCAACACTTCAAGACTTGGTAAAAATTCTTTTTCAATACTCCGTATTAAAACATTTTTTATTGATGTAAAGCTCTCTTCTGAACAACTTCTGGTGTAATTTAGATGAAAAACATCCTTATAAATAATTTGCTAAAAAGTGTTTTAATAACCATATACTAGATAATTACTGCTTCCAGTAGGACAATTGCTATAAATCATGGGCATAAGCAGCCAATCTCTAATACATCCCAGCAGTTTCTGCCCCTACTAGTGATGTATATTAGCCCTTTCTTAAGCATTTATAAACATACATAAATATTACATTATAGAATAGAAATTTCTGCTGACAGAGTAGCATTGAATTAAGGTGCAATGTTTTAGAGGTTTTTCTGGTAGAGAGATCTCATTAGCATGGATACAATTATACCTGCATAAAGACACTTGCGTTGATACAGCTTTCCCTCTCACACTTTCTCTCTAAAAACTGAAATAAGCAATTCAAGCAGTAAGTTATTTAGCTAATATAAGTTTTCCTCTATGCTATGTGACAATCTAGGCACAGCTACATCTTCTCCAGGTCAAACTAACCTTCATATATACCCATGAACAGGTAAAATATATCCAGATCTGACTCATGGCCTACAGAACTATGGTGTCCTGCAGTGTCCCCAGCAATTAATTTCAGTGTGTACTCAGATGCTTTGGAGCCAGACAGATTATTATGGATACATACCCTCAGGAAAATCAAGCAAATGGAATCTTATTTCAATAAAACTACCTTATACACCCCACTTTTTATTATTATTATTATTATTATTGGAAGGTTTAAAACTGATATTGGTTGTTTTTGAATGCCTAATTGTCTTTATATAAATGGCACAATATAATCCTTGAAGTGCTGTGGTTGGTGTCCTGTTCTGTTTGTTATTTTGCATTACAATTACCATGCAAAGCACAGAAGGTGACTTTAAGCAGCTCATTTGAAGTGCTCTTTTCTTAAACACAATATCTTTTTGAGGCTATTTACATAGATTTTTATCTCCTGGTTTTAAGGAAAAGCAGCCCAATTATAACTACACAAAAGTTTTTATTATGTGTTTAATCTTGAAATGTAAATGGGCCATTGTAAAATCCATGCTGAAATTTTAATTTGCGTTTTTATTCGTGTCTGTGGATTAACAAACCATCCAGCGTTGAAATTAATTATACAGATACACAAAATATTAAGTGATAGCAGAGCATATGTGGCAAAATAGCTCAGAGGTTTGAAGAACTGGAAGTTCTTTTGACCTATTTATCATGGCTGCTGAAAAGAAATGCTTGCCTACTGCCCAAACAACAACAAAAAAATCTTGTGCAGTGGATATGTATTCCATTTAATGTTGTCTTCGGTTGCCATGGCTATGATAGCCTTAATATTGTAGGCTCACAGCAAGGTTGCAATTAGTATTTGGATTTAGAAGAGGGAAGATAATGATTTCATATCAAAACTTCTTGCTTAATACTCTTATGGACATAAAACTGCTTGTGGGTTTCAAACCAGCTATTCCTATACTAAGAAAACAAACTGAAACAAAAGAATCTGCATTATTTGGCTTTGAACTCGGTACTTCATAGAGATATGTGGCCTGTATCTTCAGAACTTATCTACACTCCAGTTCACTCATACATATGTGTGAATACCCATGCATATATGTACACACGTTACAACTCATGTAATGAAAGTTTGTGACTTTATTCATTTGCCTTGTCACAGTTCTGCCATGAAACACTTGACACTCTAGGAAGTGCCTTCACCTGGACTTACTAATCCCTTCTCTTTAAGCACAGCGTCCTTACAAATCCCTTCTCACTGCCTTCTCACTGGCATTCTGGGTGCTAAAGTCTGAAAACTGTTCCTCCAAACAGCAAGCCCTCGTTTCCCAGGCTAAAGTGGATTCAATTGGCTCACTCAATTTTAGTCCTGTGTAGCTGGCAGACTGATGTGCAAACTGAGGATAAGCTCTGACGGAGAAGATGTAAACCTTCTAAAGGAAGCCTTAAGCAGAGCCTTTGGATAAAAATAGCTTATTTTACCCTTTAAACATCTACTACAATTCACCCTTCATGGCTGCGAACTTTTGTTTTCTAGTACTTGCATCACAAACTGCTCTTTTCCAGTATTAAGTCATTCTGCTGGGTTTTAGCTTTGTAACAGCCTGGTGAGCTTGCAGTGGTAGCACTTCTGATGTCTTTGACAGCAGTCATACTTGAAAGCTTCGAAGGTAAGGGCAAGGAAACCCTTATGGACGATTACAAAAAGATTTACCCAAAAGAGAAACATCTGCCTGTTTCTATCAATTTGTGCTCAGATTTCATCTTCACAATGCTGAATGCAACTCTCCGTGGTTCTGTTTTAAATCTTTTAATTTTCCTGTACCTTTAAATACACCCACTTCTCTTTTTCAAAATCTATCAACATTCAGGGCTCATAGGTATCCCACAGCAATAACTCCCATCAGTTGTCTCAGTTATATTTAAACCAGCATTTCCTCTTCTCCTTTTAATATCTTTAAAAAGATATGGTAGATTTTCTACGTAATATTATGAGCGAAAGAAAGCAGTCTATTAATCCTCCTGTATCATTTTGAATCTTTGTTATCTTGCATCTTGTTTATTGTCCTTCCAAACTAAACATTGAGGCAAAGGATTTGTGACTTTTGAGTGGGTCTAGCCACAGAATACTTATGCCTGTGATGACACTGGAGGAGCTGTGCAGTAGGTTGGGGCTAATAGAGCTTGTGGTTAGGTTCAATTCACGGTGTAGCACTCCATAAGGGTTTATAATAAACAGCACAACACCAATAGTGAAATCCCACTCCTAGCATGTTTGCTGGGTTGCTGTGTATGTTGTGGTGGAATCCTCAGGCCTGGTTTTCCTCATTAATAGCGACGCACACATTGGGGTATATTTAAGCATTAAAAAAATATTGTTTTCCCCCCAGAAGAAAATTACCAGTCGTTTTTAATTGTTTTACCAGTTCTTATAAAAGTGGGCCTTAATTTTCTTCTTTCCCACCCTTTCCTTCTCTGGTACAAGAAAACAGCACAAATTTCCAAGGTGAAATGGCAACAACCGAAAGTTCAGATACTACTGTGGTCCCTCCAAACCCATTTAGCTCCAGCCCACCACAGGTTTCCCTGGTGCTCTGACTGCATGAGTCGTGTACATAGGGCACCATTCAAAGGTGGCCCTTTTTATAGGAGGTTATTTGTGTCCTTTAGTGCTGGTAAATTAGTGGAAGACTATCCCATCCTGAGAACGTATCAGCAATGTCTTCTCTACAGCAGAGAGCTTGTAGCTGTCCACTATGAGCTGGAGAAACCTGCTGGAGCATGTTTAGTTCCTCACCTGCAGACCTCTGGTATCCCTTCTCAGGTAAGTTAGCTAACCTCACTTCTCAACACATTGCGATGTGAGGAGGTCTTGTGTCTGCATGACTAGTTACAGTGTCCCACAGGAAAGGAATAAATATTCTAAATATTCTTCTCCAGATCACAGCTACACTTTCTCCTTTTTGCACGGCCACATTTCTCACATTTTCTCTAGTAGTCCATAATTGGTCAGCTTCCTTTCATGCCTTTGTTTTTCCCCTCACCTTTCTAGAAATGAGCCCTTGGGTTGGATCTCAGACCCAATGCTCAGCGCTATCACAAATCTTTGTATATGGCTGGCTGTATGAGGGTCTTGCTTTTGCCCATGCACTAACTTGTGCAGCACTGAGACTTCTCAGACGTCATCTTAGAGGGAAAGTCAGAGGTAGATGAACATCAATCTGTGCAGGAGAGAGAGTGTGGGAGAAAGAACAAATCTTGCTACACTTCACAGAGACTGAATATGTTCTGGGGAGCACAGAAATATACTCTGAATTTGCTAAACAGATGTTGCTTGGCAGTATAGATGCAGAAGCACAAAACACATCTTGGGCTGCAAAACCCACCCCAAAGTGAGGGTAGATAACTGGGCACTCCATGGTACCTGCTTTTCCTGAGGAGCAGGACATGAGATTGTCTTTCTGAACGCTCCCTCACTTGAGCAGTTTTACAAACACCTTATTCTTGGAAAAAAATATAAGAACAACTGCTTATGTATTTCTGTTAGCTGCCATTGGTAGAAGTTTCTGGTGTGTCCTGCCCAAAGCTCTTGACCTCCTCCTTCTTTTGTGAGAGTCTTTGAGATTCTTCTCTAGACATACAATTTTTCCACTAACTGCACCTCACAGGAAGTAATATCATTTGCTTTTACTTTTGCTTCATCCAGCTTGAAACAGCATGTAGCTAAGCAGCAGCCGAGATCAGATAAACAGCTGGACTTCTGCTGTATGCAGTAGCTGACGAGCAGTAGCCACCTATTTAACTCCTGCAGTCAAAAGCGTATTTGTCCTCCACTCTTGCCGTTTCCCAAGGATCACTAATTCCAGATCTTTTGTCCATGGTTGATGTCTCCAGACACACAATAGCACCGATTTAGGGGTAGCTCCCCACGCTGAGGATTCTAATTGTTGCTAATGGTGACCTTACTGCATTAGAAAATTTTAATTCCTCTTATGTAGCCTCCCCCTATTCAGACAATTCCATTTCTAATACCCTTTGCCTCCACATTTTCTGCAAATGTCATCTGGCCTGTGATTCCTGGGAAACAGTCTCTCTCATCTGACCCATGGGACACCCATGCATAGTCGGAACTTGGGTTGCTTCCAATTCAGATTTTTTTCTCCCTAATCCACATCACTAGCAATTGTTTTTTGAAATACTGCATCTGGTATAAAGGAGTCACCCAGAGTCTGGGAACGGACAGCTGATGCTTGTCAAAAAGATGCATAGTCTGATCCACAGGTTATCACTATCTTTGATTCAATCAGCTGTGCCTGTCTCCAAATATGATTCTTCCCATGGCTCGCACTAGGCACAGGTCCTTATCTGCCTCTTCCAGGGCCAAGTTTAGATTTGGCATAGCAGATTCTCCCTCACTTGAGCTATGTCCAAGGTACATGATGGAATGAAAGCCTTCATAAACAGTCTCCTCAAGGCTGTTCCTCCCCCCACTACCATCTGATTTGCTGTCTCTGCCATTATTTTAAGAGGGCAGATCTTTCTTCAGTCTCTGTAAGAATGGTTATTAAAATAAAAAATAAACACACATATAATACAAAAGAAAAAGAAATTAATGTACATACACACAGACACACACAAGTATCTGTATGATGCTAAATCTGAAGGAGGTAATTGTTGGTAAAGGTGCTTTTGTCTTTAGATAACAGACACTGCCAGATACCAATATTTTATCAGTTTAACCATTTACACCAAATTAAATGCTCAGAGCCAATCCACTGCCCCCAGATTCCAGACCTTTCCTGCACAGTCAATAAATCTTTCCTACACCAGCTATGCTTTTGCCATTTTACATCTACTTCTATCAGCTGCAGTACTTGTCTGTGGATTTCAGAGCAACTGAAACATTGCAAATAACAATTGCTATTTCCTTCTCTAACTTCATTAAACAAAACATCAGAGATCCATGACAGGACAAAATATATAGTATAACTGCTACTTGGGTAGAAGCTGTCTGTTCTCCTCCATACACATTACAAAGTGCATGCCTAATAACCTGGCTCTCAGACAAATAAGCATCAGAATTTAGAAAGGTAAAAACAGAAGATAAGCGTACAATATTTTCCTTAGAGCTAAAGGGACTAGAAATGAGCATTTGAAGTGTAACTAATACAGGGTCATCCTTCTAAATAAATATTCAGATACAGAATAAGAGAAGAAACAACCTAGCTCTCTACCTCCTTCCAAAACAGACCTATCTTCCTCTGATTCTTCCAGCAAGGTGCAGGCAGAAGTTATGGGAGCAGAGCTCAAAAAAAGAAACAACCCATAACAACTTTCCACTTTGTCTCTACTGACTTTGTAATGGTGTTAGATACCCATGTCAAATTCTTGCACAAAGAATGCTACACTTCCAACACAAAGAAATATTTATTGCAATTATTTAGCAAAATAATTTTGCAAAAACAAATAACTGAGAGAAAGCTTTGATATATTTGCAGACATTTTATGAAACAAAAGGAAACGTAAATTCTTTGATTAAATCATACATAATGAATTATTCATCCAGCCCTTTTCTGTGTTAATCAGTTAAAACAAGGTGATAACACAACTTCAGAAAAAATGAAAACAAAACCTAAGGAACTGTAAGGAAGTAAGCAGAATCTGAAATGTGAACAAGAATAGACCATGCATAATGAGATAGCAAAAATTTTAAGAGGGGGAGAAAGAGGAAAAGCCAGTACACCTTCTGAACAAAGAGCAACAAATTGATCTTTCACAACCTTGATCATGCTGATTCCAAGTGAGATGGTGTTTGCTGGGGACACACAAGGAACCTAAGATGTCTGAAGTTGTCCAGAGAGTTATCTTACCTATATTATACTCACAGGCACTGCAAAAAGAGCCTGCTCAGAATCTGGAGAGCCCACACTCAACCTTTTGATCCTGCCCCTTGGAAGAACGATTCAGCTCTGGGTTTGAAAATGGGAAAACAAAACACAGTCTAGCTAATGGACTTGCAGCAGAGTGTCCTATCTGCTGTACAGGAAGTCAGATTGTATTGAAAAAGTAAGAATCAAGTTTTGAGCTAGTCATACTCTTTCAGGGCTGTGAACCAACACCATTAGACCAGAGAAGGAGTGAGCCTTGCTCACTTGTGGGAACAGAGTGGACCTGGATCAGAGCAGCACTCCCCAGTGTACCAGCAGACACACAGAACTAGGAGTAACGGGACTAGCCACTATGAAAATCTGTTCCATGAAAGAGCAAAAACATGACCAAGCACTATTTGTCATAAGTGTGGAACCTGTTAACATGAGAAAGAAGTAGCAAGAACAAAAGGTGTAAATATTCACATAGAATAGAAATATTCACCTAGAAGACAGAGCAAGTTTAAGCCCAAGCTTATTGCCAAAGCAGACATAAATAGCCATACTTAAGTGCTTGAGGTGTCATAGCACAGAGTCCCATGCAACGTGGCAAAACCTACACACCTCTTCAAGCAAGGCTGCATCTACTATGGTCAGGGCAAGAATTCACAGCACTGGGCTCCTTTTTGAAAATCTGGAGCAACATAGCACAGTGGGAACCCTCTCCACCATCTGGTGGCATGCTTCCATTAGCCAAGCCTTGCTTCTGAGCAATGAAGCAAGACCTCTGCTCCAGAGACACAACACCCAGAAGCTTGATAAACAGTTTCCCTGCTGCTTGTCATGTTAGCAATAAAATTCCAGGTTAGTGCTATGCTCGTCATGTCAGCATATAATTTCCTTCTCAGGAAAAAACATATTCATCGCCATAGAAAACAGTAATGGATATGTTTAATTGAAGTTGTAAATACTAAAATTACCAACAAAATCTCAAGGTAAATTTATTTTTTCTCATTTTATCATCACACACAAAGTTCTACATATGGATTTAGCACTTCAGGTATTCATACTTCTTTCTATTTAAAAAAAAAACCAAACATACTTCAATGGAATTTACCATATTGGTGAATATTTATCAAGAACGTTCTGTGATTTTTCCAGACTCACTTTCCCTTGACTCCTAAATGTCTCAGCCTGAACCTGCATGAAATACATGCATACAAAAATATAAAGGGACTCCAAAGACAGAAAGAGAAGTGGCATTTGGAATGCCAACCTGCTGAGAAATATTTACTCTTACTTCACTTGACTTAAAAGTAGCTGAAGGGAGTTACTCTGAACAGTAATTTTATGCCTTGTAAAAGCTATCCAAGTTGCCACACAGATGCATTTTACAGAGACTCCAAGGAATGCTCACACTTCTTGGCAGGTGAGTTAAGCCTGTGGCACTGTCTGGAGACAAGGTTGCAAGGGTGAATCAAGTGGTCCTGAAGATCCAAATCATTACATGAATTTAACCATTTTCTCAGCATCTGTATTCCTCGAGCCACAAGTGTGCTTTTGTCAGTTAAACCTTTCAAAATGCTAATGCTCTCTGAATGGCTACAGCTCTAAATCTTGTGGTGCCCAAATGAGCTCCAACACAAGCTAGTCCACATACCTAGCTAGCCCTGTTTGGGGACTAAGCAAAGGCTTACCTCCCTGTAAGGTATTAGCCTAAGACCTTATTTCTGGAGACTAGACAGGAAATATTAAAAAAAAAAAAAAATCTAGAAGCTGCAAATACAAACTGCTATATTGATACAAACACAGTACAAAGCAATGAAGAGATCATAAGAGCCACACTCTTTGGTAAGTAGACTATTTTAATGTTTTCATTTTAAAGTCCTATCACCTGTTACTGCTAATCCCCCCAATCCAAAAGAAAGAACTATTAGTTGCTAGAAACAGATTTGAACGCACTAACTGTGAGATGTTATTTTGCCATCAGAAATTATGTACTGTGCCTCCTTTCCTGCCACCTTTGCCCTTCAGTTTTGGCTTTTCAACTTATGTTGCAATATTTTTTTTTTTCGATGCAGCATTATTTTGTGTTTTATTTCTCTGCTGAATTCCACAAAATTAACCTGTAGCAAGAGAAATAAAATAAATATAGGTCAATCTATTAATTGGATAACCTAGTAAGGACTTCACAATAAAATCTGAAGGCCAAGGACTTTTCAAAAGCAGAAGGCAATGAGATCTTTGCATGGATACTAGTTATTGTAAGGAACCATTGCTTTAGTAATTAGTCAGTTCTAACCTTGAGTTTGCTTTAGGAATAAATAGGTGACAGCAAGCCCAACAATAAGACCTGCATGAATATCTTTGCTTAATATAAAATAGCCTCTTCAAACAGGTGGATGGGCAGCAAGAAGTTTTCAGGAAAACAGAACAAAAAAATAACGCTCTTGAAACTTGTGAATCTAACCATTATTGCATAGGAGAATCAAATGGGTCACTGAAGACCCTCTGTAATTAGATGACTGATTCCCAGTAATATCCACAGGAATTCCAGGACCAACAGGCAGCATGAATTAATAGGAAAAGTTTCTCCAAAATCCCCTTTTCATTTTCTAAGATGTCAGCCAGGCCCTCCTATGCCCAGCTGTATTGCAGATGGTTTGGTTATTCTTTCATAATTAGCAATCCATCTGAAGATTATAGTGAGTTTTTTTAATTACTTTATATACAACAAACACATATCAAAAAGAGGTGAGACACTGATTCTTCATCTTTACCCCAAAAGCATTCCATCCATGAGAACAGCCAATGTGAGTTACACAGCTTGCTGCCAGGTCATTGCTTGTGCTTAGGGTAGGAACAGGAGCATGGCTTGCCTCAGCTCAGCAGGCTAAGAGCTGCTGGCCTCCACCAGCTCCTCACTTTCTCATATCTTAATTGAGTTAGGGAGAGCGTGGTGTCATTGCCCAAATATTAACTAGCAGCAAGCCATGCAGGTTGGGTCTCTCCTGTACCAGGCAGGGGAAAGCCTGATGGGATTCCTCCTCAGTCAGAGCTTTGAACTACATCTTCCCAGTTTTCCTTATAGTGAGCTTCCTAAAGATGACCAAACTAACAACAAAAAAAAAAAAAAAAAAAAAAGAGAGAGAAAAACAAGCCAAATTTAATTAGATTATAAACTAATTAGCCAGCGCTAAATGGAGAAAACTTAAAAGAGGCTAGCTAAAGCAGAACAGAAATAAAAGGTTTATACCCAAGCCTTCATCTGCTAGCTGTATTTTTGCAAGTAGGTCATTGCTTTCAAGCCTGGATTCAAGCAAATTAATGGCTCTGATTTGCAGCAAACTGCACAGGTGCTATGGTACTCTCTGGTACATAGGAACTACTCATTCTCACCACCAGAGACCCAGCTGTGGGTTTTACACCCTGCTCTCTACAGCAGTATCTTTGACCTATAAGCCTATGTCCCAAGCTCCTTCTCCCCACGCTCACCTTCCTTCCCTCTGCTCACTGTGGGTCAGGAGTTTCTCCTCCCTCCTCCACTCAGCTGTTCACCCTAGAAAGAACAGCCCCACCTGCACCACTTTTAGCTTAAAGGATGAAAACACCAGCTGGATACAAAGAAGTCAGGTATTGCTTGTAAGTCTTTATAAACTCTCAGCCTCTGTAACAGCTGGCAAAGTCCCACACCCAACACACACAGCTACTCATGTGGACATGAGTATTGGCCAGACACAGGAGCACTGCTGTGACATGATTTTAGTGAAAAGCACTGCAAAGGGAATATTTTGGGTTAGTTTCTGTCTTTGAGTTAGTGCTTTATTTCTTTGCTCAATGTCTGGGCTTCCTTTTGGGGAAGCTGCATTTGAGAAAAGAAGAGTCTTGATGAACAATAATGAAAAAAAGTGCTGGCCAGAACTTGTTCCTTGGTGCCCAACAATATAGCTAGCCGATAACTTACAGCTATGAATAGCAGTTGCCCTCCTCCATTTCAGCATGCAAGAAAGTACCATCGGAAGTCAGTGAGCTGCCTCTCACTTCACTAATGCCTTATTGCCCATCCTGATCTTGTCTAGTCCCTTGTCTGTAAGGGGTGTCTACCATATGAAACGGACTTGCAGGCTGGAGAATACCAGCTCACCAAGCACACTGTTAGCAGATTCCTGACTAAATCTTACAGTAAAGACACATAGAATACATCTTTCGACTCTTCACAGAGACAGACTTAAAAGTTTTCAACTTGTTCCCAATCTCAACTTCCGTCTGAAAACCAGGAATAAATGCAGCCATACGAAACAGACAGTAACGTCTGAATTTGAGAGGTCAACTGAGATTTGAAGAGCCTTGGATTTTTTTCCCTCCTCTGTCTGATTAAATCCAGGCACTTGTTTTTGGATCGCTCTCATTCTGGAGGAGTATTTTAATGAGGTGCCTCCTGATATACCATGGTCATGTCTGTTATGGCATATGGATGCAGCTCTACAGGTGGAAGCAAAGCTGGGGAAAGGAATACTTGGTTTTCCTTTTGAAATTGTGGCACACTGTTCCCATAATTAAAAACTCATTTTTAACATCAAAGATTTTTTGGTCTCATGTCCGAAGTGTACCTACCTCACTCTTAAAATGCTGTTGGTTACTCTTTGAGAAAAGGAGTTACAATTTGATGGAATAAAATGCAGGAGGATAAAATAACAGCAGTAGAGAGGGATGCAGGAGTGCAAATATTGGAATTACTGGAGAGCTTCCAAATACTTAGCATAAGGGGGAAAAAAAAAATCCACATGGCACAGCAATATAAAGCCTCTTCCCTATAAGTCAGAAACATATTTTTTTTCAAAGTTGCTTGCAACTATAAAGCTAAAACTTAAGAGTACTGGAGAATACGAGGTCAGTCAGTCCTAGCAATATTACACCTTTTTTTTTTTTTTTGTGGGACAGCTTTGAGGGGCAACTGCAAAGGGATCTGGTCTTAGTGCCCTTTAAGGAGCCATGTGGATCTACCTCCTCTTACTGGATTGTCCACAGTACCATCAGGTTTGCGGAGGAATTACAATGCTTTGATAGTGAAAGCTGTTGAACTGCTTTCTGTGACAATTCTGAATGTAAGATGCTGAAAAGAAGCAGAACACATTGGAAGAGGCTTCCCCTCTAGTATCAGTTTTCCATTTTATTTATACTGACTGTGGCAAAGAAGTTTTGGATTATATGTTGTCTCATTATCTGCTACATGAATACTTTCTGTGGTGTCTTACAAATCCATCATGATTATGCCATCGTAGTGGTGATGCTCTTGTAAACCACATAATGGAGATATCTCACATTAATGCTTATGTTCTTACTACACGTTTTTCATCTTTACATAGATTGACACTCATAACCACATAACCATAGCAACTGGATCATGCTGGAGTACACCAGGTTGGCCAGAGGAATTCTTCCTGACCATGACTGTTGTGTTTTTTGAAAAAGCAAAGAAACATAATACAAAAACAACCTGAAATTCTGCAATGCAACACAAATAAATCTGCCTTTGGAAATTCTGAGATGCTGAATTATGCTTGGATTAAAGATTCCTCATGCAAGTAGAGATCCAAAGTCCATTAAAAGAATTTACCGTAGTCACAAAAATGAAGCTACCAGGTGACAAAAGAGAAAGTGAACTAAAAAGAGTCTGTCACCTTGTGGGTAGAGTGAGATATTTTAATTACTCCGGGATACTTAGAAGACTTCAGAATGACCTCTGGAAAAAAAACAAATACTTTTCTCTAACACACATTCTCAGCACATACTTGCAAAGTTAGCTATTTTGACTAGAGTCAGAGGGACTGATCTTGTCATCTCCTTCACATGACAGCTGAGGGATACGGCCCCTGCTCAATACAAGACAGAATGTGTCCATTCTTCTGCAAGTAGTAGTATAGACAGCATGGCAGAGCAGAACTGGGAACTCTGAATAACCTGTAAGACTATATTTTAATTTCACCACACCTTTCATGACTGTTTTAGTTTCTTTCAGGAGAACTCCTTAAATCCCATATTTGGACTACAACCTGGAAGACAAAACATCACTTAGCTTTTTGCATATTCCTTTACTATTTTTTTTTCTTTGAACTTTACAAAATGATGCCAGAATCTAGACTGCTACTTCTACTACAGAATCAGTGTGAAATAGTTTTCAGTCTCATCACTTACGCTTACAAAAATAGATAAATGATAGATCTAAAGAACTGTGAGAGGAAAGGTAAGGAAAATATTTTTTCTCTAGTGTGAGAGTTGCTGGATCATGAGGATAAAAATTATCTTGAGAGTTACATATATAAGACAAATAAGTGACATATATTGCTAGTGTTACGTTTGTAACAAAATATTACTGTCTGATACCTCAAAATCAAAATGCCTCTCACCATGCACTTCACAGCACCTTTGTCCTAATACTGAAGAGAGGGAAGCCCAGCCCCAGTTTTTGAGTGTCCTCTGTGGAGAAGCACAGTGGCTGGATTCCTTCTCATTTAGGCCCAGTTACTGTGGTGCTATTTGTACTAACAGAAGTGCTTCATCCATTTGTTTAAAAATAAAATAAAAACTCTAAGTAACTTGTCTCCGTATCATCCCACAGCAGCCAGCATTTGCGTACTTGCACAGCTATACTCCCTGCACTTCTTCAATGGGAATCTAAACAGGAGTGGGGGGAGGAGAATGTCTATAAACATTGATACAGAGCTGGCAGCAAAATCAACGGGAAAAAGCTGGCATGGTAGGATTAAGAATTTTCAGTACTTTTGGTACAACAACTTCTGTTTTCTTTGCTGTAAAATAATCAAAGGAGATACAGACACATCAGAAGGTATGACAGCAAGGCTTATCCCATTAGGAAGGAATGTTTTGTTATTCTAATTTGGCAAGGTTGCAATTGAACATTTATAAGGCCGTCTTTATAGCAGCTTTTGTAGCTGGATTATACAGTGGAAAATATAGAGTATATGACCTTCTAGTCAAAGCTGCAACTTGCTAAACTAACATCCCTGTAGTTTTCCAAGGTAACAAAAATAGTCCTACAGAAGTAGTTCTAAACCTACTTCTCCCTGCTCAGATTTATACTAGCTGAGCTGTCCAGTTGGCTGCCTTGGAATATGAACATTTGGAAAAGTGTTCTCAAATATAAGCAAAGTCTCTGCATACTTTAAAGATTATTTAATTCTATCTGTCAAGTGAGATTTTTTTCAAACTAGGCAGCTTTTCTCAGCATTGTACGTGAATTACAAACATTGGTGTAAGGAATCAACAGTAATACTGAAGAACATTTTAAGACTAGATACAAAGTCTTCTTCATTTCAGCACTAAGTGGTGTGATTTTTAACCACAGCAAGACAAATGCATCCTTATTTTCTAGAAGAAAATCCCATGGTTAGCCAATAGAAGACAACCATTCTTATTCTTTAAATACAGTAGCACTCACTTTAAACCCAAGCTCATTTTAAAAATGTCTGTCTTCCTGATATTAGCATGTAGCCACATTTCTGATAGATCATGAGTTTTGCACGTATCTGCTGGCACACTTGGGCAGGTTTGGAGAGGATGTTGTTCCTCTGCTAAGTAGGCTGGGTTTTGTCTGAGAACACAGTTAAATATGGGTTCTAAGAGTGGGTTTTGACCTTGTTACTGACAGGTGGTGGTCAAGGGCTGTGTTTGTGGAGGGCTTTGTGTGAGCATATACCCTGTGTCACTTCAGCATCACAGCCTTGGGACCTAAGAGCTATGAGGCAGTTTCACTTAACTTTGCCCTCCAGGAACTTGGGTTTGCTTTGCATTCTTTTCCTACATGTCCTTAAAACGAGAAAGTCCAAGAACACAGAACAAGACTCATCCAAAACTCCTTGCTTTTCACCTGGGAAATCAAGAGTTAGACCCAAGTGTATCAGCAGCTCCAGGCTGAACAAATATTGGCCTGTTTGTACAGAGTAACTTGAACAAGACCCTTTTTGCCTTGAAGCCACACACTGCACAGCTTTACCACTTCCTAGGCATGTTTTGTAGTAAGTTATTTAAATTTCTCATTAAAATTTGGAGAAACAAAAGTAAATGTCAAAGTATGCATCTTATCTCATTTGCAATGTTGCACTAGTTTATTTTTAAAGTCTTGCAACCATGGAACCAAAAGAATGCCATGTTCTCTTTGTAACAAATGTAAAGTGCACATATTAAAAAATACTCTGAGTTGTCTCTAACCAAGACTTATTCCCTGAAAAAGTTAGCAAAATACTTTGATATTTTGAGAATTGTTCAATGGACAAGTAACTAAAAGAAAACAAGAAAAAAACACATCAAAAGGTACTCTCTATTTTTCCCCTTTAGTATGAAGCCTTTAAAGCTGTTTTTTTTTTTTTTTATTTCTGCAACATCCATATAGTGCAATAGCCAATAATACATAGTTCTACAGGAAAATGGTACCTCAAAACATATATAGCCTAAAACCCCCCACTGCTAGACATCAGAGCTTAGAATTTATTGGGTTTTTAATATTGATTGAGCTTATCCTTAAAAATTTACCATTTCATTTGAAAAGTGTCACTACAAGGTTTAATACTTGCCCTACAAGATGTCTGTTTGACAACATAAACATGCAGACCATCTGAAATAGTCATTTGAGTAGTTAAAAATTAGACTTTGGTGCAGGAGACTCTTTTTTTTTTTTTTTAAGGAATAATACTTTTGAGTGCCCATTGTTTTTGTCTCAAGACCGAGGAAAGATGACTCCATTCCCCAGGGGAGCCTGCTTCACATTCATCAGCTGGGTGCTTCTGGCAGGACTGGGAGTGCAAAGGTAGGAGTTCCTGCTCCAAGTGACCAAGTAGAGCTCATCTTGGAGGGAGCACTGATTCAGCTGCGGTGTTACACAGTCCAGACCTCCAGCAAGCCAAGCAAGCAGTCCCTCAGAACCCAAAAGCCATCTGAGCAAAGCTTTGCAGAGACTAACACATGTCAATACAGTGATATATTTTGACAAAGTTTTGCTTTGTCAAAATACTCCAGATGCCTCTATGGAAGCACTAAAGGGATGAAAAGAGGTAATGCTCCTAAGAGGTGGAGGATCCACAGGACAGATAGGAGCCATTTCCCTTTTCCTCTACTAAGTGACGTGACTGGTGCCACAGTATCAGAAATGCTGCAGAGACTCCTAACTCCCACTCCTGTGTTTTAACTGGCGCATACCATTTAAAGATTAGGCTCCCTTCAAGGCCTTTCCTTTTGTAGTGCACAATTTAGTCATGAGTATCCACTAAATCTAGTGTAAGTGTCAGTTTGAGATAGAACAGCCAGGGTTCTGCAAATTTCTTTTTCAAACAACTTAAGGCTGTGCTCCTAAAGGACTGACAGGCTGCAGCATTAAAGAAGCTCCTCTACCCTAATCAACTTTTTAAAAATCCAGAGAAACACATTTCTGTATAATTTTGACCAAGAGCTCTGTGAACATCTGCAATTGTATCCCACCCCTATTGCAGATGTAGGCAAGACAAAAAACAGTTAGAAAGAGTAACTTTATAGACCTATCACACTAATCTTATCATTTTCCCATAATGTAGTCAAATTCAAAATAGATTTTGACCCAGGCTGTTGGGAACCCAACTATGAAACTTTTTTCTTCCATAAGAAATTCCTTAATTACATTTTTAAGAGGAAAAAATAAAAGAAAAAACATCAGAGTTTTTGTCCTGCCATGCAAGCCACCTCTTTTTAAAGCTGTATTTCCCCATCTCGCTTTGCAAAAACAATAAATACATTCTTTCACACCAGGAGTTAAGAAGTATATTAGTTGTAGTCAGGAGTTCCTTTCTCGGTATCCTGGATATGAGCTCATGCCATATCGACAACCAACAATAGCTATTGTTCCTGGAGTTTTAAGGAAGTTTCTGTACCCTGTTTCCTGAACATGGTATGTAAACTAATACACACAAAAAAGGTGTTTCATATTATTCCAGGTACATTGGGCCCCCTCCATGTCAGCCTGTTAGCAATCTTTTTCCCAGAGTTGGAAGAGTGAACGCATACTTGTGTTTGTCCATTTGTGAATGAAAAGAGTTACTTACATTGCAAATGGTACGGAAACAGAACTGAAAGAAACACAGAAATGTGTTTTGTTTAGAAAGAGCACTTTCTAGCTGTTTGCTGTTAAACCTGCCTGCCCTGATGGGTTAGTTCCTCAGATACCTCTGTTAATTAGTTAGCAGTTAGTTCCTTGAGGTACTTCTGTGGTATAGCTGATTAAGAAGGCTATAAACCTCCACACTCATACACACCAGAAGGGATGACACTTGCTATCACATCGCAGCAAAAAAGGTGCTGACTGAACTGAGTGACTGAGCCACAGGTCATTTCTCCACCAAAATCTTAGGCTTAATATTCAGATATATATAGATATACATTCAATGTATGTATGCCTTTTTTCGCATAAGATTTACAATTGTGCTGAAAAGACAGGGGTGAACATCTTCAGGGTGCACAAAACACATGTACCTCCTCAGAATGCAAAGCCAGAACAATCCAATGTGACCAAAGAGGGCAGACCTGTCTTGCAATATTGTCTCTTGCAATACTACTGCCTTGGAATATAACTTATTTCTGCCAGTGAAGGCAAAATCTGTTGGACTTTTCCTCACTGTCACACAGGCTTCTCTTCATCTTCTGGAGGAGGGATGAGATGAACCACTTGCACCAGTGTATCTGCAAGTAGTTGGTGTTACTGTCATTTATTTACAGTCTCAAAACGGTAGCCAGTCCTTAGGCCAAGCAACGTAGGGGTATTTCTGTGGGTTGTGGTGAATGCTGGTAGTCTCAGATCAGGTCTGGCAGGGTTTATGAGATGTAAAGCTATGCAGGCTGCTGTGTGCAGTTCCAAAACCACGGTCCCTTCTGTGCAGTGGCTCAGCCATACATTCAAGAGTTAGCTGCACCTGAGTTACAGACTCACGGGGGATGAGGTTGGCAGGGACCTCAGGGTCCACCTGGTCCAACCCCTGCTCAAGCAGGGCCACCCAGAGCAGGTTGCCCAGGACCACATCCAGGCAGCTTCTGAAAATCTCCAAGAAGGGATAGTCCACAGCCTCTCTGGGCAGCCTTTGGCTGTGCTCAGCAGCCCGCACAGTAAGAAAGGGTTTCTTATGTTTAAGTGGCATTTCCCATGTTTCAGTTCATGCTCGTTGCCTTTTGTCCTGTCTCTGGGCACACATGGAAAGAGTATTTCCAGTTTGCTAAAGGAAAAAAACACGCTGATTTCACTACAACACACCCACATATTGCCCAGCTGCCCACTGGAGCTCTGCCCCTTCGTCCTTGTATGAAATGCCACAGAGACATCCAGTAGAAAAGCACTTCACATCCCAAAGACTTTATCTTTGTCCTGGTTATGGTGCTTCTGGAGCACCACAGTGAGAACAGCTTATGGGAAAGAGAATAGGCAAAAGTCTGACAGATTGAGGCTGAGCAGAACATCACAGATGTGAGTCCCTGCCAGTGATATTCCTGTCTTTACTTCAGGGAAGTTCACCCAGACCCCTCCCCTCTCAGGTACCAGTTATCATGATAACCCCCACCCCTCAAGGCTCCTGGTTTAATCACTGCTACATTTACAATGCAGTGCCCTAGGAAAGGAAACTGTTTTCTGGTGAGGATTGATGACCGTGGTCTGAACCTTGAAATGGGACAAGAAATAAAGACACGATAAAGACATTAACAATGTATGGTTTAATATATCAAGGCTGGGCAAGCCAATTAGACTGAATAGAAAGTAAGCTAAATCTTTTCCCACAACTGTAATCCTTTCTGTAGGATTTGAAAGAGAATAAAAAGCTGCGACTGCTTTAAAAGTTACTTTCATGGTCATTTTTACATTTTTGTATTAATACTCATGTTCCTGCCAGGAGCACAAATGAAAGTGCTGAAACACCCCACAGCCTTTCCTGTGAGATTTACAGACTAATTTTACAGATCTAACAAGTTTGAATTATTGGGATAGGATTCAAATACGCTTCTAAACTTGAGAGTATCTCTCTGAATCCAACATGAGATCTTACTATTTGCATTTCCCTCAGTCCTATGGGAGCCACAGTATATTGTTTTTACTACATGTCCTGTTTAAGGGTTTAATGTTGGCTCTTAGATCTTTTACTTCCAGACAATATGTCCAATTACTAACAGTGTCCAATTGACTCCTATGACTGCAGCTATGCTCAGAGCAAGAAACTGTAAAATGAACTGGGAAGAGCAGAGTGAGGACAGGCAGACATACACACATCCCAGTCAAGTCCAGAACTGTTTGTCTATACTCCAGCTTCACTTCCATTTAAGATCTCAAAGAACTTACATAATAGTCCACTGGTAAGAAAAACTGAGGAATGAAAAGGAACAAAGGTTCTGAAGGGCAGAGGAGTCCAGGAAGGCTGGGCGCTCCTCAAGAAGGAAATCGTGATGGCACAGGAGCGGTCCGTCCCCACGTGCCCAAAGATGAGCCGGCGTGGAAGAAGACCGGCCTGGCTCAACAGAGAGTTGCGGCTGGAGCTTAGCAGAAAAAAGAGGGTTTATAATCTTTGGAAAAAAGGGCGGGCCACTGAGGAGGACTACAAGGATGTAGCGAGGCTGTGCAGGGAGAAAATTAGAAAGGCCAAAGCTCATCTGGAGCTCAATCTGGCTACTGCCGTTAAAGACAACAAAAAATCCTTTTACAAATACATCAACGCGAAACGGAGGACTAGGGAGAATCTCCATCCTCTACTGGATGCGAGGGGAAACCTAGTTACTAAGGATGAGGAAAAGGCTGAGGTGCTTAATGCCGCCTTTGCCTCAGTCTTTAGCGGCAATACCGGTTGTTCTCCGGACACCCAGTGCCCTGAGCTGGTGGAAGGGGATGGGGAGCAGGATGTGGCCTTCGCTATCCATGAGGAAATGGTTGGCGACCTGCTACGGAGCTTGGATGTGCGCAAGTCGATGGGGCCTGATGGGATCCACCCGAGGGTACTGCGAGAACTGGCGGAGGAGCTGGCCGAGCCGCTTTCCATCATTTATCGGCAGTCCTGGCTATCGGGGGAGGTCCCGGTTGACTGGCGGCTAGCCAATGTGACGCCCATCTATAAGAAGGGCCGGAGGGCAGACCCGGGGAACTATAGGCCTGTCAGTTTGACCTCAGTGCCGGGGAAGCTCATGGAGCAGATTATCTTGAGGGTCATCACGCGGCACTTGCAGGGCAAGCAGGCGATCAGGCCCAGTCAGCATGGGTTTATGAAAGGCAGGTCCTGCTTGACGAACCTGATCTCCTTCTATGACCAAGTGACGCGCTTGGTGGATGAGGGAAAGGCTGTGGACGTGGTCTACCTTGACCTAAGTAAGGCTTTTGACACCGTTCCCCACAACATTCTCCTCAAGAAACTGGCTGCTCGTGGCTTGGACTGGCATATGCTTCGCTGGGTTAGAAACTGGCTGGATGGCCGGGCCCAGAGAGTTGTGGTGAATGGAGTCAAATCTGGTTGGAGGCCGGTCACTAGTGGAGTCCCCCAGGGCTCGGTACTGGGGCCGGTCCTCTTTAATATCTTTATCGATGATCTGGATGAGGGCGTCCAGTGCACCCTCAGTAAGTTTGCAGATGACACCAAGCTAAGTACGTGTGTCGATCTGCTCGAGGGCAGGAAGGCTCTGCAGGAGGATCTGGATAGGCTGGAGCGATGGGCTGAGGTCAACTGCATGAAGTTCAACAAGGCCAAGTGCCGGGTCCTGCACCTGGGCTGCAACAACCCCAAGCAGAGCTACAGGCTGGGAGATGAGTGGCTGGAAAGCTGCCTGGCCGAGAAGGACCTGGGAGTATTGGTGGATAGTCGGCTGAATATGAGCCAGCAGTGTGCTCAGGTGGCCAAGAAGGCCAACAGCATCCTGGCCTGTATAAGAAGCAGTGTGGCCAGCAGGTCGAGGGAAGTGATTGTGCCCCTGTACTCGGCTCTGGTGAGGCCGCACCTCGAGTACTGTGTTCAGTTTTGGGCCCCTCGCTACAGGAAGGACATGGACGTGCTCGAGCGAGTCCAGAGAAGGGCGACCAAGCTGGTGAGGGGTCTGGAGAACAAGTCTTACGAGGAGCGGCTGAGGGAGCTGGGCTTGTTCAGCCTGGAGAAGAGGAGGCTCAGGGGCGACCTCATCGCTCTCTACAGTTACCTGAAAGGAGGCTGTAGAGAGGTGGGGGTTGGTCTATTCTCCCACGTGCCTAGTGACAGGACGAGGGGGAATGGGCTAAAGTTGCGACAGGGGAGTTTTAGGTTGGATGTTAGGAAGTACTTCTTTACCGAAAGGGTTATTAAGCATTGGAACAGGCTGCCCAGGGAGGTGGTGGAGTCACCATCCCTGGAGGTCTTTAAAAGACGTTTAGATGTAGAGCTTAGGGATATGGTTTAGTGGAGTACTTAGTGTTAGGTCGGAGGTTGGACTCGATGATCTTGAGGTCTCTTCCAACCTAGAGAAATCTGTGAATCTGTGAATCTGTGAATCTGTAAAGGGAGAATCAAACAGCAAGATCAGTCCGTGCCTCACCACCAGCAGCTTCTTCAGTCCTGTAACACAGGTTCCCTCTCAAACACTGGTGCTGGAAGCACTACGGTTAGGACTGCAGTCCCTAGAACAGTCCAGGGAAGAGATTTTAACCTAAAAGAAATGACTCTCCTCAGTGTCAAAATTATGCCAAGGATATGCCTATTCCTCCTACAAAGCTGGAAGAAGAAAAAAGGCCACTTAAAGTCCCCTCTTCACTTGAACTGAACTTTTTAGTTCATCCATATATAGAGCTGAATTTCAAATGAACCATTTAATCGTCCATTTTCTCATTCCACCTAAAAGTGTAAGGAAAAAATCATCAGTATTAATAATCAAAATCTACACAAAGAGAAAGTTTAATATGTGTACATGAATTGTGCCCTTGCAGACAAGGTTGCTGCTATCAATTGCTCCCTGGCAATGAAAGACAAATTAATCTTCTGATCATCATCAGTTATGATTTTACTCTATGCCTGACACAAATTCTGTTCCCCAAGTCAGTGGGAAACTGATCCTGCAAATGTTTTTGAACACTTTAAATTTTGTGTTCTAAATTTTGGATGTTCAATAAAACACCCTAAACATATTTTACTTAATCCCCACAAGTCCATTATTTGAGACTAACTTTAATGGGGTAGGTTTAGAGTATCTGCAAATGTGGGTGTTTGATCTATTAGTGTGTGTATTTGAAAAAAATATATAAATATATATATTTCTCAAGTATAAATGATGAAATCAAAGAAAATATTTTTAAAATCTTAGAAATGTAAACAAAAATATTATTTCTCATTTTTCTTACTGCATCCTTTTCATTGCAGGCTTTAAGTAACAAAAAAACTTAAAATTGTATCTCTTTTTTGTCATTAGCAGAGAAAAAGAAAGACAGAAAGACAGAAAGAAAGACAGGAAGGAAGGAAGGAAGGAAGGAAGGAAGGAAGGAAGGAAGGAAGGAAGGAAGGAAGGAAGGAAGGAAGGAAGGAAGGAAGGAAGGAAGAAAGGAAGGAAGGAAGGAAGGAAGGAAGGAAGGAAGGAAGGAAGGAAGGAAGGAAGAAAGAAAGAAAGAAAGAAAGAAAGAAAGAAAGAAAGAAAGAAAGAAAGAAAGAAAGAAAGAAAGAAAGAAAGAAAGAAAGAAAGAAAGAAAGTCTTTTGGGGACCTAAAGTTAGAAACCGTATTTTTACATAGACTTTGAAAAGCAACATCTGAAAATACTCCAAAGGAAAAAGGTTAATGAATAAGTGACTTCTCCAGTTTTGCTGTACTTCTGCAAGCCTCATCACCATGCATACACTCAAAAACACACACACGTGCGTGCGTGCACACACACACACACGGAGTTTAAGGACTGACTGGCAGCTGAAAGAAGGTTTTCCATACAAGCAACATGATAATAAAACCTACAGAAGACTGCAAGTGAATTAGAGCTTTGGCTTAGAAAGGCATTTTAAAATACTTTCCATGCAGCTATTAATATTATATTAAAAAAATACAGTTTTAGCTCAAATTCCCATGTTTCAAAGCTCACACAGCTCTAACACTGAGGTTATCTTGTTTGGCATGAGAACAGCTCATGTCTACATTAAAGCTGGAAGCTTAGAAGTGACATAAACAGGCCTTTTTCTATAAAGATAAAAGGCTAAGCTTTAAAGAATTTTATATTTATAGATAAACGTTTCCATAGTAATCATTACAGTGAAACTTGCTGGTGTCAGCAATCCTTTGCATACAAAAATGGCTTATATTCAAATTAGCAGGAATCACAGCATCAGATCCCAGCTTCTACCTGAAAGAAGGGCTTTCAGGAAAAGTCTGAATGGGGAGCTCTGGGTGAGCTATTGCCCTCATTTTGATCACATCTTTGCTCCTTTCTGCCCTATGTGCGAACAATAAAACAGGAAGCACGTTGCAGGAGAAAACTCTGCAGTGACAAAAAAACCAGTTTAGGTGGCCCAGGTGTTCTTCTCAATCTCTAATTTGTAACCCTCAATGATAGAAATATAGACAAAGGAAAAGACAGGCAAGAGGTGGAAAACTGGGGCAGATGCCAGAGGTTTTCCCTCCACCTATTCCCTGCAACTTGGATTCTTTTATGATATGGTACAAATTCAATCCCCACTTTGGGAAGTTGTCCATTTTTTGATACTTAAGGCAAAATCTTTTTCCTATAGAGCTTGGAGGACCAGGATTCCCCACCTACTCAGCAGAAGTCTGTCTGAGTACTGACCCACTGACATGCCTTGCCAGATCAGGGCTGCCTTCTTGTTATATCCCCTGTAACAGGCAGACTAGTATTTAAAATGATGGAAGTTATTTTAAACAATGAGGCTACAGTAATCATGTAAGATAAGACTCAAACTGCACGTTTCTGGAGATTTCTACAGTGCCCTGAAGTCAATTAGGTTTTAATTAAAAAAAAAAAAAAAAAAGTGACGTGAAGGCTTTCAGCCTATGAACTTTTAAAGCACCGCTAGTTAATTAAACAAAGGAAGGAAAACATCACACTCCCTTTTTTACAGGTGGCAAGATGAAGGATAAAAGAGGTGAAGTGACTTACTCAGAGACAACGTGGTAAGTCAGTAGTGCCTGGCACAGAACCAAGCCTCCTCACTCTGAGATTACATCCTACTCACTCCTTGAAGTCCTGAAGAAGGGAAAAGAAAAAGAGCTAAGAGAGCTGTTCTAGCTTTGAAATGAGAATGCTGTGTGTGAGCCCACAAGCGTACGAACATATGCCATGAGAGAGATGCAAGTAATACTCCCTGATCAGCAATAAGAAAAACTTCCCTCCTCCACCTTTATCTTTAAAAAAAAAAAATATAAGGCAAAAAAGGGTGGGGGAGGGGAGGAGTCGGAGTGGTGTGCAGTTAATATAATTTAATATACAAATGTTTCCATTGTAATCAGTGCACTAATACCTGTCACTGTCAGCACCTCTTTCCAGAGAAGGCTCTCTGTTTCTTTTGGCAGCCAGGGCTCTGACACTCACAAGAGATTACTTTCATAAGGTGCTCCATACGCACATTCAATACCCATTTTTACCCAGGCTTTTACGATATCTTTGGAGACATATATCCAGTTGTTTGGCTCCAGTAAAGCTACCAAAGCCTGGGACTCAGCTGGCAGGAGAGCAGCCTCCAATAAATAACGGAGCTCTTTTGGCCAGGGAGATGTTTGCATTAACACCTACCAGAAGGGAGTGAACGGGGCCGGGAAGAGCAGCCGGGCTTCAAAGAGGTTGCCACTGTCAAGTGTGGGCCCCGCAGCTGGCCCGATGCCGCCGGGGCGTGGTGGGCACTGTGGGAACACTGACTGCCTCTGCTGCTGCGTGCTGGGCAGGAGGGCTCAGCTCGTGGCTGTCCCTCCTGCTCGGGTGCTGCCACCGAGCCTCGCAGGCTGTGCTGCTAAGCAGAGCATGCGGCGGGAGACACCCAAAGAAAGAGCAGGACCTGCGCTCTGCCAGCCGGTGCTTTCGCACCATGGGTGTGTGGTGCAGCAGTGGCCCCCCAGCCCTTTGCTGCAGGAAAAAGTGCTCAGCCAAATTCTGTCTTTAAAAAATACCAGGTCCCGCATGTTGTGCTGCCTCACCTGCAGGAATGTCTCTTTTAACACAGTTCTGTCCAAATCTGTATTGGTACACAGGCTCTTTGTGATCTGGCTTAGATTTTTATCCTAGTTAGAAGTGTCTTATTGGAGATACGCATAGCAAGCTGCCCAGAAAACCGCTACACCCAACCAAATACAATTTTTTCCTACAAGATGTTCAGCAGCAAAGCCTGAAGCCTTCTTATCTCCCCTGCGTAACCGAGGATCAAAACACCAGAGAGGCTGTGCAGTCTTACAGTATGGCAGCGCAGCCTTAGCACTTACAAATGATTTGATGTGAGCCAGATCTAGGGAAGTGGATCCCTAGGGGGGCTTTGGATCCAGCTCTAACAATAACTCCTAGCTCCAACACTGGACAGCTACACTATTGTATTTTTTGCATCTCTGCAGCACATGCCATACCAGCATGGAAAGTTTTACAGATATCAGTCACGACTTGCAGGCTTCTAGTGAGGAGGAAAACTGGACATAGAGGGAATAGATGCTACAGCAGATCTCTTGCTGTATGCTGCTCAGGAGATTATAAAGAGAAATCTGGGAATTCTCAGTCTTTGCTGTACTCCCACTCCTACAGTGGGCATCAAAGCAGATCTCTCTGAATCCATTCCCCCATAACACGCATTCCGGGAACTACCTACCTTTCTGGCTCTGTCTATGGGTATGTTGTCTGTGCAAACCAACGGCTTCCAAACACCACAGATGCAACTTCATACCACCTCTGTGAATATATGCACATTCATACATAATTTAAAAAAATAGATCCCTGTTAGCCAGCCATTATTTATCACACATTTATTATTTTCAGGGTCTGACAGACCACCGTTTCCCCTCACTTGATATGAAAATGAAATAAAGGCAATGTCTTGCCCTGTTTGTTGGCAAATCATGATTTTTGCATTGTTGTGATAGTTCTCTGCGTGTGAATGTGCATGTGTGTGTCAGAGGGACATAACTCTGGAGAAGAACATGCACTTTAGTTAAATACCCTGAGATTCCACTCTAATCTCTTGTTATTGTGATTTTTATGAAATGGATTCTGCTCTGAAATTTTCCATGTGTGGTCTCAGTGGAAGGTATCTTAGAGGAAGTTTGAGCTAAAGTCTATGTAGCCATTTTATGTTGCAAGAGTAGGATGGAGAACACTTTTGCTGTAAGTTTCAAATGTCATTTTCTAAAAAATGGCTGAAATTAGAAACTTCAGACTCTGTTTCCTTCAGTTTTTATAGCCCCTGTTGAAAAAACAAAGTCTGAGGCACACTGGCCAAGAGGTTCTTAAATAGACACTTTTGCAGATGCCTGTTATAAAAAATAAAAAATGCCATCCACATTCCAGAATATTTCAGGACTCTTGGACAACATTGCATTGGAGTTAAATGGACTCATTTCACCACTGTTTTGTGATGGAGCACTGCATAATTAGGGACAGGATAACGAAATGCTTGCCTGCTCTGAAATGCCATCTTAAATGATTTGAATAATAGGTGAGCCAATATATAACTTCACACAGCACTTCATAGTGGCAGAAATGCCAAGAGTATCCCACTCAACTATAGGGAAAGATGCAGTTCCCCCTTATGTTCTTTCTATTTCTTGATTTTTTCCAGCTTCTTTTTTTCCCTCCCCATGAATTGCCTGTCGCCCCCACCAGCCTCCTTCACCTTCCCACACAGATCCTTTTTTGTAAGCAACCGTGGAATGCTCCAGCTACGTTTTAAGCTAATGCAGTGTGATAGAGGGAGAGGCAACATCAGGGAGTCAGAAATCTGAAAAGTTAAGGGGCTGAGTCTCTGGCTTCAGTTCAATCAATAATCACTGTGTATCTGGCCCCATGTTACTCCTGCACAGTTAACTCAGCCACACTGCACTTACCTTGTCTTTTACATTAATTTACAGAAAGTAAACCCACAGTTTGCAACACTAAGTCCTGATCATACACGATGGTGAAAAAAAACGTTATATGCATGACAGTATAGCCAGAGAATTATTCAGTACATTGAGGCCCAAATAGATCCTGGGTTACAAAGTTTTAGTTTGCAATGCATTTTGGGACAGCTAAAAGTTACAGTAGGAACCTTTTTCCCCTCATATCACAGCTTTGGTCTCTGCTGGGAAGAAAATACCTATAGCCAATACAGTTGAAAATTAGGCATATAATACCAAAACGAAAAGTGGCTGAGTGAGGCTGAGATTCTTCATTTGTTCTGAGAAACCAACTACTTAGACAAGGGCTGGTTGCTGCCTTCATACCAGTTGGTGTAACTGTGTAGTAATTTCAGCTGCAAAAAAAGTACTGTTCTCCCTCCCCAGATAAGCTACGACCCATACAATGGGCGCAAGTACTCTGATACAGAGGCGCTTTATGCTGCTCCAGGTTGTGTCCCATCCTCATGAAGCAGGATGCAGCAGTATGGACAGTGCTGGCACGCTCAAGGTGTGGGCTTCCCATGGATCCCTCCACCTTTCTTTATTTCACTAATCTAACTGGCAACCACTCTAAATCCATACCAGGGCTAAAAATAAAGCAATACAGCTATTTGTAGCCAGAAGAAGCTGACTGAGTTTCAAAATACACCACTCTCTCCGGAAGGTTCCCCGTAGGCTGTAGGTACCACCCCACACCATGACAGCAAGCTGACAGTGAGTCAGCAAGGCTGACCCCATTTCTCCCACCCTGCGGCAGCTCCCTGCCCCCTCACTGTAACATAAGACAGCCACAGCGGCAGCCCCTGGCTGCCTGCAGCCCCTGGCAGGTGCCACCAGCCCTCCTGTGAGGCTGGGCAGCCCCTGAGCTGTGGGATCGGGTCCAATGTGGACACCAGAGCCACCCCTTTCAGCACAGCCTGCCATCGGCCTCACCCTGCCTCAGCAAGAGCTCTGCACTCCCAGGGCTGCCAAGGCTTGGTTCACTCACGATGCTGTTGAACGAAAGCCTGGTTCAGGCTATCTAAGCTTGTCTGGATTCATTATCACTTCACAGCACCGACGGGTGGGAGAGCTTCAGTTAGCTGACATTTCTAGTATGTTAAATTGCATACATACCCAGTGTTAACCTTGATGGCTAATGTGGTCCACACTGGTAACTCTACTTTCTCTTCTACCAACTACAAGCAAAAAGCTACCAAAGCTTTACAAGTATAATCCAAAAGCAGGCTGGAGATTTCCCAATTCTAGTCTGAAGTACTGAAAAAGAAGACACATGCACACATACATGTACATGCGTATATCTTGGTTCTGACTTTCACTTCTTTGTTTCCTCCTTTGCCTTTCTCTACAACAAGTCTACCACAAATCCAAAGGAAGAGGTATGGTTCACCCGACTTTCCACATTCTCATGAGATTGCCAGCACTTTGGAGTCAGATGGCTACTTTTACCCATCTCAACAAATATTCTAATGGCCTTTCATCTGAATTTGTTCCTCATTAAATGGCCCTGTACACATTTCAAAATCATGCAGGGAAAGGTACAGCAAAGGAAAACAAGCAGAGAAGTTTATGACTACTGACCAGACCAAAAGCATTTTTTTTCAGCTAATTTTACATTCAAAACATTTTATTCTACCTGAAAAAACCCTGCCTTCATTTTGTTGAGATAATTACTTTAAAGTTATATGTAAGCAAAATTTAACAAAACAAAGCAAAGCATTTCAAATAAAAATGTCAAAACGTTTCTTTTTGAATTTCATAATCTCATTTTTTTTGACAGATTTGTGAATTTGTCTCTTCTGGGGCTAAATATACAGAGCTAGTAAGAAATTTCACTGCAAAAATTCTGCCGAGCTCTGAAGAGACATGTTGCATTTGCCTGCATTTTTGCATGGGAAGAGAGGACATTTAACAAGCTAGGACAATGCACAGAGCTGCCAGTGCTGCCCCTCTTGATTGCCAGTGCTGGCTACTGTCTGCTGCCTGCCTGGAATCGTTTTGCTGTTGGATTGTATGATCTCTTAGCATCATTGCCAGGGTCCCCAGGGCTTGGGGGTCTAGAGTTCAGTGCAGGCACGAAACATTGTTCATACACAGTTTGCACCACTCAGTAGCAGCAGCAGCATTCATGCAGAAAAGTAAAACGTTTACAGATTGAGTAACAATCTAGCAAATTCCCATTAGTTTCATTTCCCTCCCCCCTCCCCAAATAAATTAAACCAAACAAAAACTGCTATTGATCACCATGTGTTCAGAGTCATAGGCCACTTTCTCAGCTGGGCTGCAGCAAAGATTTCCTGGCTCTCAGTGTAATGATGTTGATTTATACAAGTGAGGCACATGGCCCGCAGTTTATGTTACATATCCATAATCCCATATAGTCTTAATTTTGCTTTTCAAAGCCTACAGAAATCCACAAATTAACACCCTTTAGCGTTATTCACTTTGGTTTTGTCAGTTTTTCTGCAGTAATCGATTAACAGTTATTTTCGAGTTAGGGTTTATCTCTTGTTGGCGGGTATATTTATGACACATGGTTACACCTACTAGAATACATTAAAAGTCTTTTGAGCAACTTGGAACTACAAAGGCAAACTAGTGCATTGCAGTTGCTCTAATCTTTGATGTCAGTAGAAGACTGCATTTACCAAAATCAAGCAAGAGAGTTCTGTTTTCTGCGATTAAAGCAATCCAGGATAAACTTTTAAAGAAGCTGAGCCAACACAAGTAGCTTTAAAGTATACTTTTGAAACGTTCAGCAGTATTAGAAGAGTGGCATGCATAAAACTTTTACCTGTGTATCTCCCCTCATTTAACTCCTTTTTTTGAAAGAGTGTGAGTGCTGTTTCTTGTATAACATCTGGTTGAATGAAGGAGAAACAGAGCCTGAACTGTGTGCTCTGGGCACAAGAATCTGATGCAACTCACTTTCATCTTGTTGTAGCTTATCTGGTAGGCAGGCCTATTGGAAGCCTGAATTCCTAAGGATAAGTTATATTATAACAGCATGTGACTGCATTCAGCCATCTCACCAGTGATGAATTTGCCTTTCCTTTCAGAGTTTTACTTGCTTTTAAACAAAAACTTTCTCAAATGGAATTAGCCTGTCCGTGTAATCATTACCATAGTGAGCCATGATTTGAAAAAATGATACAAATATGGAAGATGCAGACCCACAGTCCAACCTGCATGTTATACTAGGCAAACGTGAATGTATTCACACATGCACATACATAAGACATACATGACCCAAGTGATGTTATCTTTAAAGGCACAGGGTTGTGACTCAGGAAAAGATAATTTTATTCCCAGTCTCCCTACTAAATTCTTCTGTGACTTGAGATAACACATGTAATAGCTGAGTCTCTCATTCACTTATGTAGACAAAACACTCCTTTGGGGGCAAGGACTGTCTTCACTGTGTGCTTGTATATTGCCTAATAAAATAGCTCTGATGCAAAATGCAATTTTTTCATATTACAATAAGGTATTGACAGCTCTTTTCTTGATATGAAACATGGATCACAATGAGGGCAGTGAGGGCACATACTATAATTAAGGAAAAAAATGTTTCTAGTTTCATTTTCTCCTGCTGTAATAAATACTGCAAACACTAGTCTTCCAGTAATAGTTCAAAGTATTCCAGGTTGCAGCGAGCTACTTCTCTGTTTGGGGGATATCAGTATAATATATGCTGGTACTTTATAAGGGCGTTCTTCAGACATGCAGAAATTTGAGACAGAATTCATCAACACCTTTTCTCCCACTGCCAACGCAGAGCTGTGGCAGGGAGATGTGAAATATTCTGTAGCAGCTAGGGAACAGAGGACCTAACTGGGGAAAGCAATCAAAAGAGTGCTCCCAGTGCAGCAATGCACAGGCTATAAAGCCCATGCCAGATTCACACCAGCCAGTGTTCGTCCAGGCTGTCTTAGGGTCAAGTGGCATTATTTTAATATTTCTCCTGGAAAGGGAGCAACTTTTTAAAATGTGATACTGCACATTAACCACCATCACTCTCGTCATTCTCCTCTAGGATACACCCACAACCCCATGTTACAGAAAGCTGCAGAACCTAAGACCCTAGTTGCCCATTAACTGCTGAGAAGAGACCAAGCACTGCTTTCCAAGCTCTGTGTCATGATTATTTACCGCACAGACCTCTGCTTTTAAGTATATCTTTTAATTTCCTATAATCCCAGCTCCTACCATGATTATGTGGAATTCCATTTATTCTATTTGTTCTATTTTAAAAGGGATGAAGTCATCTGTGCTGGAAACTGTGACCTGATTGAAAGAACTGAAATGCTGCAATGTCTCAGACACAGCTCTGGCACATGAAGAAGTATAAATTAAACTCTTCTGCAGACATTTGATCTCTTGCTATGAAAAGGGATATTGTGCTTCCTCTGTTTAACAGTATTCTCTGTCCACCGTGAAAAGAACCCTGTTTGCATTTTTTTTTAAGTGTGGCATTTTTTTCCACTCTAAATAGGATTGCAAGTTAAGCTTCAGCATGTATACATACTGAGTCTATATATTACTCACTGCTGTGAATTAAGGGATGCCAATGCCAGATCTCACAGACTCATTAAGTAACTGATCCAGTCGTTACCAGTGAATCTAACGCTTCTGAGCTCCAGGAATGTATATACCAAAACTCTCCACAATTGCAAACCATTTTTGGTCCTGAGTAGCAGATCAGCAGAAGACAAGTCTGTGTCTTAATCCAGTCAACAATCATTGTTTATGGTTATCTGCAAAAATTCCAGCAGCTATACAAACTCTGCCCTTGTAAGCATAAGGTTAGATACCCTAGAGATACCTCAATTACAGATTCCATTTCTTTATTCAAGGTAATTTTACGTCTCTTGCAAACTCTAATATAGTGCAGAGGGGTCTACTTACTCTGGAATTTTAAATAAATGTGTGTAAAGGATTCATGCAACAAGAGTTATAATTCAGCATGCTGTGCTGTAAAGTAATTTGGTTAAGTTAGCCATCTCATGTTATACATTTGCTACAGAATTAGCTCAAATTGACTACTCACCTCTAGAGCTAGGCAAGCTTAAAGTGAGAATAGCCATGCTGAAAAACAGTACTTGAGTTGTTGCGGGGCTAGCAACAGATGAGGTGTGTGAACTACAGCAAATTCCCCCTCTTTTCCACAACCAGACAGACAATTCATATTAATAGTTAAGGAGTTTTTTTGTGTCAGTAAAATTCATATTAGGGGCAGTACTCATGTTAATACCTCAGTAAAATCAGACAATTATTTCTTTGTCAAATGCTTTCATCTTTCAGCAATACTGGACAAGATCTCCAGATGCTCGGTACTGACCTGCCTTTGATCCCTTGAAAACTGAGAGGAAAAAAAATCACTCACTGCAGGCAGTAGAGGCAGTCTAAAGACAATGAAAATATTCCTTTCTGTAAATCTCAGTAGTAGCTTTTTTAAAATGTTAGTCCTTCAAAAAGCAGCCTGTATACTGAGAGTTGAGTTATTTCTGTGCTGTATGTGGCTACCAGCAATAGTGTTTTCCATTGTGGAGTAGGCTGGGATAAAGTGTCCAGGATAAAGCAGTCAGGATGTTCATTCTGGGCAGGATTTGATTTGGGATGTGTCTCATTTCCTTTCAACCTGCAGGAAACCAGAAAAGGGAAAATAAACCTTCCTCATCTTTTCCTAAGCCTCCCAAGGTACTTTCTCTTTCTGGGAATGTACTCGTTCCATAGGGACCAGTTGTAGGATCCTCTCTTCTAGCTGCTTGTTGACCTAGGTGATGCCCGAAATAACACAGTCCCCTGTTCCTACCCCAACATGACAGCACATCTTTAGCTAACTGAAAGATTTCCATTGAAATGTTTGTTAGAAGACTGATTTTTTTTGCTAGTCATCATTTTCAATAGCATCCTCTTTCCTTAAAAACTCTGAACTTTGTTGAAACAAAACATTTTGGAGTTTTTTTAGCCACAGATATTTTGAAATTATCTCTTCTTAACAGACTTTGCAGTCTCCACTTTTTCCTAAGTTTTCTATTGCCAATGGAGTCTTGAAAGAAAAGCTAGCAAACAAACAAACGAAAACCCTTCACTATATATTTCCTTCTTTTATTTCACAATAATATGATGCTCTTTATGATATGAAGTCATAGCTCTTTGATGTTCCTTTGTGCTGGGATTTTCAAAGGAAATTAGCTTCCAAAATACAATGACATTCAGCAGCAGAAGCTGAGTGCCTAACATCAGTGGGTCTCACTGAGAATTCAGTTTCAAGAATAGGTATCATTTCAAAACACCTGTCCTTTCAGTACTGGAAAGATACTTGTCATCCATGACCTAGAGACTGACATTTTTTTTGGTGTTTGGTCCGTTTGGAGATTTGTGCTACTGTGAAAGAAATGAACACCCACTGGAAAGCAGAAAAACTTCAATAGAAAGCCCTTCATTTTTTAGGTTTTGTTTGTTTATTTTTGGTCAAAAGTCTTTATGTCATCTTTGGATACTTCAGTCTAAAAGAAAAGTCAGCTAATAAAATCAAAATAGTGTAATCCTCCTTGGCTGTGCAATTATGCTTCATATATGCAGAGTTATTTTACTAGTTTTTGAAAAATGTATTTGAGTGCTTTATTATGAGGTGGTTGCTATTCTGGAATACCCTTCAGAAATTGAGTGCCTTTGGCACTACAAGATTTGTTTTGCTCTGGCAAAGAAAAGCATTTTCAGTGAGTTGATGTCTTTGCAACTGGGCAGTTACTTAACAGAGACGAGAGTCAGGATCTGGTCTCTACTAAGGTACCATGTTTTACATGTAATGATCAGTTGAGGAAGAGAACATTTTCACTGTCAGAAGGAAGTGGAAACAAATGTACTAATCAGTAGACTGTTAATTTGGAAAAAAAAAAAGGAAAGAAAAAAGTGGGTGAAGGTCATCTCTAAAGACAAGCAGACAAGCTTAGGAATACTTTGCAAGAAGCCCAAGGAGACAGTGAGTGAGTATATGGCAAATCTGACCCTGAGAACACCCAACAGGCTGGGTCCCTCTGAGGACCAAACCAGGCTTTCCTGAAAAAGTGATGTTCAGCTGCGCAACTTGAAGCACTTCTAATAATACACCTGGTCTCAAAAATTTTACTTTGAATATAAATGTAAATAGCAGAAGGTATCACTACAGCTGAGAAAGATTTGGTGGGATTGCAACTGTGGGCTTATACACCTCATTTCAAGTCATGCCTTAAAGGTGTTAAGCCATCAAGGTAGATGCATACAGGTCAGCAAGATTTCACTGTTGATCCTGTAGTGGACTAGAACATAGCCGTCTCAGTTTGTTAAACAACATCCCACTGACACTGGGAACTCTGTTTCCAAGCAGGGTCTTCTGGGAGGGGAACAAGCCAAACCAAAGCAGTTCTGCCTCTCGCTCCAGGATCAGAAGTAGCTCCCAAAGACCTCTTATGAGAATGGTGACAGCAGTATAAAGTTCATCTGGATGGGGCAGTTGGAACTTGTATCATATGGATTTTCTGAAGTCAGTGAAATCCCTTGGAGCTACCAAAGTCATCAGGAATATACTGTAACTTTGTATAATTATGATCTCTGGGTGTGAGAGCAGTTTCCTCTGATCCATATTTCCTTCAAACTAAAATCACAGTCCAGATTCCCAGGCTGCTTTTCTGTATGTGGCTGGTACAAGCAGCTTCCCCTGAGCACTGCAGAAAAGGAGGAGAAATAGTTCACCATCAACTGAAATATACTCATCTATTCATTAGGAGTGTGAACTCCTGTGAACTGTAAATTCCTAACTGAATTTTAATAAATTTAATTAAAAGTTTTCCTGTTCCCACCCCCACCCCACCCCACCCCCCCCGCCCCGAGGACTCTAACACCCCTACTTGCTGAAGAAGGCTCCTCTTTTTGTTTCTGCAGTTGTAATTAGCCATCTAGTCCTTGAGACTATCAGAGCAACACTGTGCCTAATCAAGCCACTACAGACTACAGTATAAGAGATTCTCTATTTCCTCATTTCCTCCAGCATCCAGGGCATTTTTGTGAGCTGTGTGGATGTTCTCCAACAAGCAGTTTCCCAACTCTTACAGCTACTTCTAGTTACACCATCCTTGCCTCACTCCTGGTGTAGAGACGCAGCCAGCATCCCAGCTGTGTCCCCTTTGCCACTAATGACTGGGAGATAGGCGGGGGAGCAGTACGCCCATATTTGAGAGCCATCCATCATAGTTTACATAGGATTCTAAAAGGGAAAAAACACACCTCAGAGACATATCCTGAAGATCTTTATAATTTAGATGTCTACGGAGAAGAAGCATGTGCCCAATAGCTGGAAACACATTCATTAGATTTTTCCAGTAGTTCATTGCTTTAAAATAGTTTTAGCGACCCAGAGCACAGGGCCCACAGAAAGTTCCCAGAGGTACATTGCTCATGCTAACCAAGCACAGCATCATCTATCTCTCCATGAGGGTGAGGAAAAAGCAGTAGCCAAGTCTCCTCACCAAGACTGCTTTGGATTCAGTGCTGCTGAAGACTTTATAGCTTCCTGAGCTGGAAAGTCACAATAACCTCTCTGAATTTCACTGGCATTCATCCCACATGTTGTTTGACTCCTTCAAACCTGCACAAGAAAGCATCATGAAGGCAGATATTTTTTGATCTCCCTAAATTCCATGTTGTGTGTGTTGTCTTACTCTACATATTGCTACATGAATGACAAAGGGACCATGTTTCTCTAGAAAGAATATTCCCAAGAAAAAAATAGAAAAAAAAATGCAGTAGGTCAGACCATCTGGCTCACAATCCTGCCTCCAACTGCAGCCAGAAGTGGATGCCTGGGAAAGAGTGTAAAAATAGAGCAAGAAAGGGATATTTCTCCATAATACTCAGCTTCCAAGGGTTTCTTACTCATAAACTTCCTGCTCTGGAGAAACCATGTCCCCTCTTCCAAAAAACCCACCCCTCTGTCCGTTCTTCAGAGTGTAAAGTCAGCAATGAGCCCAACAGTTTGGCCCTTCTGTTTCTTAAAGCAATCAAGCAGAATTACATGTAAGTGTGCTCCTAAAGTCTTTCCATACGAAGCTGGCTTCCCTCCAGCCACACTACTGGCCATTAGAACATGATGCTGACAGGCAGAGCCATCCTACCTCCACTGCTGCTTGTAGTTATTGTTACCAAAAGTTACACTTCAAAAGGAAAAAAAGAAGTTGCATCAAGAGATGATGAAGGATGTTGTTCCCTCCTGTTTCCCTCCCTTCTCAGGAATGATGTGGCAATCGGATTGGCTTTGCCCAGAAATACCAAGAAGTTATTAGCAATATTTCAGTATTCCTCAGTATTTTTCCACTGTCCCAGCAAAGCTGCTCTTGAGAAGATAATAAAAATCATCAGACCAAGAGAAAAATGTGTAGCATCTCTTCTGGACATAGAGAAGTATTATACATTTTTCATCAAAACCTACTGTAAACACTTCATTTATCTTGATGTTTGAACTGTGATGATCAAAGTTCAAGCTGTGCTTACTATGCACTTGTTGTCTAAGGTGATGGTGGGGGAGGAAAGTCGCACGGTATCATTTCCATTCCCTGATTGGCTTTTATGACCAAGTTTCTGGTGCAAAAGGCCCCAAAAGGAAGAAGTTAAAATTCACTTCAGTTAAGAATTCACACATCCAAGCCTAGGATTCATTTCTTATGAATGCTTATTAAAATTCAACTCCATGAATGTTCATGAAAAGACTTCAGAGTGGACACAAACTCTGGCAGCGTGAGTTAAAGTTTCAAATGAATATTAGACATCCTTCTAACGACATTTGTTAAACTCTATTTTACTATATTAATCATAAAGACCTCTGAGAGATGTCTTTAAGCTTGTAATGAAATTAATCCATTAATCTATGATAGAAGGTATTTACCTTTAGACTAAAATGTAATATTCCAACTACTATTATAATGGTCATTAATGTTTTCTTTTAAAAAAATTGTTGTACCTTTTAGAGGCACTTCAGTAACCATGTTGTTCCAGGATACAAAGGGCTATAGAGCATTGCCCACTCTGAATAGTCCTCTGAATGGGGCCTTTGTTTTGTGTGCTGTTTTGGTAGGAAATGGTTGCTATTTAGGTCTCCAAGAGGGAATATAAAACTATGCTCACCTAATCAAACAGACCAGTAAATACAGCAGTTAATCTGACAACTTCAGATTCCTGAATTGCATTTGGAGAAACAATTTAACACAAACAATCATGTAAAGCCTGCATTAATCATCCACCTTGGGTTACTACGATGCATAATTTGTTTTAATTATTGCAAACTTGTGGTTCTAAGTGACATTTCTAGCAGTTCATTGTTTTATTAAAACCAAGAGAGGGAAAAGGTACTGTTAATCTTTTACATCAACAGAGCTGTAAAATAAAAGCAGTGTTATCATACGTATCAGAAGATAGACCTGTCATAAATCTAAGTCTAAAAAATGTAACTGTCCTAAGTATTCTACATAAAGGGAATGCAATTGCTTGTGGACTGAATCAGCTGTTTTTCTCCCTGGTGGCAAAATATTCCTTTCTGAGCAACCCAGCATGGTGAATGTGAATCAGGAAGCATGGCTTGTTTTGCTTGAATCATTAACATATTTACAATAGCTTCATAGTTACCTTGAACAGGTTCAGTGGGCACTTTAGAAACAAAATAGAGAAAGGAAAAAAACACGTGTAACAAAAATTTCCACCTGGCACTTCAGTGCAACATAGCAGTTTAAAAAAACAACAGAAAAGGTTTTCTCATTTGGATATAGTCATATATAAAGATATAACTAGTATATTTATGTCTTGCACCTCTCAGAACAATAGCAGTGTCTTGTGTGTCTGTGCTGGCAATGTAACAAGTCATTTCAGCCAAAGCTGGCTGTGTTTTTAAAGCGTTACACAAACTCTTTCTTCCCTCTTAAAAAAATAAAATAAAATAAAAATCCTAGCTTTTAAAAGAGCCATTGTCACTTCTGGCTGAATGTTTATTTTACTGTCTCCTGCACAGCAGAGGGCATTCTACCTATAAAGAGCAATTATATAGTACTGGGACAATTTGAATACTCTAATCAATGCTAGTTAAAGCTCAGATAAATAAACTTTTACAGTGCCAGGGCTCCTACTCTCCATGGAAATTATTGTTAATTTATTGAATCAATAATCTTGGAACAATAAATTATAATGCCTTTTGTTTTACTAAGCCCATCTTGCAGCGTGTTTAAAAAGCACAGCTTTATAAATAGTGCCACAGACTAGGGGGAGCTTTTCAACCAAGGCTTTGTGTCTGTCCCATTATGCTAAAAATTAGATTGTAAAAGCAAAACAAAAAACAACAAAAACAAGTCAAAACCAAACAATCAAAAAAAAACAAACTTGAAGGTGTAGAGACACTGGAAAAAAAATAAATCCTTAAATTCAGAAACTTCCTGGGTTGTATCTCAGCCTTTTTTTGGACTTCTTCAACTTCTTCTTTACTAGTAATGCCTTTGCTATTTTATTTTGCATAAAGTATAGAATGCTAGCTTTATAAGAGCTCAGATGTCTTAAAATATAAAACCAGAGACTGATCTCTGCTACAGCATAATTTTGGAATAGCTCTATTAACTTCAGCAGCATAATTTTGTGTCTACATCAATGTAACAATGATCACAGACTTACCCAACAAGTGAAAACCTTTTTCCTTCAGAAGCAATTTCTCCCCAGATAATATCAGTGGAATCAACTTAACCTTTGGAAAACATCATATTCAGGCTTGTGGATATCACGTAGATAATATCCACTGCCACATAAGCTTTCCTACTTTATATTTTTGCAATACCTACTTGCAAGAGAACCCCCATCCATGGCCGTTACAATAGTAGAGTAACATGATTATAGTCCTATTATAGTCTAAAAGTATGAAAATGTTCCATACACCTATAGCTCACTGAATCCAGTTTGTGTCAGTTCAATAGGATAATCGAACATTTTCTTGTGAGGAAACCTCAATTTCTGTTTACCTTTTCCTGACAAAATGAGTTAGAGCAGAGTCTGCTAGCTGTTCAAATGGGAACAGTTTCACAACAGCAACAGAGATTCACTGCAGTGTCATTTCTTTGACTTTGAAGAGTTGGCTGTTCTGGAGTAACAGGAGGACTTATCTGATGGTAATGAGAAAATTCCCCCTAGCTTTAATGTGCCAAAATTTCATCCCAGTTCTTTTTGACTAGTTACTCTCAAGTTTTCAATATTGGGATGCTCACTGATGAGAAGCCAGACTTTTAGCAAGGTGTAAATTAGCTTAACTGAGTAGGAATTAATGATTCTACACAGATTTGAAACAGCTGAGCACTTAGCCCAAAGACAGTTAATTCTGTATTGGTGGTTAGGAAAGCAACTACATGAGTTTTTATCTTGCTTCTGATCTCCTATTTTTGATGAAGGTTTTTGAAGCTGGAGCCACGGTGCCTAGCTTATGTAAGCTTTGCTTATTACACAATGCGCTAAACATAAGTAAAAGTAGGCTGGATCATATGGGGATGTAAACCTGGCCAAAACCCCCAGAAATCACTGACGTGGGTGTGAGGAAAATCAGCTGCTGTAATTATGATGGTGATTGTGGGGGATAAGGGAGCAGCCGGATTTGGCTGAGTTTGAAGCAGTACTTTTTGTTTTACAGACAGGGAGTGTATTTTGACTTGTCTTCAGATTGTTAATTTTTAACTCTTGCTGTTTGTGAGGCTGCCAGTGGCCAGACAGGAAGCATTACTTCAAATTCTGCCTGGATCACCAGACAGCATCCAAACACAGATAACTTCAAGATGACTCTTTCTGTCACTTGCAGGCTGTGGCCATATTTATTTTTTTTTTGATACTTCTAATCCAGTTCACTACCGCCCTTTTTCTGTAGTCTGCCATAAACCTCTAGCATGCTACATCCTGAAGATCCACACCTTTTTATCTCCATACTGTAAGGTTCTCAGTCTTTTTGCTCTGTCTTATTTCATCAAACATAAAGAAAGAACTTCTGTGGGAGACCTTTACTATGTACCTATCTTCTTCTGACAATGTTTTACGCTTAGCCTTAAGAATCTGTTTACAGGGCTGAAGTTGGCTTATGAAGCCTAGGACACTTCAGGAAACTTTGGATGAAATAAACTACCTACTGAAAGCCATTTTCAGTGAGAGTAGCATCTATTATTCAGGGACCTAAGACTGCAATATTAAAATCTACACGAATTTTGTCATTGATTTAATCAAGTAGAAGCCAATAGTTGAAAAGCTACATCCAAAATATAAACATCTATCACTTTGTAGCAAAATATATGGGACAATGCACACTTACAGTAGTACCTCCAGGAAATAATTCACAACATAAATGGTGGTCCAGGGCTACTCTTCTGAGTTTTCCCTACGCTTCAGATTAAGATCCTCTTCTGTCTCTGCAGAAACTGTAAATAACTATCTTCTCTCTAAGAGCATCCCTAACAGATGTAATTAGTAACCTTTGGAGCCAACATATGCATATCTTAATTACAAAACCAATATGGGATATTATTTGTTCCAATATTTACCACCACCAAAACAAACAATCAAACAAACAACAAAAAAAAACCACCACCACCAAAAACAATGACAAAAAACAAAACTTTCAAAACTCAGGAGGGACTTCTAACTTAAAGGATAGTTATTTTCATGCTAACTTTGATTAGAATATACTCAGCTAAACCAGCCACTCTATGACACTGAATTATTAAGAGGTGAATGGTGGACTGCACAGCACCCATTCCTAGCAATGCTGGGAGAAGGCAGAAGACCTGAGTTTTCACCACAGTATATGCTGAATGATCACTTAACACTGAACCAAATCAGTATATAATATATAAATACAAAGTCAGTATATACACTATATACTGCAAGATGAGAGTTGTTCATGTACTGAAAGCAACTGTAAATTCCTAACTAAAATGCACAGTAAGGGATAATCAAATATTTAATCTGTTTAATTAAATTAACCCTTTGTCTTCTTGAGTTTCAAAAATGTTTTCAACAGTTTGGTTAGCCTTAGTATATTATTTGAGAGGATAAACAAAGAAAAGTTCCAACAAAAAGGAAAAACAGAAGAAAAGTTCCAACAAAGAGTTCCTGGGTTGGCAAGATCCCAAACCTTAAAAATAGGCTTCAGAGATTATTGAAACATTACATACACTCATGGGATTGGATCAATATTTATGAGCAAAGCAAAATATGGAAAACACTGGGTGTGTAATTACTGCTTACAGCATTTGTATATTTGTTTTCTTTGAGCTGTCATCAGCAACTTCTCTGGAATGATTTTAGCATTCTATATTTTCTGTAGAGGCAAGGACATCTTCATTCAACGGGCTAATGCCTGAGAGAGAGAGAGAGAGAAAGAAGGAAAGAAAGAAAGAAAGAAAGAGCAGAAAAGCTTGTTTTTCTTCTCCATTCTGATACTAACCTCCTTAGTCTTTATTTCTCCCCTTGAAATTAGGAAATATTAACAGTTACTTTCCTCAACAGGTGATGTTTGTGAGCATTATAATTCCAGAGTGATAATACGCTTCACAAATGTCTGATAAATTAAACAAACCATTTTCACAGATGAAGTGGGTTTCTGTGCAAGCGTTTTTTTTTCTGTTTTGTTTGTTTGTTGTTTTGATAAAAGTGAATGAATAATAATAATACATGATTAATTCTTTCTTAGAATAAATGAAGACTTTACAACTGATACTACCGATTTCCTTATTTGTTTTCCTGTTCAAGCTCTTTACCCTGTACCTCTCATCACATCATAGAATCGTAGAATCATAGAATCATAGAATCTTATAATATCCCAAGTTGGAAGGGACCCATAAGGATCATCAAGTCCAACTCCTGGCACCACACAGGACTACCCAAAAGTTTAAACCATGTGACTAAGTGCACAGTCCAATTGCTTCTTAAATTCAGACAGGCTTGGTGCAGTGACTACTTCACTGGGGAGCCTGTTCCAGTGTGCAACCACCCTCTTGGTGAAGAACATCTTGCTGATGTCCAGCCTAAACCTCCCCTGCCTCAGCTTAACACCATTCCCGCGGGTCCTATCACTGGTGATTACGGAGAATAGGTCACCTGCCTCTCCACTCCCCCTCGCGAGGAAGTTGTAGACCGCGATGAGGTCTCTCCTCAGCCTCCTCTTCTCCAGGCTGAACAGGCCCAGTGACCTCAGCCGCTCCTCATATGTCTTCCCCTCTAGGCCCTTCACCATCTTCGTCGCCCTCCTCTGGACACTCTCCAACAGTTTAATGTCCTTTTTGTATTGTGGTGCCCAGAACTGCACGCAGTACTCAAGGTGAGGCCGCACCAGCGCAGAGTAGAGCGGGACAATCACTTCCCTCGACCGACTAGCGATGACGTGCTTGATGCACCCCAGGGTACGGCTGGCCCTCCTGGCTGCCAGGGCACACTGCTGGCTCATATTCAACTTGCTGTCAACCACAGCCCCCAGATCCCTCTCTGCGGGGCTGCTCTCCAGCGTCTCGTTGCATAGTCTGTACGTATAGCCAGGGTTGCCCCGCCCCAGGTGCAGGACCCGGCACTTGTTTTTTTAAACTTCATGTGGTTGGTGATCGCCCAGCTCTCCAATCTGTCCAGATCTCTCTGCAAGGCCTTTCCACCCTCAGCCGAGTCTACAACTCCTCCAAGTTTGGTGTCGTCGGCAAATTTGCTCAAAACACCTTCTAGCTCTACATCCAAATCATTTATAAAAACATTGAAGAGGACTGGCCCTAAAAGGGAGCCTTGAGGGACCCCACTAGTGACCATCCGCCAGCCTGATGCAGCTCCATTTACCACAACCCTCTGAGCCCTGCCCGTCAGCCAATTGTTCACACATCATATGATGTTTTTGTTTAGTTGTATGCTGGACATTTTGTCCAGTAGGATCCTGTGGGAAACCGTGTCAAAAGCTTTGCTGAGGTCCAAAAAGATCACATCAGCTGGGTTCCCTTGATCGACTAGATGGGTGATCTTATCATAAAAAGAAATCAAATTTGTTAGGCAGGACCTACCCCTCATGAACCCATGTTGGCTGGGACCAATGACTGCATTGTCCCCCAGGTGCGCTTCAATAACTTCAAGGATTATCTTCTCCATAATTTCACCAGGCACTGACGTGAGACTGACAGGCCTGTAATTGCTAGGGTCTCCTTTCTTACCCTTCTTGAAAATTGGCACAACATTTGCCACCTTCCAGTCTACTGGGACCTCTCCAGATTCCCAAGATCGTTGAAAAATAATTGAGAGAGGTCCCGCGATGACGTCAGCCAGCTCTCTAAGCACCCTGGGATGAATCCCATCTGGATCCGTGGACTTGCATGGATCCAGGTGGAGCAGCAAATCCCGCACATGTTCAGGGTTGGTTGGGAGTTTATCATTCCCGCTGTCATGGTCCTCCAGCTCAGGGCACCCTGTGTCCTGAAGCCCATCATCAGTGTTGAAGACAGAGGTGAAGAAGGCATTAAACGTCTCTGCTTTGCCTGTGTCATTGTCTGTGAGGAGATATTCCCCATCTAGTACTGGACCTATGTTTTCTTTGTTTCTCCTTTTAATGTTCACATACCTAAAAAAACCTTTTTTATTGTCTCCCACAGACATGGCCAGCTTCAACTCTAGTCGGGCTTTGGCCACATGAATTTTCTCTCTACTAACACGAACAGCATCCCTGTATTCCTTCCACACCGCCTGACCCTCCTTCCAGCAGCCATACACTTTCTTTTTTTGCCTAAACTCCAGTAGGAGATCCCTGGTCCGCCAGGTCAGCCTTCTGCCCCACCTGCTTGACTTCCGATATTTTGGAATAGCCTGATCTTGTGCTTTTAGGAGGCAGTGCTTAAAGACTGACCAGCACTGGTGGACGCCAATGCCTTCAAAAGCAGTTTCCCAGGAGACCTTGTTGACTAGTTCCCTGAGCAGCCTGAAGTCTGCTTTCCCCATATCCAGGGCTGAAGTTTTGGTGACAGTTTTCCTTTTGTCACCATAAGTTCTAAACTCAACCACTTCATGGTCACTATGACCGAGACGGCTGGCAATTGCCGTGTCCCCCACAAGACCCTCTCTGTTCTCCAGCAACAGATCTAGGAGGGCACCTTTCCTAGGTGGCTCCCTTAGCACCTGCACCAAGAAGTTATCATCTAGGTACTTTATGAACCTCCTGGACTTGCTCGTGTCAGCCGTGTGGTGATCCCAGCTGACATCTGGCAAGTTGAAATCCCCCATAAGGACAAGGGGAGTTGATCTCAAGGCATCTCTTAGTTCTGGAAAGAATAATTCATCGGTGTTGTCGTCCTGGCCAGGTGGTCTGTAATAGACTCCCATAACGACATCCCCTTTATTTGTTTGTCCCTTAATCCTTACCCAGAGGCTCTCAACTTTGCCATCGCCAACTTGAATTTCCACACAGTCTAGCCCATGCTTCACATACATCGCCACGCCACTCACCTCGCCTACCCTGCCTGTCCCTCCTGAAGAGCCTGTAACCATCTATTGCAACACACCAGCCACAGGACTCATCCCACCAGGTTTCGCTTATGCCAATGATTTCGTAGCTGTGGGACTGGGCCAAGACTTCTAGCTCATCCATTTTATTCCTCATACTGCGTGCATTTGTGTAGAAGCACTTCAAATGCGCCTCCTTACACGCATCATACCTTTCTTAATCTAGATATATTTGTAACAGCATTGCTTTCTTCAGATTTTTTTAATATATACTTGTTACTTTTGACCTGTCCCTCTCTAGGGACACTGAATATCACATATTCTTTAGTCATTGGAAGATACTTAAGTGTGAAGACAAGACGTCTGCACTAGAATGATTTTCACTAGTAGATATGACAGAGGTATTGGTGTATTTCTTGCATCCTAGTTTAATTTAACAGTAGGCCACGGACAACATAAGGCAACAGCTCCATTTAAGAGATGAACCAGTAAGTGTTCTGGCAGGGAATGAATCTATCTTGATTTCTTGGCTTGGACATGTTATACAGTAAATTTTGCCAGTTCTGAAGCCCAGATAACCAAGAATAGTCTTTCAGTTTCTTTCCATCTGAAGAAGAGCAATTGCATGATAACTTTTTATGAGGAAAAGACCGATAATCAAAGAGATCTGCTCCCTCATCTAGGTGGGCAAACTCAGGCAAACTATGCCAACATTTCCCCCTTTTTATTTTAATATTTTCTAATTGATTTTATGATTTTATGTGTTTGTTGTTGTTGTTGCTTTCTCTGACTGGATTAAGTGAAGTTTTGTCTTATGGAAATTGCATGAGGTCACTTGGATTACTTGAATTACGAGGGTACTTACTGGGTAAAAAAATAAGCATTAAGGCTTGGGACATTTCACTTCAAGATCAGTGGTTGAGCAGAAAAAAACACACATGACAACTTCAAAACATTATAAACAAAGTGGATGTGCCAGGTATAGTTAACCAAAGCCATGTATCCCAAAATCCCAAGATGCTGTTACTGTTTATAACATGTATGCTTGTTACTTGTATTAGAGAACAAGAGAAAAACGTAAAGAATATATTGCAGTTTTGAATATATGTGAAATTCTAGATAGAGAAAGATATTATTTTCTCTGTCTCCCTTATGTTGCCTGTATCAGGAAGAGTAAGACTCCAGTGAAACATAGGGTCACCTACCAGGAGTGCCAGAACCACAACTGGGAGACAGGAACAAGAACTTGTGTCTGAAATCAAGCACTGACAGCAATTACCCCCACCAACTGCTCAGCATTTTGCATCTCTGAAAGCACACGCAAATCAAAATTAAATGCTGTGCATTATATCTAAAAGGCCATTGATAAATGTCCAATAAGCACATCTCACTGCTCAGAGGGCAAGCTGCTGACATGCCTGTGTGCTGACTAGGAAAAGCAGAGGAAGACCTGCAGAAGGAGAGTACTCAAAGGAAAGATGATTTCTCCATTGACAGGGCATGACTGCAGTAACAGTGAGAACAGTTTGACTGTGCTCCAGCCCATTGCCAGTTCTTAATCAAAGCCCCAGGGCATCATTGAAATCAAAGTATTAAATAATACTCAGCGATAGTGAAGGACAACTAGGATCACAAATTATTTCCCTCCAACTGTGTGGGCAATGTATGTCCCTCAAGCACCCAGCATTTCACTCTTGACTGACACGTTGGAATTATCCTTATAAATACAAATCATATCTGGCATATGATAGCATCTGAGTGCTTTCTAGGAATTTTTAATTGCATGACAACTGTAATCCTCTCTTTTTACCACCTGAGTATGTAAGATGAACAGTTTGATTGGTTTGGAGATGTTTTTCCTGTGGTTTGTTTGTCTGTATAAGCATCTTTCATATTCCTCTGACCTGTGGTGGTATATATGTACTGCAAAACTTACCAGTATTACCTGGCAAGTACTTGGAAGGAGAGACTTCAGCCCAGTGCAGGTGCTTCACAAAGGATGTGAATGCAGCAGTACTGATGCCTGGGGGGGACTCCCTAGCCTTGGTCAGTGGATTCGCCATCCCAGGCTGCCACCTCAGCTAGACCTCTCCCTCAGGTGGCAGATTCATCATTCAGATAAAAAACAAATCCAGTGCCATGTTGGATCACATACAGGAAGAAAATCCTAAGTTTCTTCGCCAGACATTTACATGTTAGGACTGAGAACCGAGCAGTAATGCCACATGTCTCTCTTTTGCCTTTTTTCTACACTGACGGCCTGAGATATTCTTCACTTATTTATCAGACACAGAAGGTTTCCAGGGTTAGCTCAACTCAAAGATCAGTATGGGTCCCTGGTGCACTGAGGTTTCAAAAGCCTCAATGTAATGCTTTCAATGGCAAGTTTGTCAGCTTCCCACTAACACTGCTTCATCCTTGCATGGATTCACCCATTGCTTGCAAAGGGGCAAAGGTTGGGCAGCAGGGGGAAGGAGCTGCTTCCCACAGGGCTCTCCCCCAGGCTCTGGGAGGCCTTCTCCCCACTCGCTTCAGCTCTCAGACCAGACAAGGAGCAGACACACATTCCTCCTTGGCTGCCCTCAGCCTGTCTCCAAAACTGCTATGGCTGCCCACAGTAAGCCAGAGGGACAGGCATACCAAAGAGATGGAGGTGGACAGGACTTCTGGCCCAGCATGAACTCCCACAGCAGCCAAGGGAGCCCCCCCTGCCTCCTTCCCAGCTGTGTCCTGGCCAAAGCACACCCAGCGCATGCCCCGACTCTCTGTCCTCCTACCATGTCAATCACTCCTCTCTGAACCACCAGCCAAGGGCTGTTTTTTAATACAGCCTCATGTAAGGGGAGGGGGCAAAGAAGTAGGAGCTCACTGTGGTATTTCTTTCTTAATGTTATTGTACTAATTTCTTGTTTGTCCAGCAGCTGAGTCATCTCTGCCTCCTATGGGACATGGCTCCAGCTGCTGTGAAACCCAGTGGCAAAGGCAAAGCTGATTAACTGTGGGCTCCCCTGCTGCTGAATCCAGCCAGCAAGCCATGTATGGGCCATTTCCCCAGCAAAATTTGTGTGTTTATTGAAAATTGTAGACGGATTTTCTCCCGCCTTCCCTTCCTCCCTGTCTGCCACAAGGAAGGCTCACACACCAGGATGCTTTTTGGTACTAGGAAGAGCAACAGCAGGGGCCAGCTTCTGCCTACACCCCTCTATAGGTGCTGCAAGGATGTTAGGTAAGGGAGGAAGAAGGACATGGTTCACACCTACAGCCTCTGAGGGATACATTTAAAACTGCTGTGGGAAGAGCCTCCAGAGACTCCCAAAAGGAAAGCCCTGTTAAAATCTGGATGGTCTGGAGAGGGACAAAGCATATATTTCCAATGACTGACCAGTGTAAGGACACAGAGGCCACAAGCAGCTGGCACTGGGACACACCGAGTTCAGTTTGTAAGTGTGGATGACTGACCAGATTGCTCGACATTGAAAAACAAAACAAAACCTTACACATTGCAGCTTGATGACTACTACACAGAGTCTTCTTTCCTGCATGGGACAAAAAAAAAAAAAAATGCCTGCATGATGCAATTGTTTTGCTTTGGCTTTGACAGCTGGTAGCGTAGTGAGCTTCCTTACCAAACACCAGCCGCTCGCAGGCAGCAATGACCTGTGCTGGTCACACTGGAGATCAGGGATTGCTCTGTTACCAGACTGTTCAAGAGGGTCCATTTCATCGCTACAGGCAGACCAGAGATTGTTTTGAAATCTGACTGATCCATTGACACAGCTGCCCATAAGAGGCCTTTGAAATCCTTAGCCTGTTGGCTTTAGAGGCTGGTCTTGCCTGCTCAGGAGGGGTGGGGTGCTGCATTGGATCAGAAAAGGGCTACTGTCACTTTGTGACGGAGTCATTATTTTCAGCTGCCTCAGCTTCAGTCAGACCAAACGCCAGGTCAAGAATGCAGCCAGCCAAGCCAGAGGACTCTGCATTCACCACAGACAGTTTGATAGTTTATCACAGTAGGCAAGTAATGCAGAACCAGGACAGGGAAATCAGCACCAATGTAGATAACTGTTGCCCTGTTTTTGTTCTGAAGCCCTTTTTGATATAAAAATATATTTTTTTCATTGAAAAAAGTGTTTTGCCATTAAGTGTTCTCCCCTTTTAAAATTCTTCAGTTTTTCAGTTTAAAGAATTTTTCTTGCCAGTTTGATTTCCTCATATTTTTTTCTTCACCCTTTCCTTTCCCTTCCTTTCCCTTCCTTTCCCTTCCTTTCCCTTCCCTTCCCTTCCCTTCCTTTCCTTTCCTTTCCCTTCCCTTCCTTTCCGTACTGAAAAAGAAAAATGTAGGAAAAGGCAGAGACACTCTCATTTGTCAGCTAAAATTGATGAATATCTCCTATTTGTTTGTTTTAAAAAAATACTAAAAAATGACAAAGTTAGGAAATAAAGGAGAGGAGAATATGACCTCATTTCAGCCAGCTCTACCTCTAAGATACTGAATGAAACAGTGTAGTACCAAACACTCCTTCAAAGCTGACAAAAGGTCCTTTCCAAAGTCTGATATCCTGTTTGTTAAACTGTATAGCAGTTATCTACCTTTTTGCTACAGCTGGATCCAAAAAACAAACAAACAAACAAAAAAAAACACACCAATACTATCTGAAGGGAAGCAGGTGAGGAAGGTTCCACTGTTGGAAAAGAGTGATGGCTTATTTCTTCTAGTTAAATTGGTTTATGTTCAAACATATATATTACATTAAGCTATTTCATTTGATTGATGAACAGTGTAAAAAAATATACCCATTCAGGAACTTCATCTAGTGCACAACGACTACTGAACTGTAACTGGTGGCAGGGAGCACAGCTCTCACTTTTTAAGGACAGTGTCCAACAGAGACTGGCTGTTGGTGCCCAGCCACTTCAGGGCAGCACACACAGTTATGTGCACAAGCACAGGATAAACATTTCTGAATCTGTCCATTGAAGGCAACTGTTTCACACACGTACTGGGCCATTATATTACGACGCAATTTTCACTTCCAAAGTATCCAACAAAAGGAAGTCTCCTTTTAGTGTGATAGGACAGAATAACCATAACAGCTGCTCTTCAATTAGGCTAAAAACACCACACCAGCTTGCACACTAAGCCAGATCTTTTGAAAAGACCAGTGAAACCAGGAGCTGGTGTGGCATCAAGCCTCAGCATCTAAGCTGCCATTACACAGCCTGTTGATCCCCAATAATGTGCCTGCTTGTCTGAACTATTGCATTCAAGGCTGAATCAGGGTTCAGGCTCTAATCCAAGGGCACTGAAATCACATAACCAAGCAGCTGAATGTAATGGTCATGAGACTCATTATTTCCCTAGGAGTAACAACTTTTAAGGCCTGTAATAGACAAAAAGAAAGGTGAGGTTCCTCTCTGAAAAAAAATGGATCTAACTTCATGGCAAGACAATAGGAAACCACTGAGAAAAATTTGGAGGAAAAAGATATGGCTGGAAAAGAATGAGGAACCACTCAATTCTGTTCACATCCCTGGTGTGATTTTCTCTGTGATTCTTGGACAACTTAGTTGCTCTGGCATATTTCTGTGTTTTCAAAAGGGGAACAAAACCTTAAATCATAGGTTTATTTGTTAATGTTTGCAAAGTGCTTTTAGCTAGAGGAAAATCTTGGCTGACACTATGGAAGCACAAAGGGACCATAATAAACCCAAGCTGACTGCTCAGGGTTCCCCTACTGCGACACCATCTCTAGTGGGTGCAGGTGGCTCTTGTTCACACTGTTGCCCCCTGGCATTGACAAAATGCTGCCTGGGGAATTTCTGGAGCATTACTGCATTCGAGCAGTTGGCACAGAGAGACTCTGTAATGCCTCAGATGCAGAACAAGCCACCAACAGCTCCAGGTACCTTGCAAGTATAGCAGTGGCACAGAGGCACCTCTGTCCTCAGACTCCGGTTGAATGCAGTCAGACAAACCGGCAGGGCTGGAGCCAAAAGGTAGAAATTTTTAAGTGCTGTAGTCAGACATATTTCTGTATCACTGCAGCAGAGGAGTCCAAGTTCACCTCTACTGGATCTGTGGTAGAGGTCCTTTGTGTTTCATATGGAGGGAGGGTAAAGGTTTTATTCACAAGACCTTTTAAAGTTGCTGTGGCCACAGGAAATTGAGAAGTTTAAATGAAGGCCAACAGGAAAAGCAAAGTGTGGCGTGTTGTGTTGCTTATTCTAAGCCAATGAAGATTGGGAACAACAGTTCTATACAAAGGACTGTTTATATCAACCAAAGCATAATTTTAAATTTCCTGGATGAGTCACTTTTTTGGTATCTTTTTGTCCTGTCTCTTTGTCACTCTCCACTGGACTGAAAAACATAAGCATGATCATGTTAAAAATATTTTTTCCTTTTTAAGGAAATCCTAACAAATCTGGATCCCTGTAAAGCAACACCATGGCTCACCACTAGCACGCCAGCCACCAAGAGCTCAAGCTGACAGGTCACGCTAAGAAACGGGTGTGTAACTAATCTGGGGCTATGGAAAATAAGGGATTTACTAGCTCTGAAAAGTGATTTAACTGAATATACTCACCCTGACTTAAAGAGCCACCTTTAGGAACATTTCATGGTTTTAAACACAGAACTGTTGAACACCCAAAAACCCCGACCCTGCTGTAACAGGAATGGCACAAGTTCTGCCTCTCTGAAAACCAGCCTCTGCACCGCATCAGTCTCTGCACCCACACAGCACTTGGCTTCCCTCTGAATACTGATCGCAGACAGAGCAGCACCCAGGGGACATTTGTGATGCCTCTCCTGTGAAGAAGGGGCCTCAAGAGAATACTTCTGGCAGGCAAGCAATGCATAACATTCCAGGCAAACCAATCTTTCCTCTTTATCCACAGAAAACACCTCTACATCAAGGTGCTACATTCACCCCCCCCAGAAAACCCACAGAGAATTCATGTGCTTAGGGTTAATGGCTTTTCTAAAAAAAATCAGGATTCCTGCCTTGCAATACAATGAAAATGCATGTTTTTCTTCTTAAACACGTTTTAGCTTTTGTGTGCATGTGTGAAAAGAGCCCATTATTAAGCCTGAGTTATTTAAGCAATATTGGAAATGCCCCTGCCCTTTTGTTAATTTGCTTGGCTTGGTGCACACATGGCATTTGTTTTATATCATGTGTGGAACTTGCTTCTTTAAAAAGTCTGCAGGTTTCAAATTCCTTCCCTTTTGATAGATGTACTGTATGTACTGTTAGGTTTAAAAAAAAGTTACAGGTGGCTGCTATTTTTCCCAATTCAGTCCACAAAAGCCCCTTTATTAAAAGAAGCCCTTAATGAAAAAGAAAAGTAGAGCTACTGTATGTGAGGTTGCAAGGATCTCTGGTGGAAATATTTGGTGTTTACATTTTGCCGAACTATTTATACTGTGGACACATACTACACTAAAGGCTCTCTTTTTCCTGCATAATAGAAATCCTTGTGACTGGATTCTATATACTTAGTATGGTTTACATTTTTTATCCAGCCTTACCACATTTTATTCCACCCTGCTTTATGCACAACTTTGTGTGTCTTTAACAGAGCTGTATAATAGCAACACCTTCTGGAAGCAAGGAGACACTGGAGAATCATTTCTGCCTCGTGCAGCTTGTTGCACTCACCAGTTAGAGTGCATTACAAATAATGCAGAAGTTCAGAACAATAATTAGGATACATCACTAACTGTGCATGTATTTATTGCTTCATTTAGCAATAATTGAAAACTCTGTGGGTGTTTTTTTTTTTTTTGGTTTTTTTTTGGTTTTTTAAATAAGTCTTTCAGAGTCTTTTTGCTCAGAGTGCTTTTAACAGTTAATGTTCGGTATTTTAATTACACCGGATTTATGGGTCTAAGTCTCTGCTCTATGCACCCTTTTTCTGACTATATGAAAAAGCGGAGGAGCGCTCTGCTGCTCAGTGGCAGCAGCCACCTCTTCTCCCCCTCAAAACAGCATGAGCCACCAGCACCAAGAGCAGCCTTTCTAAACCCTCTGCCTGCAGCAGGGCTCCCAAAACCACAGGCAGGCAACCAAGGGGCAATGGCCTACATTTACCATCAGCTGAGTGCCTGAAAGTCTCACGATCTTAGATGTGTACCACAGCCTTTCTAGTGTCTTTATAAACAAACATCTGTCAATGAAGAGTCTTTAAGGTCTTTGGCATTGGGGCTTCTAAGTTTTTGCCAAAGAGGACAGGGGACCCTTCCCACATGTTGCTACAAGATAGTTTTGTGAGCACAGATAGGAAAAAGTGGGTTGATGGCAGGAAGACTCCTTTAACTCTCTCTAACTTCAGTCTCTAGCAATATTTTCTCTTGCAAAGTACTTCAGAGAGCTACCTTGTTAAAATAATAACAATATTTCTAACTAGATCTTTGAATAGAGATGCAAACAATCATTTTTCACACCACCGTTAGGAGGTGAGTGCAATTAGAGGAACAGAGAGAGAAAACTGAAGTCCTGGGTGAAAGAATTTATTGAGGGGCAAGAGACTAGGGCAAGAGCAGAGTGCAGCTCTGGCTTCTACCTTCAATTCTCTAGGCTATACATTTCAAGCATTAGATTCACTCTATGTTGCTCTGATGGTGCCAAACTGGTGAACAGTCACATTTTAAAGCAGTAGGCATTATTTAGGAGAATTATTAGGTCCTGAAGCATTTAGTTGGCTGGAAAGATGCAGGAATGAGTCCAGATGAGACTCATAAACCTGGATGATTTTGCTCACACCAGGCAAGTCACATTCTGAATGGCTGGGCAGCAAAAATGGATGCTTTTCTTCCTGATGTGCTACTGGATTTAGAGTCAGAACTGACAGATGTTGATGATTTTGCAAAATTATTACAAGGTTTCTATTTTTGCTTTTCATTTTCAAATGACAAGCACCAGAGAAGCAAAATTGCTTCCCTAGTTGATACAGTTATGCCTCTGAGCAAAATTATAGAATCATAGAACTGTTTGGGTTGAAAGGGACATTAAGGAGCATCCAGTCCCAAACCCCTGCCATGGGCCAGTTTGCTCAAAGCCCCATCCAGCCTCGCCTTGAACTATGTCTCCATATCTTATATGCCTCATCCACATCCTTGGTCAGGATTTTAAACTGGGGGTTTTTCCTTTTCTCTCTGCACACCCTTACCTGCATTGTCTCCAGCAGTGCCAGCCACTGCCCTCCTAATAAAGAAGGCAGCATACCACAAAGCGTGAGTGCAATGCAGCCATCATCCACAAGATATTCTAACTGTTCACTCCATTGTGTAAAACAGCTCTGAGGAGAAGCTTTCTGAGAAATGTAGAACAAGATTATCCATCATAGGGGAAAAAAAAAAAAAGAAAAAGAAAGTCATGGTGTTAAGTGTGTCTGTGAGGGAAAAATGGTTCAGGAAAACAAGTTAGTGAGCAGTCCTTGTGATATGTGTCTCTGTCAAAGCACTTGAGGGCTAACGATACGCACTGCCTAGCAGCAAGTGATACTTTCTCCTCCCAGCGAATCAGGGCAAACGCCTCCTCTCCCCATTCCACTCCTCACTAAGTAACATCACATCTGCACCTTAAAAAGCAGGGATCTCGGACTGCATCCTGCATGACGGCAGGCTGAGCATCATTAAGAAAGCCTTGAGGGGGCTGCATGCAGCAGTCCAGTGTGGCCAGGTAAGGATAGCTAACTGAGCAGTACGGAGAAGGCCATATGGCACCAGCAGTGCTCCAGCTCCCAGCAGGACAACCTCTTTTCCTAAGAATCTCATTTCCAGAGCATGACGCATGAGAGTAAATTGCTATTGCAATAATCTGTCTTTTTCCTCACCTATACCTGTCCCATCCAGGATGCTGGACTATTACACAAATGAAAAAACAAAGCAATGAAAACTGCAAGCACTGAGCCCCACACTGTGGAGGTGTTCCCTGCTACCACCAGAAAAGGAGCACAAAATTCAGTAGGGGAAACCTCTTCCTTCTTTCTGCTTCATGCAGGATACAATTATACCCTCTCCCCCACACCTGTAAGCACCAAGAGCCATGGGGTGATGAGCCAGCAGGCCTGTAGGAAGGTTTCTGAAGCCCTTCCCTCTTGTCCTGCCAGCACAGCCTTGCTCCAACTGGCACAGCTTGGATGTGTCCCCTGTGCTGTGGTTAATCCCAGAACAAGGAGAGTTTGTGACAAACCACCAACTAGACTGAGAATCTCTAGTGGGATTAACACGCCTGGCCTGGGATCCTCAATCTCTGATAATGACAGGCATTACCTGACCCAGCCACCACGAGGATCGCAATAGCTCTTCTCAAGAATTTGCAAATCATTTTCCAGTTCCTGGCTCCTTCTCTCTGACTATCTTGGCAGCCTGTTCTGGCAGCCAGACTATCTCACCTAAGACTTCTCCAGCTGGTGAAGCATCTTGGCGTTCCTGCCTCTCTATGCCCACACACTTTCATCAACTTCAGCAGTAACCCTTTTAAGTGTTATCTTGCAGGCCTAATTACTTCAAATACGTTTTCTGACTGACAGTGTTGGACAGGTGGAAATTTAGCGCCATCTATTGCTAACTAATAAAACACTGGTTTGGTAAGAAAGCGAGACGGGCCCTTTCCTGACAGTAGCCTCGACTGTAGGATTTGAACAATCCAGCTGGAGCATCCCTGTGTCCGCAAGGAGCTCTTCTGCTTTCAGCTAACGAGTAAAGCCTTGCAATTTCCCAGAGAAGACATCTATAGGTCTGGAGTATGACCCTAGCAAATTTATTCAATCTGGAACTACTGGGAGAACCAGCTTTCTTGAAAGATTTCTAAAATTTCTTAATTAAAGCTCATCCTGAAATACTATGACATTCATTTTGTTCTTACCCTATTATCCCACTTGTACTTTGGTAACAATCCTTTGCACTGTACATCTACCACAGACAAAAAGTAAGCCCAGACTCTGCACAGTTTGTAGGCCCAAGCCCTTGGCAAATGAAGAGAAAGAAGTGAGTAGTCCCCTGAGCTCGGCTGCAGCCAAGACACACCCCAAACACCTGGGACAGAGTCAAAGTGGTCGGCATTGCTGGCTGGTGGGAAGAGGACTATGCTTCTGAAGAGTCAATGAAGCTGAAGGTTATATTCTTGTCAAAGATTTTGGGACTTTTACTTGTGTGTGATTTACAAAAGCATATCCCCAATAAGACAAGAATCCTGAAAAACCCTATTGAGAAACAAGGTCTAGAGAGTAGGGTGTGCTGATTTGCACAGAAAGAGCAGAGGCTGGATCTTTGCAGAGCCCCATAACATTCAAATACATCTGAATTGATGTGTGTTAGCTGCATGACATGTTAGCACAAAGTTACAATGCTGTTAATCTCTGTTTCTCACTGTAATCATCTAGTCATACTGCAATATTTTTCACACACGCACACACACACACACAAAAAAAGTAAAGACTTTTCACAGTAATGACAATTCAAGTCAGTGGGGTGGATGGGTAGACATTTGAAAACACTAAACCAGGGTGCTGCTATAGATAACCTGCAAGGACTGGAATTGTGTTGTCTGACTCTGTGATGACTCCAACAGATATGGCAGCAAAGATTCCTTAGAAATGGCGAGGTAAGGGATGACAAATTGCTGGAGCAACACTACTTCAAAATATCTGCAGCCATGAAGTAGGGACCTCTTAACATTGTTAGAAAAAAATACCTGTTAGAGAGTAAACAGCTGCCTATGTTTATTGCAAGCTCCACAGTACCTAGTACTTTTTTAAAAAGCTCCACTTGCTGTAGACAAGAAAGATTTGTTTTTAAACATAATTTTTAGCACATCTGATGGGGAGAAAAAGGTGGAATATGCACATCAGGCAGTTTAAAAACATGGAAGCCAAGAAAGAGAGATACAAATATTTAGTTTATTTTGGAAATGATGCTTGGGTTTTTAAGGTTGTATCAAAAGGTTGTAAGACCTGACTCGTGATTTTGCGTTAGGCAAGACTACTGATCCTTGAAAGCCAGCATAAACTGTGCAGTCAGCATGCTAATGACTTCCTGTTTTTTGTAAATGAATGAAAACTTCTTCTGTCAGAAGCTGTTCTTCCTCACAAAGAATCTGAAGGGTGAACATGAAATCAAAATGAGAATCAAGTAACCCAAATCCAGGCATGTTCTACTTAAGACTGCAATTACCTCAGCTTAATACACTGTAGCCCAGTGTGGCCACATGGCCATTCCCTCACCTCTCTAGGCAACAAGCATGGAGAGTTTAGGAGCATAACATTGTCCTGTGTATGCCAAGGACATCCTCTCACCAGGAGACTAACTAAACAGACCATAATAAAGACTGACAGGTGAATAGCAGGATGAAATTCAAACACCAAAGAATTAAAAATTACTTTACTCTGAATACAAATGCTACTGGTTATGATCTGGGGCATATTTATGAAAAAGTAGAGAATGTGATGCAAGACTCTAAACTTCTAAGGAAACAGGAATCTCTTTAACTTTTGGTTAGCCCTGAAGAGGTCAGGCAGCTGGACCTGATGATCTTTGGAAGTCCTTTCCAACTGAACTATTCTATTCTAAGTAATGGAATAATGATGATTGCAGTCCATTCTCCAGTAGGTTCTCCCAAATGCTCTCTTTTGTACATTGTTTCAGCATAAGAGGGATTTTCTTTCAGTTTTTGTTTGATTTGGAAGAAACATAGTCCTAAAGTTTTAAAATAAGTATAAAAGGGATTAATACTGTTGTGTTTGTTGGCAGGATGGATATAGATGGTTTCATGTTTAAATACACATTCTACTTCTGTTCTTCTGTTCTCTATATTTGTTTTTACTTTCTTTTTTTTGAGGCAGGGTGCTGGATGACAGGGTAAAGAGGGAATGTTATTTTGTCTGTAGGGTTGAGATATTTTTTCCTGCACAAGACTTAAAGCCACAAAGGTAACTGGAACAAGATCTACTTTCCCAGTCCAATGGCAAACTTCGCCATTTAAAAAAGAAATGGTTATGAGTTAGAGTAAAAATTGTTACAGACTATCTCCTGAAGAAGACAATACACAAATCTGCTCCTATAAATAGTGTGGTAGAAGCAGCTATGGGTGAAGAAGGGGTATTCTTGTTTAAAACAAATCACAGCACATTACAAAAGCTCTGCAAAAGACTGTTCTAACCCACACAAGCTCCCAGGACTGTAAAGAAAAACACCAAAGACCTAAGTCTCCTGGGATCAGTAAGTTCAAAGGCAATCTGTTCTTCTTGAACTATGAGAGTCCTGTGAAACTATGACTCTGTTCCAAACTTCTGCTAACAGCAATGCCAACTAGGAGCATGGAGAATTGTGATTTCCCCAGCAGAGCTGTGCCAACCAAAGCCCCAAATGACTCCGTTGTTCTAGCAAAAATGTGGTTTTCCTGGTATAGCTTTTCCTGTGTGGGGTTGTGGCCAGGTATGGTCTTACTATATAAGCAAAAAATGAAGCTTCACAGTAGAGCTGCAGCTGTATGTCTGCACTGATAAAAGGCACCTAAACATAGACATAAGAGCACAGTATATCAGACATGTTGTAAGCCAGCTTGGAGGTTGAGTATGTATAGCATGTCTAAAAACCCACTGCTACCTCACAGAGGCTTTACTGTTCTCTTTCACAGTGTTGTGTTTACTCAGATGAAGCTATTGCGAACAGAAAACATGCAGGGCTTTTTTATTTTTTTTTTTCCTTTTTTCTTTTAAGCATGAAAATCAATACCACTTCTTGCATCTTCTACTGTTTCCAGGGGAGCAAGAAGCTGCACATCTCTCTCGATGGACATCTTTCTTCAGAGAGGAAGAAAAATCCAGCCATACATTTTAAGTTAAAATAATAATTTGCCTGGAAAGTTAGAATTGTGATAAAGAGTTATTCCACCAGTGGAAATCAGAGGGGTCACAGCCTGTTTGCTGGAGAGAAGACAGGTTTTAGGCGTAAAGCTAAATGAAGAGAAGTTGGGAGCTCTGTGTTTTATCACGGAATGAATGTTCCTGCAGTTCAGGCATTTGAAAATCGGATTAACCTGGAAGAGCCAAAGCAGGAACAAGCTACAGACATGAACATAATAGATACTGACTGCTGGGGTTCCAGGGCAGATGTCAGCCCTTACTTGTGCAGTGGAGGCCATGGAAGAGTCTTTTTAGTAATAGGTGCTTCACTTTTTAAAAACAAACAAACAAACAAACAAACAAAAACAGCACTACCGAGTGAGTTCAAATAGCAAAAATAGTTCACTTGTGGGCAGAAAGGAAGAGGCCAAGCATGGGTATTACTTTCTATGTCTCAGCCATCTTACCTCATCTTGTACACCCAAAGACTATCTGGTCAACTAAATAAACGTGGTGCCAGAAGGCAGCTACAGAATAGCCTCCTTGTGAAGGGGACTCTCCTGCAGGTACAGAAAGCAGAGCCAGCCTGACCCCATTCTGCCCTGGCCAGGCAACAGTCCACAATGCTTGATTCTTCACTAACACACAAGCACCAAAGGGCTCTTGCAGCTATGAACTGCACATGCAGACAGGCAATTTTGGAGCAGAAAGGTCTTGGGTAAGTCACTGAACTGCAACTTAAGTCCATCTTTTCTCTCCTAAGCAACAGTAATGTGTTCTTCCTCCCCCCCCGCCCCAGATGGCTGTGGGGTTTCCTAGTTCTGTGGGCTTGGGTGAAGATCACAAAAATAAACACAGTAAATGTTTCAAGTCTCAACTGTGTGGATTCTTTTACTCTATCCTGGTTAATAACATAAAATAACTTTATGCTTGCAGAACAGCTGGTCCTCTATTAAGAAAACTATATATGCAAAAAAAAAAAAATGGCCACTGAACAAGTAGGCACAGAAAGACCTTCCTCTCACAACCTGCCCCCCTCCTCTGAGGTCCAAGTTATATTTGGTCTACATGAAAAACAGAAAAGGGCTTACATTTCAAGTGACCAAGCACCCTTTTGCAAAAACATAGCACTCTGCCTAGATGCCTCTTGTTGGTATAAATACTTTGCTTTTGAACACCCATAACCCCTTGGATCCAGAGCAGAGCATTTAGGTGATGCAAACTCTTCCAAGGTTAGTGAAAATGAACTGGATGTTTATTTGTTTAAACCAGATCTGTACCATAGACTGACAAGGCTTGGCATTATACAAGGTTTGGCCATGAATAAGCTTGGTTTTCTTGCATTTAAATGTCACTGTCAGCTGTAGGCAATGTTCCAACTTGTGAAGTTTCACTGAAACTGGAAGCAACACTAAGCTTGGCAGAAACGTGATTGTGAGGTTTAATTGAAAGAGTAAGCATGCTATTACAAATTAATGTGGAGAAGGCAGCCATGGTGGAATCTGTCTTCGGTTACATATGGCCCTCCATTGCTCATTGATCGTGCAGCTTGTTCTTCTGCATTTATCCTCACAGGAGTCTCTCAGCTTGCTGAGAACTATTACCCCATTTTACAGCTGGAAAATAGGAGCTAGGAGAGTTACCTGCTTTGCTCAAAGGCACTGAAAGTAACTGATGAAGGCTAACTGCAAATCTTCTCTTCCTTTTCAGATTGCTTATAATTTTCCCCTAATGAAAATCACTTATCTGATAAACTTATATTATGCACTGCAGAGGAAACCAAGAGAAGCAGCATCTTTTAAAAATAAATCGTTAAAAGCCAACAAGGTTTTAGCAATTTACTATAATTGCAGTTTGATTTTCAGTTTTCCCATGAAAGATCTCAAACTTATAATCTTAAGACTGAATGAAACAGTAATTGTTAAAATATACTCAGTTGATTACTGATGATCTGAGTCATAATTTTCCTTTTTCCCTGAAAAAATACTTTTTTTTTTTTAATGAAAACCATAGATTTTTCTGGCTACGAGCTTTACACAAACCAAAAATTACAAAATTATTTTTCCTGACAGCATTTGTTTTATCAGAGAGAAAGCAACAACAACAGTTAAAGCAGGTTAAACATCTCTACAGCAGAGGAATTCTGCCCGGACCTTCATAGATGACTTGATGATAGTCTCACTGGGTCAAACATTGCTGGCTCTTCCTCCTGTTGCTTAAACCATAGTAACAGATAATAAAGCCTTGCTCATGTTACTCTCTCTTTCCAGGAAGAAGTTACCGCAAAGAGGCTGCAAGTTCTGGCAGAGATCTATGCATGCTCAGAAAACAAAGTTTGTGTTTAAATATGTTCCTATCCTGTAAAATTTTGGGAATTTCCATAAAGCTTTTCCTGAACTTTGGCCTTATTGACGTCTGTCTTAGCTGCTGATTTGATGTTGTCCTAGTATTGAGAAAGCTTTCCAGTATTACACATATGCAAAAATGGGGAAAGAGTACAAATGTTCTTCTTTTTTTTTTTTTTGTTGGAATGTGAAATGAAATGTGGAATAAGTTCTCATTTGTGTCTCATTTGCATGTAGCAGCATGTGGACTAACAAAGGGAATCCTTCCAATGGCCTCTGAGAGTTAAGCAGCTATAAGAGGTACAACCAAGCTCTTAAGTTTCCCCTTAGCAGAGGTAAGGAGTTGTAAGGTAGAAACACAGCAGCACTGATCTTTCAAAGACAGAGCACCCATCTAACCTAAAAGAAATCTACTGATTGGTTATGCTTCATATGCATAATGCCAGTAGCAGTTGCAAGGCTTTCATGCGTATACTGTTAAATAAAACTGCCTAGGCTGATACACTGTAGTCTGGTCTCTGAAGTAAAAATAAAATAAAATTATGCTTTGCCTCTTTGGAGGTCATATTGCACAAGGGTGAAAGTCGACAGCACTTAGGGTCTCACCAGATTCTTTCCATGACAGTGAAAAACAGGCAATGAGTTAGGTAATACTATCTCTTTACCTTGTTTATTTGTTAGAAAATAAACTCATATATCAGGAATATAATGGGACCAAACCACAAAAAGTTAGGTTCCTTATGCAGGAATCCTTGAATGTGCCATGTAAATAAACCTTACATTCCCCAAAATTTGATTGCTCCTTCAGAAAACAACAGACAATACTATGTTTCTCTGCTTTCTACTGTAACACACACACAGGCAACAAACTGTGTGATCTGAAACGCCCTTGGCACAGCCACCGATAAATCTGAAGATCTTCAGATTAATGACTCACCTGATAGCAGCTATTAGTACTTCCCAGCCCAACACTATCACCACTGGTAGATGAAGATACCAAAACAGAGCAGAGAAAATGCAATTTATCTCAGTAAAGCAATTTACCATAGATGAGTAACTCTTCTCTCACCTACACAATACCCATAATGACTTTGCAATCTTGCATAATGGAAGATTGCCACCACCTGATAACTAAGTAAATATTTTGATACAACAAGATCAGGACAGACAGGGTCTCTCCTCAACTGACATTGCCCCTTTTGGAGGGAGAACCCTCTGTAAAAAAACTGATTGGTTGCTGGGATTAGGAAGGATTTTTAACCTTGAATTTAGCTCAAGCACAACAGTTTTTCCTCAAGAACCATAAAAATATTCCACCTTGCAAGGGAATGGCAAAGGAAGCACGTGCTATGGGTGATACATACCGGATGATAATTGAGAGATGTCATTTTCCTGAAAGGAATAAAAGCAGCTGATAAACCACTCAGGTTTTCTGTTCTTTGCATGATGTAAGGACATAGTTTGTGGCAGACGAAGGCAGTGATGTTAAGTTTACAAGCACTTGGGAGAAAAATTAGTCTTAGCTGGTGGGATCCAGAGCAATGGGGTGGTCAGTGACCCATCCCAAGAGGTAAAAGATACTGGTAGCAGTAGCTGTGCTGTAGTCTGAGCTGTGGCATTTTTCTTACTTCACATTTTCAGGCACTGAGATTTACTAAAAAGATTTAAGCATTTTTCACTATCTTTATTCTAATCAGTTTTCAGCCATACCTTTATGATGAAGATACAAATTTTTTCAGACTTTCGTTTCTTTTCTAACCTGAGACCTAACAGTAAATCAAACATTACAGTCTTTGCTCTGGCACAAGGATTGCATGAGCTAAAGGAAGAAAAAAAATGGATACAGTATTCATTAATGACTTAAGCAAGGTCTGGTGCATATAAATTTAAGAGCCATAATAAAAGTGGCTTGCACCTGGGAGATACTCAAATCCTAATGTTTCATATGGATATGACTTCTTAACAGGCTTAGTCCCTTAAAAACTGCTACCATTAAAAGGGCAATCATACTCTTCCCACACATGGGCTCTGTGTATGTGTACGTCTTCCTTTCTGTGGTCAAATAATGATCTGGTCTCTCTTAGACTATTTTAGTGCCTTTACCGCCACAAGGGAAGAGTGGGGATCAAGCAGCAGGAAATAGGAAGAGCAAAGCCATTCTCTTCATTAGCAGCTCAGAACATGACAGTCACCTCAGTTAGGGTGTGAGACAGTACCAAATGAATAGAAAGATGTTTCCTCTGGCTTTGCTTGGTGTTGGTTTATGTACATTTCACTAAAAGGCAAGTGAGTCACAGTCTTTGTTTTCTTCTTAATTGTGCAACACCGGATGAATTTCATCCCTTTTAAAAATGAGAGTCAGTACAGCCCTACCTCTTGTATAGGTGATAGTGTCTCTGGTAGTGGCAGCCTCCTGGTATGTATTTACTTTGTATATCTACCCAGGACAGGTTTAGTCACCTCCCTCACACATACATTCCTGCAAAAGCACATGCTTCCATACTGCTATGCAGCTACAGCTGCACAGTCACCATCTAGACCAGGGCTCTACCTACACCTGTCTTCTGGCAGACCTAGAAGGATCATCAAATATCTTCTGTGTACAGATGAAAAACGTGTGTGCCAAGCATTTACAAAATGCCTGTATCATTGGTGTTATCATATCAGTATCAACCTGATCAGTCTTTTGTTCTAAAGACATTTTTTTGTAGACCATGAATATGCATACGTGCTTTAGACATGTAATTGTTATCTCAGTCAATCAGAATATAATTTAAAATATTTCATTATTAAGTCCCTTTGATATATAAAGTGTCTAAAATTAAAGGGCGGATGTATTTTACACAGTCTGTAGTTAGGACTGACCCATTTAAAACATTTGTTTTTCTGCTTATCCTTTAAAGTCAGGTATTTATCGCACAAACACAGAGTTTAGTTAGGATATTTTTCTTGTATAGGAATTCTCTTCAACTCCATCTAACAAACAAACAAGTTGGCTTATACTTTACATCATAGTAAAGAGTAAATGCCTATGTATTACTGAGTGTAAATTAACCAATGTTGAAACTTTGAAAATAATTGTTCCATGAGCAAGATATAAAAATTTAAATCATAAAACAAAAGTTGTCTAAAGTTGTTCTGAAATCACAATCTCATCAAAATCACCATAGTGATGACACAATAACAGAACACTGAGCAAAAGGAATGAGAAAAAAAAAAAAACAATCCCTAAATTCATTGATTTATCCTTAAAAATGGCCTATTTCTTACATTGACTGTCCTTATTGGAATCTCCAGCCTGGTTTCTTTTGTCCTGTTCTGTATGTACAGAATGCAGTATTTTTGCTTCTGCTTCATCCTCCCCTTGTAATATTTTAAAAACTATTTTTGTCACATCAGCTTTACAAGACTGTATCACACAGATCATAGTCCTTGGAATAGATATGCTCCATCCCAAGCACACAGTGTTGGCGGTGGTATTGCTACAAGTGCTTTATTAAATGAAACTATTGCTAGTTACTTGGATGTTTCAAAAGGGAGGGGAAAAAAAGGGGTCTTCCAAGTTTTACTTAAAGGCACAGGTCTGTCCATGTTTGCAGCCCACTCAGTCCCTTGCAGGATGAGTCCTCAAATTATAACTACTTGGGACAAATGAGTTTTGAAAACTTACTAAAGCTCAAGCTTACAGTTGCAAAAGGTTCCCTTAGGATGAAAGTGGAGAGGTCAAAAACACAGGAATAGAGTTGGATTCTGACATGTTAGGTTTGTTTCACCAGCAGCAATTAACAACTCTTAATACTTACCTGTCTACAACTTCTTTAAAGTGTCCTGTACCCCTGCCAGCCTTCTCTGAAATCACTGAGAGCCAACCAGATGGAAAATTTACCCTGTTGTGTACTTTACCACAGCACGGATCTGTACTACCTTTAATCACAGTATTCCCTGCCCTGAAAAAGGGGAATACGTCAAGTGTTTTTGTAAATATAGCTACTACACATGGCAAATGTCAAGATTTTAATGACACTCACTTTCCAGTGCTTTCCATCTTCAAAGGGCTTCCCACTGGTTGACATGCTTTAGAGTAATGACTACTCAAAAGTGCCCTGTGAAGTAAGTGCACAGAGTATAACGTTGTTTTCTGGCTTCTCTCCCTTGAGTTCATCACCCCAAACCCCTTAGAACTGGGGGCTGTGTTCAATCACTGCTACGTGGTCCTGACATGTTATAAGCTGTTTCATGACAACATGGCTAGCGGGCAGGTAGTTTTGCTGCTTGATTTGCCCAGCATTTTACTGTAGTGAAACAACCATCTCAACCTCCAGGCTTGGCAGGGCAGATGCACGCCTGCCGTCGGTAAGGCCTCCATCTTCCCTTTGTTATGAGTGCCATACCCGTGGACTTCGGTGGAAGCCAGAAGGCAGAATATAGGCTCTGCAGTTTGACCAAAGATGTAGCTTATCTCTCACCACTTGCATCGTATTCAGCTGTTCTTAAATGCCACACTTCGTTCAGTAGTTCTTCTTTCTTTCAAGCCAATCTTCAAGAAAATATTTCATAACAGCTCCCATCTATGGGATAATTATGCTTAGTTAGCTGTACTCGACAGTGACAATTTCATAACATGCCAAAAACAGGTACCCATTAAATTCCTTTATTGGAAACAGAAACATTGCATAATTACAGATTTGATGAGGAAAACTGCAAATAGTATAGACTGTTTCTACTGCCAGCAAAATACAGTTATTACAGGATTTATAGACATACAAATATAAAGTGTTTCTTTCATGCCAGATGGTCTGTACGTAACAATGCCATTAGGAGCGTTTAATTGTGCTTCTACAAAACCTTTAAAGAAGAATGAGGTAGAGTTTCCTTTAGTTGATCCAGTATTTTTTTTCACACATCTGTCCTTTACTGTTTTTATATGCTCAGATCCCTGTAAAATACCCTGTTAACTTTAACATTTAAGACAACGGAGACCCTTCAGAGGTGTTTACTTCTCACTCTTAAGCTGCTGATTTCCCACTGCTACAATTCCAAGAACTACTACTGCAGCCTTCTAAATGCCTTGAAGGTCAGGTAGATTGGGATATCTGTCTTTCCAAATTTACTGGTCTGACAGAAATTGTTTGCAAATAGCTTTAGATAAAACTCCTACTTGTCTCCATCATGGCAAAGAATCTTCTGTCAATCTTTACTGTAGTGGCCAGGTTAGATTCCAAACCATTTTCCCAGGAGATGGAGGGAATAGATTCACTCTTTGTCAACATTCTTGACTATTGGGTAGAATTAATGATATATTGGTCTCCTACTTGTAGTTCTGGTCAGCTACTGGGACATCAGAAAATGAATAGAATTTATGGGAACAAAATAGGCCACTGATATGTAGAAAAGTTTCTCAATTTTAGATGGTCTGGATCACTACTATTTGCTTTTATCTATTATTTTACATTTTCATGACGTATATAAATGTGTTGCAGGTTTTAACTCAGCTACTAGGGCTAAAACTATGAAGAACGTAGGCACAGGTGTAGGCATTTAAGCAATCAAATAGGAGCATTCATAAATAGCAATCTACCATGCTACTAGACATTTGGTATACCTGGGTTGTCACTATTTTGGACTGAGTAAGAATGTTAATAATCTTCTGAACTCGTCTTGACTGAAGTAAGGAGATGGGCAATTTTACTCTCATTCCTAGCATACCTGTTCTTGAGACAGAAGTCTTTTCACTTTGCTTTTTGCTCTGATATTTGCTGCCAGCTCTTAGTACTTATCAAAAGCCCAGGGTGCACTTGAAGGACACAGTAGAGAAAATACGTGTTATTTCACCTGAAGAGGTCACAATTCTAGCAGAGACCAAATCGTAATAAAGAGGGGATTTGGTATACAGGAAGGTGATTACATAAGGAATAAGAATGCTTGCATTCTTCTCTTAATCTACCAGGACGTGATAGTTTAAGATAACTGCTCAATGACACTGTATCAAGTTCTAAAATGATAGGCATTGTTTTTATAAAAAGATGCAAAATTTAAAAGACACCATGTTCATATCTTGAAGAACGTGATTATAAAGTGAAAATCAATCTATTCCTGCATGATAGTACTGCCTAAGATAACTTCTGAGCTCTTCCATCTCACACTTAAATGACTGCTAAAAGCATGAGAAAATCAAGTCCTAAAGAGTTAGCAATATCAAGAGAACCAGCTCTTAGAAACTTTCCTAACCCCTGCTTGGTTCAAAAAAAAAATAAAAATAATAAAAAAAGCACTAAGCATATTTGACCTACTTTTCCCTGCATGCCTCTTTGGTCAATAACAAAAATGATCCTGGACAGGAGGATGAAACGTAATATGATGGACTCCAAAGCATTAGAAAATCATTTGGTATGCTATAGCTATTTTTCTCCACAAAGTTGTCTTCTCTTTTTCTACCTTAACTACATTCACCAGATATTTTAAAGACTTTCAAAATGCTTTATCAACTTCTTTATTCCTCCCTAAGATCCTCCCGTGCACATTAAATTTAATATTCTATTTTTTAAATCATGGAGTGAGAATTCAGAACTGTGGTAAATTAAGACAATAAGTTTTATGATAAGCAAGCTCAGTGTAAATTCATGTTCAAAGACAGGCACAAGTGTCTAGCCATGCTATTAATACTAATGAGTTTAAACACCAGCATTTTTAGAAAAGTTGGGTGTGGTAAACCTTGCTGGTGCAATCAGTAATATTTATTTCCATCTGAGCTACTAATTCCAAAATTTCATTTAATATCTAAAGCTTGACTATTCTAATTCAGTATTGCACACATGCTAGGTCCCAATGTACTTTATCATTGAGAGTAAGGAAGAAGTTAAGTTTTGTTTATGGAACTAGTTGTTTATATTCACCAGTTGTGCTACAGACAGCACTCAGATTTTGCGTGGTCATGGAAAATATCCTGAAATTCCCACTAACCATTGGGCTTAAAGCAAGGAATAGGCAGGAGTGCAACTGCATGGTTTTCCACCAATACAATATCTGTAATCTCTTTTGCTATTATGCAAAGAGATTATTATTTTTATTCCAAATCTTTAGGATAGTGACAAAACACAGTAAAACACAGCTCTGACACTTCCAAAATCTGAAGACTGCAATTCAGAAAACTTATAGCCAAGATTCATTCAGAGGTCTGTCTCAGTGCTATGTGGCAAGGTGTACCTCTAGAATAGCTGCAGTATAATGATTCTACATTGAGAGGTACAATGCTTCCTCCAGTCATCACTTTTAAAGAAGATATCACTGTTTGAGAGGAGGAGGTGAACTTTCTTTTCATGAAATTTCTGCATGCTGCTATATATTCTGAACTACGTATTTTACTTGTTTGTGGGTTCACATAGCAAAACAAATATATTTCTCAGTCAGATAACCTTTTACTTCTGCATAATCAAGATAATTTCAAGGATTGCTTCAGAGTGGAAGTATTGTACTGTACTAGGTATTTTTGTCTGCTGCTTAAAAAGCTTTCTGGAAAGCTTATTTGATCTGTAATAAAAGAAGCTTTTTTTTTTTTTTCCCAAGACTTTGGATTAGAGTCAAAAGCAGTAGGATTGGTACTGCTACTACTCTGCACTTAAAAACAGATTAGAATACTTGTCCAGGGTCAGTCTGTTCAGGCATTACATGCTCAGGTAGAAAAATGCAATTCTGATCCCTGAACACCTGCAAGATGAAGAAAACTTTTTTTTTTTTAATAAACTATCACTACTGCTGAAAGCAAAATCAATGCAAAATTTGCTTAAAGGGCCACTTTTAGTTTTGAGACGAAAGGACACCATGACAGGAGAGGCAGAGGTAAAGTGTTTGCAAATCTGTTTGCAGGGAGAGAAATACAAAAGAATGGCCTACCGCAGGCCATGCTCGGCCATTGTTTACACCTTCCCACCTCTCAGTATACAAGCCTGCCACTAGGATGTTAAAATTTACCATTGGAAGGGTGTATCCCATGCAGAGAAAAAAATGTGCCATAGTCTAACAGGCTGAGCTATCATATTTGTATTCTACTTTGTAGCAAGGCACTATCAACAGACAGATCACACTAAGCAATCTGCTGAGATTAGGTAGATTGTTTTGGAGAGGCCACTGACTTCAAGAGGGTTTCCCCTCTAAACAGGTGGCTATGGAACCATTCCCAGCTGTTTTTCTGTCTACCTCCATCAAAGCCCATGTAGTACACAGACATTTCAAAAAACTCACATTACAAATCACTCTTTCAAATATCCAAATTTTTCCAAACTAATGTTGTTCATTCCTGAGGAAAAATAAGAATATAGTAAGTGTGCAGGAGAATACCAATAATCTCTCTGTTGAATGAGGTAAGCTCAACAAGAGCTAAACAAGTAAACAAGGTAAGCTAAACAAGAGTTTACCTAGAAAGAAGAGTGGAAGACAATTGCTTTTTGGCTTGAGAGAGCTGAACAGGTGTAAGTAAAGGCTGGGGCAGAGATCTCTCACTACCTTGGCTTTTGTCTTGTCAGATTTCCTTTCTACATCCCAGAAAAATCACATTTGCTTTGCTCTGCTACAGACTGAAAAGATTATCTACTCTAAGCAGAGACCTTTATTAGCATTCTTACTCAAGTTTGTCACTATAAATCCTCAGTGAATTTGCCCTCATTACAGTTAAGAATCTATTTAAGTAACACCAGTTGCTGATGCCACAACTCTTGGCATCAGAACAGTCTGTATGAAATACCAATTTCATGAAACGATCACTCATTTGACGGACTTCTTTCCTGAAACTTGAATCATACTCACCAAACTGAAAATTAAGGACATGCTCAATACTGAAAATAATAATCAAAAGAATGAAAGGGAGAAGAAAGAACATACAAAAATTAGAGTTCATCATTATCATTTTAAAGTACCAGTGTTTGTAAAGCACAAACATGTGAAAGTCTGAATCTCATTTGATCAACCCAATTAGACATTAAATAATTGCAGACAATTATGCAAATATCACACAACAATATTAATTTGTTGATCTTTTTTGAACAGTCTCAATTCTCCTAATGTTAGACTATCTTATGTCTTAAATGATCAATCAACAGAACCATAACTAAGTAATGAAGAATGGATAATTGCCTAGTTATGATGTACCATACTCTTTCTATGTAAATCTGTTGCAATTAAACAAATAGGGCACATGGAAAAGAGATGGCAGATGTTCTTTTACAATCTATTAGTAGCTCAGGGAATACCACAGTTCCCTCAAAGAAATTTTACAGGCAAAAAAAAAAAAAAAGGAGAACACAATACCAAACACAATTATTTACCCATATTATTTCTTTCCTTTGGTTAACAGGATAAAAAACAGCAGTGGAATACAGGGTAGGACATCATGCAAGATCAGAAGAATTTCCTGTATGATGCTGACCAAATAGCTCCCTTTATTTAGGTTTTAAATTTTAAAATCTAGAATCTATCTACCTGGATTTACAAACAACCACAATGTTGAGTTTCACGTGAGAAACAGCCACAGCTAGAGTAAAACATGTAACCAAGACGTTAAAGACAACAGTTGACCATACACACACTACATTTTCATTCTTCTCTGCTAGAAAACTTTATGCATTTCTGTGGGTCATTCCAGCTTCAACCCTTTTAATTTTGAAGTCTCCATCAACTGAATATGTACAATAGAAGGAGAGGTGTTTCTCTGTTTGGTATAGGCAACAGTGCAAACCACAATAAATGAAACTACTTGATTTCCTCACATTAAATTACTTGCATCCAATTTAAGAAGAGTTTTACACAACTTTCAGCTTCTAAACCACAGTAAAATAATTATTCAAACTGGTCCTTATTCATTTCAGCTAGTGAATAGATTAATGCTGGTATTCTCATGCCATCATGGGGATTTTTGATACGAGATACCCATCAACTCTATCAAGATTCTGAGATGCTAATGGATCGTTCAACCACTTTTCCATATATCTGAATTCAGATACTTCCACTTTTCCTTTAGCTGCTAAATCTAAGATGAACATAAGGGGACAAATTTATACAGTTCAGTAACAGGAAGCCATATGTGGTTGCTCATTACATGACTTTTACAAAGCTACATGCCACATTTTAGTTAAAGGCACTCTTTAGTTATGATACATGCCTCATCGGATAAAACTCTCTACCCCACATTGCATCTTGACATATTCCTCTTGTTAATTTTTCTACCCACCTTCTTAAAGAAAAATGAAAGACTACCAGCAGCTTATAACATATAGTAAGATACTGAACAAAGACAAGCACACTATACCAGTTCAAATGGTTGGAAAAGCAGACACACAGTACTATTGCTACTGTAAGAGAAACAAATTTTTGTGCTTGCAGTTGTATTCTAAAGACAAAACTGTCTAATGTTTTAACAATAGTTACATTGTCAGAGAAAACCTTCAACTGTTCTTCATTAAAAGATCAGATTGGACCACAGTGAAAGACAGTAAAAGTCATGATTTGAGGGAGCAAAAAAAAGATGGCTAAGTAGGGGGGTATGTCTTTAAAATATGACCAAAAATGAACAGGAAAGCCATAATGCTACTTTTCAGCAGTTGTATAAGGCATGGATGGTCTATTAGAAATTCTACTTTGCCTTTTTGAACTATGTTAACAGATGCCAGTAACTACAAAAATCTTATAAAGCATGGGAGAGATGTTGTTGGGTCGTCATCTTAAAAAAAAATAAAAATAAAAATAAAAAACGCCATACAATAAAGTGCTAAATATTTCCCTTAATACTGGCGGCATCTCTACTGCACACTATGGAAATAAATGTTTCTTCTTACTGAACTCCATTAGTGTCAATAAAGATCCACCAGTTTTATACTGAAGTAGCACTTCGGAACATTGATACAGAATATGATCATCCTCTTTGGCTAGAGATATCTTAAAGCCATTTGACAAATCATTGCGCAAAAAGACAAAGCTAATAAATATTACAGGATATTTCTTAGTGAACAGATGTTATTTCTCTAACTATGGGATATATACTTTATAATGTTTCCAGATAATATCAAGACAGCATGTAAGAGAATAGCGGAATATGAACATCAGAACAAAACCAGGGTTTGCATTAAATCTCTTTCTGTCTTGGGCTAGGTATTTTCTGCTGACAACATAGCTTGCTCCTTAAACAGGAAGACCCAGTTAAGATGCACATGTATTAACGGAGGCTGGATACGTTTCACAGTGAGAAGTGAAGGATGAGAAAATATTTTCCTGATCTAAATCATGTGACTAGATGTTGAAGAAAATTCCTTTTAATTCATCCTCATTCCAAAGGCTTGGTTGCTTTCACTTTGTACAAATGAAGAGCGGTTCAACTTTTACAGCTACTGTTTTGTTTAACATTATTTTCTAGACATTCACCAGAAGGTGACACTGCATCAGCAGCTCTCTGTTAGGCCAGACAATGAGTGATTCTTGTTTCAGCATGGTCTAGCTCAGTCCTGAACATCATGTACACGAGGATGTATTCAGCTGTTAGTGAGGTATGCCCTGCCCAGGCAGCCACTGCTTATCCCCACATGGAGGGAAAGGCAGCAGTCTATCAGGGAGCATTTTGCATGTTAGATCCACTCTGAGTGTGTGGGCCTAAAGGACTGAGCTGTTATTTGAAAGAATACAGATGAAGGAATCCGTGGGACTATGCAAACTCAGAAATCTCCCATACAAGTGGGTTACAAAAGAAAAGAGCATATGGCTAAACTTAACTGTTTCTTGAACACAGAACAAAAGGCAGAATAATGTCAATAGAACCCTGCGGTCAACTAACAGGCAATGTCTGTGTTACACAACTTGCTCTGCTGGTGATGGCAGTTAAAACAAACAAAACAAACTGAAGAGCAGTTGAAGAGCATTTTACAAATTTTTAGACTGTACATAAGACACAAGGAGGCACTAAGAAACCATTAGGAAAGTTCTATTCCTAACATTTAGCACCTCTACCAAGAAGACAGGCTTCTACTAACAGGCTTACAGTAGAAAACAAAATGATTGTGTTCACATTTGCTGGATTGTGGAAACAATCATCCTGGGAAGTAAATTGATAAAGAAACTATGCTACGCACAGGCAGCTACAGAAGTTGTCATTATTTGTGGTTGTTCTGTCTGGAGGGTCTGAATTCTTTCACCTTCACGACACCAGCACAGCCCAATCGCTGTCTTCTCTTCCATACTGAAAGAAAGCAAAAATAGAGTTTAAGAATAAAAGTTAAAAGTGCACAGTAATGATGATAACAACTTCTTAGATCTATCCTCAGAAGGATTCATATCCAGCACCTTGATAGTAGCTTACATTATTTCTTATATGCCTTCTGTCTTTGATTTGAGCAAAGCCTAAAAGTAGCTTGCAGATTTATACGTCCTTCAACAAGTAAACTGTAAAGGGGTGATTCTGATCCTCAGTTAGAGATGATACAGAATAGTCCTGCCTCGCTAAAGCTTTCCATCAATTTGATATTATTATTCCCTGAGGTCAGATCACTAGCTTATTCCTAAGTATGCCCCTGCTCGAGCTCCAGTAAACACACACGTTTTTTTTCTTTCTATTTTCAAGGTGTCATTTTATTACAACATTCTGACTGAACGTGAAATAAAACCAATCACAAATACCACAGAATGCAGTTAGAGAGAATTGCAACCCAAATAAAACAAGGTGTCTTCCCATACATGAACCAGTAGGATCACCAGGCAGAAATGAAAGTGACCTACTACATGGATCTGTTTTCCCTTCCAGGGGAGCACACAGTCCCAAGGCAGCACTTTTGGTTGCTAAATTGGCTCTGTGTTCTAATGCTCTTTGTCACCAGGCCTGTAAACAACACTCCAGAGAGCTGTAAAAATGCACATATGGTTCACGTATGTAAGTAAAGCAGAGGTGGACAGACTAGTGGCGGATGTAGCTTGAGAGCCCTTCCCCTTACAGTACCATATTCAGTGAGCTTGAAAACACTTTTTAGCAAGGAGTAAAGTACTGTTTTTGGAGGCTTTATATATGCTGAAAAGGTCACTTGCTATTCTCTCCAAGAGAGGGTAAAAGAAAGTTCCTCCAAATCCAACTTCTCTATCAGCAGGAAATGAGATAAAGACACACTAACACAGGGAAGAGAGAGTATCTCCAGATAAGGATACGCCAGAAGAACACAATTCTAGATGCACAAGGAAATAACATTCAGTTTGCTTGCATTTTACTCTTTACTCCAGTAAGTAAAGCCTCTAAATGAGCTCTGCGTGTATATCTACTTTTTCTTTTCATTATTAATTTTGGTGTGTCTGTTCTGCAGTTTGTAATGTAGCTGACTAAACAGTGCTATGGTGCTGCACAGGACCTTGGAAAAAATTACTCATTGAAAGGATCTCCAATTTACATTCCCAGATGTCAGTGTGGTTGCCTTGTGAACTGTAACCAAGAAAAAACAGATGTATCATTAGTTTAACCACAAAGTACTGAATTACCCTGATGTGAGGCAATTTTGTTGTGGATGGGGGAAATGGAGGAGAAAAAAAAAAGTCTTGACCTTCACATCACTGTTTCTCAGAGAAAAGACGACTCCCCCACCACTCACAAATCAGAAAGCAGGGAAAAGACAGGAGATTACTTGGAAGTCTTGATGGCTCTAGGTAGTATCATAATGCTCTGATGCTGATTTCAGAAATTGCAAGGTCTGGTCTGAGTTGCCATTTGACTATGGTTCAAACCTACTTCCAGAATTAAAGAGAGAATGAAGATTCTGACCACAGTCAAGATGTTTTCATTTTGGAAATAAAAGCAGATTCAGTCTCCTTTTCTGACTGTCGAGAACCTTGTGACCTTAGGCTAGGCAATCCCATCCTTCTTTTTCTCCCACAGGTCCTGCTCTGTAAAAACGAACACATCCATTATCCTTCCCTAGCTGTCTTCCACTGGTCTACCCATATAAATTGTGTGACTTTGAGAAATATGTGCTTTTTGACTAAATCTCTGTTCACTGCTGTCTTTGACTTCAGTGTTTAAATGTATTTTATCTCATGCAGTATAAACAATACATTTTACTTTCTATTCACCTATTCCAAGTTGCATCCTGATCTACACTTTAAAGAGTACAGCAAAAGCTTGTTTATTCTCGAAGTATGGAATGCAAAACCACAAAAATATTTGACTGGTATTTCAGTGAGTATGTTTCCAAACAAAAGAATCTGATGTCTGTATCTCCTAACTCAAGAAATTACAGAAGACAGTCTTCTATGACTAATCCATTCATAAGTACACCATTACTATATACATTGTAAATTATTTATCTAAAATCTTTATTGGCCTTAAGTAATCATGATTTCCACTCAGTGACAGGAAGGGAAATGTATATTGCAGTACTACTACTGTCTCTCTCAATTGGTGTGAGAAATTAAATCAGTTCTGCCCATGAGTTTCTAATTTGTCACTCTAGCTCTAGTTCCCACTGAACAGCTGTTCAAATCCAGAGAAATCCTGTTGAACACACAAGACTTGCAAAAGAACAATGAGCAGCATGAAAACAGACTTGAAAACACAATAATCAAGATAATCTGAAAACATTAAACAAGGATGTTTTGTACTCAAAGGAGTCAGTATAATGATATTGGACATGGATCCCTGCACCTCTAGGTCATAGGTTCAAACCCAGGACACTGTTGGTACTGACAGCTATCACTGTCTCACAAATGTCCATTGTCCAGCATGAAATGGATACATTGCCTTAATTCAGGCAACACAATGGCACAGAGACTGAAGCTATGTCTGTCTGTAATTTCCATTGCATTTTATTCTTCAGAACCTGCACATTCGTTGGAGTAAGTCTCAGACTGCTCAAATGATCATAACGCTAGTCCAGTGGTGCTGCAAAGAGATCTTTTCTTCTTTTTCCCTTCTGGTAGAATATATATAAGATCTCTGTGAAAGAGCCTGAAAAATGTCTTGACATTCATGAATGTTATTTATTCAATTTTGTTGTTACAGCATCATTTTCTCTATGACACTCTGTTGTCCACTTGGATGTAAGCTCATACTTCCACACGTAGGAACGTGCAGAAACATAACCAATAAATGCTGAGTGACTCTTAAAGAGAAGGCAGCCTTGAGTCTCTTTAAAACCATGTTTCTAATGATAAAGCATTCAAACTCCCCTGGCTTTTTTAAAGAAGGAAGAAAACACAGAAGTTTGTGTGTATGTAACAATCCAGCAGATTCCAGGAGTGATGGATTTACTGTTGGCCTGCAACTAACGAACACATGCTAAGTACATTCAACTCTGTATGCATAGTTGTAATGTATAAAGGTCCAACGAAGATAAAAGTTAGAAGCAATGCATACTTTTTCAGCCTCCTCCTGAGCCTTGAGGGAAAAGGGAAAGCTGAGGATGGGCAAGGATAAGAGGGGTAGCAGGGAAGGAAGGTAACCTCAGGGAACAAGCTGGATAAATTTATCTTGATTTGTCTTGACTCAGTATCTACTGGCCAGGGGAGGAAGACCCATATTCCACTGTAGTCTTCTGAAACAACTCTGGATTTCACAATCCGTTCTTCTACCGAATGGACTTGCTTATCTTGTAATACAAACGGCTAAAGCAGTACCTAACTCCTCACAGACAACGTTCAAAAAGAAGGTTCTAGAACTGGCCTGAACTCTTTCTGATGCCGAGCTGTTCCATGACTGCAGTTAGAAGTGATCTGTGGAGACTCAAACTGACCATACATTGTTGAAGGCCCTAACTTAGCTTTCAAAAGCATGACGTAGGCATCAGAAGATAACACAAGAATTACACAAATGATAGTAGATGTTAAAGATCCTTGACATACTAACAGAGCAGATGTTGTACATCACAATAAAAAGTATATCAATAAAATTATACAGTCCATAGCCTGTCCCTGACATAAAACCAGAAAGATGGCAAGAAGAAGAAGAAACTGATGGACACCAACAGTGATGTGGTCTATTAGGCACTTAGGGATGAGAAAGATGAAATGGAACTGTGGTATGTAGGATTCTAGGGAAAGTCTATGGTGTAGCCTTTGTTATGTACTGAGATGATAAAAATAATATATATAATTGACCTAGGAACACAGAGTACTAAACCTCTCCCTCCCCTCAACAAATAATAAAATTTAGAACCAAAGATGCCTATGCTTCTTCCTAGCTGTCAGTCCTAGTCTTTAAAGAGAAAGATACAGATCACAAGCCATTATAGTTGGCAGAGCTGAAACAACAGAAATGTGGCAGGAAGAGCATCTTTTTGCCTTCCATGAAAGTTAACTCAGCCACCAACACAAAAGTAACACAATATCAGGACTTCTTTATTGAGCCAGCAATGCTCAATATTATTCTAAGGAAGAAAAGACATTGATCTTGTCATCCTTCTAGTGAAAAACAGGTCAAGTGGTTTTGCTGCAATATTTGAGCTACCAGTCTTAGAAAATATTTGAAAGTTAAAAAAAATGTGGCTATGTTGGAGACCAGTACCTGTGAACTTTAAAAATATGTAGAGAAGCAAGACTAAAGAAGAACACCAAAAGAACCCTGTGTCAGATTATTTCTACACACGAGTAAAAGGCCTGTAAAACAGAAAATTCAGTTTTAGGAATCTGTCTTAAGAAGTTCTGATTATTTTAAGGGATCCATACAGTTGCTGGGTACTGCAACAGAACTCAGTGTTCACTGGCAGGAAGTATAAAAATTTTAGTAGCAAGTCTAAGAACCTCCTTGAGCCAAAAGCTAAGAATGCAGAGCAGTAACTATCAGATGAAAAATTATGACAACACTGGCAAACAGCTACTATTATCAAATCTAAAATAAAGGGCCTAGCAACTTACCAATACCTACTCCTATCCCCAAATCCCCCACATTAAGTACCGTAAAAAAAAGGAAAAGAAAACAGTCAAATAAAATAAGGAGGGTCATCATGTTCTGCTCATTTATGGTAAAAGAAACAATATTGATTTCCATGCCCAGACATGCAAGACAAGCACAGATTCCATACAGAATGTGATATTTAGCAAATCACAGAGGAAGAAACTGTTTTAGGAACAAGAGGTGGCCTTGTGATTGGAAAGTACTGAGAAACAGAAATGATCAGCTTGCTGTACCTAGTGCTTACTACTTTGCATATCTCTTTATTGATTAGCCCATACTCATCCATGATTGTGGTTATTAAGATGCTTCATCTATTTTTTCCCTTCAAAGGGAAGCTTGTAACAACTGTACTGGATTTTTACGGGTAACAGTAATATCTTGCAACAATATCCAGTTTGGAAGATCAAGGGAAAAAATATACCACTCTCCATCCATACAACTTTTTTTCATCTTGAGAAAATAAGGATAGATTAACCACAGCAAACTAAGACATAATACTATGCCTATAGCACCATTATTAAAAATACTTGTTTCCAATGTTTTCATATTGTCACCTTTTATTATTTTATGTGGTTAAAGAAGAGCAAACATCTTACCTGGATATCACTTAGCTTATTCAGGAATCGGGTTGTTAACTGAGGTCCATTCTCCATAGTTGGAACGTGCAAATGCTAACAATGAGTAAAGAATGTTGGGGTGGGAAAGTGGAGAAGATGGAAGGGAGATAAGACGGAGAGAGAAGAGAGAGAAAATAACATATAATAATAGCTTTATATAAATATAAATCCCTTTGGGTCAACAAGGATTTGAATAAGTATTTATCAAGCTTCCTAGTCCTCCTTAAAAGTAGGTAAGGTTTGTTGTAATGTTTTTATAGGAGAGCTTGCTCAGCCAGTGAAAAGTTAAATTAGTTGTACTGTCATGCTGTTTTTGAACAAAGGCCAATCTAAGCCTTCCAAAAGATCCATCCAAAACAGACAGTTAATTGTACAGGCAAAGGCAGAACTGCTACATACAGTAATCCACACTACTTATCAATACTCTGCACCTGGATGTCTCTCATATTATCTTACCACATGATAATATCAATACATTTTTTCCATTTTACTAATTCAAGAATTATCACTTTACATACTTTTACTGTACTTCTCATATTTGATGCAACAAAACACTCCCATATATTCAGCTGAAATTCTCCAGCCTTGTGAACTAACTTTGCTCTGATTTAACAGCATCAAGTCAGCCCAATAGGCTGAAGAATTACCCTGTGGAATTCCACTCGTACAGGAGAAATCTCCAACATTGCATATAATAGATAGAGGAAGATGGGCATCCTCCTGACACAGCTCTTCCATCAGAGCAGTGCTCCCTGGCATGAGGGGCGACAAAGAGATGAACTTAAGGAAGAAAAAATGCAGTGGGTCAGAAATTTGGTTCCCTGAAGAAATCGTTCCCTTTCTCACCTGTCTCAGAAGCCTGATATTTTTGAAAAAATGCTCAATAACAGGAAGGCTGAAGAATTTATTTTTCTCTATTTCCAAACAGGCTGGGAACTATTACACTTATTTTCAGGAACTGAGATTTTGTGATTTTAACTAAGAAAACAAACAAACAAAAGATGAGAGGGAATGCCCTATTCTGACAACATACTGGTAACTCATTTGGCAAATAACATACTGACACTGTTCATCTTTCTACAAGCCTCAGGCAGCACTCTTTTTCTACCTCATTTGTGGGTTTCTTTGTTGTTGGTTGTCGGTTTTGTTTTGTTTTGCTTGATTGTTTTGTTTTTCTTTTGACTAAAATTCATTATGAGAAAATTCTGGAGAGGCCAAAAAAAAAAAATCTTACCTTGCCCTTGTACAAAATTTTGGAGATAGGACATACAATACAGGCTGTTCCAGCACCAAACATCTCCTTCACTCTGCTCTCTTCCAAGGCAGCTGTCAGGTCACTCATGGTGATGTATCGCTCAGACACTTTAAATTCTCCCTGCACAAGAAGAATCAAACGGAAATTGTAAAAAGTTTAACAAATTTCGGTGTTTGTTGTTGTTTGTTTTCCATGGTTGAAACATCTCTAATAGAACTATCTCTTATTTTTACTTAGCCCAGTTGCAACCAGCTAAGTTTTGGCTGTGATTTTGTGATCTCTTCCAACCTTGTAGTATCACACAAGATAGACTAACAAAAAGGAAGCCAGTGATTTGGCAGGTAGAATGCTGATGACTAAGTGGCACTTCCTTTTGATTTGGCACACAATGTCAAATATTGCATTAGGGAATAATACAGCAGAATTTGTCATGGGTTATGTGACACAGAATCTGACTACTTATGGTCTCTAGAGTGCAGAAGTTTGTACAAAAACGACCCTTGTACAAGAACTTTCCATCCCACTCTTGGACGATTCCTAAGCAAAATACCGTTTGTTAATTCCACCTGTAATGGCAGCTGGATGCAGTACTTTTCTGTAACACCTGGTGAAATTTTACACTGCAGTCTGCATTCAGTTGTCACCTACAGAAATTAACTGTACCGCAGGTATGCATAAAGCAATTCACATTGGACAGTCTTTAAAAAGGAAAAAAAGTTTACCTTCTATAAGTGTTGAAGAATGAACAGCAACTGATTGAGGGAAAGCTTTTAAAGAGCAATAGTAAACACTGACCTTTGTAACATTCAAGTCATGGCTTTATGTAGACTTTATTGTCCTACCAGGCCAAACTAAAGTTTAGCCCTTGCTTTATATGCAAGCTTTTAAACATGGAACAGAGGTGCAAAAGAGAGCAAAGAAATGTGATTAGCTCTGGAAAAGACAGCATTTCAAGAGAAAGGCAGGGACACACTGTAAGCAAGTTTTCAGATAGGTTAGTAAATGGAGGACAGGAAGATAAGAATGATTTTTGAGAGAGTAGAAGACACCTAATTATTCATGAGCACTGAGGTGAGAGAGACTCTGATGTCTCACTGACAGGCCCTAGCAACCAGGAATACCTGTCTGTCTTGTAAAGGAGACAAGTCTGAGAGGTGCATGTGCATATCTATACTAGTTTTAATCTAGATCACAGTAGTACTAGTATGAGTAAAGATGCATGAGAGTCCAATGTAGATCAACAAGTGACATATGTACCCCATGAAGCACGTGCTTAGCTTTCTTCATTATGCTTAGCTCTCTTCATTACATTCAACTGCAAACTGTATTTCAGGAAGTTTTTCAACTACAGGCAGTTGGAAGCTTAGAGAACACCAAGGGGAAAGTATCACACATGCCTACCTTATTCCTGTTATTCCTCCCTGAACATAACCCTGAGCAAAACCAGGAAACAGGAGGATGGGCTAAATGAACCTTTGGCTGTATGGTATTTTTACCCAAGGTACAATCAAATACAGTACAGGCAGCTAGTCCATTCAAGTGCCATATAGGTACTTGGGATGGGTACATTACACAATTGGAATCTGTAAGCAGATAGATGACTAAGATTGTGGGTTAATTTTAGGCTTCATGCTAGCTATTAGGAGTAAGGGTGGAACCATGAGAAATAAGTGGAGAGACAGGCAGACAGTGTTGATAACTAAAGTATAGTTGTGGTCACACATGGTAATTGTTTCTATCCTTGCTTGATATTGTTGGTACTAGTGGATTTAATGAGAACTTTCATATTAAATACTATATGGAGCTACTTTAACGAGCTCAGTATTGTTCTCTGTGACAGTTTTGGGTATTCTGATGAAGTTGCTAGGAATCTATGAATCAATATGCTTGTTAGCTCCCATTTAGGTTAATGGATTTGACTAGACCAGTTGAACTTCCAGATACTGAACAGCAGAAATACATATTTTTGTAGATGTTATAACATGATGTTTGAAACCATTACTGGAAAGGTCAAAACACTCACCCAGTTGCGTGCCAGATCCAAAATGCTCTGTCTTGTCACTCCTGGAAGGATGATGCCATCTAAAGGTGGGGTTGCCAGTTCGTTTTCTGTCAAATACAAGAGAAATTAAACAAAACAGTCAAAACCCACCAAAAATGAAAATCAAAAACTTGTTGAATATTATCAGAAATGTTTTCTGCTCTGTAAGATGCAACATTTTTCAGAGTTCTGTGAACACAAACTGCTCAAATTCAACTCCAACACATTACTGTTGAGTGTTTGAAACCTTTTGACTACACATGAGTGGACAGGGAAGAAATACATTTAATACATTAATAAATACATGGTAAAGGCTAGTAGTAAGATTTATTGCTCAGCATTATTCCATAATAATGGATTCACTGAATAGTTATTGGGAACCACTGAACAGCTCAGTCTTCAAATTCAGACTAGAGAGACACAAGGGAAAGCCAGGCCTAATAATGCCAGGGAAGATCATGACTCTCCCTGAACCACTTCAACTTATTTAGGAACATGGGGTTCAGTATTCCAAACATTATTATGAAACATTTGCCAGGAATTTTGAAGCTCATTTACTGAATTAGCAAAGCAGTAAAAACCTTGCCAAATGCATTTTGAAAAGAGACCGCCTTAATGATCTTTCCTCTTAGATAAAAAAGATAAATGTTCATCCAACACTAACTAATGAAACAGTAATACATGGTGATTCATGCTTGGTAAATACTTAAATTTACAGTCAGTGGGTCTTTCAGGAATACTCTTCATATTTTTTTCTAACCATTTTCCCTTCCCATTGAGGATCCCTTATTTTTGTTGAACATTATCCAGCTCATTAAATCCACAAACCATGATGTTTTTTTGTCACCTAGGTAAGAACAAATCAAAGAACAAGATATGCATCTTTATGTTGTCGTTATGCCCCTTTACCCTTCATGGCAAGCAATCACTGAATCTAGGCCTGTCTGAACCAGTCTTGAAGAAGGAGCAGCCGTAAAAAATCTCTAAAGGTCCTGCAAGAATTTGCAGCTGGGTAGAAGAGAGAAACATGCTATTCATCCTTGCATTGAGAGAGACCAATTTGAACTTAGCAGCTGAACACCCTGTTTTCAGCAGTCAGACAGATAATGTGTGCACAAGCACTGCCTGGCAGCTAGTGCATACACAGCTCCAGGCTGACTACAGCATGCTGTCTCTCCTCCTCAGGACTTTGGGAGCTGGGGTGGAATAGAAGAACAAAGGATAATAAATGGAATTGTTCATTGAATCTGCTACTCATTGTCCATTCTCTTGGGAAATCTGTTACTTTTTAATGCAACCAACTCTGGATTTATTTATATTAATAAATAGATGTTTTTTCCAACCTATGCTTCCACATTCCTTTTATGAGGATCCACACGCACATATGTAATCGACATAAACTGTCATCTCAAAACGTGTAATGAGCTGCCCTAGAATAGGCTATATACATTCTGCTCTAGTTTGACTCACCCTCACCAGTAGTACCATTCCCTAACCTATCTCAGATTCCTAAGTACAACAGTGGTCTCTTCTTTCTCGTGTAGTCAGGAACAATACAAAGTTCTTCACTCCTAATCACGATGCCCATCACATCCTAATTCTGGCACAGCTACCAAAAGAAGAGGACTTGAAAACTTTCCATGAGCCACAGACCTCCATTCTGAACAGTAGAAAGCTGACAGTGCATTTTCAACCTCACCTGCTATGGACTCTGCAGACACAGTCATATACAAGTCTTTCTCAAGCAGAAAGCTTCAAATAACATGGACCTTAATACCACAGTTTGTGACTACATACCTGATAACATTCTCTTTCTGGTGCTTTTGCTACAAATCTTGGCCAGAACCCGTTTAAGTTCAACAAAGCTTATTAATTGATTTGAGCTATTTTGAAAAGATGCCAGGTCAGACCATCCCCCAAACAGCACTGAGCAGACAGGACATGGGAGTCTCATAATGTTTCAAACAACCTGTTCTGTATTATTTTGTCAAGTATACATATGATGTCTACCAGCCTAGGGCCACCTAAAGAACATTTGCTCCCCTGGGTATCTGGCAGAGCTGATAATACTATACAACAAGGCATGCCAAAATATTTGTTCTCTCTGTGAATTGATGCCAAAGTAGGCTCCATGTGACACCAGATTTTCCATCTCCAGGAATGCAGGCTGTGAGCTCAGGCTCAGTTTGCCTTCTGAGTTATTTTGGTGGGCTAGGAGCCTTAGAATTTATAGCAGTAAGAAAAGGGTAAAACATCATTTGAAGGAAAATGTTGGGGCTTCTCTTCTTTTTACTATTGTTATTACTTGTTATAATAGTAGCACTTTAAGTCCAGTGACCCATTGCACCAGACATGGTATAGGCATGCCATAACAATGGAACTCCCATGGAGAGTTTAAAGGTATTTTTAAAATGAAGTCTTGCATTTTACATAGCTTCAATTTTAACACATCTGCATTTATGAACATACAGCAGATAATATTCCAAACATGGGATGCCTTCAGTACTAGTCAGACAACAACAATGCAGAGAAATTTACCAAAATGATAATGTATATGAAGTGAACTTCAGGGTCAATGAGAACCCAGTGAACCCTGATTTCACGGGTGTGAATGGCTGACTTTTGTTCCAAATTTGTTCTGGACCTTTCTATTTCTTTCTTCTCCTTATTTCCCTCAGGCTTTTCTTCTACTCTCCCCTCATGCAATCATTCCACCTTTTCATCTCTGCTGATTTCCTTTCCTCAATTACCTCTCTCCTTTTCTTTGTCTGCCGTATCATTCATGCTGCTCTTCCCTCCATGCTTTTGCTATGAACTTCTATTAGAGCAGAAGAAACAATAATCACTTTGTTAGTAGTCTACTTGCACAACATACTCCCACAGCAGAAATAATTCTCCACTTACAGAACAGTAATCAAGCTTGCATGTTATTTTACCTGAGTGTTCCAGTAAGTCCTTTAAAATATACCTTATGTATGCTGTTTTGAAGTGGGTGCTATTAATTCCCATTTTAATAACAGCACAAAAAAGTAAATAATGCCTGATTACTTTTCACAATGCCTTAACAGTAAAGCTAGAAGTAGAGCCCAAATGGTTCCAAATCAGTCTTAAGAAACTGAATTTTTGGCAAATGTGTACAGATTTCATAGTTAGCAACCTTCAGGTTGGACATACATTTAAATTTCAATGTTTTCCACAAAGTCAAGCTTATGTTCTAGGAAGAAGAAAAAACATTATTAAAGGAAATAAGAGTTTTAGTGTTAACAGCCTCTTGGGACTGTTATGTACTCTGAAGAGGCAGGTGGACAGTATAGCAGGGTGAACAAAATTTTCATTTTGTGAACATACACTATAAATAGTTATTGACGAATGGAATATCACGCTCCTTTATTTATGCAACAGCATTGATCCAGATTTGGTCATATCACAAACCTCAACCAGAGGAACGGGGGAACACAAAAGTAGCATAGATAATATCATATAATTTTACAAGAAATTACTTAATTTCCTACCACTTCCTCCACAATGTTACAAATGAGACGTTTTTCCAGGCTCCCTCACTACCCAAGACAATGTGTCATGTTTAGTCACAATGCTGTAACTGAAAATATATAGCAAAGGCTTACAAAAAAAAAGCCTGCTGTCACTGGAAGCATAGATGTTCTTTAGACTGGACTTTACTGAGCTGGGTCCTTGGTTTGTTACACACCACGTAGAACACATTCAGACTATTCTACAGTGACCTCTTAACACACAAACAGGGGCATTTTCCTTTTGATGATGATTTGCAATTTCTGCCTCACTTTTTTGTGTTAGATCATTCTCTCTCTCAGCTGCAGAATTTGCATAACAAAACAAAAACACTGCCTAAGTATCTGTTGTGAAGTGAGAGAAAATAATAGCAAACACTTAAAATCACTATGTAAAGCTATAAGGCAGATATAGGATAGCACATATTGGCAGCAAGAGTGATTTTCAACCAAAGATATCATAAATTAAGCATTAATCAACACACTGGAAGACAGCAAAGTGCTCCAATGATGCTAATGACCACTTTGCGTGAAATGGCAGGTTTGCCAGTACACAGTTAGCCTGGGTGGCATGAATTACAAGTTGTTTGCTACGGCTACCTCACAATGGTACTATTCAGCGGTGCGCTGGTAATACAGTGATTGGCAGATCTTTGGAACAGTACGGTGCTGCAGCTGGATAATTCTAGCATATTCCTGGTTTAAGTACAATGAGAACATTGAATTCTAATTATGTCCCCCTTTTCACTGTCCTTTCCCTGGACAAAATGAGCCAAAATCTATTTTCATGTCTCTAGTGAAGTTACAAAAGGTGTGAATTCAGCCATCTAAGTACACCGACAAGTCCACTGCTGTTATAACAACGAGATTGCTCATATTTACAGTTTCATCCACAAGACTTCACAGACTCATTCAACAATGAGAAAACCATTTCACTCCTTCAGAAATGGTAAAGATTTTGCAGAAGAACAAGTAGTGAAACTGGAGATAGAAGTCAAGTAGCTGGATTCCCATTACACTACACTATCCAAAGCATACTGCTGTCCCCATGGAAAGCTGTCTCTATACTACAGGTGAGCACTGTCAGAAAAATGCCAGTTTTCAAGGATACCCACGGCACTATGACTAAATCAGAGTCTAAACCCTGCATATGCTGCCATGCAAAAATTCAGTGACGATTTTCATGGAGGACCAGCACTCATGGAAATCAGGAGGTGTCCTTCCATTCACCACCATATATTCTGGCTCATTCTTCTAAGGACTCAAACTTATGTAGTCTTCTAAGCCAGTAGTCAGGTGCAACTATTTGTTCTTAAGCACTGAATATTGGCATGCCCAGTGGGTGTTTCCAAGATGCCTAAATAGATGTCTGCTTATTAACTAGATAGTTTTCTAATCAACATGTACACTGCTCAGAGGTGTAGATGCAAAAAGTTAAAAACTGCTATAAGAATGGCATATCTTGAAAGTATCACTTGAACACCAGTGACGTAGAATGCTGACTGACACATTTCTGTCTGCCTTCATTGGACATTCAAATTCTTCAAAGAAAGAGCTGAGTGCTTTATCAGCTAGATGCTGAAGCACTTTTGGTCATGCTTCTGAAACATGTGACTTGCTGGAAAGTGATGATGGGAAAAACCCGCACGCAAAGGGAGAGTTTGAAGAGTTGCACAGCCGTAAAGTGGCTTTAGTATATGTGCATTGTTTCTGACACATCTCCAAGATAAAACACACAGTTAAAATTGACAAAAAATCTGCTATGCTACCCATATGTGACTAGACTCTGTCCTTCTGAGCATGTGGATGGTTCAGCTGTTTAAGTATGTTATTTGTTAGGCATTGCTCATGGCTGCTCTGGAATCTCCTCTTTCATAACAGTAGGACTCACCTATAAGTTCTCAGAAGGGACATTCCCTTTGTTAAGTCATTTCATTAAAAAGTTTACGATTGACACTCTAACAATCATTTTGTGGATTATGGAGGGAGGTAACTATCCCACTAAGATGAAGTGGATGACGGCTGGCATTCTGGGGGTCCAATTAGCTTCTAGAAGCCTTGTACATAGAATATGAATACCTGCCTTATGATCCCAACTGTCTACTCTAAGAGTTTTCATGTTGTGTGTCACTATACCTCCATCTTCGTTTATCCAGTAGAGAAACAAATTCATTGTTCCAACTTCAGTTATTTGGTGATCTTCTCCATAGAGCCACAGAACCTGCTGGCAGCCTAACTCCAGGGCTTCTTGCTGGGCATAAATAGAAGAACCATAATTCCTTTCAGAAACAAAAAGAAAGAGCAAACATATGAGTATCTCATTGGGTATTTTCTTATTTCTGTGCAAGGTTCAGTGCCCATGTCCTTTATTGAAAAGGGCTCATTTTCCATCAGAAGTACTTCACTGTTTTTTTACTAGATCATTTTGTATCGACAACCCAAAATTTTGAAGGGCTAAGTAGCATCAACAGCTCAAATATATCCATCCAAATTTTCTCAGAAATAATTCTTGTTCCATTTTCTACATGTTCTAATCATTGCAATTAGACACCTTAGTAAAGAATTCATCTTTATTTAGCAGTTGGAATCCTGGACAGATGCAATAGTTCTCATCCAGCGCATGGTTTAAAAAAGGCAAAACCAAAACTATCCACCTAATCTCATATATGTCAAGTGAACAGATGAGTAGTTAGACCTCTTGGAATACAGAATCTTCAGAGGTAAGCTATTTCTTTTCTAGTAAAAAACATTCACAGAACTAGTTTAACAAGAACTAGTTTACAAGTTCTTGTTACTAGTTTACATTCACAGAACTAGTTTAACATGAGCAAGTGTAGAGTCCTGCACCTGGGAATGAACAACAACATGTATCAGTACAGGCTGGGGGATGACCTGCTGGAGAGGAGCTCTGCAGAGAAGGACCTGGGGTCCTGGTGGACGACAGGTTGACCATGAGCCAGCAGTGTGCCCTGGTGGCCAAGAAGGCCAATGGGATCCTGGTGTGCATAAGAAGGAGTGTGGCCAGCAGGTCAATGGAGGTGATCCTCCCCCTCTACTCTGCCCTGGTCAGGCCTCACCTGGAGTACTGTGTCCAGTTATGGGCTCCCTGGCACAAAAAAGACAGGGATATCCTGGAAAGAGTCCAGCAGAGGGCAACAAAGATGATACGGGGCCTGGAGCATCTTCCCTATGAGGAAAGACCGAGTAGACCTGGGTCTGTTCAGCCTTGAGAAAAGAAGTCTGAGAGGGGATCTTATTAATGTTTACAAATATCTTAAGTGTGGGAGACAGAGGGATATGGCCAACCTCCTTCCAGTGGTTTGTGGGGACAGGAGAAGGGGCAATGGCCACAAACTGGATCACAGGAAGTTCCACACCAACATGCAAAAGAACTTCTTCACAGTGAGGGTGACAGAGCATTGGTACAGGCTGCCCAGGGAGGTTGTGGAGTCTCCTTCTCTGGAGATATTCAAGGCCCATCTGGAAGCCTGCCTGGGCAACCTGCTCTAGGGAACCTGCTTTTGCAGGGGGGTTGGACCCGATGATCTCTGGAGGTGCCTTCCAACCCCTACAATTCTGTGATTCTGTGAACTTATTTTTTTTTAGTAGTTCTAGGAGCTGCAGATTAGCCTTGATGAATTTCACGTCCTCGAGGGGCAAGTGTTTTCCTAAAATGCTGCCTACAGGATGAACTTAACTACATAATTTATGTTCACCCTGTAGCTGCTCTGGGAGGAAAACAAAACAACAACAACAACAACGACAAAAAAAACCACCAACCAAAAAACCCCTTTCACTTCTGATATTCAACAACCATCAAACCCCCAAGTCAGCAGCTCCAAAGTGCAGACTGCACTGCAATTCAGGTCTCAGCTCTGAGCCACAATTGCAAATCAAATCAACAGTGACTCCAGAGTATTCTCTTTTTAACAGCTGATGAAAGAATGCACAGGAAACAAAATATTTCTCAAACTCAACAAAAAACAACAAGTAGGAGGTCAAAATCTCAGAGCATCGGAACAAAGGTAGAAAAGCTCTTTTCTTGCCATTTGATTATTCTAGTAGCTCAGCTGAGCAGCACTTGACAGCTACTAACTTCCTGCCTAGAAAAGAAACTCTCAGGTAAATACAAAAAGCCTTGCTTAAACCAAAGACCACATTTGCACAATTAAGTCATTTATTTAGCCACATCCAAGTTGCTTGCTCCAGTCAAGTCCTAAGCAGCTTAATTCTGACAACTCAAGTAGTTGGACATAAACAATTATGTTTCTACCTAAGTGGCACTTCGGCCTAGTTCAGCAGAAAACTGCCAGACCACAGCCACATATACACAGCTAATTGTCTCATGCTTTTCCAGAAACACCCATACTCCCCTAGCTAACTGCAGATGGCTTGTCAGGACAGTCTGCCAAGGATGGAGGTCAGCAGTAAATGCTGCTCACTGCCTGGTTGGCAGCAGACCGCTATACTGAAAGCTGCATCACAGAAGTGATATCTTCAGTGTCAACTTCTGCAAGGGAAATGAGCTAAAGTACTACATGGACACCTTCCAGGTCCAGTTCCTCAGCCTGAGAGGCTATAAAAATTGTCTCGCCCCGTAGCCCACTTGACTGTAGTATCCAAACAAAAATACACAACTGAATTGTATAGGTAATATTCATAAAAGACTGCTTTGAAATCTTTGTCATAGTATATCGTTTGCTTAACTGCTACATCTAATACCTCTACTTCTGCTGGATTAGACACTTCACTAAAAAACACATCTCCTTTGGATATGTGGAGATATGTGGTATGTGGAGATAGATTCCATACAAATGCAGAATCAGGTTTTCTTACCCTCCCAGTTTGCAGTCCCCTGTTCCTCCTTTCCAGGCTCTTACATATTTTGGATCTGCCCATAATGATATTGGACTAAAGCTTCCACTTGCAAAGTAAGGGCCCACAGGGCTCAGTATGACATACAGTAGGGCTTTAGTTGGCTTCTTCACTCCAAGAGAAGGCTGAAAATAAGGAATGTAAACAAGTAAAGTTACAGGTTTACTTCACTCCAAACATCAGATGTTGCAAAATTAGCTTCTGAAATACTGCTTTCAGAGAAATTGCAGCAGTGGAGTGCTTTTACCTAAAAAATGCAAAGTTCTGCAATGAAGAGGAAATATTTATATTACCTCCCCCCCATCCCAAGCAACATGACAACACTAGTTTTATGCGCTGTCACCACTCATTTACAGCTCTTTCATTTGTCTAAATATTATTTTAATCTTCTCACATCATCTCAAGCTTTTGAGAATTCAGAAACTACCTCAAGAAAACACTATATAATTATATGAATTAATTAGAGCAGTAGTCTGCAAAACCTTTTGGGGAGGCAAGGACCACCATGAGCAATAGCAATGGTGGAAAAACCACTGTCAGCTGTATTAGTGATGAGAATTAGCCAATGCCAATTAGAACTGGCATTGGTAGAGTCAGGTGCTGGCTCTGTGACAATCTAAAATGATTTGTCTACTGGAAATGGTTCACACAGCAGGACAGAAAATAACCTGGAATGTATCACTTTTTCCCCTACCCCTTCGGAGAGATGGCTTCTCATGCTTCAAGTCATCACTATCAACACCTGAAGACAGAGGTGAAAAGCCTGACACTGGTCAAGGTCTGAATTCTGCAGCTGAAGACTCTGCTTATCTATATGATACTTGGCAAAGCTCTAGAGTGATCACAAAATGGTTGAGGTTGGAAGGGACCTCTGGAGACTCTGGACCATATGCAGTTCTTGGGATCTTACAGGCAGCTGTTTGGGCTACTATTTCCTCTCCACTCAGAGGAACTAGTCCCCTAAAAAGAACAAGCTCATCCTTGGGTTCTAATGTTAAGTCTCCACTACTACTACTACTAGTTATTGAACTGAATTCTTCTAAAGAAGACGACTTGTACAAAAGTTTTAAGCAAAATACTGTGCACAAGGCACATGAAGCTAGACTGGGAAGTAAGGGGGGGAATAAAAAAGGTAAACATGGAACTACTGGAAACTTCACATGAGCTTTCCTCAGGTGTAAAGATGGTGCTTTTGATTTCTGTCCACCTTACTCTTTCAGCAAAACTTTTAACAAAATAAACATTAAATAATTGACGTCTTGGTATTTTTCGTCATTCTTACACAATTATTCAAAATATAATAGTGACTGGGTTTTCTAACTGGTCTGATTCAAAAAAGGTCAGCAATTTTGTTTGATTGAAACAAATCTCAACAGCAGAAGAATTTCCAAAAAAAATGAAAGAGAAAAACCTCTTAATATTAACACTTTATGGTTGCTGAGTGGTGATCCTTCCATCCCCAAATCTGCAACTAGTTTACAGACTTTAAGTTAATGAAGTCCTAGAACACGTGTATAGTGCTCACGTATGCTAGCTACATAAGGATATGGATATCGCAGAAAAGTGACTTGTCTAGTTGGGAACCACAAGTTCTTTAGTTTCTTTGTCCTATGATCTACCACTCTAGCTTTCTCGCTTGCTGCTGCTAAAAAAAATGTTTTAATTAAAATACACTTCCTGCTTCTAACTTCTGTACTCTCACATATGCCCCTGATTGTTAATATTTTAAAGGCATACATTACCATATAAAAGACATTTATACTTATAATACAAAAACAAACAGAATTTAGGTTTTACTGTAATTGCTTAGAACAGATGATTCACTTTACTTTCTGTGATCTGAATCAGTATATCCACTAGATGGTGGTGTGGTCAACATAAATTTGTGAAGTAGAGCTACAGGTGACTAACTCAGAGGTAAAGAACATAAAAACAAGTTGTCCCTGAAATGTAATACTGTTGCCTACCAACTGCTGCATATTTGCCTTTATGGATGAAGGATTTTGCTTTGTGCTTAAATACACAAAAATTAAGAATGAAAAAGAAAGTTTAAAACCTCAGTTCCAATTAAGGTAGGACGGATATACAGGCTGGCAGCAGTTGAGTATGGGACCCACTCCTTTTCTACTTCCACAAGTTTCCGGATGCACTCCAACAGCTCATTCTGGTCAAAACTCTGGGAAGGAAAAGCAAAGGGAGAAAAGAAAACAGAGAAATATAACCTGAACAAACTGTAGTCCTTATAGATCCATATGTTAAGGGGAACACTTCCTCAGCCCATAGGGTTTCATAGGACTACACCACCTTCCTCAAATTCATTTCTTTAAGATCCCATTTAAGATCCCACAGTCTCTGTGCCTTCTTATTCATTATCCCAAATGCCCTCCTGCTGCTACAAAGCATCCTCCTGAGTTAGGAAAAAGGAGCTATTGACCTGTCTTGCCTTCAAAGCACATGGAAAGAACTCCCTGTGCAGCCAACCCCCTCACTCCCGAGGGCGTGCTGTGAGCTCCGGCAACATCTCTTCTGCAGAAGAGATTTGGGTTAGAGATCCAAAGGGTGCACCAAGTCTCCCAATTTTACTGCAAAGCTAATAAGCAAGGGAAGAAAGTCATTGGCCAATATACAACTGCTTAAAAGCAGCATGAAGTTCTAGCAAAACCAAAAGCGAAGGCACTCAGAGGTCAAAGGATTTAACTGAGGTAAAAAGCAAGAACACTAGCAACAGAGCAATTTAATCAACTGTCTACATGCAAACAGAAGCTGTCTGCATGACTGCAGAGCTCATCCCTCAGAAATAAGACCGTGCACACCTGAGGCAGTAGGGACACAATGCAGAAAGGTAAACACAGTTTTGATTTAATAGAAAAAATAACTTCCAACCATTCACTGAATAGGATCTCTTAGAGTTTAACAGAACTATTCAAGAGTTAGCACACTTGATAAACGTTACACTACCATAATGTTTCAGAGATTTGCACTCTGAAAATAAAAATACACTCCGACTTAAGGAGAGTAAGATGCCTTGGCTACGTACTGGCAGAGTTGTTCTTCTTGCCGATCGTGCCATCCTGTCCATGTTGAGGCTTGGCCGGAACAGGCGGATTTTGCCATCTACTCCTCGATAAGCCTTCATTCCTTCAAACAACTACCAAGCCAAAAAGGAGGGAAAAGAAGTCGGATATTAATTGAGGCATGCTATCCCATGATGACCTGTGCAAAAGTAGAACATGCTGTTTGGAAATGAAAGAACTTCACTTTCCTGCTCACAGTACTCAAAGCATAAATGCTAACTAGTTAATCCTTGCAACACACTCCTGTGAGGTATAGTATTACAAAGTTTATATTACAAAGATGACTTGTCCGTGCTTCTGATACATCTTTCTCTGTCAGGGAACTTACTGATGAACATTCTTCTCATAATTTGGTTACAACAATTAAAATTTGTAGCATGCGTTTGACTTAACCACTCCCTTATATTCTGACTGATATCTAAGGCTTAGCCAAAACAGTACTCTCCCTTATGAAAAAGACCTATAGAATTCAATGATATATTCTAATCTTTATAAGAGCTCTGTCCAAAACAGATTTTGGCAAGAAGAGTTTGATACGGTAATTAAGGGAAATCTGTTACAGTTCTTGCTGTAGTCATAGTGAAATCTTGGTCACTTACATCTCCCATCCGCTCCTATGCTGTAGAAGGGGGTTTAGTTAGCATGTGAGACAGGTGCATCAGCTTTATAATACAGCAATAATGTATGCAAATGTTTTATCTATACTTAAAAGGAAACTTAAATTTGTCAGTATTGTCCCATCAAACTGCAGAACATGGATGACTTATGCTGACAATAAATTTACCAGAAATTCTTATCCCACCCTGCCCTCTCAGCAGAATACAGTGTCTTCTAACCACAGCAAAAGTAAAAAATAATAAAAAAACTTATGCCCACAAAACATCCATAGTTATTTGCAGTTCCAGTTTGATAATTTCCAGTTTCAGTTATAGATAGATAATGCATGTATTATATAAACATATTAATATATACATATGTAAAATTATTGTTTGGATTAAGTGCTAAATGTTCATTCATGCTTACAGAGTTCCAATTTTTAGAAATTATTTTCTGAAGCATTTCTTTGTACATTAATTTTTACTGTAAGTTCCATGAATGTAACTACATCACTTCTGTCAGTGTCCTCAGACTTCTTCCTGAGTGCTTCCCCAAAAATGCCTGCAAATTCATTCTAAATGGCTGAAGGCTATATATGCAGTTTTTTGATTATGGAAAAAGATTCTTACATTTGTGTGTAAGTAATATTAATAGAATACTCGAGGCTTCATTATTATTACATTCTACAATATTTTCCCATAAGGATCAGTGAAATGTAATGTTTAGAAAGCTTTTGTACAGTCCAGACAGAGTTAGGTCTTTCCACATGACAAATTTTAATTGTGTTGTAACTGGGTTGCAGGAATCCTGGCAGTTTTCCTTAGGCCACACACAAATTATGCAGGAGAACCAGAATTAGAACCCAGAACTTTTTGCCATCAAAATATAACTTATTCCTATGGCAATACCAACCTTATTAAAAGCTTTGTACACAGATATTAAAACAAAACCAACAAAACAAAACAAACTGTTCCTAAGATAGACATTGTAGCTACAAAGAAAAAAAAAACACTAATGGCATAGCTGGTGTAATGGTTGATACTTTGATATGATTTTGATTGAATCAGTTACTAATACCACATTTCTGTAATGCTACAAGTTCTCATCACAGAACAGTTTTTTCCCCCCACCCTTCTTCCAAAGACATTCACAGAAATTTTAATGAGAGGGAAAAGGAAGGAATGTTACTACTAAGATTTGATCAATGGTTTGAGAGAAACAAGAATCACATCATTACTGAAACACAAAGCGTTCTCAAGCCGTTAAATCTTTTGTTCCAAAATACTTTTAACCTTCCAGAGCTCAGCAGAACCTCTCACTTATTAAAAAGGGAGACAGTGATGTGTTCCAGAAATGCCCATCTTGAATGAGAGCAACTGCACCATAGGCTGCTTGATGGTTGGTTACTACAGCAGTGTGCAAACAATATTATCTGACATCTGTACATCACAGGAACTGGATCTGGAGTTCAGCAGATCCAGACAATCACACTGCATCATGAAGGGCAAGGAGAAAGGGGAGGGAATGCCAAATTCATCATTTTTTTATACCCACTGTGTATTCATTGAGCCACAGCATTGGCACCAGATTCTCCTCTGTCTGTCCTCTTGGCTAGAGGAAACGTGATGCAGTAAGAGTAAAAGAATAAAAAAAAAAACGGAAAAAAAAATAAGAGCATATTCATATTAGCAATGACTTCAAACTGGGCCAGAGGCCAAGCATTAAAGCAATATGCTACTAAGAGTGAAATATAGATTTGGGACTCCAGCGTGGTTTCTTACTCCTTGGGCAGATCAAGAGCTGCAGCATTAGTCACAGGGGCCTGTTGTAATTTACACAGGACCTTTGGGAACGAGATGGGAAAAAACAGCAAGCACAAAAAAAATGGTGAAGGGAGGAGCACAGGAACAACAAGCAGGAAAAAGCTCGAACCTTCCATTTTACTAGTGGTTAAAAAAAAAAAAAAAGAAAGAAAAAAGAATAATAAAAGAAGCACGAGAAACTCCACTAACTTCAGTGGAGAGACTCCCACCTACACAGAGATGGGAGGAGAAGCAGGCTTCCATTAATCCTGTATGCTCCCAGGTAGCTCAGTGCACCCTAGCATAGCTCTCACACAGATGTGAGTAGTGCTGAAGCTGCCCTGGAGACGCAAAAGGCAGCTTTAGACAGTAAGTAGCTAAGCACGGAAACTATTAACCACGCTGGTTTCCGACTTAACATTTCACTTTCCAAAGTTCCTTGCTGAATATTCTCTGCGTCAATACACTTCTATATGCCAGATGCCTCAGAATTTGTTTGGAGTTCTCCAGACCTGTTTGGAGGTACAAACAAGCATCTGTCTAGTCTATCCTGCAATCCAAGCTACGAGCCTTTAAAACAGCTTAAAACAAATTTCACAAAGTGCGTGTTCAGTCTTCAAATTAAAGCTACTCTTGGAATTTCACACAGTCTTATCCAGGGCTTCATTAAGTCGCATCAATGACAGCAATTGCACTGATCCCCTGTCAGTGATCTAGAACACTCATGAACTCTCACATGAATTTGCCACCATACAGGAAAGGGTTCACCTTCACTAGGCTAAGAAGTTAAGTGAGCTGGAATCCACAGACCAGAGCTGGTTCTGAATTATACCAACATAAACATACCCCTGGCTGTAAATAGGGAATTATTCTGAAAGGGCATCGGTTATCAGATCAAAATGTAACTCAACACTAAGGTAGCAATAGTTCATGTATTAGAAAGCTACAGTTTCAGAAACTAATCAAAAAAAAAAAAAAAAAAAAGCGGTTTCCAAAGGGATTTGGGTACTCACTTCTATAGCATAATGCAGAGATGAAGAGGCTGGATGCAACGAGAGGTTCTCAAGTGGTTTAATATAAGGTTTCTCCCATCCTGAAGCCAAAGACCATTCAATCATCAGCATATTATCAGTGAACACAGTTCCAAATACCAGACCATTGGGGTCTGGTTTTTCCTTGAAAGTCGTAGCTGGTGTGATAACCAAGTCTGAAGCCTGAAAAAAACATGAAACCCAAAAGTAAATAAAGTAATTAAATCAGACTGATTGAAAAATACTCCTGCATCAGTGAACATGGAAAAATACAATATTTTATCTTCAGGGGTATTTATAGACAGAATTGTTAATTGTGTCTACCTCTAAGTAGTTGCCAGAGCATTCGTACTATGTATGCACCCATACACACAGTGCTGCTTAGATCAGTTGTTCACATATTTTGAAGCACTTTTAAGTGAAGAAAGCAGCACAAGGTGGGAAGAAAAACACAGACACACAAATAGAAAATTATCAGATGAAAATTTCTTGGACAATCAGATTAACACACCTATACAAGTTCCAGAAACTCCCAGATGCTGTATCTCAGAACTTAAGCTGATCATCAGAACCTAATCCTCCTCGCAACTAAGTATGTTGCACTGATTTGCCTTTAATGCATAAAACCAGAGTGAGAGACCTGAGTCAGCAGGTTACTTGGGTTGCACCAGCTTGTTCATTCACATTTGTATTTTCCTAGAAAGATCCTATTAGCACAAAGAAGGCTAAATGTTTTCCTGCATGATTAACAGTAGAGACTTTCCCTTACGAGCCATGACTAGCTGCAGAAACACAACATAGTTTTTTGTATTGGTTTTGGTTAGGAGAGAGTGAATGTTTTTCATAGTAGCTTATATAGTGTTAATCATTGTAAAGAACAGCAGAGGAAGAAGGAAAGCAGGATCTCTGGCATGTCACTTCCCTTCATAGATAGATAGGGGCAAAACAACAGGAGAAAGCTATGAAGTGGACAGTCTTGATCCACTTCTCTCATTCTCTTTCTACAGCTTCTGAGCATTTAAGCTGTGCTGGTCAGAGAGTGAAGAAAGAACTCAAAAATCCCATTCGAAGCTCCGTTTTCTTTCCTAACATGACTCAGAAAGCATCGACCCTTACTACAGAACCCAGAGCAAAACCTTACTCCTCTGTGCTGGGTGCATATAGAACAGACTAGACTGCAGTACTTCAGATTCTTTTCAAATTACTTGTCTGGACACTAAAAAGGAGGGTCTGCCAGAGACACCACAAACTTCTAACTTCTGCTTTTCAGACCCGGCATATATTTTACAAAATGAGAAACAACTAGTCCCAAGCTTTTGAAACAACACGCAGGCACCATCTCTGTCAACAACCTGATTTTCAAGATGTCTTTAATAACAGTGGTCTGTTTCTTATTGGTGTTTTTTGTTGTTGTTTTCCCTAATGGCTTAGATGTGAAATTAACTTTGAGCTGGAGCACATAAATAGCTAAAAGCTTGTTTCAAACTATCTCCAATTATAGGACTTGTCTAGATATTACAGTGCATTGCCTTGGTTGAACTAATACATAAACTGATGAAAAAACAGTTACTCTTAACTCTTGAGAGTACCCTTTGTACTGCTGACAGTGAATGCTCCAATGGGAAAAGCACTAATGATGCCCTGAAAATAAAAATGAATTTTACCTGACAACCTCTTATCATGCACTTTGGAAAAAAAAAATCACACAGAAGAGTATGGATGGAAATAAAAGCCACAAAGGAGTGTTTGCAATTATCCACAATGCAATACTGTGCTCAGGGAAACACTTAGCAGGAGTAGGATGTCAATGGGGCTTAAGTACTGATGTAGAACACAATTACATCCTTGCCTTTATCTTAGGGCAGAAATGCTTGAATCATGGCTTCTAAAGAATTCCTACTGCCAGTGGTATTAACAGCACTCCCTCAAGTCAAAGCTTCAGTCTTATTTCAGGTCACTTTTGTTAAGGTAATTATCCTGACACTGAATGGGCCTGGGGACGAGAATATGTCCCCATATTCAGTCTTGTCCCCCTACAAATCCCACCAATGTGCTGATTTCTGCCTGTATGCCACATTTTGCCCCTTCCTCAGTTTTAGCAGCACAAGTAGTTGTAAGGCGGCTCTATAATACAGTTTGGTAAACTCAACTGTATTAACATATAGCCTTTACTTCAAGGATGATGAAGGATTTTAATGTGGTCCTTCTGATGGGCCCACAAGCACATGTAGAGGGAGCTGCAGCCATAAGCAAAGAAGCAATCCCATGGGAGCGTTTGGATTTATTTAACCAAATAAGCCATCTTGCCATAAAAGATATTGCTCCAGCTTCGGAGACATGAGGTTCAAAAGATCCTTGGAAAGAGTCTCTAAAACATGAGTAATAATTTAATAAAATTATGTCACTCAAATATAAACATACTGCTGTGTTCTGACAGCTAGTACAAAGAGGGGCCCAGAGCCAGAGTCACTCCTGTTCTGGCTCATTAGAGACAAGAGCTGGACCAAGAACTTGCTCCTGCAAGCTCAGTAAAACAGGTACTGCTGTGTGACAGGCAGTCCCACAGCAGTGCCTATGGCTCAAAGCAATAGTCCAGGATGCTTGGCTCTGAGCCCTAAGGACTGGGGACCTTCTGCAGTCACAAACAGAAACCACCAGACTAGATTTCAGGTTGAGTCACTTGACGGCAGAAAGCCTAGAGAGGTAGCTATGACGCTTGTCCTGAAAGGAAGCAAGTGCTTCCCAGACCACAGAGCTTCCTGGAGCCGCACACTGTGGACAAGGAGACGACCTGCTGTTTCTCACCTCTTTCAGCAACAGGAAAACCTATTCTTCACCTTTCTTTCAGACATTTTGCAAACACCTGACCCAACATCAGGTAGGACACCTGACTTGCCCTTCAAACACCAGTAGGAACATCCTTCGAAAGGGCTCAAAAATAAGCTTAAGTGCAGAGTAATAGGGCAGCAATCATTAAACACGCAAGAAGGCAATTTTCCTGATCCTCATAATGCTGACAAATTCTGTTAAAATTTAAATCTCTCTTGAGAGTTTATTTTATTTTTTGGCCATTACTATTCACAATTCTTTTTTTTAAGGATCTTCCGCCTTTATTCATTCTATTGTATTTCTCTCTTTCTCTGTTTTTACTGAGCAAAACCCTAATGCTTTTTATGTCAAGACACCATCAAGTGCTGCAATGCATTTTTTTAAATTATTTTTTATTTTAAATAAAGGAGTTGAGGGTGATGGTGGTTGGAGAGCCCACCTTGGGGTACTCCTTCTCACTGTGTCATCTGCGGTACAGAGTATTTCCAGGACCCTCAACCTCTTTTAGGTCCCTGAGCAGTAAGTCTCCTACATAACACCTCACCTGGCCAACAGACCCCTTTCACTTAGCTTGCCCCAAAGTCCTGCCCCAGCATTTTTTGTTGTTGTTCAAGCAGCACCAGTGGGAGGGAAAATGGACACACAAAAGAACCTGCACAAAGAGAGCAGAGCAAGGGCAGTTGACTAATACAGGAGTACTGATTAAGTATCAATGCCTGTTACTTTTACATTGTTAAAAAAATTATCACGGTACTGCCATGGCATCACCTATGACCTTTATAAATCGCCATTTCTTTCTTTGCTTTGTCAACATTGCCCCAGCCCTGTAAGCAGCATTAAAGTTTGGCATTAAGATCCACCCAGAACCCTGCTGTTTGTACTGCTAATATACAGGGCATTTTTAAATTACATTTGTGGTTTGCTTGCTTTGTTTATCAGTGTGCTCTTAAGCACTTTCTGACACTGCCACCTAATAATGCCATTAAACTGGAAGAAAAACCGGTAAATGCTGGGACAAAAAGGAAAATGGAGATGAAGAAATAGATGATACACACAATCTATTAAGCACAGCTGTTCCACCCTTGTTGCCTACAGTAGAATGACAAGGACTGAGTTTCAGCCCTGTAAACTCTCCATGTCGCAGCGGGATAGTACCTACAAGTTGTGTGCCTAGGTCCCAGCTCTGGACAACCCTGTAAGAAATAGGAGTGCCTGCAGCAGGCAGAAAGGGGTGGTGGGGAAGCCAGCTGGATATTGCTGCTTTTAAAGGCTTATATAATGATGCTGCACTGCAAACAGCCACTGTCTCTACCGGGTGCATGTTTTCGAATAGCCCCTTATCTGGGAAGTGCCTGCTGATTCCAACATGACTTCACCCAGACTGAAGCTCTGTCCAGCCCAGTGAAGATGCACTGTGACCTCCTGAAACTAAAATTCATCATTTGATCAAAATAGATCTTGTAAATTATGAGCTAAGTCAAATTAAATATGACATGCTGATCAGCGTCAATTTTAACCAAAGCCGCAGCAAGACATCCCGGTGCCCATAGCCAAGATGTCACTTTAATGTTTATTCCATCCAGCCTGTGGAATAGCCATAAGTGGATTTGAAGCTGACAGTAGCTTCTGGACAGTAGTCCAGAGTTTTTACTTCCATTGCTACACTTCTACCTTTCTTACCCCAGAGAGCTGCCTGGGGTCGGTGCAGATGGTGTTTATTTTGTCCTATTCTTCCCATCCAATTTTGCCAGTTCCTTCCCAAATGACCCTTGGCTGCGGCAATTTTCACTGCACTGAAACTACTAGACCATAGTAGAGTTGAGGAGCTGTAAGAGGTGTAACCCTAACTTTTCTAAACTCTGTACTGGGCAAAGCATTTCTATCATTTACTTGAGTACAAACTGAACTGGCAGCCTCAGTTGTACAACAGCTTACAAGTTACCTAGCTGTAACAGCAAGTTGCAGCAGACTTCCTCAAAACATTAACATACTTTCAGTGAAACTGACTGTAATCTATTACGAAATAAGTAATCTCTCTGACTTCTAGTAAGGGTGATTCATTCAAGATCACAAAGCAACTGCAATTATTACTTTTTATTACTTACGCTGAGTTTTTAAGCATATCCTAGGAAAGATCAGGCCTTCTGATGCAATAACAGACATGGAAGCATAGATAAAATTGAATAACTTGTTTTGCCCTTGCACTTGTGAACAGTGAACTGAGGTTGCAGTTATGGAGGAGATTTTGAGGAGGAAACAGATTACAAAGAGCGTGAGGAATTATTATAGAGGGAAAAGTTAACAAAGTGTAACTGGGGGAGTTGGACAGAATGAGGCTGGAATGAAACAGAATGGTTTTGAGGAGGGCACCAGGGATGAGGATGTCATTCTCCCGTCTTTCTGACTGTGGCACCGTCATCATTGCCTTTGGGCCCTCCCTAAGACACACCTCTCTTCTTCAGGAATCCATTCTTTCTGCTGGAACAGCTGCTTCCTCCCCTCAACACCTTCTGCCTGGCCACTTCAACATGGGGCTCCTTCTATGAGACAGACTGAGGAGAGGAGGCTTGCACTGCTAAGGAGAAGCAGTGGAGAAGCTAGGCTGGGGATACTAACCAGGTGAGTGAAAAGCTCCTCCAGCCTCTGGAAGCTGAAACCCTCCCTTCTCCTGGACAAACTCTCTTTGGCCTTGCAGCCAATGAGCAAATGATCTGTACTGCATTAAGCTCCTTCTCTTCCCATATGTTAGGCTGCAAGTGGCAGAGGATTGCCCGCGTTTTATTTATTTCTGCTTACCTAAGCAATGTTCTCAGCTCATTCTGAGATATTCCAGCCCAGCAGCCTCCTGTGGCAGGGTTCAGGCTACCGTGTGCTGCACATAATTGCTTCTGTAGAACAGGTACTATGAGCAGCCCACAGGGAATTGCAACCTGATCCAGGAAGAGCCTTCACCACATGGTCCTGCTTTCTGTAGGCTGACATCATAAATCATGCTTAACAGCTACTACTGCACAAACAGAGATGGCTTGTGCCAAACTATTGCCAAGCCTGAGAAATCAGGGATGGCATGCCAGCTCCTCCATCAGTGGCATCAGACAAGACAGCAGCAGTGCCTTGCTATGCAGCCAGGAAATGGGAAAAGTTATAGAGGCTGTGTGTTGTGTCGACTTCAGGCAACTGGTCCTTTTCTTCTCCTAGGACAAAATAAACAATCATTTACTCTGCCTATTCCTAAATCCTGTCTTAGAAACAGAAATACTGAACACTGCTTTAGTGGATGCAATCAGTTACAACTTACAGCATGTCTTATATTTGTCTCATTTGTCTGACTTACTACCTCTCACCTCTATCCACTAATCACTAGCAGACACCACAGCAGCATGGTCTATTTGAACAAAAAATGAGAGATTTACTTCCTATTAACCATGGACAAACCACTACTCCATGCTTTTGTTTCTTTTCTCATCCTCATCGGAAAAGCTTGCTTTTTTTCTGGGGCAGAGACCATCACTTTCTGTATAGGGCTAAGCCCAGCATTGCTGTTATCACAATAATAAAGTCTACAGTAGAAACAATAAGATCAATAAGAATTATATCAGAATAAGAAAATAATAAACAAAAATATAAAACAGAATAAAAAAGTTTAAAAAATTCTTAGAAATCTATTACTAACTTGTAAGTATAAAAAGTAATGTAACCTATCCTATAATCCCTTTACTGTCGCTACTATTTTAAATTTACAGTGGAGCCTGAGGCTTGAAAATGGAAAGTGTGTCAAGATATAATAAGATTACAGCAGGAAGAAAATTCAAATCTTCCTTCTATTAAAAAAAAAAAAAGAGAGAGAGAGAGAGAAAGAAACAAAATAAAATATATTCTGCAACCTCAGGAAGAATATCCAGAAATTTTTCAACATAAAGGTTCCCTGAGACTTCATCTGGGAATATTTGTTAGCACATGTAATTGGACTGGGGCCTGGAAACATTGCATCAGGTTGACAGTACATTGGGTAATAAACAGAGCAAGTGACAAAGCAAAAGACAGTCAAGACCCTGAATCATTTGTGAATTAATCATAGAAGCAACAGAAAATATGTCTGGAACGACTTTGTCTAGCTTTGTCTAGATGTTGTTCTCTGCAAAGCATGTATCTAATCTATTCACAACAGATATTTATCAAATATTTGTCAAACCAAAGAATGAGCTTCTACTACATCCCCAAGCAATGGGAAGAAAGGGAGGAGGGAACAGGACATTGTTGACTTCTTTAACCTTTCCTCTCACCTGATGAACGCTCTGTCTGATGCGGCAATATTTGATTTGGCACAATAGGCTAGTAACATAAAAAACTGATGTTGAATCCTAACAAGGCAACATATATGTGGTTGGAATTGACATAAACTTCTTGCCTAGAGGGTGAAGAGGGAACACATGGCAGCAGACCAACTCAAACTGCTATCTCAAGCTTCCAAAACACACCAGAAGGGAAATAAAGGTGGTGGAAAACTAGTCTGGGTAGCTTGTAGGGAAAGCACTGAAGAAACTAGCCCTGCCCTACAAAGCACTGGAGCACATGGATAATGCATACTATCATTGATTTAAATGGCAGCAACTAAATTTTAAGTTGTTCTTCATTTGCTCAAATGTTGCCCTGCACCAACTCCCTTTGATCTGGTCCAAACGTCATTAAAGTTAATCAAGACCCCTTCCTCCAGCTTTATAGAAGTTTGGATCATAAGGGCGGCAAAACTACCCAAATCTTTACAGCCTCACCCATTTCTGCTGCTTCAGGAAACTTAAATGGACTAGTAATCCTTTATTAGTAATAGTAGTAATATTTTAGGTCCCTTTCTCATTAGCCTGGTTCTCTTCTGATATTTTCAGATCTACTAAAAACACAGTCATCTAGTATCTCATTTATCAACAAATTATAGAGAACATTTGAAATATAACTAGCACCTAAAATATAAACTATCAGGATATTGATAAGACTGTTAAACAGAGAAGCAGAAACTGGATATTGATACATTAAATTTTGGTCATATTAACCACTACTTTTTGCCAACAGCTGTTCCACTTAACTAGGGCAATCAGAAAATGTCAATAGGGAGGAAGCATGAGCAAGCTTTAATGCAGTCATTGCACTGGACTGAAAAACACATTGCTGCAGCTCACTGATATGGCTGGCCAAGTTAGTTATATAAAAATCCTCTTTAGCACTTCATGTATGCAGTGTAGCTATACCTGGGCTTTTGCTTAGAAATAAGCAATTCCACATAGGACAATAAGGGAGATCACAGACTGCAGGTCTATAATAGCCCAATTCCTTGCACAGGCACCCCTCTCAGACTCATATTCAAACATTTCCTTAAATACCTAGGGCCCTTCTTCACTAAAAGAACACATTAACTAGTAACACTACTCATGTTATTCACTGTAAGTATATACTGCTCCTTCTCAAAACTCCGTCAACTTGGTTAACATTGCAGTGCTTCTCTGTGCTTACAGCCACTGTATTTCCGCATTGTAACATAAACACAATGTTCCATTTTTAGAAAGTTTGCCTAGAAGAAGGTTTGAGTCTAACACCAGCTGAGTACTCACACTGGCCTGTGACACATAACTGCAATAGCAAGATCTGTGACATTTTACCAATACCACGTTTTTGTACAAAGGCACAGTGTTAGATGTTTGAATAATGCTGTAGGAAAACATAAATTTGGTGCACAAAGATTAGAGATGCTGATGTCTCCAGATTCCAGAAATACTGTCATTTCTATTTCACACAATTAAAGTGAAATATTTATTATTTTTTTTTAAGGGTTATCTGCCTTAATGAAGGAAGAAATGAATTGCAAACCTAAATTTTAGACAAACAAGTTTGAAATACTTCACCTAAGTAGCCTGGCCAGTCAGAAACATGCAAATGTGTTATGTGGGATAGCCAAGAATAGAACCATAATCTCACATGCCCAAGTCCTGGGCAGTTGCAATTAAATCTTCTTACCCTGATTTTAATGAGCTTGCAGACATGCAGGGGAGTGGATTCACAGAATGAAGGCATTCAGAATTTATCATAGAATCACAGAAGAACCCAAGTTGGAAGGGAACAACAAGGATCATTTCCCAAGGAATTTCAAAACCAAACCAACCAACCAAAAAAAAAACAACATGAAAAACTTCTCTTTTTGGGAATAAAAAATGCTTTCATGATACAGTCTCTTACAGAGATTTAAGGACTTACTTCAAACCTTCAGTTAATTGCACCTGACTTTTTCCCTAATTCCATCTTTTACACTGGTAGACGGAAGATAAGCTTTACAAATTGTCATGAATTTCATGGCTTGATCTGCCACAGAAACTGTCATATTGTTCCAATTCATTCTGTTCAGTACTTTCCTAGAAATAGGTACTATGCGTGAGATTAGGATAAAACTCTTTCAGCCCTCTAGGCTGTTAGTTCATGAGAATTAAGATATAGGGATGATTTCAGAAGCAAGCAGAAAGGGCCAGAGTCGGGGGGGGGGGGGGGGGGGGGTGGATAAAATTAAGAACTCTTGGAGGCAGATATGGACAAAATGGATTTTATAAGTTTTGGAGTCATATAGTTTCTATTGGGAATTACTTGCTGGTGCTAAAGCCCTGCATTTTTAAAATAACTCTTCACTTTATGAAAAATAAGTCCAGAAAAAGATAAATCCATATGTTTTGTACAACCTCTGTGCTTTTACAGACACCAACTGTATCTTCACCACCTAGTTAAAAAGAAGATAAAGCATCACTTTCTTTGCGCTATAAATTAACTTAGCAAAACTGTTCCCTGGCTCTCTAACATCTTTCTTTTATCTTGGCTAAAAGCTCCTACTATTTGTTGAAGACAATTAGCTTTATTTGCAAATCCTACAACTTCAGATAATTGGACAATCAGTTTCTCTATTACAGCTTAGAAAACCTATTTGCTTTAGCCTGCAGCTATTAGAGGCACATTACTCATCTGAAAAGAAACAGAACTACTACTTGTCACCAAGCTAAAACAGTATAGAGCTGCCACAGATGTCAAGCACCCCTGCAGAGGTGGGGCCCCCATGACATGAGAAACCTACTCGCAGACTGCTGGGAAAATATCGCTTAGAGTACCACAGCAGAATCACGGTGACTTATTTCCACAACACTAAGAACTTGTGCTCAGCAGCATTTCTTGGCTCCTCCAGTCCTGAAGCAGTGACACTACTCTGCTTGCTGCTGCTACTGTGTGTTAACAGACTTGATTTAGAAATGCTGATCTGCCAAATAGAGTCATCATCAGCAAAACTGAGCTGCATTAGTGGATCTTCCACCTGTGCACGTAACTTAGAGAAAGCCATTTTCTCCTAGTGACCAGCAGCCACTGAAACATTCAGCAACACACACTGGGCTTTTCCTCGCCCTCATCAAAACAGGACACAACTGCAAATGCACTGTGTTGATTATTACTCTGACCTAGACGCATACTTTCCAAATAACTGGAATGAAAGCAGCAGATATGAAATGCAGTCAGTGTTGCCCAGCTATTATTAGTAATACTTACAAGACTTTGTGCAATGCCTGTGTTGGTGCACAATGCCATAAAAACCACTTGGCCCTCAATCTTCTCTGTGCTGTAGCTGGTTTCCTTCTTGGCAGGTGAAGGTGATCATATGTATTTGATTGTAAATCACTGGAAGTAATTCCGCAGCATATATATCCTCTACTAGGAATCATAATCAAGTGATGTGAAGTAACTGTGGTCTAATAATATTATTACTCTCCAATTTGTTTTGGAAAAAAAGTGAAAACATGAAAAATGTGTAGATGCACTCAGTAGATGAAGCCACAGCTGACCTGATCTAATGCTGATGACAGTCCCACTGGGCTGGATGACCTATGGTTCAAAGACACCAAACTTACGCCATTTGGATGACGTTACATACATATGTATCCACTCCCAACTCCCCACTTGGTCATATTTTACTGCTTCAAGACAGTTTACATAAAACCAATATTCCTCTATACTCAGTTTGGAGAATGACTGCCCATTACTGCATCAAGATATTGGGAAGTTTCTGCAGCCAATATTTGCCCATACAACTTAAAGAGCATGAACTTTTTTTATGATTTATCTGCTCAATCTACATTTAAAATGGGGTATAACAGAAAATTATATAGAATTTATATATAAAAGTAGAATTTATAATGGAAAAGCAGGGCATTTTCAGAAAAAAAAAAAAAAGGATAGAAGAATCAACAGCTGCAATATGATAAAAAACCTTACTAAGTTCCCATATGCTTTGGCAGGTAAATAGTTTATTGATATCAGTAGAAAATGACAAATTGAGAACAAGGTGGAAAGGAAGGGGTATGAAAATATATAAACCATGTAAAACTGCTTTATACATAAAGCAGTTAGCCTTATACATAAACTGGTAACTACAAGTGCACGTATGTCCTCATGCCAAAAAACATTTCAGAGTTCCCTTGATGCACATGCTCTGGTCATGTCAGAAACTCTACCCTCTGCTCATATAAAATAAAAGTGCTATGTTCTTCCTAACCTCTTCAAGAAGTGAAACTCTGACCATGTTCCAGTATTATGTCAGTATGAGAGTCAATTAGTTCAAAATTTAAAAAGATGTTTAATAAAAAATACAGAATTATCTGGTTTTATGTTTTTAATCATTGCATTGGAGGGGAAGTAAGAAAATTTGGCAGAGAAACACTTCTCTTTAAAAAACAGTGCCCTTGGAGAATTGCTTATTTTTATCTCTCAGCAACATTTTCACAAAGAAAGTATTTTTCTGAAATAAAGTGTAACTGCCTAATATGTCAAAATGTCAAAATTCCCTGAATAAGGAATACTACATCCTACTGTATTTGGTAGGAATTATAGGCACGCTTGAGTTACATTAGTATAATCATGATAGTGAATCATGATAACTAGTGAAGTTTCATTAAAGCAAACATATAATCTACCATTAGTGAGGTTTTCCATTGATAGACTGTTTTGAAAATAGGGATACCTTCCTCCACAAGAAAATAATGTTTTGTTTTGTTTTTTCCAACACTTTCTAACATATACTAGGTAACAAGAAATGCTGCTTAAAGTAGCAGTATCTAGCCTACATTTTAACTGCACATATTACTCCTGCAATACTGCTTTATTTATACTTTTAATAATTTTCCAGGCTGAGATACAGACTTTATTTTCATCTTTAATGGTATTATGTTGTTTGTCAAGAACGTGAAAACAAGGCAGGGAAACAGAATGAGCGCAATGTTTTGCAGAGAGCCAGCCAAGGTCATAGACATATGATGCAAAGGCTGCATGTTTTAAAACACGCAGCTAAAGGTCCTGTTACAAGGAACAGCTACATCTGGGTGAAGAGACCTGTAAGAATAAATCAATACCTGTAAAACTTGAATTGGCAGTCTCCCAGTTTGAAGCACAAATGCCTGCTCTGGAATTGCATTTTCAGTTTCCTCATACTTTATTTAAAGGTGAAATAGACTACAGATTTAGGCCTCTGGAAAAACTGTCAGAGAGTTTATTTATTTGTGGACTATACCAATAGCGAGGAAATAATCTTCATGTTTTAAGTCTTACAATACTTAGCACATTGGTAGATAGTTCACAACTTGGGCTCTAAACCATTACAACAATGCAAGAAACAAATACTAAAACATACCTTGTTACAGAAAATACCCTTATCCACTGTCTTGCACAGTTAGATATCAGCTAGTGTCTAACTGGAGGCCATGTAAGCATAGTAGCATAGCATTGCATTCCGCCTCACAAGTCCAAGATCTCAACAGGGCACATCAGACGGCGCTCAGCACCAGCTGAACTTCCAGCCTGCCACGGGCTCACATCCTGCTGGCTTGGAGCCCGGGACGGCTGGCTCTGTCTGTAGAAGACAGCACAGGAGCACCAAGAGTTGCTTTGAGTAACATAAGGAGCTGTCCAGACACAGAAACTCCATTCCACTACCATAAATCTTCTTATTAGCATATCAGTCCAGATCCATTCATGAACTACGGCTACTTTATTCTGCTTTAGTACAGCTCACTAGCCAGAATTCCCTAGAAGGTCTGCACCATTTTGGCACAGTGAATACACCTTTAAAAATTTAAATATAAAAGAACTATATTTTGCACCAATAAGATGCCCAACTAATTCTACATGGCTTCAGATAATCAAAAGCACAGAGAAACATAACAGATAATACCTCCTTAAAGTATTCCATGTGTTGGTCTCTCAAAAAGAAAATAAATTCCATGAAAAAGTTACATAAAAACTAAAATCATCTTTCTTCATACCGATTGATAACATGAGGGAAATAAAAGGCAATCATAAATGCCTTTAGTTTCCTAAGACCAAGTATTATGATTTCAAAGTCAGAGCTAATAAACACATTAAGAGAAAGCAAATTAGAATGAGTATGGAAGCACACCATTACATTACCCAAACAACATTCACTGTCTTGTGACAGCACAATGAGAAGAATGAATTCATTAAAGAGGTTCCCTAACCTCGAATCATAAAGTGCCTTAGACATAGCTGTGTGCTGTTTCATGGTAGTACTGAATGCAAAAAGACATATATAATAGCAAAACCAAATATATGCACTTCTTGGAGCAACATTCTGAAATACATTTGGTGGTAGAAAGGATGACTGAACATTCAGTTAGTGGGTTTGTATGCCTCTCCTAGAAATCCAGTGCTCACAATGCACAAAAACTACAAGTATAACTTTTTCGGTTATAGTCACAAACCACAGCCATTTTATATATATACTTTCACATACGTATACGTATGTGTACATATATGCATATATGTATATAGATAGATAGACAAATGACCAAGGGACTGGAGCACCACTCCTATGAGGAGATGCTGAGAGAGCTGAGACTGTTCAGCCTGGAGAAGTGGAGGCTCAGGGAGGATTTTATCAATGTATATAAATATCTGATGGGAGGGCACAAAGAAGACAGAACCAGGCTCTTCTCAGTGGTGCCCAGTGCCAGGACAAGAGGCTATGGTCACAAATTGGAGCACAGGAGGTTCCATCTAAACATCAGGCAGCACTTTAGTGCTGTGCATGGGCCAGAGCATAGGCATAGGTTGCCCAGAGAGGCTATGGAGTCTCCCTCCTTGGAGATCTTCAGAATCCACTTGGACGTGGTCCTGGGCAACCTGCTCTGGGTGGCCCAGCTTGAGCAGGGGTTGGACCACACGGCCTCCAGAGGTCCCTGCCAACCTTAACCAGTCTGTGATTCTGTGACAGATATATATATATATATATATATATATATATGCACAAACAATAGTTGAGGAGAAGATAAAGATTTCACTCTAGCGGAAGGAGCTGGGTAAATTTAGTTCTGGATATTTGACCTTTTCTACAATACAGGAAGCTGTAGCATAAGAAATGTCAAAGGAAATAATGTTTATCTGTTCCACTGGTTGTGTGATAACTCTAAATGCAATAGATTAAGTACCTTATAAATCACAGAGCAATCAGGATGAGATTTTTAACTTGAAAAGTGAGTCAAATTGTGGTATTTCAGTTGCAGTTAACATGAACAAATTGCCAGTTCTGATCTATTGACTAGAGAGAACTCCATGAGAACTGAAAACTGAACAGTTAGCAGTGGGGTTCACAGCTCTCTAGATCCTCTATGTTGTATTCCTTCCTTCCTTTCAGTATATGGGAACACTTCAAGTCCATCTTTTGAAGTTAGATAAATTGCAGGTAAATTCAAAGCCTACCCACACCTAAAAAGCACAGCAGTACATTCTAAAATGAAATAGTCTTCAGAGGGGTAATCTTGGATTCAAATACTGGCATCATCCACTTCAAATAATGTTTTATATAAGCAAAGCAAAACCATACCCTGTTATCTATATTTTCATTCCCACAATACTGAACTACTAAAATCACTGGCACAAAATTGCAGCTTTCTTTAGCACAGTCAGCTCCATGGGCCAACTCCGAAATACCATTATCTGTAGATTCTAAAGTTGCGACTAACTTTTTCCAAGAACTGTCTGTGAAGTTCCCTAGAATGAACCCAGGCTATTTTATTTGTCATCGCCTAGGGCTATTTTTCCTTCGTTTATAAGCCTTTTTCTTTATAATTTGACAATGAAGTTAAAGAGACTGCAATCATACATGACATTGTAATCAGTTGCAATATTCCCATCATAACTTCCACATACACACACATGCCCCATGGTACAACATTTTCTGAAGAACTGTACCCCTTTCCCGGTGACAGCAGCTAATCTTCAGAAACAAAGCCATAAGGCAGGAATGGACTTACAAATTAGACTTCAGCTTAGGCCAGCTGTTTTTCTAGCATTATTCCCTCTGTGACCATCTGTCCCGCCTGCTAGTATATCTTTCCCCTCACACAGACTCTCCACTAAAATGATTTGCCATGCTGGCTGATATGCAAGTATAGATAGAAAGGAAACTGGGTTAAATCCAGTTTTGTGCCACTCAATATTTGAAGCTTTGGTAAGGGACCCACTTGACTGACAGTGTAATTTAAATCTGTCTCAAGTCTGCTTTAATTTACGCCTACTTCACCCATGACCCAAACACTACCAGAGATTGCTGCCATTCTGTCTGTCCTCCTTCTGGACTATGCCAACAAGTACAGTTACACAAGATACTCTTTTCTTTAAAGCAACTTTTGTTTTTAAATATGCTAGCACACTCTACTGAATGAATCTACTGAAATCTATCTTGTCTATATCTTAAAGGTATTTCCACAAAACTCTGCATTCCATACATGTGAAATCTTGAAGTTCCAAATCTGGATGCATGGCTGGATATATCAAAAACAGATCTTCCGGCTGAAAATTCATCCTAAAACATCATTTTGGGCAGAATTACCAGAGGGACACAATGCAAACAAATAAGGAAGAGAAGAACTGGAGAGGGTTGAGATTTGGGGAAAAAAATATCAATTACATGTTGTTACATTGTCATATCCTGCAGTCATGGGCTCTTAAGAATTTTTAGCTATTTTCAAAGGGACCAGCATCAGAATAAATCTTATCAAGGAGGCCAACACATTTTCTGCAACATTTATTTTCTATATATGGTTAAAGCCTGGAAACTAAAAGGGAAATAACTACTTAAGCATAATTCAGAAGACCGCACAACCGTGACACTACCCGAGAAATTCAGGAAGAACGTGATGGTTACAAAGTGTATCATTAGAATTTCATCTCCTGTACTGCTGACAATAGCCAGCAATAACAGGAAAGGAACTGCTGAAAAAGCACAAGTGAGGTCAACAGTTTTTGGGTAATTTTTTTTAAAAAACATCTGCAAAAGATAGACGAGGCTTTTTAAAGGTTGCAAAATAGAGAAAGCAAAGGAAAGAAAGAATTACAGATATGTGACATAAGGAATAAATACAAGAGAAGTACAAGAGAGAGGCAGAAAATAAAAAGAAATGAGAACAGAAGGTAGAACTCAAAGGACCACATTTTGATGGTCTCTGTGTTTTCAGCAGAAAATTAGAAGTTGGCATCTGTGTCCATATTCTGTTTAAAATGAGCTCTTAGTTACTAGCACTACATTCAGTAAGGAGGCAGAGGAGAAGAGTGGTATCTTAACTGAGCTCAGTTTTAAGCACAAGATTAAAGAAAAAAAAAAGAGGGATTCAATTTCATGGCAGTTCCTGGCAGCTGCTCAGCATTCCTTATTATCATAGTACTGTTTGCTCATTGAGTGCTGATAATATGCCAGAGCTGTGGTGTGCTTTAGAGTCCTTCTGAGATTCTTAGCTCTGTCATTTTGAGACCAGATGGTAAAAACTACTTTTAAACACCATTCACAATGCCAAGTTTTAACAAATAATAAAGTATAGAGTGTTACATAGACTTTGTCTGGAGAAAAACAAAAATCAAAAAAACAAAAACGAAATAAAGCCTTAATGTGGAAAAAAAATTAATCTTGCTATTGCTTTTGAAGCAGACAATTTTAAAAAAAACACTTATAATAATTATTCTTAATGATTCCTAACCTTTTAGCTAGTACATCCAATGGTAACAAATTAAAGTTCATCTTGTAACTTTCTTAATTTCTATACTGAAAACATTTTTAGCAAATGCAACTTACAGAACTACGAAATTCAAACAGTAGCTTGTCAGTAGCTAAGTATGCCTGCAAAACAATCACTAGCACATTATGGATGCTGTCTGACACCACCTACTGAAATGCTCCAGACACTCATCTTTTAGCAAACAGCATACCTTGAAAGATTCAGTCGCAAGCTTTGTTGCTTCCCCTGAACATCCTCCAGCCATGCACTCGTTCTGACAGCCCTAGAAGGAATAAAAATCAAATTCAATACTTGTTGCAGAAAGGTTAATACACATTCAGTTAATTCTTTTAGAGACAGATTAAACTGAATGATCACTCAGACTTCATCAGTAAATATATCAGCAAGACCTTTCTTTGTAGTTTCTTAGCATAATTTTCCACCTTCTAGGTTTTCAGTTTCACTTCAGTTGTGTTATTTTGTGTTACTATTTCAGGACTTCAGTAGGAGTGACAACTTCTTATGTTAGATTATTGCTCGGAAGGGTATAAATCTATGGACAACAGCATGGGTATTTCATTCCAAACTGAATAAATACATTGTGTTTTTCCACAATTTCATCAGATCCCAATTTCTCTGCTAAAGCATCCACCCCAGCAAATTTGCCTTTGCTTTTACTCAGAGAAGCCTGACTAAGCAGAATGGAAGAGAGAGGAAAACGATTTTAGTAAATCCTTTGCTAAAATAAGGCAGTGATAAGGAATGCCCACCAATAAAAATATATAATCAAAGTATTTTGAATTATCTACTATGTGAAACTTCAGAGTTCTGCCACTGACAACACTAAAAGAAAGAAAAAAAAAGCTAAAAGAAAAGGAGTGATGGTTTTAGATATCCTTCTGTTCAGCATCAGAAGGCTAACAGGGACAGGTGCGAGCAATCTATCCAAAGCCACAATCCCCAGTTCTCACAGCATCAGGATAACACCTTTGTGGACTCTCCTGCACTAGCTAGACCTTCCTTGCCAGTGGCCAGGAAAATGCATATTACACCCAACCACATGCAGGGAAGGAGACAAATACAGCCTGACAGCGTTTCTTGCTTCTGAGCAGTATCTTTGATGCCTGGTAGGATGGGCTGTGAAAGGGATGAAGGGAAGAAGAAAGGGAAGAATGGTTATAGGGCAGCATGACTGGTGAGATGGAGGGGATGGCAAAAGGGAGAACTAGCTGCTGAGATGTGGCAGAAAATGGCTGGGCCTGGGGTGAACAGCAGGCTGGTCACAGGGGCTGCCTGAAGCAGGGAGGGAAAGACAGAGGCACTAAGGGATGTTGTTGCTGAGGCCAACAGACAACGGGCTTTCAGCCCTGCAAAGAAAGGCCTTGAGAGGAGCCAGCCCGGCTCCTCACATGGTGGCTGCCTCTCACCCTCCCACCCCTCAGCTGAGCTGCATCGAGGGTGGGTGGGAAGTCCCACCCCTGGCAGGAAAGGTTTAATCCCCTAAAAAGCAGAGGTTTAATCCCCTAAAGGAAAGAGGTTCACAGGAAACCTTTTGGGGCAAAGGTTCACCTCACGGACTGACTACAAGACCTTATCCGGGGCAGCCCTCATCCTCCGAGGAGTGCTGTGTGAAGGGTGGGTGGCAGTGCCGTGGAGCCAGCTGAAGCCTGCAGCAGCCGTCATGTCCTGTGGGCATGGAGCTGCACGGGCTGCAAAGTGTGACCCCCACACAAGGCAAATAACATGATCTTTTTCCTTTCTGCAGATATTCGGAACGTGGCAAATGGAAGTGGGGGGAAAACAGTATGATCACTGAGCCGTTAATGGACAGCAGGCTTGCTAACAGCAAAAGAAAAAACAAACTCCTAGCCACAGAAGATCTCACTTCCTCCCTTTCTGTCCCAACAGCCCAGGGAGGCAATAATATCCCTCCTGCCTTTTCTAAGTATCAGCTTTAGCCCTTCTCTTCCTCTTTTATTTTTTCCTAACCCTCTACAGTAAGGCATGCAATCACAACTACAGACTCCTTCCTATCAACTAAACGAGGATCTGCTGAAAAAATCACAAATCCCTTTGTAATGTACAAACATAATTTCTATTAAAACAATATTTTTTAAAAAGTGTTTCATTTGCCATAAACCTTGGGGCAAAGGGGAGATTCTCCAGAAAAACAAATCTTTTTGGTAGAGTCTGGTCAACAGCATTTTGTATCAGACCACAGCAGAACTGAAATATTACTTAAACTGAGGGGCAGCCTGAACTAAGCACTGTATAAACAGATCCTTGTTTTCCCTGTAATTCTTCATACACCTCCAAATTCAGTGGTAAAATCCCAGGAGACCTCCATGATACCATCAGTTTATAACAGATACTTTTTCTGCAGGTCAATTAGATTAGAATAGTTCAGTTGGGAAAGGACCTGCAAAGATCATCAGGTCCAACCGCCTGACCTCTTCAGAGCCACCCAAATATTAAAGTATGTTATAGAGTGCATTATCCAAATGCCTCTTGAACACTGAGGGGCTTGGGCAATCAACCATCCCTGTAGGAAGCCTGTCCTAGCATTTGACCACCCTCACGGTAAAGACATTTTTCCTAATGCCCCGTCTGACCCTCCCCTGGTGCAGCTCTGGGCCATCCCTGTGTGCCCTGCCCTGTCCTCGGTCCCAGGGAGCAGAGACCGGCACCTCCCTCTGTGCCTCCCCTCCTCAGGGAGCTGCAGGGAGCTGAGAGGTCACCTCTTGGCCTCTCCCATCCGGACTGGACAACCCAGTGTCCTCAAAGGACATGCCTTCCAGCCCTTTCACCACCTTTGTTGCCCTTTTTTTGGATGCTTTTGAGGACCTTACCATCATTTTCATACTGAGGAGCCCCGAACCGCACATGATATTCAATGTGATGCTGCACCAATGCTAAATATAGCAGGGGAAACACCTCTTTTGACTGGCTGGCTGTGCTGTGTTCAATGTACCCCAAATGGAGTTTGCCCTCCTGGCTGCCAGGGCAAACTGCTGGCTCATGCTGAGCCTGGTGCCAACCAGCACCGCCAGGGCCCTTCTACTGAGCTGCTCCCAGCCACGCTTCTCCCAGGCTGTGCCTGTGCCCACCATCACTCCAGCACTTCCCTTTGTTGAACTTCATGCCATTGCTGACTGCCAAGTGCTCCCATCTATTTAGAGCCCTCTGCTATGCCTCTCATCCCTCCAGAGAGCCAACAGCATCTCCCAGTTTAGCATCATCATCAAACTTGCTGAGGATGCATTCAACTCCTGTACCCAGGTCGTTGCTAGAAATGTTGACTACAACCCTTTTGGCTCTCCCATCAAGCCAGTTCATCACCCAGCATGGCATGACCCTGTTTATCTCACAGCTGGACAACTTGTTCACAAGGATGCTGAGAGGGATAGTATCAAAGGCCCTTAAAATCCAAAAAAATTACATCCATGGCCTTCCCTTAACCCACTAAGCAGGTGACCTTATCACAGAAGAAGATCAAATTACTAAGACAGAACTTATTACCAAGACAAAACTAATTAAGCCAACTGATTTTACTTCACACTGCAGTGAATTAGAATGGAGGCAGAGCTGACAGGATGGTAGCTGCCAGCTGTATAAGCACTAATTTCTCCAGCAGCTCCAGCTCCATGGGTGGCTTTTCTCTAACGTCCGGTATGCAAAATTGGATTTCCTAAGAATAATTGTTGGTAAGAGCAAATACAACAGACAGTCATGATTCTTCAGTTTCTTCTCATCTCTGCTTTATGAAGTTGCCCTAAAGCAAGTGTTGACATCAGTGCAGAGAGGATAGAAGCTGGATGTTGTTTAATCTTTGCTTTCATCTCTAAAAAGATACAAAACTTTTAGGTGAATTTCAAGCGTGGACCACCTACAGGAACAGTCCCTTAGGGGCTTGATCATGTCATTCAGTTCAAGGCTCCCACTGAACTCAGTGAAGTCAACAGCTCATTTTTGGGCATGTGCCATTGGGGCCAATCCTGTTCTCCATGTAGTCATTCTTTTTTAGAGATTTAAAATATGTTTAAAGCAAGTAGCTAACTGCCTTTGTTAACCACACTGAAATTATACTGAGTTAAACCCTGAGCACTAGAAAGACATACCACAATTGCTTTCTAATTGATGGAGTCATATTTTAATGGTTCCATGGCTTTTAAATCTGAAACATGGTGTTAAATACAATAGGGAAAATTACCCCCTGGTTTAGTGCCAACTTTGCCAAGAGAGATGTGCCAAGCATAAATTTGCCCTTTGTTGTTAATAGCATGGTAGATTTAAAAACTGCATCCATTAAAACACTGATGTTATCCTAAAGATAAATTTGAGCCACAGGGTCAATGTTTCCTCAAAAGTGACTCAGGTCTGTAAAACCCTTGTAAGCCCGAAATATCAAGATGCTTTACACAAGCATAACTTCATAAGTTGTAGCATAGAGCTAGCAACATTTTCTTTATGTTACATGTAACTGTTCTTTGTAAATTTTAAATAGTACAGTATTTCACAGTTTTCCCTAAAAAATACTGGATAATTTTGAAATTGCACACTGTTTTTTTTTCATTACCATAGAGCCTGTATGAGAAAAGAGAGTGACATATTACACTCCAGATTAATTTTTGTTTAAAATTGTGTTTTAAGTGTCCCTGTACCATTGAGAAATGCAACTAAAATAAAGACCTGGTAATGAATAATTTATCATTTATTTTTATAGAGGAGCTCAATGGTATAGTAATTCTTGCAAATCCTTTGGTGTTTACAAAACTAAACACAATAAACTTGGTTGGATAAAAGTACCTCCTCACATTAGTACATAATTCCAATTCCAATCAAATAACAACAATAAAATCTAAGACATGTAAGATATAAGCTTTATTGTAAGGATTAGTCTCTTTCCAGTAAGTGAAGGACCACTGTGTGTAACTTAACTGCACTTTTGGAAATTCTATGCTTCACAGTTGTCACCTGCACATCTCTTAGAGCTTCCCCAAACCTGAACATTTACCTCCTGCATTTGGCCCTCAGACTCCTTTAGACATGAGAATTTTCAACACCTTTTAGCATCAGGATGCTCCAATCAATGCTTCTTGGCTTTCCCTGCTGTCTTTGCACACATTCTGACTGTTACTCTGTTACAGACATGAGACCTTGTAGCAAAAATACTGACCTGCGATCAACTTCACTATTGCCATTTTGTCATGCATCTAGTTATGCTCATCTTTTATGGTGTCCTTTTGTTGCTCATGGCTTCTTCAAATCAGAGAATCCACCTTTTTAATGCAGACAGATTGCTCATCCTTTAGCTGAAAGAACCTTCTGCTACAAAAATCGGCCTGTAGTCTGCCTAAACACTCCCAAGACTTCTGAGACTACACGTCTTATTTTCTCCTGTGATCTCACACTAGATAGCTTTTGAGACACAGCGGTAGCATCAATGTTTTCATTCTCACTTGGGATTATCTATTCTATAAAGAGTGATTCTATCCGATCCTTTGTCAAACTGCTCTTCTTAGGCTTTAGCTACCCCATTATGCTGTAGGCTGGTCCTGTTATGAAATAGAAACTGAAGATTACCAGAAGCCTCACTTATTTTTAAGTGCTCACTTATTTTTTCTGTGTTGTTCCGTAACTCTTCTCAGCACTGGGGAACAGAAAGCTTTCCCCAGTGGAAGGCAGGAGTAAAGAAATAGATTGCAAATTATATCTATAGAGTTCACTCTTTCAGCTAGGAGGTTATACTGGCTGCTTTTCAAAACAATTAAAGATTTGCAGCTTCACAAACTCCTTCACCATCTTTTTGGTTTCATCTCCCCCACAGAACTGATGCACTGCTGATCTTCATCAACACTCAGTTCTTTCTTAGGCAGTGTTCTCAGGGCTACTAGTATTTGAGTATTACAAAAAGGAACTTGTCATTCAAGTTCAGCTTTCTTGATAAAATGATTTGGGGACATTTAGTACCAAATTCTGTGCGAACACCTCTGTGAATGCTGTCAGTGTGCCCAAGTCAGCCTGCAGACAGCTCTGATTACTCCACACTAAGTCAGAATTTTACCAATAGCTCCAGTGCCCTGGTGAGAGTACTGGTGGCAGCAGGGAACACCAGACACCCAACTCCATTCTGCTGCTGCCTACAAAGGAATTGCAGTCAGTGTTTTGTTGGCAGGAGGTGGCTATTCATGAAGGACAAGAATGCAAAGAAGCCAAAGACACTCAGCTATGGTTGTATATGGTTCCTTATACTGAGGTGACCCCATCTCCTGCTACGCAGAGAAACTGAAAACCAATACTATCCGGCAGCAGTCACCAGGCCCCAGTGAAGATGAAATGGAACATTCATCTCAGTCAGACGTCATATGAAAAACAGTTTTCAATTAAAAAAAAAGTCCTCTCTGAGACATTTCTCCAAGCTCAGTGTCTTACTGTTCTTCCCCATGCTTGCTTCTGGCAATTAAGTGTCTAAGAAATATTTCACGCTCAGATTTACACAGGAGGATAATGAAATTACAGTATTTATTAAAATCTATGAATCTAGCAAATCGGTAAGTTTAATACATGACTTATACAATGGTACTGCCTATAGACAAGCTAAATTAAGCATGTGATGACAGGTACTCCTTCATTGAAAACCACAGAAATCAGAGTTATCTTTCTGTTCCAGATATAAAATAGAGTGCAATGTACACATATGCCACATATTCTGTGTATTGCTGCAGTCATATAGAATATTTCCATGTTTTTAAAACAGTTTTCAACTACCTCTAGGAAATGTTATATGATTTGACAGCCACAACACATAGAAGATGATTTTGCAGAAAAAAACATTAATGATCATAGCTTTTTTTTAAAAAAGAAATAAAAATAAAAATAAAAAAGGAAAAAAATGAAAAATAAAAAAAGGAAAAAAAAAGAATGACCCACTGTCTGACAGAGAAATTCTTAATAGTGCTGTAGGACTGAGTCAAACAACACTGTATTTGATATCAACTAAAAAGACATTTACTTAATGACCATTATGAAAGACTTGTACAGCCTAGGAAGCTCATTTATGGAACCTAACAGCCAGACATATCTACTTCAGATGTCATAGGAGTAGTTGCATGATCTAAAAATATTTTAAAAGCGTCTTTGTGTTGTATGTATATGAATATGTGCATACACAAGTGTGTGTTACAATGCCATCATCACCAAGTAAGTTCATCAGACTGGGTTATTCACATGATAGCATGTCTTACTATACACTACCATCACAAAGCTTATTCTCACAACTTCTTTTACATCTACTCTTTTCAAAATCAACAAAACAGAAGGAGCAGGAAGACTAATTCTTAAATGGTGTTTCTAACCACTCATCAAACCAGAGATCTTAGACTTATATTTTTGTTGGGTCAGAGCACTCTGTATATTGGCTCAATGGTCTTCAATGATGTATTCAAAGAACATGGACTGAGCAACTCCACTGATACACCTCAATGTATACACAGATCAGCACCAAGGAAACAAACAAAGAACAATTCAGCATGGGCAATTTCAGTGCTTAGCTTTTCACTTAGTTCACCAAGAATCAAGAGTGCTGATTTCTGCGCTTCCCCTTCTTTAAGAGTACTCTTATCTGTCATATCTGCATTGATGTCTTGTTAGCTGGGTGTTGCCACCTTACCATGGCTGCTTTCATCCCCATTCCTTGAGCTGGCACTAATGTTAATTACACAGAGAAGCAGCATAGTAGCAGCATACAATAAAGGAGAATAAAATACGACTATCATATCTGAAAAAGAAAGATTCCACTTAATTTAATCATGATCTTTATGATTTTGCATCAGAGTGAAAGCATCAGAGGTCAGAATATACAAAAGTTTATCTAAGACAGCTGCACTGCATAAAGTAAGATTGAATTGAAATAGATTATCATTAAAGCACTCCAAGTGCAGGCACTTATTTCTTGGCTTGAGTATTTTGTTTAGTTTAATATAAAGAAATTTAAGTAGCTTAACCAAACTAAAATATACCCCTCTTGAAACAAATATCACTGTTTTTATTACGTTTAAATAAAAGACTATTTAGTTTATATGAACACAACTTATTGGTTAGAAAAGACTTAAAACAATGATCATAAATTAGTGGAAATATTCAGTTAATCTGTCCAAGAGTCATATTTAGTATCATTAATAGCTATATCAGAGCTCTAAAAGCAGACTAAAATGGCGTCACAAGATTAAATAAATGCAGGCTACATTGCCAATATAGAGTCACTGCTGTCAGCACTCTAGGGAGAAACATGTCTAGGAAAAAATGCCAGTTCTTTGACTCAGTGTTTAAATTGATATCTGAGTAAGTTCAGTAACGTCTAATCCATTGTACAAGAAAGCTTATATCAGTTCACCTGGAAGGCAAAGTGAAGAATAACGATTTCTGAAACCTCCAAAAATGCATGCTTGACAAACTGGTTTATCAGTAAGGCTAGAGGGCAGAAATGAGTTCAGCACAAACACAATAATTAATATAGTCTATTAACTCACAGATTAGATAGCAGAACCTAACTAAGGATCTATTCATCTTCAGGCTAAAGTTTTAGTTTTGTTTTGTTGTTTGTTTTTTGTTTTTTTTCCAGATATTTCAAAAAATTAACAAGATGAGCTCTGAAATACGCAACATGGAGTCTAGAAGGTGATTATTCCCTTTTGAAAAGCATTGAAAGCTATCATCACTTCGATCCAACAGAGGACATAAATCAGCCATACATCTCTGTTCAACAGTTAGATCTGTCTTGATACATTTCCTGTACAACCATACAATCCTACTTCCTATTTTCTTTACAGAAACAGGTAAGTTCTCTAAAGAAATCCTCTTTGCAAATAACCTCCAAATGCAATCTGCTTTAACCTTGTTTTCTAAGCCAACTGCTCATTCTGTTCACATTGGTTTTCCTCCCTGTGACCCTCCTGTTGCTCTGTCAGTCTCCAGTGCCATTTTCTCTGTCCTCATCCTCTTGCTCAGACCCATCCCTTCTGATAAAAGAAAACAGTCTTGTACTATTAGGAGAACAGGCAGATGATCTAATAGGTCTATTCCATCTCTAACTTCTATGAACAGTGCCTCTGACTGCCTCTTTTGTTGATTTGTTTGTCCACTCTAGCATTAATTAGGTTTTAACAAGTGCATTGTTTGCTAGAATAGCATAAAGAAAAACATTAAAGCAGCCAGCTGGATCTAGTTGACCTATAAATTCATCCACCTGTTTTCTAAACAGATAGAGTCTTATGGCTATATGATATGGTTAGTGCTCAAACAAAATAAACAAAAATCCTGAAAGTCACCATGGGTTTATTGTGTTTAGGCCCTGTTCTCATTGATATGAGATCCTTTACATCACGCTGGGACAGAAAACAGCATAAATGCTATTTAATACTCTCTCCTACAGCTGTAAAGGACTTTGCTGTTAACCACAAGGAAGCTCGTGCTCATTACCTTTTCTCTGTTTTTCCCTTTGCTTATCTATTCCATAATGTCAGGTACTAAATTAAAGTCTTAAGATTTAATAGCAACGTTAACCAGAGCTACAGGATAAATTTTTAACTACATTGTTACACTAACAAGGTTGGCCTAAGCACAATAAAAATTATTCTGCTTATTTTCCTCAGGCATCCAGCATAGGTTATACTGTCCATATTTTGTATATTGGTACAGCCATACAGGTCAAGCAGAGATCTAACTTAAAGATGCATAAAATATGTCTTATAATTTATTTGTTAAGTTCTCAGATGGTAGAAAGTACACAGAGATCCTGCAGCTGATGACCAAGGATAGTGGCTTGATGTAATTACCAAATGATAATGTGAAAAAGATGAATGCATACACAGCAGAAACAAACAAAATCTTTGTCTGAAGAGTTACTGAGGGTGTACAACTGGAAGTAGACAATTTAGTGGGGAAAACCAAAGCTGCAGTTTGCAAAGAAATCACTGTAGACTCTAAGGAGAAAAAACAAAACAGCACAAACAAAAAATAAAACAAAAATCACAGCAGATACAGTGATGAATTTCAAGATGAGAACTGACACGTTTAAAGAAAAACACTAGCAGATGAAATCCTGTATATAAGGCCATACTCCTGTTTCCAGTCTTGCTTATAACTACAGTTGCACCAAATATAGGGTCAGACCTGAATCACTGGCATGTATAAGGGGTCATTTGTAGCTATTCTCAGAGTACTTAGACCGTGTCCCATTTAAGTCCATTTTCCACTGGAATAAAGGTTTACATAAGACACTGAGCAATGATGAATCACACACTGAAAACAGAAGCTCTGGGGAAATAATAAAAAGCTTTTGGAGTTACTTTTTGCCCCCAGAAGTCCTGCATATACTCCCACTAGAAATAATAAAACAGTAACTTACACAGCTGGCTTTCGAGTAACAGTACAATAAAACATTATGCAACAGTGCACATGGTTGCTGGTCTGTAAAGGACAGACGTATGCTGGCTTGTTATCACATTTAACCCTGATAACTTTGCACAGCCTATTTAATTCATCACTGAGTATCAAATACCAGTGGTGCAAAAGCATGAGAAGCATGACTTTCTGAATTGCGTGAGGCTTTTGGTGCAGTTATAGCCTGTTCCCTGCTCCCCAAGCAGTTTGTTTAGCTGTTATGTATCCAACAGATGAAGCTGATAAAGCATGGCAGCAGCTATCTAACCTGGGATCCGAATGGGCTCGATACCGCAGGTACACTCCACCCGTCTATTCAGAGGAGAATTTGGTATTAACGTGCCTCTTTAGCTACATTGGTCTTTTCAAACAGCTGAGCAGAGTCCCTGTTTTTTGCTTGCAGGCAGAACTGGGCACACCTAGATATATGTTCTGCCTAGATGCCTGGCCACAATGCTGCAGGAAGACTATGGCTTGAGCTTTCAAAGCTTACAATGAATTGAGTGATCTAGTAGGTATCTTGAGATGCATGACAAAAGCCAGGGTAGAAATCACTCTCCCCACCTTCCCCTTCCCCCCCCCCCCCCCCCCCCCCAAAAAAAAAACAAAAAAAAAACCACAAAGCTTTGGCTCGAGGTGTTGCAAATACTGTGCTTTTTCTTGAGTTCTGATGGTGGGCTAGTCCCTACAATGCTTGCAGTTATTTTACTCTCCTTGTTTCAGATAAAGAACTGAGACCTCCATTATTTATAATCTTTAAACAAATCTTCTCACTGTAATACCTGAAAGCCTTAAAAATTTATCCTGTCTTTACAGTCACAACACCTAACTGAAGGAAGATAGAAATCTCTCTTATACAGACAGGAAATTTAGATATGGCTTGTCCCGTCAGCACACCTCACGCATGTTGGCTGTTGCTTCAGAGAATTCCTTGGGAGGCTGACAGATGCTGGCACAGGGCGTGCACAGCTCCCCAGGAACTGAATCTACAGCTCCTCTTCCTTATGCAGACAAACCCATCACATCCATTACAGTTCTTCTCAAGGGAGAACAAGTGGAAATTATTGATGTGGTTTTGGCTGTGCACTTTTCACATGCAGCTGTGCCCTACGCAAGATTCTTGTATAACAGCACAGAGGTGATGGCTGCCGAGGTCCTGTCTATACTAGCTCTGGTGGGTTTTCAACTTGGCATAATTGGTCTGAAGTAATGGGAGATTTCTTCCTGGCTGTTAGCAATGCCTGGACTATATCCTTGTGACGTGTCCTTTGCTGTGCGTTCAAACACTGACTTAATTAACTGGACTCAATTCAACAAAGTAGAAAGGAAGTTGAAGCCTTTCTTCTGGCGTAAAGGGAACGAGGAACAGAGATAACCTGCAAAGAAAGTTCTAGGAACATGGTTAAAGACAGCATCTATGCCAATGCTTGCTTTCTTATTTGAATTAACAGCAAGGTGCAGAGAAGGCACGTGTTTGTGTGATAGACATCCAGTTTAGAATATGTTAGGAACTTCTCTTGTTTTACAGTCTTTATGAGTTTAGTAAGAGGTAGTAAGCATAACCCACCACACCAAGCAAATGTAAATGGTGACGTGGAAGCTTACCAACGACCCACAAAAAGCACAACTACATTTCTATCAAACATTGCTTCCTCGAGTGTGGAAAAACATAAGATGAGAAACATAAATCAAGATAACAGCTACAAAAAATGTTTTTACAGATGACATCTGCTCAAAAGAGGTAAAGTCTATTAGACTAGTGACAAAACTAAATACTCCACCTGCTTAGTGTATATTCAACTGTGTAACGACACTAAGATTGGAAAAAACAGGCATCATAACACTCCAAAATTTTCACTGTAATGCTTTAGCATAAAAGTTACCCTACATGTCCTCTCTGAACTCCCTGTGAGCAAGTACTTCATCTGAAATCACTTATTATTTTTTGACAGTGCCCAGAGCAAACTGGATTCTGTCAAGGGAACTCAAGAGCAAAATAACACTCAGCACATTAAAAGTGTCCTTGAAAAAGTATGGTCACAGATGAGGTATTTGTAGAGGTAGCAGCATTAAGCTCACGTTAAGCACACAAAGCAACCATCTCTGCCAAAATTACAGCATGGTAAAAGGTCATCACAAGTTAAGAGCGATACAGTCTCTCTTAGAAAAATTATAACTTTAGTACTAGTCCCCTTTTGTAATATGTCAAAGATAATAAACAGACCTATTGCAGTTAATGCAGACTTGTTCTCTTATGATTCAAGATTGTATCAATAATCAACCAGCCCTACTCTGCTCAATCTACTGTGATAAATGACTTATTTATAACACCCCCCATGAACCAAGGATTTTGTCCAGCTTCAACCCACATGAACAGTAATGCTCTTGACTAGAATGTCCCCATCGTTTCTGAATTAATGAAGCTAGTAAACATCTTAAAATACTTTAGAACTGGATCTGATTTGTCCTGTTGGAATCCAGTCCACCTGGGAATGGCAGGACAGAACATGAACTTTACATATGTGTCACAATAAGTATTTTGGCTAACTGACAAGACAAAAATTAAAAAATAAAAATTAAAAATGCTGGCTACAGAAGAACCACTTAAAAGAAGATCCAAAAAGAAACATTTGCAAATGCAGCATTTCCAGGTTACTGGAGAACCAGAAATGAATGCTGATGTTACTGATGGCTTCAAGAAGAGAATCAACCTGTAAATGTTCAAATCCTCTAATGGTACAGACCCTTGTCAATTTGAAAAAACATTGGCTACAGAAGTTGTCTTTTATTCCATGGCCGTAGAATGGATTGGGACATAGCACAGGATCAGATTTAGAAAAAAGCACTTATTTAGAAAAAGTTAGAAGGATCTGGAAAGAAGAAAAAGTGAACTGAACCCAATATAGTTGAACAACCAAATGGACTTCCCTTATGGTTACAGAATTAAGACACTTCCCAGCATGTGAAAGCTACTTTTGTTTGTCTCCCAAACTGTAACTTCTCTTTCTAAAGACAGTTAATCCAGTTTAAGGCAGAGTCTGCAATTTAGTTCTCATGTACATATAAATAGGTTACTGGCATATTGGCATATTATATTTGCTTAGAAAGCTTGTGGTAGACAAGTGCCTCAAATATATAAGCATGTGAATACGGTGTAATTTTTTTTTTTCTGTGTGCATGCATCTGTACAGCTATGGCAGAAATTGTGCTTGTGTAGTCACTGTATGCTACTGGAAGTTATGACATACCTCTTCCCTTGCTATGGCCAGTTCCTACTAGTACAACGATCCTTGTTTAAAGAATTATTCTTAAAATACATTGTAAGGAAAAAAAAAAAAAACTTATTCTGCTTGTAAGAAAAAGTACTACCTTGGCTCTCCAATGTAAATGGGGAAAAAAGCATGCTACTTCAAGGGAAGATGTTGCGAGTATAGGGGAGAGGTAGAGTCTTCTTCGCTGATAGAGCATTAATAAACTGTACCATGGATCCTAGTGACGTAATTAAAATGATAAGACTCCTGAAAAAAAAAAGGCCCAAATAAAGTAAAATACTTGCGAAAAGACTTGCCAACATTACTGTTCAATCTTTTTTTTTCAGGGGGGGGGGGAAATACTAGAGAAGAACAAGGTATTACTACTACAGCAACATGATAAAGAAGTGATCTTTCAAAAAGAAATCTGTCTAGTGTCGTGACTTTGAGAACCATCTTTGCACAGAGTTCTTTGCAGACCGTTAAAAGGCTAGCAAGCCCTCAACAGACATGTACCAATCTGCACTACTATGTCAAAGACTAAGACCAGGTAAAAATGTATCTTAGTTCAGAAGTTTTTCTACTGGGGAACTCCTTGCAGAGTCCAGAATCACAGGAAGACCCGAGCTGTAGAGGTCTCCAGCCCAACCTCCTGTTCAAAACGGTGTCAGCTCTGAGCTCAGACCAGGTTTCTCAGGGCTTTATCCACTTGGGTCTTGAAAGCCCACAGGGAAAGAGACCATGGAGCTTCCCTCAGCAACCCATCCCACTGCCTGACTGTCGTTCCCCATATCCAGTCTGAGATTCTCCTGTTTCAGTTTATGCTGGAGTATCACAGTATCACAGATTGCTAGGTTGGAAGAGACCTCAAGATCATCGAGTCCAACCTCCGACCTAACACTAAGTACTCCACTAAACCATATCGCTAAGCTCTACATCTAAACGTCTTTTAAAGACCTCCAGGGATGGTGACTCCACCACCTCCCTGGGCAGCCCCTTCCAATGCTTAATAACCCTTTCGGTAAAGAAGTACTTCCTAACATCCAACCTAAAACTCCCCTGTCGCAACTTTCGCCCATTCCCCCTCGTCCTGTCACCAGGCACGTAGGAGAACAGACCAACCCCCACCTCTTTACAGCCTCCTTTAAGGTAACTGTAGAGAGCGATAAGGTCGCCCCTGAGCCTCCTCTTCTCCAGGCTGAACAAGCCCAGCTCCCTCAGCCGCTCCTCGTAAGACTTGTTCTCCAGACCCCTCACCAGCTTGGTCGCCCTTCTCTGGACTCGCTCGAGCACGTCCATGTCCTTCCTGTAGCGAGGGGCCCAAAACCAAACACAGTACTCAAGGTGCGGCCTCACCAGAGCTGAGTACAGGGGCACAATCACTTCCCTAGACCTGCTGGCCACACTGCTTCTTATGCAGGCCAGGATGCTGTTGGCCTTCTTGGCCACCTGGGCACACTGCTGGCTCATATTCAGCCAACTATCAACCAATACTCCCAGGTCCTTCTCGGCCAGGCAGCTTTCCAGCCACTCATCTCCCAGCCTGTAGCGCTGCTTGGGGTTGTTGCACCCCAGGTGCAGGACCCGGCACTTGGCCTTGTTGAACTTCATACAGTTGACCTCAGCCCATCGCTCCAGCCTATCCAGATCCTCCTGCAGAGCCTTCCTGCCCTCGAGCAGATCGACACACGCACTTAGCTTGGTGTCATCTGCAAACTTACTGAGGGTGCACTGGACGCCCTCATCCAGATCATCGATAAAGATATTAAAGAGGACCGGTCTTGTCCTCCTGCCATATATCATTACTGAGCCTGTGCCTATCTCCTTGATTTGCCTTGAGATTTTGGAAGGCTGCTATTAGGTCCCCCCAAATCCTCCTCTTCTCCTGAAGAAGTCCAGTTCTCTCAGTCCCTCAATGCTAAAGTTTAAGAAAGTTAATTCTTGGTAAGGATAATCCAAATTCAAGCATTTATTACAGAAGTGATGACACTAAGAGAACAATCAAAAAATTAAACAAGTGGCACTGATCTCTCTGAACGCTGGTGGAAATGAGTAGAATCAGCACCTTGCTGAATTAAGCCTTACTCGTTTACCAGGGAAAACAATCTGTCTTCTGTGCTTACAATGAATGCTTTTATCAAGTGGTGTACAAAATGCTCTAATAGGCAAACTGAATTAGCAATAGCTGTGTACCTGCTAAGAAGTCATATGGTGCACTTCAGGTGTACCTTAAAATAAAGCCTGGAACAAACAGCAGACCTCAAGGGAAGAAAAGTAAATGAGTAACTCTGTTGCAGGTTATTATGACATTAGTTTGTAAAAACAATAAGAAGATATGGGCCAAGATGCACAAGACAGATGGGTCGAACTTCTTGACTGTTTTAAAGATAACATGAATTGAACAATTGAAATCAACTCTTTTGGATCATTTAATACACACATGAAGGGGAAACATTAGGCCTTTCTGTAAGCATAATATTGGATTTTCATTTGCAACAGCATATGTTAATATTTGCTAAATTGCCCTTCTACAACAGGTGCTCTGTTTTATGAGGTAATATTGACTGTCCCTTTAATGGATAGTCATAAAGTAATAAAATTGTTTCCAAGGTAAATGAGACCACCCATCCATTTAATCCTAATGTAAAAAGTGGAAGTATCGAGTTGCAGGCATGCGAGTGACTATGAATAATGAATTACGGTCAGGTACTACTCTGATCTGTGCCCAAGGATCACCAGAATTTAGATACTCAAGGCAAAGGTCATGCATTCGATCTCTGCATCGCAACCATCATGGCAGTTGGGCAGCCACGATTTACTGTCAGATGCCACCATCAGTACTGAGTGACTTGAGCCCAGAGTCCCTCACGAGGCAATCTAACATTGCAGAGTACACATCACTGCAGTGACATAAAGGTGCCAGTCCCCAGGTGCATGGCCTAAGAAGGCAAATTGTGCAAATTTTGTGAACAGTTAACCCCCTAGCTCCTTCATTCTATCAACACTGAAGGTCCTGGCTTCAAGCCTACTAATAAGCTGCAGTTTGCTATACATGTAGTTATGATCATTCATTTAAGCAAGCAGCATAACAAAAGGGAGTTACAGAAATAGTCTATTCTGATTCTATAGAATGTTCAGCTTGAATAAATTGTTTTAAAATGGCTGAACTCCTCCAGTACAAACTGAGTGCTTACGCAATTAATGAACTGATTTATCTCCTTTCCTAACATTGGCCTCCAAGGGATAAATTCATCACTAGTGAATTCCACTTGAATTATTTTCACCTATCGAGTTAAACCAAGGATAAGTATATCCTATTGGCTGGTTTAGCAAGATGTCAATTGTGTTAAAGCTACCTCCCGATTTTGTAATCTTCTTTTTTTGCCTATGACTTTGTGGCAGATTTCAATACTCGGTTTCCACAGGAAAAAATCAGAACATCCACTGGATCACACACCACTAGGAGAGCTAGACCTGTCAGTAACCATCAGCACAATAGGTAGACAAGGCAGGACTGCAGAAGCCAGCAGCACAATTCATTTCTTATACATAAAATTCCTTCAAACAGGCCAGAAAGAGAAGGCTGAGGGTGGAAATGGTTCAAGGGGAAAGGAAAGATTGGGACTAAAAGCAAGAAATGATGAATGGGGAGATGAAGGGATACCAGGCTGTAATAATGCTGTTGTTTACTGATACCTTCATAAAGTTACTGTTTTTTTGCAGGAGTATATTGGTAATTTTCTGCATCTTTGATACATGCTCTACAAATACATAGTGACAGCCATAACCCTGAAGAGCTTACAGTCTGAATAGATGAGGCAAAGAAAGGGTAAAGGGCTCAGACAGAACCAACTTGCCCAAGGCTACACCACATGAGGGTGACAAGAGTGTACAGATCTTCTACTGCTGCGGCTATTGCTTCACACTGTCTTTTCTACAGTTAAAATACAAAGTAAAGTCAGGTTTTGTGCAGTTGAGAAGAATCCATTGAGAAATCAGTGCTGCTTTGAGCAAGCAAGCATGTCTATAGTTTGTCTTGCTACTTGTTTTCCACCTGGGCTTGCCATAGCATTACTGTCAGGTGCTGGATGACACCTCGGAAGATCAAGCCCTTTTTCCTAGACTCACAACAGATTCAACAAAAGAAGTAGGAAATGAAGTAGAAAACGTGGGAGTCTGTATTGCTCCTTGACACACTTGCATTCTGTCCCAAAGCACTCTTGCAGGGGGAAGCTGCGTGGTATTTTTCCTGAGCTGTTTCAGATCAGCTTTCTGCTGCGATTGGTCTGCTGCACTCCCCAGCTGCAGAAACTGCCAGTGGGACTCACCAGGGCCCCGTGAGGCCCCTCCAAAGCCCTCGCCTGTTCCACACCCACCGTCACCAGTAGCACTGCACCACTGGTGCCCACCCAGGAACAAGCAGTGGTGGCAAGACCCCAGGTTGGATGAGAGCAATGCTTGTTATCAGCAGCGGCGAGGAGCTGGGGAGACACCTGCCAGGCACATACCTGTTGTGCCCCTATTCCATCTGTTACAGTTAACCAAGGACAGCAGATAACTCAGTCTTTTATTTCTCAGCTGTTAACTTCGGCATCAGGCTGCAGCTGTGAAGTTCACAGTCAGCCCTGCACCGACCTTCTTCAAAACCCAACTATTTTTCTTAGCGAAACTGTTCCACAGGGTATGAAGTTGCTGTGATATTCCCTCAGTCTAACTGAAAAGCACCCCGCTACCTCCATGCCCTTTGTCTTGACAAGCAAAGACTTCATTTTAATCCTCAGATCAGCCTCACTAAGCAGAACATAAACACGACTTGTAAAAGGGTAGTTCCCACAGATGCTCGTCTCTCATGTTAGCATTCACTACCAGCATCTCCTCTTTCATTATTTAAAGCTATTTCTGAAATTACTCAGAAACTCTAAACGTACATTACTGGGTTTTACCCAAAGTCTATTTTAAGTACAATGGCAGACCTAAGACCTATAAGGAACTCACAGGCATAAAAAGGCACGATGCCTGCCAGCACACCATACCCTTGACAGTTTCTTTTCTTTTTAATCATTAAGTGTCCCATGTTACAAATAAACTGTAAGAAAAACCCCAGAGGAAATTATATGCCTTCCCTTCCCCCCTTCTCCCTCCCCGCTCATTATTTCTTTTCCACGTATGCTGACTGCAATGAAACAACATGGAAAGAGACAGAATCACACACATCCTGCTTCTCAAATAAGAAACCTCTCGGGGACAGAAAGCTCCTTCGCCAAGCATAAATAATAAACCAGAGCATCGAAATCCGTAAACACAAAGCGGCCAGCTACCGTTTTCCTTGTCTGCCAAGGCAAAGTCCCTCCACATCCCCCGGAAGGATGGGATGGACGAGGGGATTTGGGCTCCGCTTACCTTGAGCATGCTGGCAACCGGGGCGGGTGCTCCTGCTCCGCGGCGGTGCGGGCTGCCTGCCGCCTGCCCTCCGCTCCCTTGGATGCTGCTGCGGGCTCAGGGCCGCCCGATCCTCCCGCGGGCACCTCCGGGGCTGCTGCTGCCGCCGCTTGCGGGCTCCGATTGCATCAGCGGGCGAGGGCGGCGCGCACGCCGGCAGCCGCGGGGGAAAGGGGCGAGGGGCTGCGGCCGCCCCGCCTCGCCTCCCTCCCTCCCTCCCTCCCTCCTCCCGGCCGCACGTCCCCAAATCGGCCCCGCCGCGGCTGAAGGCTGGGGCTGAGGAACGCGTCCTCCCCGGCGCGCCCTTCTCCTCCCTGCCCGCGCGAACCCTCCGAAAGTCGTCGCTTGCAGCCTCTGAGTCATTTCCTCCTCCTCCTCGCCGCCCAGCTGCCTGACACGGCAGCACCTCGCAGATCACCCCTCGGCAGCCAGCCAGTCCCCAGCTCCTAACAGGCTCACCCCCAAGCCCACCACCCCACGCACAACTTGCTGCAAGAAACCCAGGAGGGGCCCACGCAGGCCCTTTGGTTTCGAGCCAGGTGGGCTTGCTGCATGGTTCAGGATGGGGCCCTTGGTGTAATGCCACGAACTTCAGCATGGCCTGCACCTCCACTGCTCTTGCTCCTTGGAGCTGGGGTGTACCTAGTCTCCATCTCTGTGTGCAGGCACCTGGCAGGAGGGAGGTAACCAGCACTGGAGGTGAGAGCCAGGCTGCTGCCCTCCCGGCGACACTGTGCAGTCATAGTGGAAAACTGGGAACTCTTCTTAAGAGAAAGCCCTGGTGTAACCAGAATGTAACGTTCACAACGTGCTTACTTTCATCTTGACAAATCACGTGGTTAAGTCTTTTGCCAGAGAGTCGTTCGGGTTGGAAAGGACCTCCAAGATCATCCAGCCCAACCTCTAACCTAGTACTGACAAGTCCACTGCTAAACCATGTTACTAAGTTATATGTCTACACATTTCTTGAAGACCTCCAGGGATGGTGACTCAACCACTTCCCTGGGCAGCCTGTACCAGTGCCACGCAACCTTTTCAGTAAAGAAATTTCTTCTAATATTCAACCTAAACCTCCCCTGGCACAACTGGAGACCGTTTTCTCTCATCACTTGGGAGAACAGCCCCATTCCCACCTTGCTACAACCTCCATTAAGGTAATTGTAAAGTACAATTAGGTCTCCCCTGAACCTTCTTTTCTCCTGGCTAAACAATCCCAGCTCCCTCAGCTGCTTTTCTTCCTTTATTAATGTTTTCACAAATGTTTTCCCCTTCTCCTCTGCTTTAGAGTAGCTGTTGAAAGCTGTTTCACTTCAACTCAACTGATAAAAGCATCAGGTTCTGCCTTGCATGATGTACCGGAATTATTCTCACTTGCACAGTGCTGGAGATTGGTTATAAAAACCAAAGCAGGTCTCCATACCTGTCACTCTGGCCAGGTAAGAAAGTACTATTTAAGGGAGTTACAAAAATTTGGATTCCAAAGAAACACAGGTAAATGATGCTACCCAAAATGAAAGTTCATGGAAACAATGATGTTTTAGTGGCTATTTAGGAGAGAAGAAAGAGGGATCAGAAAAATGCAAGGCAGAAGGTAGCAGCAAAGAAGCATCAGACAGATACAATTCATCATCAGTGAACTGCTGTTCAGTGCTCATGTGAGCAATTCAATCTATTCATGATAAATTATCTTCACATTACAAACACAATGCAGGAACAACCATACTGTGGCAGGCCAAAGGCACATTTGATCCAGTAACCTGTCTCTGACACTGTATAGTACCCATGTCTACAAAGGAGTACAAGAACAGAAAAAGCATGCAGGGACACTTTCCTGACATGCTCGTGTAGCCTCAGGGGGTTTGTGCCACACCAATTTCCTGAAGTATAATTCTTCAGGCTTAACAGATGTGCATGGATTTTTATCCTACTGATTTATCTAATTGTTTTTTGAATCCATGTAAAATTTGGCATCTACAAGATCTCATGTTAACATGTTCCACAATTTAGCTCTCTTTTTTTTTTTTGGTGGAAAAAATACCTCATTTTGTTTTGTTTTCAACTAGACACTTGAAAATTTCACATGATCCTCCCTTCTTCTGATACTGTGAGAAATACTGTAAACAGAAGTGAAGATGAAATTATGCCTCTCCTTTATGTCATTTGTGATTTTATAGGCTACTCTTGAATCCACTGTCAGTCATGGCCTTTTCCAGATAAATTGTCCCAATCTTTTTTGTCTTAATACAAGAGCAGTTACATACCTTTGATCACTCTTAAGATGGGCACCTGAACTACAGAAAACACTCAAAATGCAGATAACCAGGTTTACTTCTCATTTTCTCTTTTTCCTCTTTCTTGTCATCATAATCCTGATGTTCTGTTTCCTGATTTGACTGCTCTTTTTTTTTCTTTCACCCCCACTAAACTGAAACGATATTTTTACAGACTAATTCCAAGATTTCTCTCCTGAAAGATAATGGGTCATTCACAACTCACCAATGTTTCCATATTTTTTTTTCCATTTGCATCCGTTTATATTTACAGACATTATTATATGTCATTTTGACAACTCAGTTTCATACTCTTTCTGCAACTCTTTGCAGATAGCTCTAGTTTCGTTGAATTACTTAACACAATACCCTGAAGGATTTAGTCTCATCAGCAAACCTTGTCCCTTTTCTATTTGCCTCCATTTCCATATCATTTTCTCAGTTGCAGACTCTCTCTTCTGTTTCTTAAATTTTAACCGATTAATTAAAAGGAGAAGGAAAAGAAAGAGAAAGGAGAAATGTTACCTGAATTGCGGAGGATGTTTGGTACATCCTCTTGTGCGAAGTCAAAACAATGAATTCTACCGGCTATATGTTAAAAAGAGATATTTTTATTAATAGCCAAACTGGCCCTGAAATTGCAAATAAAAATCAGAAAAAGGACACCAAAACTACAGAACTTCCCCCCAAACTTGCAGCTTTTCTTGCTGCAACACCCCCAGAAAGTGAACTTGCCATTAGTAAATGTGGTATACTGGTGCTATTTAACATCTTTGGTGGTGACATGGACAGCAGGATCAAGTACCCCATCAGCAAGTTTGCCAATGACACCAAGCTGTGTGGTACAGTCGACACTCTGGAGGGAAGGGATGCCATCCACAGGGACCTGGACAGGCCTGAGAGGTGGGCCAGTGCGAACATCATGAGGTTCAACAAGGCCAAGGGCAAGGTCCTGCATCTGGGCCGGGGCAATCCTAAGCACAAATACAGGCTGGGTGGAGAATGGATGGAGAACAGCTCTGAGGAGAAGGACCTGGGGGTGTTGGCTGATGAGAAGCTCAACATGAGCTGACAATGTGCGCTTGCAGCCCAGAAAGCCAACTATATCCTGGGCTGCATCAAAGGCAGTGTGGCCAGCAGGACAAGGGAGGTTTCCCTGCCCATGGCAGGGGGGTTGGAACTAGATGATCCTTAAGGGTCCCTTCCAACCAAAACCATTCTGTGATTTTATGATACAGATATATTTTTGCAGTATTGTCATGTATTACCTCAATCTAATTTCAGTTCCTTATGTAACCCTCCAGAAGTAATAATGCAATGGACACTCACAGCTTTATCTTTCTTTACCTGTACATCTTCAATTAACTGTATTGATCCATCAATAAGAACATAAATTTTCTACTTTCTCAATATTTCATTTTCATAAAAGAGGACATTATTCATTTCTATGCTAGATTTTTCCTTAATACAAAGCATTCTGTGAACACAAGACAGCACAGGTAAACTTCTAAAGTTCTAACGAGTATGTTTTTAACAGCTATGAGAGAATTTGGTAATTTAAACACTTTGACTCCAAAGAGTTACCAAAGTTCTAGAGATCCACAAGGCGAATATGAGCTTCAACACCTGGGGCCCTAGAGGCAGATTAGGTTTGTAAAACAGCCACAAAACCCTGCAATTAAGCATGTTCCATTCATTTTGTTGCTGTGCAGATCAGCACAGCATTTGTTCTCTTTGCTGCGGGCTCATGAGTAGAATTTTTGCAGATGACTGAAGAGGTTTCACTCATGCAGATTATTCAAGCCAGAACTGAATAACCTCTCATTTAAGCCACAGAAATATGAGGAACTAACGTCCAGAAAGAAAGAAAAAAAAAAGGCTCTATAAAACCAAATGGTGAATTTTGAAAGAAGTACCTTGTATAATTACATAATTCTATGAAGAACGAAGGGCAGAAACCCATAGTTTGATACACTCTGAAAGGTTTCCTTTTATAACACTGGTCTGCATAAAAAGGATAGGGTGAAGGTAGGTAGAAACTGGGTTTTCTATTTAACAGAAAGCTGGGATCCTGAGAATTTTTTTCCTTCTGAAGTGGAATGAGAACAAATGATTTGAAAACTTTCTGTGGTAAAGCATGTGGAAAGCAATCCTTATCCAATAAAAAGGTATAATTTTGACAAATCAGTGTTTAAATTTGATGTTGATCTTCTACAGTTTTCAAAGGTTTTTTTTTTTTTTGTTTGTTTTTTGGGGGGGGGCAGGATGTAATATAAGAACTTCTGAAATATTTGTCAGGAAAATTATCTGAGATTGGTTTCAGTCACAAAACCAAATTCACTCAGAAGTAAGAAAGTAACTGTAGGAAAATATTTCAGTAAGGCTGCCTTACAGGACTGGAAATACAGTTCTGGAAAGCTATCAAAATTCTGATGTAAGTGAAGGAGAAACCTCTGGACAAGAATAAGGTCAGTGTTGTAGAAGTTTCCTAATAGAAAACAACTATTACACAGATTTTGTGTGCACACATGTAACGTGTGTTTATACACACAAAATATTAGGGTAAGAATTTGTCATTTGTTAAATTATTTCAGAGGACAGGTTGTTTAGGGCTTCATTATCTGGGACTACAACAAATTAATGGGAGAAGCCAAAATAATGAACCTTATACATAGAAACTCGTGGCTGCAATGACTTGTATCCATTTTGTAGAAGGAGAAAAAAAACTACTAGGATTTTTTGTAGAAATGGAAAGATGAAGGCACAGGAGGCTCTCTCAGTCATAAACTCATTTCACCTCTCAGAAGAGAGGCTTGATTTAGTTGTCAGGTCTCAGTAGATATAATGTACAGAGAACTAAGATCTTTCTGTAGTAGCACCTTTCCCTGCTGCTCATTTCCTCATGTTTATCCTTGTGCCATTTTGCCACCTCCTCAGATGCACAAACTTAACTGTGTGTGGGCTGTGCTGTAAAGCCGATTGCTGGAATGAGCTGGGTTTAAAAATGCCCCCCAAAAAGCATGAGAGTAGGAAGTAATTGTTGTACATGCTAAGGGGTGGAAAGCATTTAAACTGGCATCACCATAAAGGAGTACAGATCTCATAATTACACTCTGAGAAAGAAACATTAAAGAAGTCGTGAAAGAAGATGAAGGGAAACTCAGCAACAGAACACCTGACAAGCACAAAAACACTGAGGAAAAGGCTGAAGGGGAAATGTTCATATGTGCAAGGCTAATTGGAACTGGGAATAAACACATCTCCTGCTCTTTCATTTCCACCCATTCAGGGAAACAGCACTTTTACACTTTTTTACACAATAAGCACTTTGTGAACGTGTCATTTGTTCCTGTCCTAAGAGGCAAGAAAAACGTTACAGCCTGGGAATTATTCAAGAACAGTTTGTTTCCAAAGCTTCTTCCAGCTAGTTCCCTAGCAGCTCACCTCTCGAGTCCTCACAGTCCCTTCAGCAGCAGCCATGGTGGCAGCATAAGGCCCCTCCCTGTAAGCTGCTTCCAGAAGCTTCCAGCAGCCTGCCACACAGCTCTGCTGACTAGGGCCAACACCCTCCCCACACCAGAAGAGAAAACATCCACACAACTGCTGAACCAAAGCCTCTAAGGGTCTTTTTAAATGAGGTTAGTTGCTACTGGAGGAGCAGCTGTGGATCATGCAGGTGATCAGGTGACTCCACCTAGTGCTTCATCACCTGGGCCACGTGAATCCTGAGTTTCCATCAAAAGCAACCCACTCTTTGACCTTTTCAGGGAAATGTTTTTGACTGACTAGTGAAAAGGAGACAGTGAGGCAACTATGTTGTTGCAGGTGGAAAGGTGACTTTCCCAATCTCTGAATTCCAACCTGACTACTTCAAATACTGCCAGCTCTGAGCCAGGCCAGCTCAAAGCATTTCGGAGCCAGTGGCTCTCTGTAAAAGGTTCAACACTCACATGACGGTATAAAACCCCAACGCAGCTCCCCAGTCTAAATTAAATTAGAATTTAAGATGATTCCACGGAAGTACACAGCAACGCAGCCGAAAATTTTCACGTAGCTCCCCCTGGTGGCCCCGGTATCTGCTGGCAGGTACACGGGCTTCAGCAAACAAACCTCCAGGCATGCAGGTAAATCAGACACTAGTGACCAGTGTAAATACACAAATGGATTTTGGGGATATTTCTCAAGATCTTTTAACAAATACCTCATTTGAGATCGTGAATTGCACACCAAATTACTCCACATCAAGTCCTGTCATTTTTTTCTGCAAACTGTCACATGGTTGAAGAAGATGCTTAAGCAGGTAGAAATGTGCTTAAATTAGCTTGGAAGAGGGATTACAGCAGCTGCAGAATTTCTTCGCTAGACTAAGCAAGTCTTCTAAAAGATGCTTTAATATGCCAAGACTAATACTATAGGTGAAAAACTGAGAACAAATAGGGGCCATAAAAGCCAGATTCTGATGGGTTAGTCTTGAAATGGCATGCTAGTGCTGTCAGAGCTAGTAAGAACAACCTGAACAGTAGAAGTTAACAGCCAAAGGAAGCCAGGACACAGCAGCCAGAGAGATGGAGACGAAGGTTTGGTGATGTCATCCAAGGAGATGGCACAGAGACATACATGATAGTCAGTTTAGCGAAGTGGACTCCACTTGTCAGCTTTGTAACCAAACAAACCAGAAGGGCAGCAGCTAGAATAGTCTGTACACTGAAGTCTAGCAAGGAAACTAATTCAATGAAGCCTTGCCTGTAATGCCTACAGCAGAGGAGATGCTTTTTTTTTTTTTTAAATAACTTCCATGACACAGGCTCTGAAAACAGTGGTACCATATTGTGAGCAATAACAACTGCAAAGTATTTTTGGTTAATAAATGGCAACTGTTCCCTGGAAGTAATTGGCCATGAACTACACACAGATTAACATTATCTCTCTCACAGTTTAACAAATATAACTAGGTGTAGCTGTGATTTTTTTTTTTCTCTTTTTAAATCAGAAAGCATTAACTCTTTGGAATTCTTAGGACAGAACCAACTTCTTAGGATAGAACCAACTCTGGTAAAAGTGAGAGGCTAGAACTTCAGTCAAAATAAGTTTTTAAGGCATGAACTAGCACACAGAAGAAACACAACACCTCAACAAATTAAGATGCTGCCTTTGGTGTTTTCCTACTCTCTCTGAAAACAGCAGCAGTCTGTAAGCTTGCACATTACCACAGAATAGTAAGCCTGCTTATCAGGTCACTCTCCCTAGGATATAGAGAAGTAATGCTCATATCAATGACTTAAACTGAAAGCACAGGGACCAGGACCTGCTCTAAGTGCTAGACATGTGCCTTTCTTCCTCCTAAACTATTTCCTCTCTTCCTGTGTGAAGAGGGCAGAGTAGTTTAACAAAGAAAGCATTTCTCACCTAATTGCGATTTCCCTTTTGTTGTGATGTTTGAAACTAGAATGTGAACGACCAGCTGAGAACATGCCTCCAGTTGTAGCTCCTGCATGAATAGACAGATTCTGACTAAAGTACTGAAATTCAAGGTGCTTGAGGTTATACAGTAGCAAGAAACAAAGCAGAAGAAAGGCTTTCACGGGTTATACTGCAGTTGAGAACATCCTATTTGCCAGGCATTACATGTGGATTGCTCCTTGATTCAAAAACAAGTAACATCTTATGTATAGGAAGATGCCTAAAGAAGAAAGAGGGGGATGCATATGTAAAAGGTTTATTGTAAGAGGCAACCTTTTTATTTAAGATTAATCAGACTATTTGCTATGCAAGTAACATCACTGCATAAGCGTATGAGTATGCAAAGCATACCCATTAACCTTTGTAAAAGAAAACTTGTCAAAACACTTAAAATGTGCATATAAGGAGACACAAAGACGTTATAGAAAAAGGTACCCATTTATTCAAGGTATGACAAGTATATTTACAATATTAATTTGCACAGAATAAGAACCATCCTTATGATTTTTGAAGCAGCAGTTATAAATTACATTTAAAAAGGGAAAAGTTCAAAACTTGTTTCTGTTAGAGATTTTTACAGTGACAGAAACATTTAAGGCTAAGTAGTTTTGACTGTTGCTGCCACCCACGTTTATCTTGACAAAACCGTCTGAAAGACAACGTTACCTTGAGAGATAAAGACAAAACTAAATTCAACATACAATTTTGTTCCCTCAGATGCTTCTCACAACAATTCACATCTGACAAAAACTGACTTTTTAAAAAATAAATAATGAATTAAATAGAGGCAAGATGAGCTGCCTACAGAGGGCTAGAAGATCATACACAGTGCCTTCATTGCCTCTGAAGGATATGAGATTTCTTGTCGGTGAGTGTACTTCAGCTTACCAAGTGATTTGCTTTCAGTCAGAGTTCCAGAGTCATGTGGTACAATCCACCTCTCCCATTAGATTATTTCTCAAAAGACAGGAAGAAAAATCTTCAGGTAGCTGACTTCTAATGTAAATACTGCTTTAAACAGTACTTGATTCCCACAGTAAGGACCACTGCTCTACCAAAGCAGATACGATGAGTTCGCCAAACAGTTGTAGTGTTATTTCTAGTCATTTAACACTCAACAGATCTGCAGGAGCAGTTAAAATTGGTTCATCTCTGAGGTAGGAGCCACAAGTCATATTTACTCCTGTCTGTAAACTGTAACAGACAAATGCTATCAGGCAAATATAGCCAACTTTTCATATACACATTCATAAAACCTGATTTTTTTTCAGATGTTCTTCATTATAAATGTCATGGCATTTTTTCCCCCACTGAACTATTTTGTGCCTGTTTGAGAAGAAAGAAAATTAAGTATGGAAGCTAGAAATAGAATCACAGAATCGTCTAGGTTGGAAGAGACCTCCAAGATCATCTAGTCCAACCTCAGACCTAACACTAACAAGTCCTCCACTAAACCGTATCACTAAGGGCTACATCTAAACATCTTTTAAAGACCTCCAGGGATGGCGACTCAACCACCTCCCTGGGCAGCCCATTCCAATGCCTAATTTATGCCTAAATAGTAGGCTGCAGGCATTAATGCAGTTGTAGTGAAAAAAACTTATGCCTTATACAAATAAACTTTGTAGCAACTTCCAGAATGGTTAGTATGCGAGGATTCTTCTTACAAGTTGTTTTGAAAAAATACCAATTTTAACTGTATAATAAAAAAATCTGTCAGACCTTTAAGACTGCATAGCTACTTGAAACACTACCATTGCATTTAATTAAGTTTTTAGCATTATACTTAAGGAAAAAAAAGTTAAGAACAACAGAAAACCACAGAACCTTCACAAATACAACTTTTTTTTTTTAAGGTGAGGACGCTATGAAACTAAATCTATTGGAAGTGCACAATGTTTAACATTCCAGTAGAAGCAGAAATTTGACCTTCGCATTATTAGGGGACATTTATTCCAGGTTAAATAAGAATCTCTAACAGCTAAATTGTTGTTATGATTGAGAAAAGTTTTAAATTATTTGAAGATAACCCAAGTAACTATTTATGAAACACACTGAGATTGGCACTTGATCTCTAGTTGGCCTGTTAGCACAATTTACTCCCAATGGACTCACATACACAGAATTTTAAGTTTTCCTTTTATTACTGTAAAAAATAAAAGTCAATTTGTAGTTCCAGAATAAACAAAGAAACCTTAGCTTCAAACCATTTAAAAACAAATGTTCATATTTTGATAAGATACATTTCAAGAGGTTCATGTCAGCACCTTAACCAAATGCATGTTTTGTGAACCAAATATATTTCAAAGTTTTCTTGTTAGTGAGAAGGGGCTACATTCTCACCCAGATGCAGACATAATACGAGGAGAACAAACTGGAAGAAGCGTAAGTCAGTTTCCAGAGTTCCCTGCTGAACTCTACACATTCAGAACCAACATTTAAGACTGCAGTTATTAAAGATTGACCTTTTGCATATTCCAAAAAGGAAGGCAAATACAATCAACTTACATTTGGCTTTGAAACATTAAAGATAATGTTTTATTTCAGCCACGTATTTACAAAAGTGTTTACAACAGAACTGTGTAGGGTTTCCTTTTTTGTCACAATACACTTAAAGATGAATAGTCATCTTAACTTTCATGCAAAAGACGCATCTCTTGTTACACAAGAAGTTTTCTGGTTGTTTTTTTTTTTTTTTTGCACACTGAGGGTAGCAAGCAGAGGGTTGGATAAGTTGGGATCACCCTTAAAAACGGAGGCCTGTTTGCTCTACTGCACCTTGACAATAAGGAGGTAAAGTACAGGCACCTTTAAATCCAAAAAGGTTCATTGCCTCTAGCATGTTTTCCAAAAATCAACAAAAATAGTCTTGAACAGTTGTAACATGTTATTCCATGACTTTCACCTCTTCAGTTTACTTCCTGAACTCTGGAGTTACTTTTCCTAGAAGCATACTTGCTGAGCTTCTTTTCTAATGTATATTGTTGACTATACATTTTAAATTAAACTGTTACATAAAGAATGTTACAAGCTTTTCCTTTGCACACAACTTACTCTTTGTGCTGAGTATTCTTCAAAAGGATTTTATAAATAATACAGTAAGTTTAGAATCAGTCTTCTGCTGTCTTGTCATTATACCATGTTGTTGCTTTCTCCAACTTTATCTACAAGCTGCAGAAAAGGAGAAAATAGAAAAGTTTTAGGCTGCATTACATTTATGTACAGTGTAATTACTCTCAAATATAACTTGCTATTTGCACAGTTAATATGCGACTGAAAATGAGAGTCAAATAATACTCACCAAGATTTCATGATTTAAGTTTGTGAAAATTAAGTCTTACATTGCAACTGTGTTTCTGCATGACATGTTTTCTCATATAGACATTAACAGTGCAACATGAAGATGCAACAGAATGAAAAAGGAAATAAGAATGCAGATACCACTGCTAGCTTAATGATTAAAACAAAACAATACAGTATCAGCCACACATGCATTAGTAGACCAAGTAAGATATTTCAACTGACCATTACTGTGGATTCTCTTCTGAGCCTACGTAGGCTTTGAATAAAACATTAACAATTATCTTTTTATAACAAGATTTAACCCCATTATGATCAAATTAAATGAGTAGACAAGATCAATTGACAAGTGAAGCATTCAATTGATCACAAAATGAGCCAGAACTTGGCCTAAACTGTAGGATTGGAACAGATGATCTTAAACACTAATTTTTAAAAAACGGACTATATACATCTGAGTTATACCCGCTATTAATTTTTAAGTAGTAGCTATTAAAACTGTAGCTTTGAAAACTAGGGTTAAAAACATTTATGGCAAAATACATACAGAAATTAGCACAGTAAAAGTAGTTGACCAAAACACCCTACCTAGGTTAGCATCTTTCTGGCACCTGTTAACTGTCTTCAAAGCCCTGACTACTTAAATCAAGAAAATGGAAAACCGCATTTGAAAAAAGTACAAAGCTTAGTAAATAGCAAGAATTAATCTGGTACAAGGGACCTGCGTAAATATTGTACTTGATGAATGAGTATGGATCATAAGAGTTTCTGGATTCACCATACATGTTATGTGTTAACAGTGAACAATCCTCTTTGCTTTCACAGGCCACCTTTCATAGATATATCCAAATACTGCACAAAGGAAAACAGTGCCCTTCTCATTTGACAGGCAGGAGATCAGGCACAGAACAGTGGCACAATTTGCCTCTTTGTGGTCACCTCAGGCCAACAGTGGGGCAGGAATCAGAACCCTGGCATTCTGAGTCACAATTCAGCGCTCTTTCTACTGTACAATGCTTAAGCAGGGGCAACTTCCACAACGGTATCTTTTTGTTCCTTTTACATTTAAAATCCTCTCACTGGGAATGAAGTTCATCTGTATGGTGCAAGGGAATGAAGTTCATCTGTATGGTGCAAGACCTATACAGGAATACAACTTTGGAGCAGTGAATTTGAATATATCTGCTTTAATTCCAATGCATTTCTACTATTGCAATAACAATGGAATAACAATAATTACAAAAAAACAGTAAAAGCTTCAAATTTTACATCGAGTACCAAACACTTACCGAGCTTATACCAGGTAAATTCAAGAGAGAACCAAGGACTGGAACTCTTCTAATAAAGCCAACCACCACAGGAAAGAAACCCCTTTAGGTAAGATATCAGAAGATTATTATTAGTTTTTATAATTAGACTGTTCCTACGTTGCTGTGAAATGAAGAAATAGAAGTTAACTTTAAAACCAAGATTAAAGTCCTGTAGCTTCTTCACTGAAAGTTATTTTACCAAATAAATGAACACATTCAGCAGAGAAAGGAAAAAACCACAAAAAGCTTTTTTACATGGACATAAACATTTTCTTCATAACTCTGAGTCAGTTCTTCAAAAAAAAGTAACTAAGAAGTGAATATCCAACTTAATTAACAGAACTGATGCTCCCAACTAATAACACATTCTTGCAATACCCAATGTAAAAACACTTTAAGTTAATTCCGAGTAATTCCCTTTGAAACTATATATAGCAATCTTCATATTTACTGAAGAAAATTAAGCATGACACAGTTGAACATTCACTTCTTTGACAAATTCACATAAAGTCAGAAATTTGAATAATGAGCCAGGGTCGCTGCCTAGGATAGCTGCTATGGTCTAACATCCACTTTGTATCTGAAGCAGTAAAAAGAAATTTCTGTGGCAGTGTCTCAGCTGTTTGCAGTCAACTGTTGCAATTCAGCTGCTGTTGGCATTCTGAGTTGAGCTATACATTCTCTGCATAGAATAAGGATTAACACATAGTGAAACCTCAGATGCATCAGAACAGCGAGATTTCACTATTCACCATCCTCTTACTGATAAGAACTTTTTGCTGGGCATATCTTAAATACACCAGCAACGTGTCCTTGTGATTTTCTTATTATTCCAAAAAAGAGACCAGATCATTTCACTGATCCAGTAAATCATGATATGCAGGGCACATGAACCGCTTGTAAGACACTTAAACAGTTGGTATAGCCAAGAATAAGAAATAGTCATTATGGGTAGGATAGTATTTTTAGCCATAACTTTGGATGTCTAATCTGAACAAGGCTCCAAAAGCAGTTTGGAGTATAACAAGAAACTGTACTGTAATAGCCTTCTCCAGTGAATAAGATTTAAGCGCATGAAGGTATGGTGAAGGAATAAACCTCTGATAGGAAACTTGTGGCAGTATCTTAAATAAAAAAGGGAAAGACGTTCCAGATTTAAATCAGTAAAAGAGCAGTCGTGGCTCTCTCACTTTGGTGAGATGATACATGCTAAATAAATGAAATCATTGCCATCATGTCACCTCTTTCGTATTTTTGGTCACCAGTACCTAACCTTTGTTTTGTGCACAACAGGGGCTCTGCTATTACTTCTACAGGGTATGTGAAAGATGATTGTGTAAAAGTAGTCCAGCTATACAAAATGACAACCTACACGCAAAAATTCTTCAGCGACCAGAACACCTAGTGGAACTGTTTTTAGAGGTCTACAAATCATAAGACTGAATAAAGGATAATACAGTATCACCCAAATACACCTTAGCTGAAGTAGTTAGTAGAACAGCTAAATTGCTCCTGATAAATACGAAGGTTTTTCATATGAAAATCCTGGCAAGCTATGTAACTGAAGTCATTAGGACATGCAGAAATTCCCACCCTCACAACAGGCTGATACAACAAATCCAAAACTGCATATGCTGATCTTGTATTCCTTGGGCCTAAGGGAATTATGTACTTCAGAGACCAGTGATAACCATGAAGATTTCCTGGTATGCAAACAAGCTGGGTGATCCTGAGGAATTGTGTAAAATGGTACATGAGGAAAGGAAACATTTTTTCCTTCTTCAAAAAGGAAAAAGTTGCCAAAAAGGTGACTGTGGTTGAAATTAATGAGTCAAGCAAAACAAAACACCTTTGTTTGAAGTAGTAGCTAGCTAACATTGTAGCAAGAGATTAAGATTCTGACAACTATTAAGCACTAGAAGAGATTGTCTAGATACATTTTTAAGTTAAAACAGGTGAGAAGCATTCACCTGGAATTATTTATCCATTGTTGACACTCTTCTGGATAAGAGATAGTCCTACTGACTTAAGGAAAACTACTGACCTTCTTTAATCCCTTCAACATTATTTTACCCTGATAGCCCCTAGCTAGCACAAACAGATAATACATGAATAATCATATTTGCTTAGACATAGCAATTTACAATTCTGTTTGGAAAGATACTCTACTCCACTTGGTACTGGCTGATTAAACCCGGGTGACATGTGCAAGAAGTGACAACGTATTCAGTGAAAGTGATTTTCAGAACATTTGCAGTAATGTTGAGTTCAGAATAATGCAGTGTAAAACAATAAGAAACGTGTTAAAACTGCAAGACAAATTTTCAGAAATCTGAATGTTCAATAGGAAACAAGGTAAATACTCGAGATATCTAAAGAGTTTAAATGTCAGATTAACATACCATTTTACTAAGTAGAAGAAAAGAGTAGTATGAAAGCAATGTTTTGATTTTAGGTACAAGCGAGTTATTTAGCCAGCAGCTGAACACTGAAAAAAATTCAGTGGGCCTTGTATTAGATTAATAAGTATTAACTGAACCGTCTTCTTCTGAATAGAAGTCCAAGAACCAATAAAAGCCTCCCTTCTTTCTTATTAGCACACTTTCTACTTTGTTTTCCAGAGTATGGAGCTTCAACCATGGAAGTGTAAATAAAAATATATACACATTGTAAGGGATTCACCCTTACAATCACATTTAAGTGCAATGACATGTTGTATGACATGTTGTGCCAGATGCACCATATTTCTTCTAACATGTATAAAGACATAACACATATAAAGATTGCTGTTCAAGAACAAGAAAATTCATAATTAACGCATTTTGGACAACAGTAACTAAAACCAGCACCTTGTACATTCTAACTATCCTAGGGCACAAGTGTGATGAAACATTACACACACCATCTTTCCACAGGGCTACCACAGTAATTAAATAGTAAGGTTACAAAACCAGGATGTCTGTAACCAAGTATTTTGCCTCATTTATCAAAGAGAAGAGCAAACTCTCCACCAAAAAAAAAACCAAAACCAAAAACCACCCTAGGTATTTAAGTTGCCTATAAGAAGAAAATACTTACTCTTAGCACTGCTAACAATTTGGGCTCCCAAATAGTTTGAAGCTGTACAATTATTTGATTAGATATAAGCAACGTTACCAAAATCATTTTGGTATCTGCCTCACAAACATCAGCAGATTTGAGTCCTGAATAACACCAAATTTTTGCCTCTTGCAAATGTAAGCCAACAACTTTAAATGAAAATCCTTCAAAAGTTAGCATTCAAATAATGTTATTTTGCCAGTTGCAATACAGCACCACTAAACAAATACATTTATTTTTTCACATACCAATACAGAAAGCAATTTGGAAAGAAGTCTTACCTGAATAATAGGAAGAACCCATAAATTTCAAGGATCATTCCTATCAAAGGCCAACCAATGAGAACTATGAGCACACCACCCAGGAAAAAGCCTGTTGCTTTCATTTTGTGTTTTTGGAAGAAGAATCTAAATGTTCTTTCTAAACCGATAACAAAAGCCAAGCCAGCCACAAATAAAACCTAGAAGAGAAAAACCAACCAAATAAAGAAAACAGCTAACTATATTCCTAAGTTTAGAATGCATATATGTTCTAAAATATTAGATTGCATTTTTGCACAACTTATTTTAATACCAAGATTGATAATGAGAGAGAATTTGGCAGCGTTTTCTTTTGTAAACTCCATCTTAAAGCACCGTACCTGGCATTCTAAATTTTTCACCTATCTGCTTAAAAAAATAGCAAGAAGTGTACCTTTGTGGTCTCTGACAAACAGTCAAGTCAGAAGACCTGGTGACAATAGTTGTCTTTCCTGTAACATAAGTACCCTCGTTATCCACAATTGGTGCTGAAGCTTAGTTTTAGGAATCTTAGCTGTCAATGGTACTGGGAACAGACATGCCACAAAAGCACCTCTGTTCTGCAGCATGGCCACCTTCAAAAGCTCATGCTGATCAGTGGAAAGGCAAAACAGGAAAAAAGCTGTACAGTATTATCAGTTACCTTCCTTAGCTTTAACTACTTACTAGATCCAATACAGGCTGAACACTATCATGCTACTCCAGACTATTTAAAGCCACTTTCAGCATCTTTCAGCAACAGGGAAGTTACTCCATCCTGTAAGCATAAACCTGGCCAACGTTTTTGCTGAAAAGGGATAGTATCTCAGATTTTACTCAAGATTAACATAAACCTGAACTTCATCCATTAATGTTATTTAAGAAACTTTCTTACCACTTTTTTAAAAACTCTCTACAGATACAGTACCTTTCCTTGCATTATCTTTGGCTACCACAGAGCCTTTCATTGTCTCTTCCTACCTATTCATCATTTGCCCTAAACTGGATCTCATATTTCCACCTTCCATTAAGAAAAAATATGCGTTATTTTATTTCTTACTCTTTCACACAATGCACCCAAATTCAAATGCATACTTTTGAATTTTCCTCCAGGAAATCTGAGTGTTTGATGCTGCTGCCACAGAAAGAAACTGATCAGTTTTGACCACAGACTTTTAGGTATCAGCAAAAGAGGACGCAAGTGTCTTTCAGGCTGTGTGCTTTGACTGGCTGGCAAAGCTAGGAACAGCAGAGGCACAGCAATATCTGATTCAGGAAACACCATGTTATTTTTCATTTGTTTTGCATTGGGAATTTTATGCATCAGCACTAGGATTTTTTTTTTAATCCTGCTTAAGCAAAACTTCCATTTGGTAAAGACTGAAGATATTACAGCTCTCTACTACAGCTCACTACTATGAAAGGCAATTGGCTCTTCTAAGCCCAGATCAAGAATTCATGCTTCTCTCTTCCCTGATAAGGCACAGCAAAACAACGCTTAACAGAACACGTTAGTATTGTTATCCAAATGGATACTTAACTTTGACAGTTACAAGATCACAAAAAAAAAGAAACGTCTTAGTAATGACAGCCAACCTAAAAATCTTATTTGCATCAGCATAACAACTGTAAAACAAGGTGCTGCTTGTCTGAACAACATATCAAAGGCCTGACCTGGAGGTATGATGTTTAGATTGATATGAGCTGCTCTAACTTTTATCAGGAAAAATGATTCACTCAAATCATGAGCATAACTCCTTTACACCAAGTTGCCACAGTATTTTTGTGACCTAGTTTTAGTTTAATATATTAAATTGAAAAGAGAACAATATATCATATACTTAATTATGAGCAGTGCAGAATCTAAGACTGAAGAGTACACACTTACATTTCCAATAGCCAGAAGGGCTTTGTCAAAGAAGAGTATCATTCCAAAGAAAAGGAAAAACACTCCAAAGCCTGTTAAACCCATTCCAATCTCTGCAAAAAGAAACAAGATCAAGTATGTAACAGAACATGGCACCAGAAGAACTCATGCATAAAAATTGTGAGAAACTGCAACATCTAATAAAGACATTTTAAATTCACAGACAAACTCACGGACTATTTCATGACTACTTAAACTTTCCTGAGTGTACAAACAAAGCAGTCTTGTATATAGGTTATTTCAATACCAGCTAGAGAAAGACTAGCTGGTGGAAGCTGCTTATCATAAAAAGGATGTATTTGAAACTATATACTGAAACCGAGTGCAACAAAAGCATGTATGCATATACACATATGGCAAAGATCCCTTTTGATTTACTGCTAGCATAGAGAAAAGGATTTTATGAACAAATGAAACCTTGATTTCCATTTGCAACTCTTACCCCATTTTGTTTGTTGCAGTAACACAAGTAACCCATCCTTCCCACCCCCCTGAGGCCTCACATGGCACTTCCACCCAACTTCTGGATTAAACACCATTCCAGACAAATGCTGTAGGCCCCTTCCAAATTGCATGTGCTGACTGCTGTTGAATATTAACTTGGGTTCCCTGCCAGTTGTCACAAAACTTGCAGATACTCTGAGTTCTGCCTGTCTGAAAAGGTTGGTCAAGAAACACTGGGTAGGCAAAGAGTAGGACAGAAGCTTTGCTTGTCTGGGAAACCAGGCTAGTGTCAAGCTATGATTAAAGATACCATTTAGCAATAGCCTCCAAGGCATTTTGAAGAACATACATACAAACACATCCTACTATTAAGATTAAATTTTTAAGGCCTTCCTCTGACTCTCACACAGACTGAATGCAGAGGAAGAGGAACAGCAGCAACCTGGCTGCAAAAGCCTTTGCATTTATCCATGCGCTCACCGTTACGTTACCACTGTCCTTATGACTAGAGGATTTAGAAACCTACAGGATACATGAACAACAGCATTATTATAGATGGGTTGGCAATCCAGCATACATTGGAGATACCAGTACTTTTGTATGGCCTAACCCAAAACCTTCACCACTCCTCTTAGCCAAATTAAAGCCAGAACAGTTATCTGCAGGTATTTTTTTTTTGCCCTTTTAACTGCAATGTTGAGTTACTTGATTATTTATTGTTGCTTGAAGAGCTTAGCAGAAAAGTAGTATCATAGTGCCTATTTCAGACTTGTATATAACAAAAAACTTTATTTGTAGCAAATAAATTCAGAACAGCTCAGAGTACAAAAACATTAAAATTCCCCAACTTCCCTAAGGGCTTGTCTTTCAGCAAGGCTGCAGACCACAGTGTTAAATCTGTAATTGTACAATATTGTCTACCACATTAAACCTATGCTACGAACATTTTAACCACTCAGGATTAAAACTGCTACATAACCCATTACAATTAAGCAGACAATATTTATGATGAAGCATAGATGAATTGCAAGTTGTATTTTCAATGAAACCGCTGACTGAAACTAATACAACAATTGCTGTCTGCCCTTTTCTCTAGTGCTCTTTACTTCAGAAGAAGGAGAAACAATCTGGGAGGAAAATACTTGGAGGCAGGGCTCCAAAAGAGTTACCAGCTGCCAGTAAGACAGATTTGCAACCCTTAGAAGTGACTATTCATTCCTCCTTCAGAAACAGCACAAAGAAGGGATCTAGCAAGAAGCAGAGGCTGACTCCCAACAGCTGCTGCACTTACTACTCTACACTCTCCGGTATTCACCTACTGCTACAACAGACTCAGATTCTCTTCAGAAGCCAACCATATTCTCTGGTTAGCAGAGGGGAAAAAAAAGAACGGAAAAGAGCCCACCATTATCATGCCAAAAATTACTGCTGAAAGCAGATGAGATATTGGCAGAGGGAAGTACTTCTGGACTCATCTCAAATAGATGTTACTGATCAGATTCATATTACAACTCAGATCCAGCCCCCCCAAGAATATAAAGTTAAGTATGACTAGCATTGCTATTGTGTACATCATCTTTGCAAACAATAAAGAAGGAAGTATTATAGAGGGTGTGAGCTGGTTTTGAATGCCTTCTCCCTCCCACACCAGAATATTACTATATTACTCAAATACAACTTCTAGAAATACAACTAGAATACATTCTAGAATACAACTTCTAGAAAACTCAAATACAACTTCTCCGTCTAGAACGGAGAAACACACACTAACCACATGATGTTCTGATTTTTATTTTTTTTAAACAACTGATTTCCTGAGAGGTGGGAGCAATGCTTTCTCAATGCTTCTGTGAAAATTCCATGAGCTGTGAGAATATTGCAGCACTACATCAAAATCACTTAGCAAATACTAAAACTTAAGATACACTGGTTGTGAAAGTTCAGGGAATACAACAGCACATCCTTTGGTATGAAAACAAGAACAGAATCATGCACTATAGTCCTTCAGAAGCTCTAGATTTTTTATTTTCAAATGTCAACTAATGAAGTGTGCCTCTCCAGCTATTTATCACACGACTCCACTAATGACTCTACAGCTAACTGTTTTTTTCCAAGCAGGAGCGAGTTTCAAAATATCTGAAGATATCTCTAGAACTTCAGAGAAATAATTCAAAAACACTAAACTATACAGTATTTTACCTACTACTCTTGGCTCTGAAAGTTAAAGGCAGTAGAGCCAGCACAAGGAGTTAGGTGAAGGTCCCAAACAAGAAGCTAAGAAAAGTAAAAACAGAGAACAGATCTCTTCATCATGAAGAGATTTTTTGTTTCCTCCAATTAACAGTCTGGACACGATGATAGGTGAATGAACAAAAGCAAAGCCCAAAATGATTTAATGGGTCACAAAACTGAAATTAACACTGAACAGCTAGTACCTATTCAGTAACAAAGCATGAAATCAGCTCAAGAAATTCTTCACCTGGAATCTTGCTAGCCTGCTTTACTGCCCGCCTTCATCCTTTGCCTTAGCTGGCTTTTCAGTATCTTTTCTCAGTACCCAGCTATCAAGATAAATTCAGATATAAACTTTATTTTTTTACAGCTTTTACACATCCTCCTTCAAGTGACATGACAGTGGTTATTGCACAGCCTTATTTCCTTTCACAGCAGCCATACTAAAAAAGGACCATATGCATGATATTAGTTTAAACCAGAGGCCTAACGATCTCCTTTACCTGGCAGTTTACATACCTGTGGACCCTCTTTGATTTCTTTGCATTTTCCCTTTCAGCATCTCTAACCCCCAGTAAAGACATGACCACACTACCATACAAGTTTTTCTTTATTTACTTTAGATTACGTGGCTGACCCTCTCTTTATAACCCCTTCAACGCCACCTGTGAACTTCTGCTTCAACAGGAGCAAGCTGTAAGCGGCACCGTGCAGTCACCGAAGGGGGACCTACAGAAAACCTCTGACGCCCACCCAAGAGGCGCATTAGAAGGGGTCGACCTGCCAGCTACTGCTCGTTCAGCACTCAACTCCCATTCATTCTGCTCTATTCTAACCACTCTCAGAGCCCCACGGGAAGGCTCTCAAAGCCCAACGCAGCACCACAAGGCAAAGGGCACCGGCACCAGTACCGGGCCGGGCCGGCACCGCTCCGCTCCCCCGGCCCGCCCAGCCCCGCCTGCGGCGCCCCAGCGCCGGGCCCCTCTCAGCGCCCCCCGAGCCGGGCGCGGCGCTCACTCTGCGTGTCCGACAGCGAGATCATGGCGGCGGCGGCGGCGGCAGGAGAAGCAAACGGCGGCGGGAGCAAAGTGGCGGCAGCAGCAGCAGCCACGTCCTCCGGAAACACGCAGCCGCTGCGCCTCGCCGCCGGCTGAAAGGAGGCCGGCAGCGGAAGAGGCGGGGCCCGGCAGCCGGTTGGGCCGTTTTGGGGGTGTATTGGGCTCTTTTGGGGCAGTTTTGGGGCTGTTTCGGGGCCGCGGCCGTAAGCACTGAGGCAGCCCCGTCGGGGGCGGCTGGAGGTGAGGGTGGACCCGGGAACGGCTGCTCGGCGTGCTGGTCTGTGACGTGAGTTCGGTTTTAAAAAGAAATAAATCAGATCCTTTAGTCAGGGGTTTATGGGGTGCGCGCCGGGGTTTTGGGGCTGCCTGCAGGTTGTGCCCTGTTGCTCCGTCGCGTGAGTGGCGCTTCCGCGGTTGTAAAGGCGATGGACTAGAGGGAATGGCCTCAAGTTGCGCCAGAGGAGGTTCAGGTTGGAAATTAAAAGACATTTCTTCTCAGAAAGAGCAGTCAGGCACTGGAACGGGTTGCCCAGTGAGGTGGTGGAGTCACCGTCCCTGGGGGTGTTTAAGGAAAGGTTGGACGTAGTGCTTAGGGACATGGTTTAGTGGGTGACATTGGTGGTAGGGGGGTGGTTGGACCAGATGGTACTGGAGGGCTTTTCCAACCCTACTGATTCTATGATGGGCTGGGTTCCCTGAGCACCGTGCCCCTTGCACAGGGGTACCCCAGAGCTCCAAGTCGGGGGCTGGAGGGAAGGGGGTGAGGGAGCTCCCAGCGCCAGGATGCTGAGCCGCAGGGTGACTTATGAAAAGCTCTAATGGCATGATATGGTAGTAACCAGCTGTTTGTACAGTGGGGTTAAACTACCTAAGGGGCATAATGCTTTCACTTGCCTTTTATCCACCTGTGGATCATAAGGTACAAGTTCATCTTTATTCAGTTTCTTAGGAGCTGCGTTTTTGAGGAGTCAAAGGCTGGTTGAGGACTTTGCTGGCAGTGCTGTTATATAATCAATTGGAAGGTATGCTGAGCTACCTCTTTTAGAGGCAGAATCTAAACTAAAGGCTTACAGAGCCTCAGCACCATAGAGGGGAACCTCTATAGGTAAGTTTAATTTGCTTCCCACTCTTTGGATAAGAAAATGGCTTATGAGCTATCAGCCTGGCGGTATTTGTGACTATTGCGTTTATTTGGGGGGAACAGAAGTAGTGTATTGCATTTGCAGTTTGTCAGTTCTGTAGCTACTGATTTTCTTTTTGTCCCTACCTGCTCTGTATTTTGGAAAGGTGAACATTTCCAGATGCTTTTGTGTAAGTGACAGGTGGTGGAAAGACAGGACTGTAACTCAGATTTCATGGGTGACATGGAAACTGCTGAATTATCCTATCGACTTCTGTCTGAAGTGTGGGACTTAGTTTTGCATACAAATTCTTCTGACAAATTTGGTCCTTTATTTGCATAGTCTTTGTTTATGTATGTATTTTTCCGCCATTTGTAGGAACACAGTAAAATAGGTGGGATACAGTAGGATCAGCTTCTAGTGCAGGTCCATTGAATTTGCTCCCTTTCACTTTTTCTGGGTGAGTATCCTCCAGGTATTATGGTGGATACTTTTCTAATGGACAGAATGTAATTGTTCTGATTTTTCTGTAAAGTAGTTGTTGAAGAGAACCAAAAAAAGGTAGGCCTAAGGTAGGTCAATGTCTGGTCTATATTACACCATTCATCTATTAAGAAGGAAGAGAGAGTGTTTTGTAAAATCTAAGTCTTGGTCAAAATTCACATGGTTTCATTGGAAGGCTGGTAAGCTCTGTGTAGCCTTAGGATCTGTTTATGACTTCATATCTATCTCTTTTGCAGAAGGGAAAAAAGTGTGTTGTCATGTAGTTGGGTATATTTATTATGGGCAGATTAAATGAACCTATACTTAACCTGTTATACTAACACCTTATATATTAATGAAAAATTTCTTGCAGTAAATTTGTTCTAAGTTTAGAAAGATTAGTAATGATTTTTTTTTTCATTATTATTAGTGACAGTTTGGTTAAGCAAATTCTCCTGAGGATAGCCTTCTGTAACCTCCAGAGATGGCAGCTGTTGCAGGTAATCCAAAATTAGTATTCAGTATGTTCATTTTGCTGTCTTTTGACTAACAGACTTGATCACATGATGCTATTTATTGTTCTTTATATGAATTTAATGTATGCAGAAAGGAGTGTGTCAGCTCTATGTTGTTACACATTGCCCAGAAGGCCAACTGCATTCTGGGCTGCATCAAAAGAGGAGCGGCCAGCAGGTCAAGGGAGGTGATTGTCCCCCTCTGCTCTGCCCTTGTGAGGCCCCACCTGGAGTGCTGCATCCAGCTCTGGAGCCCCCAGTACAAGAAGGATGCGGAGCTTTTAGAATGGGTCCAGAGGAGGGACACAAAGATGATCAAGGGGCTGGAGAACCTCTCCTACAAAGATAGGCTGGGAGAGCTGGGGATGTTCAGCCTACAGAAGAGAAGGGTGACCTCATCACAGCCTTTCAGTACTTAAAGGGGTCTTATAAAAAGGATGGATAGTGACTCTTTACTTGGGTAGATAATGATAGGACAAGGGGAAATGGTTTTAAACTGAAAGAGGGGAGATTTAGATTAGAGGTTAGAAGGAAATTCTTCTCTCAGAGGGTGGTGAGGCACTGGAACAGGTTGCCCAGAGAGGCTGTGGATGCCCCATCCCTGGAGGTGTTCAAGGCCAGGCTGGATGAGGCCCTGGGCAACTTGATCTGGTGGGTGGCATCCTTGCCCATGGCAGGGGGGTTGCAACTGGGTGATCTTTAAGATCCATTCCAACCTGAGCCATTCTGTGATTCTATACTTCAGATGTGAAGGAAAAGGTCTTCATAAGACAGTAGAATGGTTTGGGTTGGAAGGGACCTTTAAAGATCACCTGGTTCAATCCTCCTGCCTTTTTTTTTTTTTTGAACTGAATAACTTTTTGTTTCTTGGATTAAAAACTAAAATGTAAGTAGGTTTATCTGGCCAAATGACTTGGCTTTCAGTGCTTTGACAGTATGCTTCATATTTTAAGACATTTTCAACTCATTCCTGCTGAATAAAAGTGGGCATTTTGGAAGACAAGTATCCCCATTTTGTGCCATTTATAATGAGGATATCTTTTTCCATATGAATCACTTTTACTCCCATAAGCAAATTATTGTATCTGCTATGTTTGGGCCAAACCTAGTTATTTTCGAGGGAAAAAAAAGAAAAGACATTTCTTATGCTTTTCTAACCTGTCTCGGAAGTGGTGGTATGCGTTAAATGTTAATTACTTCTGTGAACCTGTGGGCCCAAGTTCTGGAACACAGTCCATAATTCACACAGATGCACATAAGGATGTAAAAAGGCAAATCCCTGCCAAGGATTCACTTATGTAAGTCAGCCTTTTGGGGAGTGTTTGCTTCAGCTTTTTCCGATTTAAACAGTGTGTGTTTGTAAAAGCTTTTGTCCTGCATGTTCAAACCTTGACATTTAGCAAATGCTCTGGTACTGCATAAGAAGGGAGATCTGGATGCAAGAAATAGAGCTTTCTGCTATTACCCCTATTTCCATCTTCAGAAGACCTTTGCTTGCTGAGTTTAATGTTGATTCTTACATGTAAATGCTTTCTGCTAAAAATGTGCTAACATTGTGCTCACATTGCAAATGGCTGGATGGCTGGAGTACTGCTTTTGTGCTCATTGAAGCTCTTTCAGCTTTAATATCAGGCAAATGCAATTTGCTTTTCATTGTTCAATATAAATCTGCAGAAAAGAAGATAATGGCAAGCATTTCTCTGGTGAGACACCACTTCTGAGAAACTAGGTAGAGGTGATTTTTTTCTCTATTAGTTATGTTTCATCTCTCTCATATACTGTATCGGAGATGACAACCTAGAGTATATATTTCTTAAATTAATAGGTCATATAAAATCACGTATGTTGTTAAGCCTTGCTAAGTATTTTTACATGGTACGTACAAAGATTAAGATCGTGTAAACTTAACTGGTAGGCCTATCATGCAGTCTTTTTCTCTAGATGCTGTTTATTTTTAATTTCAATTGTTCTTGATCAACACGTGAAATACAATGCCCTTCAAAACTGTGATTAATAGTCACTATTTTGCCTTCATCCTGTTTTCTCTTCAGTGCTAGAGGAGGAATTGCTTTCCATTGAAAATGAGCTGCAGGCAGTGGAGATGCAGATTCAGGAGCTTCTGGATAAACAGCAAGAACTCATTCAGAAGAAGACAATGTTAAAAGGGCTGATAAAGAAGTCCTCAGGAGACTTGGAGGCAGGGGGAAGTAAAGAAACCGAAACCTCAGCTGAAGCGTGGAACAAAAAAGGTTTGGACAGTCAAATTCAAATATTCTGGCACAGAGGTAATCTAATTCAGTATGGGAAAAATGTGTTCATACAGAGTTTTGTTTGGATAATGATATTGTTCCATTTCATTTTGTTCAGCTGAGGGGCCTGCCATCTTAATTACATGGGTTAATATTTGTACTTACCTCCCTGGACATTCCTTAATACTAATCTGAGTTCTTATGGACAGAATTATGACAAGAATGGCCTGTTATAACTACTTTTATTCTTTTCTTGTTGCAAAGTCACAGCTTGATTGGAGTTGCTAAAAGAATCCAAGAGCAAATCTGCATGTATTGCAATACTTATTTTTAGATCAAAAATAATCACGGAATAATTAGTCTGGATATTTTCAGGATTTGTTAATAAGTCTTGCACTCCTGAAGATACTTTGCACTGTCTCTCTGTTTTTTCTTGCTTCAATGGGTGGTTTCTCCTGTGGGTTATTTAGCCCCACCATTTTACCTAATGATGCAAATCAGATGGATGCTGACTGCTGAAAGTCATGGATGCTGACTGCTGAAAGTCATGTAGCATGCATTATTACAGTAGAGTTGGTCCAACTTACAAGTGTCCCATGGTGGTGTGAGGGCTGCTCTTCTTTTGGAAGTTCCATCTTTAAAATTAAATATTAACTGAAGTCCTAGATAGCTGATGGGTCTCGACTGTGTTATTCCTGGCAAATTCAATTTAGATCTTTTTATTATTTTCCTCCTCTTTTACTTCACGTGTAATTTGGAAGTGCATTGTTAGTTCCTGTCTGTATCTATTGTATATAGCTTTGGTGGGTTTTTTTGTTTGGTTGGTTTGGTTTTTGTTTTGTTTTGTTTTTTGTTTTGTTTGTTTTGTTTTTAAATGAAATTGATTTTGTAGCCTAACCCATATTTGTCCAAGTCTGGTAAAACATTAGGCGCATATTGATACTTCATAATTGCAAATCACTGCTTTTGAAGAAATTGATATGTTTTGGGTGTCTTTGTGCCTTGTTCTCTCCTTCTAAGCTTAAAAACCTAACACCTTTTTAATCAGATGCTGCATATTTACATATAGAATAAGAAGTACAGCTAAATTTGGTCTCAGTATAAAGCTTGCTGAAATCATTGGGAAGCTTTTCTTGTTTTCAGAGAACTTTGGAACTTAGCTGTGATCTCTGTAAATTAGGAAGCTATGCCGCCTCAGGTCCCAGAGTTAATTCTTGCATTGCTTGCAGTGGGGACTGGAATTCCCACAGTTTTTCTGTAGCTTTATTTTATTAATAAGAAAATGGTTAATATGCATCCTGGTGCATCTGAAATTCAAGTTTTGAAAGTATTATCTCTTAAAATGGTGCAGTCTGTAACTCTTCTTAGGGAAAAAGAATAAAACTGTTATAAACACATTATTATTTTGGGTGATTGCCCTCCCCCCCTTTTTTTTTTAATGCTTATTATCTCTGGAATATATGGAACAAGTGATAACCCTGCCTTCATTATTCTCTTTGTAATTGCTGCATTTGTGTGAACGAAGCATTTGGGCAATTTAATAGTAAGGCTGCTGTAGGAGTTTTTGTCTTTTTTTTTTATTATTTTCAGAGTGAGTTTCTCATTTCCATTTAATTTTCAACTAGTCAATTGACTAGATCGTTAGCATTTTAAAGTCCTTCATGTACTTATGAGTTCTTAGTATTAGTTCACATTTACATGCATGAAAGCTTTTAGTCTGGAGGTAGATTGTGTTTACATTTTCATAGGGTTTCCAAAGGTATAATTTCTAGAAATCAGTTTATACAGACTCAGTTTGTGTGTGCCCTTATTGAATCTTTGAAAACTTTCACATATTTGAAATTATATCACTTTCAGATCTCGTTATTGTATATGTAAATTACCGTTCCATATGTTTTAAGAAAGTAATTATAAAATGCATTTTTTTTTTCTTAACAGATTTTCCATGGTATGAGAAGATAAAAACTGCACTGCAGAGCAAGTTTAAACTCCAGAAGTTCAGGTCCTTGCAACTTGAAACAGTAAATGCTGTAATGGCAGGAAAGGATGTATTTCTTGTCATGCCTACAGGTGGTGGAAAGAGCCTTTGTTATCAGTTACCAGCTGTCTGTTCTGATGGTATGTAAAGGGAGGAAACATCAAATTGTTTATATATTGTAGTTACTCTCTTCTGTAGCTATTTGAAGAATGCATGTGACGTTGGAGTCTGATATAACAATATATGGGGGTGAGGGAAAGAATGAAGATTTGAGGGAGAGATTTACTGGAAATACTTGTTTTGTTCTTTTTTTTTTTTTTTAAATTTATTTTAAGGAGCAATAGCACCTTTAAAACAGATGTGCCATTTAGATGTGATTTAAATTTAAATAATTTATTTAGGTTCCTGTCATTACTTTAAAAAGTTTCCCTAGTGTTTAAAAACATAACACTTTGTCATTAGTTTTTTCTTTGCCTCTTAATTCTATATACAGCTTGTAAATTATTGAAGTATGGATACCTGTTATTTTTCTGTTCCATTCTGAAGTTTTAGATCCAGATTATTTGGGAGACACTCTGTATATTCATTTGTAAAAACAAGTATTCAGTTGTAGTTTTCAAACTTTATTTTTTTTTTTTTTTTGAAAAATAACCCATCAGTTGCTTGGAAAGATCTAACCTACCAATACCTAGCATTGCTTAGTTATGTGTTACCTCACGACACAGCTGTGAATCTAACTTGCTTTGCTTTGTATATTAGTTCTTATACTTTGTTGCAGCACAATTTTTTGTGGTCTGGATTCTAAGAGAACGTTCATGTCAAAGGCAGTTGATCGAATATATCCGTATGTGACCTATCGCTCTCTTATCTGTCTAGGAGAGGAATCCGCTAGTAAGCGTGAAGTTTAAGCTCCTGTTGCGCAGTTCTTACAGAACAGGATTGATGTAATAGTTTTTTTCATTTGCTTGTTTTTAAATGTATTTGAGATGACAACATTCAAACAATGCTTCAGATGCCACAAATAATTTATTGTTACAGGTTTCACACTCGTTATATGTCCTTTGATATCACTTATGGAAGATCAGCTTATGGTTCTGGAACAGCTTGGCATTTCTGCAACTTTATTAAATGCTTCAAGCAGTAAGGTATGATTAACTGCCCAATTTTGATGCCTTTTTATGAAATACATGCTGGTGTCTTGCCTCTGTTCTTGTTATTTATGAATGCTGAATGAATGGCATGGTTTTAGCAGCTAATGCCATTCTGTCAACAGTATCTTGCCAGATATATGCTGTGGTATGGATAACATGATCGAGTTTAGCATTACAGAATCACAGAGTTGTAGGGGTTGGAAGGGACCTCGAGAGATCATCGGGTCCAACCCCCCTGCCAAAGTAGGTTCCCTAGAGCAGGTTGCCCAGGTAGGTGTCCAGACGGGCCTTGAATATCTCCAGAGAAGGAGACTCCACAACCTCCCTGGGCAGCCTGTTCCAGTGCTGTCACCCTCACCGTGAAGAAGTTCTTTCTCATGTTGGTGTGGAACTTCCTGTGCTCCATTTTTTGACCATTGCCCCTTGTCCTATTCCCACAAACCACTGGAAGGAGGTTGGCCATATCCCTCTGTCTCCCACAGTTAAGATATTTGTAAACATTAATAAGATCTCCTCTCAGTCTTCTCTTCTCAAGGCTGAACAGACCCAGGTCTCTCAGTCTTTCCTCACAGGGCCTGGAGCCATCTTCCCTATATTATCTTTGTTGCCCTCTGCTGGACTCTTTCCCGAAGATCCCTGTCTTTTTTGTGCCAGGGAGCCCATAACTGGACACAGTACTCCAGGTGAGGCCTGACCAGGGCAGAGTAGAGGCGGAGGATCATCTCCCTTGGCCACGCTCCTTTTTATGCATGGCAGGATGCTGTTGGCCTTCTTGGCCACCAGGGCACACTGCTGGCTCATGGAAATTTCTTGTTTTCTTGTTTTAATAACAAGAACACATTTAAGCTAACATCTTTCAGGGAATAAATAGATTTAATGGGGCTATTTAAAGGATGTGAGCTACCTTTGTTTGGTGTTTATTCTGTTTTTACTCAGTTTCTAGATTTGAAAGAAGGTTGGAGGAGGTGATTATTATTATCTAGTAGTGACATGGTGAGGAATGCAGGCTTTTACTTATCTTACTTTGGGATGGTAAACTGATCCTGAGACCAGCAAGCAATGTATTTCCCGGTCTGTTATTAGTCAATTGCTTTTCATAGTGAAATATTTTTTTTCTTGATTGACAGGAGGCCGTAGTCATTAAATTGCACATGAGAGTGTGTTTGGTAGGGAAGTGGCCTGATGCAACTTGCCAAACTTAGAGTGAGCTTTGAGGTAGAGCACCTTGAAAATTCAGTAATAGAAGTTACGGTTGGTACTTGTAGTACCACAGGTTTGTTTAGTATGTTATAGCTTAATGGGAAAATGCAGATAGTACACGCTTAAACAAAGACAAACTTTCAATAGTTTGCTATTTCAAGGTCCTGCAACAAATTTTCCAAGTATAAAAATGAATGTTTTATATGTAGTGATCAGCTGCAAAGACTTACAGTAGCAGTAAATACTATGTAACAGTTTATCAGTCTGTGTTAATCACCCCCCTTTGAATTGTTAATAACCTCTTAAGAATCTTAGCAGTAAGCAACTTCAGTGTGTTGCTCTAGTTTGTTCGCCTTTGATTTCTCCTTTTGTTTTGAACAGGAACACGTGAAGTGGGTTCATACTGAAATGCTAAACAGAAATTCACAACTGAAGCTCATTTATGTGACCCCGGAGAAGATTGCAAAAAGCAAAATGTTCATGTCAAAGCTAGAGAAAGCTTACCAAGCGGGGTGTCTTGCTCACATTGCTGTAGATGAGGTCCACTGTTGTAGCCAGTGGGGCCATGACTTCAGGCCTGGTATGCTCATTAGTAATCCAGTATGCAGTGTTATTCAGGCATCAATAAATACTAAGTTAGGCCTGGAATAAAGCCAAGTTCTTTCTTCACTTGTTAAATAAGTACTTCCATACTTAGGTATGGCAAGAATCTGTGTTAGCTCATGGACTTTTAATTCGCAAATGGCTCTGTCCTTGTCCAGGAGCTAAGTTCATGCAAGTTGCAGCAATTTCATTATACATTCTGCTGTCAATATCCTGAAAAGCTGCTAATGAAACTGTTTTCGGCTGCCTCCTGTAATATAGCCAGTACAGTCATCTTTAATCTGCTACAGGAAAAAAATGGGTAATTTTTTATACAACTCTTTTGGCACTCTGGATGAGGTAACGAATTTCATTCTAGGATGCCAAGGCTCATAATCTGATAAGATATCTGCATTAGAGGTGATGATAATGTTTTGGAAATTCATGTGATATATTTTAATTGCTTCTAAAGCAGTTTGAAATAAATGCCCTTGATTTTCGGGGAAAGAAAAGGTGCTTCAGATTGTTTCTTAACTTGTCAGTTGTAGAAAACTAACTTACTGTCTCTTTGCCTTTAAAAGAAAAACTTTGATTTGGTGCAAAAATAACTGTGAAGTCAACCTTTGCAGTTTTGATTTTTTTTAAAAAAAAAAGGTGTCTGAGCAAAGAGCTGGTGCAAGTGAAACAGGCAATGTGGAATTTAGATATGTATCTCTGGCTGCATTTCTGTTTGGAGGCAACAAGTCATTGTCAGCACTGAGCCTTTTAAAATATTTCCTTAGTATAGTCTTTATTCAGTATTTTTTTCAAATTCCACATTGCTTGTTTCTTATCAAAGCTGTATTTACAAAAAAAAAAAAACAACCCTCTTCTTAAAAACAGACTTGCAAAATAATCTGAATGTTGGTTAATGCAATGCGACTTAAATTTTTATAATTTTTAAGAAGTTCTATTTCAATGTTTTGCCTTTTGAATTGTGACTTCTATAAAATTCAATTAGAAGAGAAGGTAATCATTTTGTTAAGTACAACCTTCTTATTACTTCAGTTGGATATATAAATTAGCTCTGTGGTAACTAGCAGTAATAGTAATATCAGCAACATTTATTGCATTATTATCCCATATAATACTATCAAGATGAATATCTTTTTTTTAAACTTTGGATCTGTGGGATAAGACATTTTCCTTTCCCCTTTTTGTATTCTTGCTTAGACTACAAGTCCCTTGGTATCTTGAAAAGACAGTTTCCCAATGCTCCCTTGATTGGGTTAACTGCAACTGCTACAAATCATGTTTTAAAGGATGCTCAGACAATTTTGCATGTTCAGAAATGCATTACTTTTACTGCATCTTTCAACCGGCCCAATCTTTACTATGAGGTATGTTCTTATTACCTGTTTGTTGAACTGTATCACAGTCATGTTATCTTCTGTAAGTTGCAGCTGATGAATTTCAGGATAGATTGCCAATTACCCATTTTCATAATATATAGCTTGCAACTTAATGACGGTGTTGTTTAATGACTTGATCTGAACTTGCAATCATCTGCATAGGAATGTGGGCTGCCCAGTTCTCTGTGAGCAAGGCTTCACAGACAGGGCTGTGTACAGGGGAGAGGAGGGCAGCAGGCTCAGACTGCTGCAACTTATTGGAAAGTATGTCATATCATTGCAAAAATGTGTGAATTATTGTGTTGTACTGTATTTTCAGTCTGGCTGTATCTTCTTTCATTGTTCTTTGTGGGAAAATTTGTGGGCTTTTAAAGTATGGTAATTTTGGTTAAATGACAGAGCAGTTGTATTTATTGTACTGGGAGAAGTAGGGTGATAGAATTGTTTGACAGATTGTTTACCAACTTGAAGAACTCTCTGACACGTGTGTATTTTCCTCTGAGGTTCGGCATAAACCTTCAAGTAATGAAGATTTCATTGAGGACATTGTTAAGGTCATTAATGGAAGATACAAAGGGCTCTCAGGTAAACAGTGTAAAAGCATGTTATTATTTATAATCTTCAGCATTATAGGAATGACTTCAAATGATCATATAGAAACATACGGAGAAACATATAGAGAAATTCCACTTTCACCTTACATTGAACAGTCAACGTTAAAAGAGATGAAACTTAGTAAGATCCCTACCTTGAGTAATTAATCTTTTCATTCTTTACTTGTATCTTCTGAAGTATTTAAATATAATGTTGACTTATGTAGGACAATGTTTACATAGGTAAGAATAATAGCAATTTTTAAGACAGTAAAAACAAATCTCAAAAAACTTCTGTATGTTCTTACTTCATTCCCATATAGTATCTGTGTTAGTGTAGTTAATACCTTTAACAGTTCTTTTTCATATGTGATCATAAAATTAATGTATTACTCAGTGCCCGGGATGGATGGATGATGGGGTGAATTGTGCTTCTGTGATGAATGTAGAACTGTAAAAGCTGGACTTTATGCAACCAGTAGAATTATGTACTGCAAATCAAGAGGGCAGTCATATTACAAAGGCAACAGGACCCAGTTTTCTGGAGCAGCAGTCAGTCCCTGTCTCTGCTGTAGAACTCTGTGGCTGTAATGGGCAGCTCCCTGTGTACAGAACTGCACTGAAATTATTACAAACTGCATGGCTTTGTGTGTAATTGTAGACAGCCCAAACTGACTAATGACAAAAAGTTGATTTAACTGAAAACGCATGAAGTTCATCTGAAACATCTCACGTGAGATCTCAGATGTCATGAGGGACATGATGGAACCCTTTAATAAAGGGACCACTTTACATAAGCACTAACAAGCATTGTCTACCTTGAACATTGATAGAATACTGCCATGATTATGCAGATTGGCATCCATATTTTCTCTTCAGTCTACAAGCCAAAGCTGGAGACTGAACTCTTTTTCTCTGCAGTAGGAGAAAACCCTAAAAGATAAGTAAGCCACTTTTTGCATAGTGTAGGAAGCCTGTTAGGAGGACTTGAATATTACCTTTTGCCTATTTTGTCTTTTTCAAATTGATTATTTAAATTCCATTCATGGCTACCAATACCAGATGTTGAATAGGCATGAGGACCACTTACTAATTTTTATTTAATTTTTTTTTCTCCTTAAGTATTGGGGATTGTTTTGTTGTCGTTGTTTTTTAATATTTTTGAAGACATACAATAAGGCGTCTTTCACTTTTGTGCAGGAATAGTGTACTGCTTTTCTCAGAAGGACTCTGAGCAAGTTACTATGAGTTTGCAGAAACTGGGAATCAAGGCAGGGACATACCATGCAAATATGGATGCTAAATATAAGACCAAAGTTCATAAAGGATGGGCAGCAAATCAAATCCAGGTTAAGTAGATACTTTTCACAGACTTCTGTCTCATTTAAACAAATTGTGTTTTAGTACCTTGATGGTTTCTTAATCTTATTTCAGGTTGTAGTGGCAACTGTTGCTTTTGGCATGGGAATTGATAAACCTGATGTGAGGTTTGTAATTCATCATTCCATGAGCAAGTCAATGGAGAACTACTACCAAGAGAGCGGACGTGCAGGTATTGTAGTAAACAGCATTTGCAAAGCATCAGCTGACATCTATTTAACCAGTAAAATTGTTCTTTCATTTCAGATACATGTGCATGTCTGTGAGTTGGGCTACAAAGTGTATAACTCCACTGTGCCTCTACTTAGTCTTTAAAGCAGATACAAAAACCATTCATGATCTGAGGCCTCTGCACTGTAGTGTAGCAAAAATAACTGAATATCTAGCCCATTACTCAGCATTTTTTGGGATTACTTGATTTTTGTGGCATCTGTGGCATACCAGAATAATTCCCTGATGTGACATTGATTAGATTTGTCACAGAAAGGATATTGTTTTCTTTGCATAGCAACTGGGATGCATAATCTGCTCAGATTTTCTGTAGATGGTGTATGATCTCTCTGAATTTTACTGGCCACAGAAATACAAGTGGGATGGGGAGCCTGAGGGTTAGAATTTTAAGGGTTGACCAGTGTATAGCAGCACTAAACAGCTGGTGTAGCTTTAAAAAAAAATTGTGTTTTTTGTTGTTGGATGTTCGGTTTTTGGTTTTTTTTTTTTTAGCTTGTGCTCACTCTTATTTTTTCAAAGACAGATATGTGAAAGAAAGCCTTGTAAGGACCAAGAAGGGCAATTGGTTGAGATGTTAACTGTGCTTCTATGATAGAACTTGGCTTCAATGTTGGCTGAAGAAATATAAAAGCTGTCAAAGTTTTTGGGAGTTTGTATATGCTTGCACTAGAATCTGGTTACTTTTAGATAGTGCTGGACGTAACAGGAAGTATAGAAATAGGTGAGGCAGGGGTCTTACAGGTGCTAAATAGTTATTTCACAGTGTTTATCAACTTAGGGTGATTTCAACAAGCTTTTATCTGCTTCCTTTTTACATAATTTTATTTAAATGGGATTCTTCTGCAGGGGGTGGAGGGTCATTAAGCACTCCTGTTCACCTGCCTGAACGTATCACTTAGCTTATGAAACTTGCCTTTTTCCTCCAACTACCTATCCAAGTGAAGTAGTTCCTTTCTGTTTTATGTTAAACTTCTAGAAAGTGTTCGTTCTTCAGGCCTTCTCAGCTCTCTGGATCTTGCAAACATTAGGAGGGCACCCATCACATCATCAGGAGGGGTGGCCAACAGGAAGGAAGAGATGATCCAAGTTCAGCTATAGAAGGCACAGTTAGTTTTAAATTGAGTAATTTGTCAAATCATAAATAATTCTCTCTTCATTTGTTATCATGAATACATAATGAGATATTTGAAGGTCACAGTGTCTTTTAATCAAGTATGAATTAGGCTTCAATATATATTTGGATAGAATTTTCCAAGAGATGTAGGGTGAGGAAGTGGTGGTTGCATTGATTTTCAGTGTCACAGTAATATTGTATTTTAGTTGTTTAAGAATCTGAATCTTTGTGTACTATTTTTAGTTTGCTTGATTCTGTAGTTGTAGAAGACTGTTCTAAATATATTTTCTTTCTAGTCTGTATCATGCTATGTTCTGTTGGCTGATTTATTATGCTTGATAGTCTATTACATTGGTGTACTCTATGGGGGCTGCAGAAGCCAATGCAGATAAGAGTGGAATTTGTACCAGAAGATGCTTAAACTCTACGTTTTGTGTTTGTTTTAATGCATTTCAGGTAGGGATGACCAAAAAGCTGACTGCATTTTGTATTATGGTTTTGGAGATATATTCAGAATCAGCTCAATGGTAGTGATGGAAAATGTAGGGCAAGAGAAGCTGTACGATATGGTGTCTTACTGCCAGAATGCAAGCAAGTAAGTTACTATAGTGGCTAGGTTGCTTAGGTTTTAAATAGGCTAATTTTGTAGTTTGTTTTTAAGGCTATTTAACAACAAACAAACAGCACAGTGTAGAAACACTGCCTTTGTAACAGAGTCTTGAGTTTGGGGTTTGTAGTTTGGCTGCCTACTATGTGTACTCTTACACATAACTGAATGTTGATACGTTGCTTGTCAGCTTCACGATAATGGTCTGGAAGCTGTTACATTGACATAAAATATCTGTCAACAAACAGCGTTTGGATTTCAAATCCCATTCAGAGCAAGTACTGGAACACTGTGTTTTTTACTCTAAGGTAACAGTGTTTGATGGCTACAGAGGAATCCAGATGTGTTTAATGGTTTATCTGCTATACTGAGCTGTATTGAATACGTCATGGAAAACACTTCTGTGTTATAGATCATTCATGCATTCAACGCAGCCTTTGTTGGTCTCATTCTAAGAATCAGTTTATGTTATGAAAATTTTTTTCATTCTACTGGAATTGCAGATCATACTTATTTTTCTGCTTTAACAGAACTGTCCCCAGTGCAGTATTTACTATTACTGAAAGCTATTGATTACTCCTGTTAGCATGATTGACAGGGATACTATGTTGCAGTATTTGTCTTCTGATTTTCCTGAGACAATTCTTTATGCTGGTTTTGAGATACAAGCTTAACCAGAGGAACTTTTGCCATTTTCATGATTCGTAACACAGGTGTGTAAATTTATCTTCCATAGCCCCTCCTTGCTATTCCATTCTTTCAGGTGTCGCCGGGTCCTCATAGCCCATCATTTTGATGAAGTATGGGATTCTGCACACTGCAACAGAATGTGTGATAACTGCTGCAGAGAAAACTGTAAGTAAATTGTTTTTACAAACAAGGAGAGAGAACATGGAAAAGGTTAGCTTAAAAATAATCTAGTTTAAACCAACTGTAAGCAACTTCTGTAAAGCATGTTTAAGATACTGCCTGTTTCCAAGGTGCAACTTCTGTCATGAACATCAGTTTACAGTGATTTAGTGTTGCTAAATACAGGGTGTTTAGCAGGATACCTCCTAGGCTGGCTTTTTGCATGATGCCAAACACTTGGTATCTTTCAGACTTAGCAGTAAAATATCAAAGGATTTCAGTGCTGCGTGCTCATGAGTCCTGCATTTGTCAGGAGTGTGCATGTGATGCTTGTGTGCACTGAGCACACTAATTCAGGATTTTTCTGTGTGCTAGCTCTAACAGCACAACATCTGTCTGGCATGTGCTCTTCCTTTAGAAGAAAGTTAGGATTATAAGAGGGAAGGCATATGGGCCGGATATGCATGGAATTTGGGAGAGGAGCTGAAACAAACCAGTCTGCATGGTAGAAGAGGATGATTTCAGTAGAATGCAATTATCGAACACAAGTTCTTCCGTTTTGCCCACAGGCATCCTGGGGAATTACACTTTCTTTTTTCTTGTATACTTTTTGGAGGTAAAGTGGACAAAACAAAGATGTTTAACTTTTTTTGCATTATAAAGTTCTATTTATATAATAAAGTTGTTCGGCAAAATCAAGGCATAGGTGAAATTTATACCTGCCTCAGAGGTTGAAGAAAGTATGGATCTGGCTTGTACCCAAGACTTAAAGGTGCAATGTAGCGAAGTATAGTTGAAATATGTCCTGTTCTGCTGCTTTACCATCAGGGTCTCTTGACAGATAAGTGAGGTCTGAGGAAACCTAGGAGTAGTACTGGCTTTTCAGTAGTTAATTCTTAGTATTGGAGGAAGGTATTTGGGGTAATTCTGTGCCATGATCTGATCATGCAGTAGAAGCATGATCGTTATGTTCTGCTTGGATATGTGTGTTACTGCTGTGTAATAATTATTCATTATGAAGATAATCTGTACGGTGACATTTTTTCTCTCTTATTTTGTCAGTTAGTGTTTTGAGAGAAGAAATGCCTTGTGTATGTTCCTCAGTTTTTCTTTGACCTCTGATCTTTCCATAATAAGTATTATGGGTGAGGAAAATGAATCCAGTTGCAGAATAATATAGTAGCTACTGTACAAATATTATGCTTTGGAAGTGTTTCTTTGAAATAACTGGCGGTTTGTAGTGTAAACATTTGTAATATAAACCTGTAAACATGCTTGCAGGTGTTTTAATAACGAAGTAGAAAGATAAATGTAAATTTCACTGCAAGTATATCCTACTTGGACCGATGAAAAGTTACAGCTCCATTTGTTAAGTTATAGTTTAAAAAACAAACAAAAAAACACTGAAAGCATTGGCATTACATGGCACATATATACATATACAGAAAGATTTAGCTATACATGTAAAAGTGCTTATATATACACACCTAATATACATATGGATACTATCTAAATAACTATATGTGATGACTTACAATTTAATATTATGTCATTTTTACTTGTAGCACTTGAGAAAATGGATATCACAGGGTACTGCAGGGATCTAATCAAGATACTTGAGCAAGCTGAAAACATGAGTGAGAAACTCACTCCACTGAAGTTAGTTGATGCATGGTCTGGGAAAGGTGTATCAAAATTAAGGGTGGCTGAAGTTACTCCACCAAAGCTCCCTCGAGAGGAACTGGAGAGAATCGTTGCCCATTTACTGCTGCAGCAGTATCTGAGGTATGTATGGCAGTACTCCTTTCTTCTTGAACAACTAGTAGTCATTTTTCTTTATTGCCATGTTGTTTCTCTACAATATTAATGGATATATTCCGTAGTCTTGTATTCAGAACTGTTTAATGTATTTAAAAAAAAAAAAAAAACTACTGTATTTCTACATGAAAATGTTAAAATAGAAATGTAGGAATACTCAAAACACTGCATCTCTCACAATTTTAAAAAGTTGGGGTCTTCTGCAGTTAGAAGTCTGCAGGAAGCTTCATTCCAGAGAAGTCTGCTATTTATACTGAATATTATTTACATGCCATGGATAAGCAAAGCAAATGGGATTGCCCATATAGAGTTTAAGTCAGGACAGGCTGGCTAATGTGGAGAGTGGTATTCAGAAATTTTAAGAAAGCATAGCGAAAATAACAGCAGTGCTTCTTGTGTAATCTAGTTTTCTGTGTCATATGTTTTTTTTTCCATATAGTTTCAGAAAATTCCAAGAATGTGCACAAATTGAACATTTAATCCCTTTATTTTTTGACTAGATTTTTTTGCATCCTTTTATGCAGCTGACTTTTTATACTCTAGAGAGAGTGAGCAGATGACCAATTACATTTTTTCCTCATTTTCCTGCATGTATTCCAGAAGACTGAGATGTGTGTGTGCATACGTATAAAAGTCCACAAATTAAACTATGCTAAGCATTGACCAGATTCACTCTAAATTAAGTGACTATCCGCTTGGCTAGGTAAGGCAGAATCAAGCTGCTGTTTGGAACATCAATCAGAAGGATTACCATACGTGTCCTGTTTTTTTACTTGCATGCTCTATCCTGACTTTGTTCTCAACCTTCTGTATAAAACTGATTTAATTTATACAGGGAAGACTTCAGCTTCACGGCATTTGCTACAATATCCTACCTGAAGATAGGACCAAAAGCGGGACTGCTGAAAAATGAGGCTCACCGCATCACAATACAAGGGACAACAAACAAGAAAAGTGTTCACAGGGTAATTATATCTGTACCAACTTGCTATATGTATACCTTTCCATTAGAGTTTATTTTAAGAGGTTGGCACCTGTTCAATTTATTTTGTATAATAATACAATCAATGGGATTTGAGATAGACATAATCTTCTCTTTTGCATGGGAACACTAAGAAAGAAAACCAACGTTAGAATTTGAATAGAATTGTTTATAACTTACAGAATAAACCATCTGAGTCTTCAGCTTCAAAAGGAAGTAGTGAAAATGCTCAGACTATTTCAGAGACTGTCCAAGATTCAGCAGTGAAGAAGTCACAAGAACGTAAGCGGCATAACTCTGGATCTAACTTAAAAGCAAAGAAGTTTAAGCTTCAAGCAGGTGGACGTGACCAGCCAGTAGTTCTTGACTGAGTTGTACAGTTGACATTTAGGATCTCATCATGTTTGCCTCTCCATGGACAATCCAGTGTGTAAGCTCGATTTGTGTTTTAGTAATGGTATTTTTGTGTGCTTTTAAAATTAAAATTTAACTTAAACGAGGATCTTTAAAATCCTCAAGTCTAGCAAAAGTCTTGTGGTTAAGGGAAAATTGCTTGATATCAAAATAATTGTGTGTATCTTACGATACAGCAATGACTACAAACTGTAAGTAATTATTATGTTGCCTTTATTAACTCTTTTGGAAGTCTAGTTTATAGAAACTACTGTAGTAAATATTGCAGAGTCACAGGTTGGAAGGGACTTCCAGAAATCTAATCCAGTCTTCTGCTCAAAGTGGTTCCAGTCAGAACAGTGTGCTCAGGGCTGCGTCCAGTTGAGTTTTGATTATCTCCATGGATGGAGATTTCACAGCCTCTCTCAGAACCTGCTCTTGTGTTTGAGCAGCTTCATGCCAAAAAAAGAATAAAGGAAATTTCTTAGAGCTAATGGTTACTTCCTGTATTGCAGCTTGTCTTTTGCCTCATGTCCTATCACTGTGCTCTTCTGAGAAGAGTCTGGCCCCATTGCTGCTATGCTCTTCCATTAGGTAGTTCAAGACAACAATCCCCTTCCACTTCAGCTTTTTTTCTTCTTAATCTGGAACAAATCCAGTTATCTCAGCTTCTCCTCCCCAAGTCCCTGGAAAGCTTCGCAGACCTCTGCTGGACTCAACAGTGTGTATCAGTTTCTTTTAGGGGGAAGTCCAAAAATGAACCCAGCACTGTAGCTATCATCTCACAAGTAAGTCACATCCATCAAACTGCTGCTTACATTCTTGGTAAATGTAGTCTACTGTGCAGTTGTTATCTGTGCTGCAAAGACACATTGCTGCTTCATGTTCAGTTTGTTACCTACTGAGAGCTTTGGTCCTTTACCACAAAGCTACTTTCTAACCAGTCAGGCTCAGGCCTGTACCATTGCTTGGTGCTACTACATCACAGGTGCAGGATTTCGCTTTTGGCTTTAACTTAAGGTTCCCTGTCAGCCCATGTGTCCAGCCTGCCTAGGTCTCTCTGAACAGCAGCAGCCCTGCCTTCCAGTGCAGCAGCAGGTCCCCCAGCTTTGGCATCATCTGCAGCCTGGCTGGAGTACACCCATCCCAGTATCCAGATTGTTAATGACCCTAGATTTTAACTAGTAAACAGCGACCAGTTGGACTTTGTACCACCAGTCTCAGTTCTGTGAATCAAGTGGTCTAGACAACTTTCTTCCTATCTTGTTGTATGTTTATCCAGTCTGTATCTCTGATGTTTCTAGCAATGAGAAAATTATGAGAGAGCATGTCAAGAGACTTGCTGAAGTCAAGGTATCCATCATCAATTGCTATCCCTGTATTTGCATGGGCAGTTAGCTCAGTCAGTTGGGTTGATCAGCATGCTTTGCTAAGGCGATGCTGACTGGCACATTCTGGAGATCCTCCTTTTTGAAGACAGGAGGGATGTTTGCAAGGAGGGAGGCAGGAAAACTGAATTCCACATTGAATGTTCTCTGGGCCTAAAGTTGAACATCGGAAGACCTTGATATAGTAGGTGCAAAGGGACAGAAGATAAAAAGAATTGTTGAGTTATTCTTACCTTGATGAATTTGGAAAAAAAAACATGAGTATTTGGTAACTGGTAAAGTCTTTTGCAGCTACCAAGCACTAGTGCTTTCTGTTCCACTTGCATTTGTCAGGGTTGGCAGCAAGAATAGCCTGGTTGAGACAATAAGCCTGAAGGAGCAGCCTTGTCTACACTTTCAATCCTGGTAACAACTGCTGGGCTTCTGTTCTGTTTATGCTTAACATTTAAGCAGTGCTTAAGCTCAAAGATACGAATGTCATGGTTGTGTATTAAAAGTATCTTTGAATACCTTGAAAGCTGAAAATAAGAGCCAACAGATAATGTCCTTTATGTGCTTTTAAATACTTAATACAAATTACTGCACTGATTCTTTGTACTCTTTGGCTACCATTAATGAAGTAGACACTGTATGTGCTTACTACTTTGTTAAAAAAATTTAAGAACTTGAGTAAATCTTAACACTTTTCTTGTTGCATTCAAATGCCTAAGGCTAGAACATTCATTCACAGATTCATTTGCTCTGACAATCAGAAGTAAATGCTAAGCTCCCACGAGCTTGTAGTTCTGGTGACTTCAGCTTTTTTCAAGTGAAAATTTAGCCCTTTCTTTGCCCTAGGGTTCCGTATTTCCCCTTTCTCCTCAACTAGAAAATGAGGTATATTGACACACTAATACCAGGACTACAAAATGTTGTTGGGTAAATTCATTAACCAGGAAATTACCCTCATCAACTCCTTTGAAACTGATCTCAACTTAGAGCCTTGTGAGCACCATTATCTTACATGTATTTAAAGGCACCAAACCCTACAGCAGATGACCTTTGACAAGATCTTGTTTCTTATGCTGAACTGCACTTGCAGCTTGGATCAGTATCCTACTTTTTCTGCTAGTCTAAAATGCAGTGGTAGCTGTATGGGTATCTTGTTACCGCCATTAAAATAGCTGGTTTGAATATGCATCAATTCTAGCTGAACTGGAAGTAGTTTAGTGCTGTTTCCTTAAAAGGCTGGTCATGCTGCTCAGTATTATTTGCAACATTTTCAACTTCTCTTACTAAACAAACCCTAGCCTTGAATTGTTAGCAGATGAAGCTTTGCTACCTACTTAATGAAATTACCTGAAAATAAAGATTGCTAGTGATTTAAATCTACTCCACCAAAGCCTTATTCAGAGGTAGCTGTTGAACACAGAACATTTCTGTAAATGTTTATAATAATTAGTCAAATGTAAATACCAACCTTTTCTTTTTATATAGTTAAAGGTTCATTTTCATACACTATAGACTGGAAGAAAGTGATACCCTTTTCTAAGCAATAAGTAAACCCCATGCCTCAAATTCAGGCAACCTGAAGCAGTGCTTAGAGTCCAGAAAAGCTGATTCTTTTTAATACAGCCAAGTGTCAGTGTATGTTAAGAGCTTCACTTCTTTTGCAATGGAGGGCTCAGTACATGCTTTCTTTTCAGAAAGACGTACGTTTATGCAATTATTATCTTCTAAATTATTTAAAATGTATCAGTGTCTTATTGGTTTAATCCTACTTTGTGTTATGTGCGCCAGGAAGCCTTTTTCATTTCAAGCCTAACCTTACCTGTAATGGAGGAATTCAGCTACCTGTACCGCCCTCCTGACTCAACGGTGCCATTGTGAGTCACAGTCTCTCCTCAACAATCTCTATGGACTTAAGAAAATCTTCAGTTACAGCGTTTTTTTGCATCCCATTTCAGAGGGGCTGCAGACAGCAGGAGAATGTATTTCTACTACACATAAAGCTAAGTAAAGAAGCAGTTGACTTCCTTAAATGCATGTTTACATTGGTATTTGCAGAAAAAGGTAACTATGCTACCATAGTGGTAAAGACCCAACAGCTGCTACTGACTGCAAGAGCTAGTTAGGCGCACAAGAGGCTGAATAATCTATTTGCTAGATTTTTTTTTTATTTTTTTTTTAAGATTTTAGCAGCCAATGATCAATAAGTTGATGTCAAACTCATAAACTTAGGTTCTGGTTGTCTAGCTGGTTTCATTTTGGACACGTTCAGGCATTCAGATGTGTATCAACTTAAATATTTTAAAACAAAAAAAAATATCTCAGATAATTAAAATAAACTCTTCATTTTTATTTTTCTGGTATAATCTTTTGACTGAAGCTTAGAGTTTCACCTATCATTTAACTGAACCCTTTGCCAAAAATTGAATTAATTAATTTAATTAAACACTCATTCTCTTCAAAATAATTCTAGTGATTTTCTGGGAAAAATCCCAACATGTACCGCCAACTTCATACAATGAAATGCTCCCAGTTTAAACCTAAATCTTAACTCCCAAGTAACAACTGCAGATCAAAACCAAAATCAAGTATGAAACAATTTACATCTATGAACAGCACTATGGAATACAAGGACTACATTAAGGAATAGCTTGAAATGTTGGGCTTTATAACCTAGGAACTGAGACACTGAATTATTACTAGTAACAAAAAAGAATGAACTTGATTTAAGCAAGTCTGTACATACATATCATGATTACCAGGGTGCATCTTGTATAACTAAACATCCATCCAGGTAGCCTGTTATGATTTTTATTTCAAATAAAATTTAAATCTTAAACCCTAGTTGGCAACTTAGTAATATATTTTGTCACTAGTTGCCACAAGTAAAATTTGAATTTAGTACCCCCAAAAATTCCTTCCTGGAACCAATACGCAAGATGGTATAAAAAAGAAGAGGGCAGAAAGTGGCCAAGAAATCCTCCTGCATCATTTTTTTGTGACGGTAATAGTTGTTTGTGAAGAATTCCATCAGGATATGGGAACCATACAAAATCTAAAAAACAAAAAACAGACAAAAACCCTGCAAACCAATTAGCCTTGAGACTGCAAAACATCCCTATCAACTTTGCACTTAGGGTCATGCTCCTGTAGCTATGCTCTCCAGCATTTAGAAGTCTGCCAGTACCCTCTGCCAAATAAGCTGGATGCAGCAAACTGCTCCACAGGATTCTGACAAGGTGGAGGAAGTTCACTCACTGGAGGCAGGTGACAACCACCAGTGGTACAGTGTTAGCCTTTCCTTGGAGTGGACCCCTGCAGTGGTCCAGCTGAAAATCACACAAGATGCACTGGTGCAGCTTTACCACAATACCTAGAGAGCTGAAGCGACAAACAGTTTAAAAAAAATAAATACTGCTCTCAATTAACATCTCAAGGACACTTCATCCTAGCTTTCATAGTTCAAAGACTGTCTTCTGCATTTAGCTGAGTAGAAAATACTTTTCTTTTAGAAATTAAGTTATGGAAAAAAGGAAAAAAAAATTATACAGCTTGCTGTATATTTGTAAGCCACATTCCAGGTGGCAAGAGCTCTGAGTGCCCTGTGCCATGAATATTTGCCAGCTTGCAAGAGACAGTGTAATCAGCTGTAAGAAGAGACTTGAAACCTTCAGCAAGTACTCAAAGGTTTGAGCAGTGGAGGGATGCTAGTGGAATGGATGGTAGGACATCATAAATAGTTCTTCCCCAAGCAAGAATGCACTGGATTTAACATGTATTACATACAGCTTTAAGTTCTTTTCAACAGTGAAAGCTACCCTGCATTCAGGTAAATGCAGTGCTATCTTAACAGCATAGCAAAGCTTGCTTTTTAGGAGTGTTGGAGCCCTGTTCTCGTGTTCTCGTCTAACATACATCAAAATTCACTGCCAATACTAATTCACGTGCCTTTGTTCCTGTGCTTGTACACAGATTAACCTAATTTGCTTTTCAGTAAATTGATAATATTAACACAAAATCTTAATAAGGAATTGCACTTATCCCTGATTTCTGGTAATCCCAAGGAATCAGTTTTATCAGCCATTAATCAATGTCAAAACTTTATACAAAATGGAAATGGGTTTTCATTCAATCAAAATAATCTTCTATATCAATATCTGGATTCAGGAGATCTTCACCATAGGCTGAAAGATCCATTTGATTTAAAATCAAGTTTTCAAACGTTTCTTCCAAGTCTGTTTCACCAATCAGCACAGCGCCCATCATTCGTCCATTCTGCATCACCACTTTAACATACTCTTTTTCCTTAGTACATCTCAGCATTAGTTCATGGTCTAAACCCAAGCCTTGAGCATTGTATTTTCCCAAAACCACCACCTAACAGAAGGAAAAAGAAAAGTCACTCATAAGAACATTGCAGTGGCTTTTAGTAGTTTCACTGATAACAGTTCTAATGATATAAACATGGAAATACTTGCCCCTGGAATAAAATATAAATAAAAAATCCCCCTTTCACTGGCTGTCAGAGCTACAGTATAATTAAAAATCCTTCACCTGGAAATGTTATCACTAAAAGCAATAATGATCCAATTACCGTGCTGAATTGTATTGAATTTCTTTATGAGCAGAATCTTAATGAAGTAAGATACATAAAGAGATAATGAAATAAGAATATATGCAGAGTTGTGAAGTAGATCAGCTGGTATTCACCAATTAAAATTTATAGTATGTCTGTATGTACCTTGTCCTCTTTGGTTTCAATATTCAAAGTCAGTGTGAATGGAGAAAATCAAAGATTAATTATTATATAGAGAATGCTGTTTCATCAATATCATAGAATTATATCATAGAATCAAAGAATGGCTTGGGTTGGAAAGGACTTCAAAGACCATCCAGTTCCAACCCCCCTGCCATGAGCAGGGACACCTCCCACTAGATCAGGTTGCCCAAAGCCCCATCCAACCTGGCTTTGAACCCCTCCAGGGATGATGCGTCTGCAACTTTTCTGGACAACCTGTTCCAGTGCCTTACCACCCTCTGAGTGAAGCATTTCCTCCTAACATCTAATCTAAATCTCCCCTCTTCTAGTTTAAAACCATTCCCCCTTTAAAGCATCTGCTCAGTGTTAGCACGTGAATATAAACAAGCAATACGTGTGTTACTCAGTGGTTTAAAACTGATAGAGTGTATTTACTTTACCTTGTAATTGAAAAATTTTGTTACATGAGCAAACAGTTCAAAGCTGAAATCCAGATCAATAGATTCCCCTAAAGCATCTGCTGCCATGCATTTTGCTGCATACCATCCCATCTGCCTAGCTTGAGTCCACAGTCTCATCTGAAAAAAAAAAAAATACACAGATATGTGTCACTGTAAAATGAATGAAGCTCACTGTTCTCATCAGTGCCCACTACGTATTTTTGTTACGGTCAGAAAGGCTGAACAACTTGGTTTTCAGCCACAGAGATAAAATTATCTACCATCAACACACCCAGGATTGTCTACTTACTGGTTTCCAGTTCAATTAAACATTTTCTCCCATCTGTGTAACAGTGTGTAATTTACTTTGTAGATTGCATTGCTGCTGAGCACACAATTGTATAATTTACCTGATGCCACACTGGACTAGGTTCCCACGACGCTGTGCAGATATCCCCAGCTGCATAGATGTCTGGCAGGGATGTGTGCATGTGTTTATCTACTTTAAGACCTCCATCTTCACCTATAGCAAACTAAGTATTTGCACAGATCAGTACTGAAGAAAAGTAGTAATTTTAACTGAGTGATTTAACTTTATACATGTTAAGTGGTTGTCACATTTGCTTTTTAATGGCAGACTTCCCTACAAAATTTCAGTAAATCCACTACTGCTTAATTGAAACATTTGAAGATATAAAGTATGAATTAATACTAAGGGAACACAGCAAGATGCTCTTCTGCTTTTCATTTAACAACAGAGAAAAAGGAATTTGGTGTAAATGATCTATGGCTGTTCATTCTCCCATCTAATCTGACTCAATTAGAAAAGACTGATAACCCTAAGAAAAACACATTCAAACATCAGTCTTCAGGATTCTTCATTTTTAAGGGAATGAAACTGATTTCCCTGAAGAATGCCATAACAAAGTATTTTTTTGCCATCATCCCTATAAAAATATTCTCCATATTATAACGCAACCCAATCCCCTGCAGAATTTATCCCTAGTCTTGTGAAATCTTCAAATAAGCAAAACCAAAATTAGCCTACAAAAGTAGAATTTCCTCCCAATCCACACATTTTTTTCTCACCAAGTTTAAGAACAAATCACTGTTGCATTTCACAAGTGACCTTCACATACCCTTTAAAATAATTCAAAGCTCCATCTATTAAAAATACCTTATAGTAGCATCGCATACTGAATAAAATTATTTAACATGAGATGACATAGAGTGGCAAGAGCTCCATGGTAAGACACAAAACATTAAGTATTATTTTTAGAACACAGCACAGTTTTTCAACATTATTATTACTGATACCTGGCAGGGAAGTAACAGAGCATGCCAAAATTCAAATACGTTGCAGGGACATCTAGTCTTAAAGTTAATTTTTTATTTTTTTACATATAGGCCAGAAATACCACTGCAAACATCTAATTCCTAACTTTATAACGCAGACCTTGAAACATTTCATGGCTCAACATTAGTGTATGTTTTCATAATTTTCTTCTGCTTTATTCAGAGGATAGTGTTTTACTTCCTAATTGAAAGAAACTGCAAAACACCAAATATCCTACCATGGAGACAGAATGATTTCAAAGCCTGAAAATTCACATGGCAGCTACAAACTCTGTAATCACCAACCATGTTTTGGTTCAACGTGTGACCTCCCTTGATAAATAATAGCACCTTTAAACCTCACTTTCCTAGATGAAGACTACTGGAAATGCATTCTTTCTTCCCAGCAGAAAATTTAAAGATTTTAAAGACAAGTGTATGGTGCACAATTAACACAAAAATGCTTCTACATTTTTGCCGCATTAACCACCAATTACAGAAATGTTTTCCTCTTTGTACAGACTTAATCTTAACAGTGTATATTGTATCTACTGATACACTGTGTATATATCATGAGTAGCAATATAACAAGCCAAGAACACTAATGAAATTCATTTTTATCCTAGTAGATATTTCCAGTATCAACATACCTACCTTATTTTGAGATGCTGTGCATTCAAAACCTTTCAAATCACTGTTTCACGTCAAAAGAAATGTAAACCAGTTGGAAGAATTCCTCTTCCCTTACTTAAAAAATCCCACAGTTTAAACTTCAAAGTAAATCAGCATACTTACATTATTGCCATCAAGAAATGGTTTGACATTTGGCACAACACCAGTTGCACTGACAATGAAATCACATCCATAAATTTTTCCATTAGTTAATTCCACATATACAGGCCATAGCACTGAAAAAGTGGAAAATTTTGCCCTGAGAATGTAACCAACAGAAGTTACTGTATTATTTATGTCTTACGGTAAGACATGAAATAAAGAAGAAAAATGATTTGAGATTTCAAGTTTACTAGCTATGAAAATAATAATAATACCCACAGAGATTACCTATAGCACTTCTTACTTTCATTCAGGACCAGAAAATGGGACTTGGAGCTTAGTTCCCTACTATTAGCTTTCTCTGGAATTTTCTTGAATCAAATCCCTCATTTATTGGGCTGCCACAAGAACAAATATTCCGCACAAAGTAGTTAGGTGACTTTGTGGAAGAAAGGTCTGATTCATAGCATTTTGTAATTTAATTGTAGCCCATAAATGTTCAACTGCTATAAATTGCTAAAACTCCATTTAATTTATAAAAATAAAGGACTGGTATTCCAAATCTGCATTTCCTTTAGCACAAGCAATCAAGATCAAACATGCTCTAGCATTGCTTCATCTTCAACATGCTTTTCCAATCGGCACTAGCACACTTTTTTTTCGTCACACCTACCCTCATCTGGTTCTACGTTTTTCTCTTCCTTAGGAAAAGCCAAAGACATCTGTTGCAGTTGTAAAAATTCTTGCTGTAGGTGTATTTTCTTTACTTCACATAGTTTTTCAATATGTACTTTATGAGAAAACTAAAGAAAGTTTGTCAAAAATATAAACATAATGATTAACAATGTTTTTAATAGCAAATGCACCTTCACCTAAATTGAGGCATTACTAACCTGTGAAAAAGAATTACCATATATCGCATCTTAAAGCACTGCACATTAGCCAAGTTCCCACACTCTTTCATATCTGGGATAGATCTAACCACAGTAAGCAGTAACTTACATGCTTTTTCAGCAGCTATCTGATGCTCCTTTAAATATCATGACAATTTATAGATTTTTCTAGCATGCCAGAAAGCATATTCCAGTTCCCCTGAGTTTATAAAAAGGGAATACAGAACTTATCAGAACAGACAAATAAAAGTCAATTTGTCTTTCCTGTCTTTCAGGATTTCAAATCCTTCAGTTTTCTATCATGAATTAATTTCTGATAACAATAATCACTTTAGGTTTTAAATGTTGTAAAAAGAGAAAAAGAAGATATCATTTCCACATTTCCACAGTCTTTAACGGCCATTAATCTGTGAATATCCTGAACGTACTTTAGTTAGTACTGTAAGGACATCTCTGTAGAATCTATAACTGATCACTATCTGAGGATAATGCTTGTATGCACTCGTGATTTAGCATTTCATTACATACTGTAACAGGAAACTGTACCTCTGTACAGATTCTACTGTCCTATTTTTTCACATATTAAAATACACATAAGGCGGATACAATTAAGAGAGCGGAGGTATCATTGCTTCTTTTTAAAGCTAGGATTGACACCAGTCCTGAAGAAATGTGCAAGCCAACATTTATTTCAACATGAATAGGAAATTGATGAAACCATGGCAGTGGATCTGATTTATCACCTCCCTCCTAAAACAGAAAACAATTCTATTTGTGTTAGCATTTTTCCTATGTGATTCTGACGAGAGAATTGGTTCGAGCACATCTTATTTTTCTTGTTCTAATAACCCTAAATGTTATATTCCATAATCATAAATTCTGTAATCCTTATCAATTTAAAGCAACAGTTAAACAAATGTAAGCAAGGTTATGACCATACCTTTTTAGTCCCTTTAAGATGTAAGCCCTCATGCCAGTCGGGGCCTAAGGCACTGCCCACTTTGTCAGATGCTGCTAATGGTCTTTCTTTTTTCTCCATTCCTGAAGACAGAGAGATCGAGAATATCAGATTTAGCATACCCACTTCACTGCCTACAGAATTCAGAAGAAGGATTCCCAATTAAGAGAAATACAATCCAATTGCCAAAAGGAAAGACAAAAACATCTAACAAACAAGGTAAGGTGAAGTCCCAAACATGGTTAATTGGCAGACAAATCAGACTCCAAACTAGTATTTTTGCCACCTTTTGGTTTTATGCCTTTCACTACTTACTCACCTCTGAACCAACCACGCACCGTTAGGTACCTGCATGGACTTGTAAGAGCTACAGAGATTCCCAACAGCTTCTGAGGCACTGGAGTTCTAGAGTCCAGCTGTGAACTCAGTTGCTTATTGTCAGTGCTAATAGTGAAACTGATGTCCATCTGCTACCAAATGTGCACTACGTGGCTTCCACTGCATGAGGCTGCAAATTCTAACATGATGATACAAGTGAAGAATATTGGGTGTCACTTTGTGACGTTTAGGCTGACTCTTTTAAAACTTACTCTTCCAACCTAAAGTCTAGAATCATGCTCTTCTTTTTATTATAATTTATAGGTCATATATATGTTTGTGTAATATTTGTTCATGCAGTTCTAGTTAACTGTTGCTATTAAGAACACAGCTTCATTGCATTTGTAGAAGTTCTGTGAGGTTTCATCTGGTCCTCTGATACCTTAGTATGGGACAGCACTGTCCTCCATAATGCTGACATAATTCAGAAAAACATTAAAATATGTCAAATAATAGAGAAGGTACTTCAGCAGATTGAGTACCGAAAATCAAATTTAAACTTGGCATAGACATAAAGATAACTAATACTGCAAAATGTGCTAACTGTTACATGCTGTCAGGTGTCTACATTAATTGAGTTTTTGTATTGCCTTTTTTTTTTAAAGAAGGAAATTCCACTGGTAACAATAGTAAGCTATTTATGGTCAGCTAAATTGACTCATTTCAGGGCTATATTTAATATTAAATGCAGCTGCTGCAGTGCTAGGAGACTAAAACACCATACCTTCCATTGTATACTTGGTTCTTTTACATTCAATTGGAGTCTCTCGTTTCTCAGCAGTTAGCTTTGGAATAAGAAATTCAGCTGCTCCTGCATCAAAAAAGGTGTTCCCAATGGCTTTGTCTTTGATAGCCCAGATTACTTCACAGCCTTCAATTTCATACCTGTGTACATTTAAACAACGGATAAAATGACAGACTACTCAGAAAAGGATCTGTGACTCTTAGCAAGACCATTAGAATTGTGCAATGTTAATTCCAGAAGCTACAAATAAGGGATCCAAGACTTTCAAACCTATAAAATCTACTACAGGTTCTAACTATTCACGTAAGGAAACCATAAAAAAAAAATCTTCAAATTAGCAGCTTATACTTTCTCACCATCACGTCTCAACTGAACACAGGGCAGAAGGGAAAGACAGGCTAAGTTTGTAATAATAATACTTAGTATTTCCTGTTCCCCACAATGAAAAAACTAACGTGTCTTATTGTCCAGACTGCCCACTGCTGGCAACAGGCATTCAGATCTTGTTCGTATCCATCAGAAAAACTGCAAAGATGTATTACCTGGAACATGAACTAGACTGCAGAGAATGATTTATAGAATCATAGAATCATCTAGGTTGGAAAAGACCTTCAAGATCATTAAGTCATCATCAATTTAGTAGCTGTCCAAGTCAAGAACTGATTCCCCGCAAAGCAAAACAAGACTATGTAATTGTATAATACAGATGCTTCTGCAATCTATCAGACTGTAGGACCCTATTGCTTGATATCCTGCCTGTGACAAAGGTCACATAAGACACTTCAGAATTCTATCAAATTAAATTTGGCTGGATGCAAGATAAGCTGCCTCTCTATTCCTGTTACTTCTTCTGCCTCCACAAATCAGGCAAGTTTTATAATTTAAATATTGCTCTTTATATCCTAAACAGAAATTTCTGTTGGTGGCAAGTTAGAAAAATGCTGTATATTCTTGACATCTTGAATGTTAAAGCTTCTTTTGAAACTTTCTGAATTTTATGTGACAGTAAGTTCCACCATATGGTGAAAAATGGTTCTTAATCAAATTCTATTACTAAGTACCTTAAGAACGATAACTTTATTGTACATCAACCTTCTCCCAAACTCACACACACAAGATTTAACATCAAATTGGTAAAGATTTTATTTGCATATGTATGTTTTCAACTTAGTAGTTTACTTACACTAATTCAAGTGCAATTCCACCATTTCCTACCACTACTATTCTCTCAGCTTGGGCCAAATGCTTCTGAAAAGCCTGTATTAGAAAAGAAAAAAATTAAACCCCAATTAATCAAATATACCCTTTCTAGCATTTTCTTGCCCTCAGTCTTTTTATTTTGATTTTCTCAGGTTACTCATATACATTCACTTATACTAAGAATATGTTGCAGAAACTTCACAAGCCTGTGAAGTTTTAGCACATTAAAGGCTAAAGTTATTTCCATAGCCTTGTAAGTCTCAAACTGAGCCAGAAGTAATTACATTTAAGCAAAATCAAGAGAGCCTGTAATAGAATCCAGAAAACACTTCTCTATTCTGAAGACCGTTAGCGTTATTATATCTATCTATTAATCCAATTTTATCATAATTTGTAAAACTTCCCCAATAATTTGTACAACACTAAGAGAGCACAGATAGAGACAATTAGCAATTTAAAAATCCCTGATCATAATTCAGGAATTTAAAAAATAATTTGTAGCAAATCTGAGAACCAGTTTTATTTCCCCAAAAACTTTTAAAAAGAAATAAGTCTCCAAATCAAATTTTAGTGTCCAGAGAAATAAAAGAAATACAACCCAATACAACTTCTTTTTTTGATTATCCTTTTTAAAACAAAACAAAACCAAACCTCAGGTAAAGCTTTAATAACCAAAACAAACCACAACAGTAATTTCATAGTTTCACCTCAGTTTGCTTGAAAAGGTATTCCTTTTCTATTGTCATTTGATGAACTACAGTGCTCATGTTATGGAGAATCAGTGTTTACTTTCCCTGTTCCTCCTCTCAATCTGAAGATCTATAGCAGTCAAACCTCACTTTCTATTTCCACACTGAAGTATTAGCCTATTAAGTCATGTGAAAACTTTTCCACATCTTTGTCTACAATTGTAGCTCCATTCTGCACAGTAAAGAGAGGCAACACTAGAACCCTAAGAAATCAGTCCTTCAGTAGCTTTTCATTGTGAGAAGCAGCCCTTCATATTGTTCACTAGATGCACCTTTTCAAGGAAGTTTCTACTGGTGCCTACCTCCTGTTTACATTTTCAAATTGGCTTCTGCCTGGAAGGCAAAAGAACAAACACGGCTTGTTCCAGATTTTCATGTTACAGACACTATGAGCCATCTATAAACATAATAAATTTAGTGACTAATTATTTAATGCTATTTTAAAGCTATTTCTCTGTTACTGAAAATGTTCTTATTTAAGGATATATAATAAAAACCAGTACCTTATGTTTCTACATTTCACTCCGCAACCATTTTTACTATTTTGCATCAGAAGCACGAATATATTCTATAAGTGTAAGTCCAAAGAGCATTTACCTGTGCACTGTCAGTATCCCGGATTCCTAATACATACGGGTTTCCTTCAAAAATTAATTTTGGTATTGCTCCAGCACACAGGCAAAGTTTTTCATACATATACTCTTTCCCATCTTCAGTGAAAATTTTCTGTTAAAAATTAAGAGGAAAGAAGGAACTAATGGAGACATCTAAGAGAACATTATCTTTTATTTTTTTCTTAATGTTAAGCTATTTTGAAGATATTAAAAGCTGTAAGTAGATTCTTAAAAAAAAAAAAAAAGCAAGCTTTCATTCTCTCATTATGTGTTACTTTATTTGCATTACACTCACTACAAACTTACAAGTCTAAGTATACAATACATTATGACCAATAAGGTGGAACATGTATGCTTAAAGACAGATGAAATATTAAGACTACCTCTTGGTGGCACTCTCTACTCACTATCTGTGCTGACATAATCAGTTTTCTGTGATTTCATGTCCCCCCCACCCCAGTAATAGATGTAGACCTATGCACTACTATATAACAGCAATTAAGAATCTCATTCAAAACACTTAAACAACTGTAGAGTTGGGTTATTTAGGGACTGGCTAGAATACAGTTTAGAAATTCTGCAAATTCTGTTCTTTGCTAAAGGCAAAGGGTAGGCAATAAACAAGCTACATCATTCTGCAGCAACCAATATTTAAAGCTTAACATGACTTTTTTTTTTTCCAGATTAGAAGCTAACTAGTTTACAGTGTTTTTTGCACAAAGGGACTTTTTAAAGATTTGGGGATAACAGGCAAAAGATCCTTCAAATCCACATACATGAAATACCGGAGTCCATAGACACTAAAATAAAACAATGTAATAATGAGGCTACAATAATATAATTGGATTCAGAACATTAACAGCATTACAATCTGACTGAAATCATAGCTCTGCAACTTAAAAGGAGCAAGAACAGTTCAGAATCTGAATGTGAATTTCTGATAAACACTGAAATGAAAAAAAAATATGTCAAGCTGAATTGGACTCTAAATAGGACCTGCACATTGCTCATACTTGCAACATTTTTCTTGTTAAAAAGAAGAAATGCTGGAAATATTGGTTCTTCTGAGAATACATTTTCTGCGCACCATTAAGTTGTTACCATTTGGTCTCTGTAGCAACAAGCAGTAATTTAGGAATCACAGAGACCTCCAGTTAAGGGTTAGAAATTTTCTGACACCTATACTGGTATACAATATTGGTTTCATTGACAGTTTTCCCTCCTATTCCAATCAAGTATGCAATGCCATAGATCTAAAGTGTCAAAGAATTAAATCTAGAAGATATGGTTTCTTAATTAACAAACAATTTGTGATCTATATTTACATCCTCTGTAGATATTTCTAGTTGAACAACAGCATGTGATATGTGAAATTAAAGTCAGCAGGTATTCTCTCTAATTTTAGTAACTTATGTTTTAATAACCAGAATGTTCTTGAACAGAATTTCACGCCAAAAACATTCAAGTGTTTCTTAGATCTGATTTTTTAATAACTTGAAAAAGCACACTTAAGTGAAACAGAGAAAACAGTAGCTTACATGCTCATCACTTTTCAATTGTTTTACTCCAGACTGTATAACTTTAATATTGGTATATCGTCTTTCTAATAAGGAACTTGGTTGCTCTTCTACATCAAATTCCTCAAGCGTTTTGGAGACCTGTAGGAATCAGAGACAGATTGAAAATATGAATAATTTATCCATGTTTACTTCTGAAATTTGCAACAAAATGTTTTAAGTTCATTTCTGGTAAAGAAGTCACAACATAATTGTGTTCAAACATGTTCTTGTGACACTGCTAAAAGTACTTTTTTATGTACAGAATCATGCACATCCCTGGTAGAGTCAAAGTAATACACAGAATTTTCATTCTAAAGCTACTTACCCTGATGGATGCAATAACTGCTGTAGTGGTTTGTATTATTAGAATTGGCAGCATTGCTTTTTAATTTACCTGGTGCATTTCTAAGGCCTACTTGTTCTGCTTGTTAAACTTTGATAGAATAACTCAATGTTACACATTACATTATAAATGGTCTGGAACACAAGTCCTATGAGGAGCAGCTGAGGGAACTGGGGTTGTTTAGTCTGGAGGAGGCGCAAGGGAGACCTTATTGCTCTCTACAGCTACCTGAAAGGAAGCTGTGGGAAGTCTGGGGTTGGCCTCTTCTCACAGATAACTAGCAATAGGACTAGAGCGAATGGCCTCAAGTTGCGCCAAGGGAGGTTTAGATTGGAAATGAGGAGACATTTCTTCTCAGGAAGAGCAGTCAGGCATTGGAACGGGTTTCCCAGATAGGTGGTGGAGTCACCATCCCTGGGGGTGTTTAAGGAAAGGTTGGACGTGGTGCTTAGGGACATGGCTTAGTGGGTGACATTGATAGTAGGGTGATGGTTGGACCAGATGATCTTGGAGGTCTTTTCCAACCTCGAGGATTCTATGATTCTATGTTCCTCCATGCAAGCACCTTCCTCTCATGGGTATTCTGGGGAAAAAATTCCCATTAACAAAGTAGTGTAATAAAGCTTCAGTAGAAATGCAGTAAGCATTTCAATCATGTAAGTACCCAGTTCAATCTTTGCTTATTCACCAATATTGTGAATATAATTATGAACCACTATAAAATAACACACAATCACAAGCACTTGCTTATAATCATAGACATTTTCAGGATTAGACTCTAAATTTTCTGTACATGTACAAACTTCTGAAGAGGTATTACCATAACAAAAATTAAAGCTCTCTTACCTGTTTGAAATTTGTTATAGCTTTTATAACTGGAGAAGCTGTCACTAAAAAAATGTCTTCTGATGGGAATTCCACGGCCAACTTATAAAGAAACAGAAATCATGATGAGCAAATAATCCATAGAATTTGACTTAAAGACAATAAAATTATTGGGGAACAGTAATATGCATTGCTACCTTACATTAGTCTCATCGAACCGTAATTGCTATTTCAAGATTAGGGAAGAATAAGACAGAATGACTGAAACAAATTGAATTTGGAGTCCCAAGATTTTAATTCATTCACATACAAATACAGCTTCAAGAACTGCCGTCACTGTAAAAATGACTATTCAAAAGACTATTCTCACAATATTCTGAAGACCAACTAGAGGACGACTATGATCACATGATTTGTGGAGACTCCCAACTGCTGGAAGTACTTTTTTTATTAAGTACCAGTGACTAATTGTTCACAGACTTCATTTTGACAGAGAAAATATTGATTCCTGTTGGTTATTTTAAATGTAATTTACTGAACTGCTAAGAGGATTATCACCTTCAGAGTGTTATAGGCAACACACAACTCTTACAGGCCCCAAGCCAAAGTGAAGAATTTCCATCTTAAATGCTGCATTGCTCTTCCACAGCATATAAAAAACCTCCTTCAAGTACAAACCACTCATCTCTGAGGCACTGACAAAACCCACAGTTCCTTGTCACCTGTATTCTACATGTTAACAGAATGGCTGTATAAGCTGCCAGGAAGCGTGTTTCGTGTCATACATGTGCAACTGAGCTATAAAGGGAATAGCATATATCCTTGTACTTCCGATACAAGGAGTCTAACACAGTAATCTGAAGGTCAAAGTTTTTAAATCTTGTTGATTTAAGGGAGATTAACATGGCCATACTCTGGGCATAAAACCAAAAATGAATTTAGTGAGGCTATGTGAACACTTTATGTAATCCACACCTTATAGCATGAATCCCTAATACGTATTTCCTAACTATTGCAGCTGTATGCTTTATACTGACAGAAAAAAGAAAGGTTGACAAGTTCATTCAATAGAATAGCACGATGTGCTTCTGCAGCTGCTCCCATCTGCACGTAATAAACAAGCTTCAGAAAAACTTCAGAATGCCACAGACAGCATGTGATTAGGTAATCATCATCAGATGTTTTTCAGACTTTTTTAGACTGACATCATGTCCTCTGCATCACTTACACATGCTCTAATGCTTACACCCCCCTCTTACTACGATTGAGTGGTTGTGTGAAATTTTCATTCAGTGTCATTGAGGCTGGTGCATTCTTTATCTGAGGTGGAGGTTGGTCTATTCTCCCATGTGCCTGGTGACAGGACAAGGGGGAATGGGCTAAAGTTGCACCAGGGGAGGTTTAGGTTGGATATTAGGAAGAACTTCTTTACTGAAAGGGTTGTTAGGCATTGGAATGGACTGCCCAGGGAAGTGGTTATCCCTGGAGGTCTTTAAAAGACATTTAGATGTAGAGCTTAGTGACATGGTTTAGTGGAGGACTTGTTAGTGTTAGGACAGAGGTTGGACTAGATGATCTAGGTCTCTTCCAACCTAGATGATTCTGTGATTCTGTGAAAATACTGAAATTAGAAATCTGCCAGATAGAATATTAATTAAGTTCAGCCATACATATGTACGCATGCAAATCATCACAAATCGGAAAGAACTGTTGCAACATAAACATGGAAAGTGGAAATTATGTAAGACATAGAATCATAGAATCATTAAGGTTGGAAAAGACCTCCAAGATCATCTGGTCCAATCATCACCCTACTACCAATGTCACCCACTAAACCATGTCCCTAAGCACCACGTCCCCAAACTTACAACAACAGCTCAAAAACTTTTAAGACATTCTGTCAGGCTGTTTTGAAATGTACTTTAAAAGTACCTAATTCTAAGTGAACTTTTTAAGACAGACCTGAAACAATGACTGTTCTCAGTTAGCATCATGAGAAGCCTGAACCACAAGGCATCATGTAAGTACATACCCGAAATGTAGTATGATGGAGAAGTTGTTTATTGCCACTACTGTGTTCTAGGGAATCTTACTTGTTCAAAATCAGGACTGAGAAAGATTGCATTCAATCTTCCCCTTTTATTTCATGCTTGCTGGCAGCTATAGATGTACCGCACTAAACTCCTTCCAGAACACGCCGGGCCATTTTTAATGGAGATGAAAAAAATAAAGAAGCAAGTCTCTGTCACCATGTAAGAATCTGACTTGGGTTTTCCAGGAAAAAAAAAAAAAAAGAAAAAAACTATCAGTGAAAAAAAAACTTAAGGGAAAGGAAAGAGCATAAGAAAAGAGGTGAGCTCACAGAGCAGTGACTCTGTGACTCTATGTGGGGTACTCACTACAAGCTTTGGAAGGAAATGAACCCCTAACTCTGGCATTAATGCTGCTGAAACGCTATCAAGAAAACAACAAACTTGAGTCGCTTTTAAAGCAATCTTAAAGATTATATACATCAAATATATATTTGAAAAACCTGTATTGTGAAATAGGGTCACACCAATTACATATGATTCTATATTACCTCCAGGCAAACACAGTCTCCTGGAATATTAAATATTGACCCAAATCTTATTCTTGCAAGCACTCAAGGATACACAATACCCTTAATTCTGTGAACAGTTTAAACAATTTTTAAGTAATAACTCATATTAATACAGTATTTGTCTGTAGTATTAGAGCCCACATATTGCATCAACTGTGAAAAAAATCAAAGGAAGAACAACTAGTAAGTGGTAGAAACCCAAACCCATTCCATACAGGTGAAGAACAATCATTTTCCCCCTGTAATTTATTCTGCATTTGTTTTACATAAAATGCCCGAGATTGTCAGAAATAAAATAATATCACTTCATCACCAGAGAACCGATGTATCTGAAACAATTTTTATACTGCTTTATAGTCTGACAACTAGAATGTTTTTCGCTGAACTAATATCTACATCATTTTATTCCATGTTATGGGTTCAAAACTCCCTCCAGTTACTGCTACTTTGAAAACACCAAAAACCTTGAAAACAAGAAGTGAACAAAGCGATTTTTAGAGTTTTTGAGCTCAGGGAAAGCTGAAGGGATCGGCGAATCTCCACAGGTGTGCAGCCCTAAGCATGGATTCCATAAAAACTGATGCACTGCTTTCATGACAAGGAGCACAGCACAGCAAATTTCCTCCTACTCATGGTACAGTCCTTGATGGCTATAAACACAGCTATCTTTTGAGCTGCTGACCTCTCGACTGGCATACAGAATGCCAGCTTTCTCATGATACAAAGGTTTAACCCCTTCTTTATGAAGCCTTCATAAACTGTTATCAGAATACGTGCAAAGCAGTTTTACCCTCTTGGCAAGTGTTGGCAGACAGCTGAGTATGCTGTAGTACAACTCTGCTTTGAGGAGGCTCAGGGGAGACCTTATTGCTCTCTATAACTAACTGAAAGGAGGCTGTGGGGAGCTGGGGGTTGGCCTCTTCTCCCAAGTTAACTAGTGATACGACTAGAGAGAATGGCCTCAAGTTGTGCCAGGGGAGGTTCAGGCTGGAAATGAGGAGACAATCCTCTTCAGAAAGAGCAGTCAGGCACTGGAACAGGTTGGCCAGGGAGGTGGTGGAGTCACCGTCCCTGGGGGTGCTCAAGATAATGTTGGACGTGGTGCTTAGGGACATGGTTTAGTGGGTGATATTGGTGGTAGGACCAGATGATCTTGGAGGTCTTTTCCAACCTTAATGACTCTATGATTCTAAGTGCTCACTACTCATTTATAAAATAGTTTCTTTTAAAAGGAATAAACTTTTGTAAAACGCTGGGGGAGACACAGAACGCTTACGTAATCACTGTATGAAGCTGAAGACCCGCTGCCCCTACGGGCATTTCGCCCCCCGACCGACTACCACCCACCCCGATCCCCGCGGCCAAGATGGCGCCGCCCCCCGAGTAACTGCCCTCGCCCCCCCCCCGGGTTGGGGTCCCGCGCATGCGCGCTGTGGCGGCGGGGCCGCGGCCTGCACCTTCTCGGCGCAGGTGACTCCCGCGATGCCTCCGCCCACCACCACGAAGCGGCTCCGCGCCGTGCCGGGGGCAGCCGCCATTCCTCCGCCTTCCCCGGGCGCCGCAGCGAGCAAGGAGAGGGCCTCCGCTTGCCGCCGCCACCGCCGCTTCCTCGCTGGGAAGCGCCAGGCGGTGGCGGCCCTTCGCCTACGGCGAGCGCTGACGCCCAAACTTCCTCCCTTCGCGGCAGGGCGGGGCGCGGCCCCGCCAGCTCTGTTTGTGGACTTGTTCTGAGCTTGGCGTTGACTTTGCTCGTCAGCGTTTTCGTGGGCTTTGTCGAGGGACCGCTGGGAACACGCAAATAATTACGAGGAGTGAAAAGTGTTATAAATGAAGATACAACTCAATCTGAATTTAGTAATATTTATAAGAGGCAAGTAGACAGCGCTGCGTGCTCTACCAACACGCACAACCGTCGAACTTTCTAAATATATAGAACATTGCTTTTACATATTCATAAGAAACCCTAGTACGCCTATACATATGTATGACCTATCCCCGCTTCGTATTATAATTATCTCGTCCAGACCGCACGGGCGGCTTCGACCGGCTCCCTCTTCTTCTGCGCATGCTCTGCCCTCCACAAGGTTCCCGAAAGTAACAAAATGCGATTGACACTTAACTTATGCGAGGCCGTGTTTTCCTGCGTTGCGTTAACCCTTGAAGCCACGCTAATAATATGGTTATCATATAACATTAAACAATAAATTTTAACAGTTTACTCAGTGTTTTTCATTGTTCTATATCAGTAACTGCTGCTTCTTTATTGATGACATAACTTCATTATATATGTGTTACATCCCATACTGAGGACAGGCTCCCTTCTTATACCATTCGCCCCACAGCAGTCCTTTTCTGCTAACTCTTCATTGGTCGAACAACTTCGCCCGGCAACCAGCAAACCCCCAGCAACTTCCATGCCTTAACGGTGGGAGAACAAGCAACCCGAGACGGCATGGCGTCTCCTGAATCACCCTTCTTTGTTCCCCCTAAACTCTTTACATTCCTGATGGCCTCATCGTTAAGAGTCCGATGGGACCAACCATGGGGCTTGTCGACCCCCATGGCCACACTCCCACATCTCCCCCTTCTTTATTAACATCAACCATCTTCTTGACACGAATTATTACTCCATATATCACAAAAGTGAAATAAAAATCTCAAGCCTTTCTTCATTCCTTAACCAGAAATCTGGAAAAAGAAACATGAAAACACGAGACTGCGTTCGTTTTTCACAGGCCTCCCCCCCACCCAGAGTTTTGAATGCAGTGTTGTGGGTGTAGCTTGGATCATCATGTACTTCTAAGAAGTGATATAAAATAAAAAATTAATAAAATAATAAAGTCAACTAGAGAATGAGCTGATGTTTCTGAGACACTTGTGTCCCCCCACACAACTCCCAAACGAAGACGTGCAATCCTTTGTTGAAGCATGTGGCCGCACTGCGGTACATGGTCCTTCCCCTATGGGCGCCTGCTGCTGTTCAGAAACAACACCACTGGAGATGGCCTGTCAGGCTTTGGTGGTGGTAAACCTGCAGTTTTCTCTGGTGATTGGAGCAAATAACTTTTGTAATTTAAGAGACTATGATTAATGTGAGAAGTGTATAAAAATAACAAAGCGACATGTGATGAACTGCCCGGCTATGCTAGTTGTTCAGTATGACACGCTTAAAATGAATTCAAGCTTATACGGGCCATTTACCTGAGACTTTTTAACATATATTTTTAATTTGAACAGTATTCTTTAATATTATTTTTCCCTTTTGGAAGAGAAGATGAGACTACTAATTGTGTGCACCACGGAAGATGACACAATTTCACAGCTGATACCTTTTTAGACATTGCTACCAAGACATCAATCAGTCTTCAAAACAGCAACTTCCTAATGGCACTTAGTTACAAATACTTTTTCCCTAGCATTGGAGGTAATTTCACAGTCCAGACAATTGCTGACCATTTTGGTCATAAACTAAATTTTGTTCTCTGAACACATCCCATTCCACTGTGAGTTACTTGAGTAAATGACCTGACCCAAACTGTGCAAAAAAAAAAAATTGGATAGACTTGCGTCACCAAGTACAAGAATACCTTCCAAGGATTTTATTCTGCAGTATAAAATAAATGGCAAGATAACTCATTTTACTTGGAGCATTTGCTTGTGCAAACTAAGAAAAGTTATGACTGTTTCCATTCACAAAAAATGTTAAAAAAATATTTCAAACAGTGGGTCAAATTAAGACTGAAAACAGTTGCTCACAATTATGCAACCTCCTTAATTTCTAACTGACAGCACATGGATGATAAATGCAGATCTGTAAAAACTTTTCCAGACTAATAATGTTTAGTTTATGTAGGAAATACAATGATCTTGGCTTTAATATCAGTAACCCGTCAAAAATTAATTCCTGAGACTTCTTGCCAAACTTCCTAGTAGGCATACATAGGAGAAGTGTAGCAGAGGATGTGAGGCTATGCAAGTAGATGGCTGTCATTAAACATTTTTTTTCTTTATTAATTGAGAGCTCAATGTTCCAAAGAGTCACTGTGCACCCACCATGGTTCCCATGCCATTGCATAACTTTCACAGAGAATGGCTTAGGCTTGGAAGGGACCTAAGAAGGTCATCTGATCCATGCTGCCCCCACTCAAGTAGGGACACCCAGAGCAGGTTGCTCAGGACCATCTCTGGGCAGCTTCTGAAGATCTCCAGGGAGGGAGACTCCACAGCCTCCCCGGGTAGCCTGATCCAGTGCTCTGTAAGCCACACAGTAAAGAATTCCTCCAGGCCATCTCTTCTCTAGGCTGACAAGTCCCAGATCTCTCAGCCTTCCATCACCGGAAAGAATCTCCATTCCCTTAATCATCTTCTTGGCTTGTTGTTGGACTCTTTCCAGAGTGTCGATGTCTTTCTTGTATTGATGAGCCCAGAATTAGACACAGCATTCAAGGTGTGGCCTCACCAGTGCTGACTAGAGGGGAAAGATCACCTCCCTTGACCCGATGGCAATGTTCTGCCCAGCACAGCCCAGGATGCCATTAGCTTTCTTTGTGGCAAGGCCACAAACTTGATATCCACCAGGACCCCCAGATCCTTTTTTGCAAAGCTGCTTCCCAGCTGGTTGGCCCCCCCAGCATATACTGGTACCTGGGGCTGTTCTTCCCCAGGTGTGGGGTTTGGTTAAATATCATGCTTTTGTAAGCATTCTGTGATACTACTTGGAATCCTGCTGACTACACCGGTTTGATGCAAATAGATTTTTTACACAACTTTGATTTAACAGCAATTTTTTATGTTCTTATGGTAAATCAAAAAAAAAAAATAGATTGTATGATTCTTAACAGCACTTAATCAGCATTTAATCATCAGCCAGTTTAAAACAGTGATTTAAACAGAATTTGCTCTAATGGAAACAGGAACTTAGTTAAATGTTCGAGAATGGCAAAGTTCACACAAGACCTAGTACAAGGGTATTAGGTGTTTCTAAGTTCAACTGCACGCTTGCAAACTCCCTCCCCTCTCCACCCCCCCTTTGGGTGAATTACTCACCCTTCTCAGTGTGTGTCTGTGGATGAGCTTTGATCCTCAAGGAATCAGCCCTGAAAGACATTCCACCTCAGGGGTACCATGAGAGACGTCTGAGCTCAGGGGGAGATCAAGGATTACAGCTTGCTGTGATCCCTGGAGAGCTCAAATAGGCTTTCTCCAGCTGCTCTTTTTATAAGATAAAGTAATTGGCTTGTAGTCAAAGATTCCTAAATGTATTGTTCTTGAACTCTGAAGTGATCCATCATTTCCCCATGAGGGATTTCAGTGGGTACCTGCTTTAAGGGAGTGCCACCCTTTATTCATGGCTTTGAGCATCCACCTGGTGCTCTATTATTGATGAGCTGTCCAGTTCAAGGAACAGGCACAGAGGCCTACTGTGGTTCATAAGCCTGAACAAGACTTACGCCAAGTGCAGAAGTAGAGCATACCTGCCACACTGAGGCTGCCTTTGACCTTCACATTCCTAACAAAACCTTGGCAAGCTGGAGGTCTAGCAGAGTACTTCTGCTTGTTGGCTCCTCTATCATGTGGCGGAAGTTAACAGGGCACTACAGGAACCACCTGGATTGTTATTTCCTGCTACATTGTCCCTCCAACAGATACCAGAGTGGTTGAAGTCCCTCATGAGAACCAGAGCCTGTGAACATGAATCTGCTCTTATTTGTCCATAGAGGGCCTCATCTGCTTGTTCTACCTGGTCAGTTGGCCTGTAGCAGACGTCCACTATGTCATCTGTACCTGTCCTCTTTAATCCTAACCCATGAACTCTGGTCAGCTAGTCATTCATCACAAGCGGAGCTTCATGCACTCCAGCTGATCTTGTCACATGGAGAGCAGCTTCTCCTCCTCATCTTCCCTGCCTGTCCCTCCTACAAAGCCTGTATCCTTCCATTACAACACTTTAGTCATGGGAGCCATCCCACCTCATATCCATAGTCTCAATGAGTTTGTAGCTCTGCAATTATATTATATTTATTCGCCATACTGTATTAGTATATGGGCAATTTAGAGAGGCATCCCTGTGTGTTGATTTTCTAGACAGGTTTGGGGGATTTCTCCATAATGGGGCCTTCTAGACACTTCCTTGTTTACATCTGAAGGCTGAGGCTGACCATCATTTTGAGGATTTTGTGATCCCTTCCTGTCACACCACCCCATGCCCTTTACTCAACTCTGCCCATAACTTCCTCAAAGTGGTTACTCTCTCTCTTCCCCAACATTCTTAGTTTAAATCCCTTTTTACAATGTCAGCTATTAGTACTGGGAAGAATACCTTTGCCATGCTTAGTGAGCTGGATCCCTTCTCTCCCAAGCAGTCTTTGATTTGCAAAGAGGGTCCATGGTCTTAGAGCCCCAAACCCTGTTGCCAACACCAGTTCTATAGCCAGTTGCTGAACTGTCCTGTAAGTAACTTTTCCCCTCAGTGGGGGCATTGAGAACACCACCTGGGCCCTCACACCCCCTGACTACCACCTCCAGGGCTCTATAGCCACTTTTGTTATTGGCTAGGTTTCCCTTGGAAGTATCATTTGTACCAACAAGGAATAACAGTAGGGGTTAGTAGTCAGAGGGTTAGACAAGCTTTGTCTGTCCCTCCACAACATCCCAGATCTAGTTCCCCGGCAGACAGCACAGACCTCTCTAGCTGATAGGTCAGGTCAACAGATGGATGCCTGTGTGCCCTGTAGCTGGAAGTCACCCATTGACCTACCATTTATTCCTGCATGTTTTGCATGATTTAGGGCTAGGTGGACTAGATCTTTGCTTACAGATACATATGACTCCTCCTCTGCTTTGAAAGCTAGGAGCCTACTTTGTAGATGTAAGCAACTCAGGCTGAACAGGAGCCTTCTTCTGGGTACCAGAAGTCACCATCTTCTATCTTCCCATTCTCCAGAGGCTGTGCTTACCTTAACAGTGGGGATGGACACTGCCAGCTTCTCTACTGCATTTGGGGTCTGACATTCTTCAAGCTGTTGTGTCTCAGAGAAGAACCTGTCCATCTCCCTTTCATCTTCACTGCTGCTGCACAGGTGTAGTAGGTTTACTTGGCAAGGTTTTGGTAGTAGGGGGCCATAGGGGTGGCTTCTGTGAGAAGAATCTAGAAGCTGCCCCATGTTAGGTAAGGGCCCCACTGCTGACCAGAGCTGAGCCAATAAGCGATGTTGTTTACGCCTCTGTGAGAGCATATTTAAGACGGGAAAAAAACGCTGCGCCACACAGCAGCTGGGAGAGTGAGAGGAGTGAGGAACAGCCTTGCAGGCGCCAAGGTCAGTGAAGAAGGAGGGCAGGAGGTGCTCCAGGCACCGGAGCAGAAGTCCCCTGCGGCCTGTGGTGAGGACCATGGTGAAGCAGGTTATCCCCCTGCAGCCCATGGAGTACCACGGTGGAGCAGGGTTCCACGCTGCAGCCCGTGGAGGAGACCACGGTGGAGCAGGTGGACCTGCACCGACGGAGACTGCGGCCTGCGGAAGACCCCTGCCGGAGCAGATTCCGGGCTGGACCTGTAGCCCGTGGAGAGGAGCGCATGCAGGAGCAGGTGACCTGGCAGGAGCTGCTGCCCGTGGGGGATCCAGGTTGGAGCAGTTTGCTCCTGAGGGATGGACCCTGTAGTATGGACCCATAGCTGGAGCAGTTCTTGAAGAGCTGCTGCCTGTCAGCAGCCCACGCCGGATCAGTTCAGCAAGGACTGCATCCCGTGGGAGGGACCCCGCAGCACAGGGGACGAGAGTGACTGAGAAGGAGCAGCAGAGAAGCGCTATAGACTGACCATAACCCCCATTCCCCTGTTCCCCTGCGCCGCTCGGGGGGAGGAGGTGGAAGAGGGTGGATGGGGGGGAAGGTGCTTTTGGTTTCTTTCCTTTGTCTCTTGCTTCTCTAGCTTGTTAGTAATAGCAATAAATCTTACTGTCTCCTTATGCTGAGTCTGTTTTGCCCGTCACAAGAATTACTGCGCGATCTCCTCGTCCTTATCTCAACCCTTGAGCCCTTTTCATCGTATTTTCTCCCCATTCGTCTTTGAGGAGGGGGAGTGAGAGAGCGGTTGTGGTGGAGCTTGGCCGCCCACCTGAGTAAAACCACCACAACAGCCTGTTTACTTCCTCCTGTAAGTCTTCTACTTGATGATACAGCTCCTCCAATAGAGCACACCTCCTGCAGGACAGAGGGCCATCTCTTCTGGCATCAGAGAGAGGCTCCAGGCACTCCCAGCAGTTTGGGACTTGGAAGGCTACATCTAACATTTAAAGCTTGGTTCGCATTGAAACTTCCACATTAAAGGGATAGACGGGCCAACAATTTCTAGGAGAAACAGCTCTAAGGTGTGTCACTACCATACCCACGACTGTTACAGTGATACAAATTCAACTGAGGACCCTTTCTTTATCCCCTTCTACACAAACTGCCACCTCTAGGAGGCATACTCGAGGCCTGGTTCTTACATAGGCCTCACCCAAGCTAGAGGGTTCTTGACCCTCCCTAATTAGGAGAGGCTGTAACAAAGGCTTCAGGTATCCTGTGTCAAGAGCAGATATCATGCTCATTAGAAGCTGCTAGAGCTTTCTCTGGTCCATATGCTTGTGGTTCTCCTTACCTCATCCTTACCTGACAGCAACAGGCAGTCTGAGATTTTTCAGAATGTTCCCAAGAGTTTCCCTAAGATACGGGACCCTAAAAGTCCAGAAACTCTCAAAGCATAACCCACAGACTTCTGCACAAGCTAATACATCTGTTGGCTGCCTCTGTTAGGTGTGCTTCAGTGAAACTTTCAGTGCTTGGTTTTGCCTGTCTAACATACACAATCCATACACAAATGTGACTTTCGTAATCCCCCCAAACTCCAATAGCATAATCCTTGCTGTAGAGCATAGATGGAGTAGGCATTGGCCTGGGGTAGTCCACAAAAAATATCTGGAAGAAATCCATTTGTCCATAAAGCAGAATGCTTTTTCTGGTTCTCTGTTTTCTATGAAGGAAAAAAAATGATGTGTAGTTACAGGTTGACTTGGTCACTACTACCCTGTATCCTCTGCTAAATTGCCACTGTGATTTGGAACAGAGTAAGGACATCTAGATCTTGGCTCTAATTGCAAAAAGCAGAGTCCACTGACTGCCAGTGGTGAAGAACTTCATATTTCTACTGTCCTTCCACTTTTGCAAGTGTGTTTGGGCATCTCAGGTGTGTGTAGGCCTTTCTTGATTTGGGCCGAGATGGTAGGTTTTGTCAGGGAATATGAGTAACGTACCAGTCATGAATAATGAATTAAGGTACTGATTATGACAATAAAATCTTTAGAGCAGTACATACTACAAGGAATTCTTTTTCTTTCACTGTCTTCCATTTCTCAAGCAGATGAAAAGATTATTCAGACAGTGAAACCAGAGGGAGGCAAGAACTGCCCCATCCGCTGATTGAATGATAAAGATGAACTGAAAATCACATACTATTTGAGCAGCCTTTGGAAGGGAATTGGAGAAGTGATAGTCTTAAGAGAGCACAGAACCTTTTACAGGTTGAGTGACGTTAAAAATCCAAGATGATTTTTTTGTCAGTTAGCACTTGGTTCACATGAAAGACAGATGTAATATTATCATTGAGGTTAATCTGAATCACATTTAAAACTACAGACTTGCTTCTGGGAAAACATCTGAATGTTTTGGCACCAGGAGGTGCTGGTTCATTATGATTACAGTAAGAAAGACACTCAGATTCTGTAAAGCATCGCTTAAAAATGTCATTTATTGGAGCTAACACTATACGGAAACAAACAATAGTGTAGATAATCTTGTGTCCGTCTGGGACTGGGAGCCCAAAGCTGTGCAACAATAGATGGGTCCTCAGTGAGAACACACCATACAGATCCTGCCTGTGGAATGGTTACCCAGCATTTTCGTCTTTTGAGCTCTTATAGGATTTTCTTAAAAGAAAGCATTTCTTTCTTAATTTTTACTATCCAACAAAAAGGATGTTCACATGAGAACTTGTTGCTGCACTTTTATATAGAGGCAATGCCATGTGAGCGGTGTAATTGCCAATACCTGGTAGGAGCTCAAGACAGGCTCTTGATTACAATCTACAGGCTAAATTCATTCAGTGGCCAAGGTTTATGTGGAGCACAGCACAAGCCTGAAGGCCAGGCAGTATGTGCAGCACAGCACAGATTTGGACAACTCAGGTTGACTGCTCTGTGGATCACTAATTCTTCAATGTACAATGGACTTCTGGTCTGCATCACTACCTTCTGCCCCTTGATCCACAAACAGTTGGCCTTTCCTACAGATGCTGTAAATTGCAGATTATACCATTAAGATTTTGGGCTACTAGAGAGATTCTTTTATACAAAGTAATTACTACAATTAATAATATGAGAGTAATAAAACAAATAATGGTTGTGAGGATAAGTGTAGGATAACAGTGACATTGGAGCTAGGACCAAAAATGATATCCTGCCATCAGTCTCCATTCCCAGTTTCATGTACCCCAGTAAATGATGGTGCAAATTTCACCAAGCTGTCCAGTTGCTTATGAGGTTTAGTAGACAGAGAGGAGCTTTGGTGTGTCTGGAGGGCAGAGGTGGAGTCTTTGGTGTGTCTGGAGGGCAGGAGACTGGCACTTCATGTATATTGATATTCAAAATGCAGAGATCAAAAGCACTACTGGGAGGCTTCACATAGCAGTTCTGTATGAGATAAAACAAAGACTTTCTTTTACATATGGCATAAATTGGGGCATGTTATGAGGGATGTTGTCTTGCTCCTTTAGGATTAAGTAATGGCTCCTGGTCCATGTGTCAAGGTTTCCGCAGGGATGAGTTTCAATTTAGGGGTGTGGTGTTTGCACTTGCCTCTGGCCCTTGGGGTGTCATCGGGCTCAATCAACATCCCAGACTGTACCTCATAGAGCTGATGTCCCAGCAGAAGATGTTAGGATAGGAGGTATAGACTGTGAAGCGTACGTTGTTAATGAAATTGTTTTTATCCTGCAGTAGCACTGTTGGCCAGTTACACTGTGAGAGGGGAGCGGCACATGCATTTGCTCTTTTAATAATGCATTGATCTGTTTGATTAGATTAGCTCCTCAGGGGTGGTAGGTATATGTTATACCCAGTATACTTCATGCTCAGCAGCCGACTGTTGGACCACTGAGCCTCTAAAATGAGACCTGTTGTCTGACTGGATGCAGGCAAGTGGGCCCATACGCTGCCTATGTAACACAGGCCTTTCTCTGTCCTTCTGTGATCAGCATGTGCAGCTGGGAACACAGTAACAAAGCTGGTATATGCATGTACCATCAATAACAAGTTCTATAATCTAACAGTACACTTTATATATCTTTATGTATATATAATGTATATACACACATACGTGTATATACATATATAATGTGTATCTAGGTATACATAAAATATAAATATATATTTTTACATTCCTTTATATATACTTTCTCTAGACATAAAACAAATCAAATGACAGTGTCAAAAAATGGCAACCAGCAAATCCCCAAAAGATATGAAAACACATGGGAAATGATGTCGTCTAAAGAGGCAGCTTCTGTGTATGTAGTGAGAGGGGTCTTCCTTTTCTCACATACTTCTGTGTAAGATTGTTGGGGTGGTTGGTCCTGCCAAACCCTACAGGGCACTATGAAAATGCATGGGGCATGACACATTGACTTATGTCCAAATGCACATGAATTATTTAATGTTAATCACATATTAATTAAATGGACATCGATGAAACAGTCATTGATGAAATGGACTTCTGTTAGCAGTAAGCAGCAGTCATGGCCAAGAGGCACATGCCTGAATTAGCCATCACATGGAGGGTTGCACACCCCTGTGCAGGAGTTGCTGCCTGCCTGCAGCTGGGCATGGCCCCGTAATCGCCAGGACTGACTGCAAGCTGATGACAGGCTCCTGCTTTACAATTAGTTAGCTAAGTTCGTCCTGTGGATGAGGGACGTGTGCAGCACAGTAGCCTGCACCTACTGTGCCAGGTTAGCTGCTCTGGGGATCACTGACTCCTGGATGTACAATGGTGTTCTGCTCAGGATCACCAGATTGTTTGAAAATGCCTCTATAATATGCTTGTGCATTGTATTATCATCCTAGTGCATTCACACACATTGTTTAAGCTGTCTTTGATGTGTTCTATAACAAGATATCCAGAGATTAATATGTTTTCATTATTTCTGTAATGATTAGTACTCAGATTTTTTCCCAAGAAATGTCTGTGTGCCAAGCATTATAATTTTAACACATTGGACTTGAAAATAAATTAACAGATAATTAAGTACCAGCTAAATTAATGTTTCTTTTTATTAGTTGAAAGTACAGCAATTAACAAACATTCAGAAACTTGTCAGTGAAAACATGTTGACTGGGTTCTATTTTCATTTGTGTGGGTATGAATATGCATTATTATTATCAGGGGTCTATGAGAGGTTTATATGGGTATGGCTGTTACTTGACCATTAACCTTTGTGTTCTCTCTTGTAAGATGACAGCAGAAAAGATGTGGGTCGCTAAAGAGTGTTTCATTCATGAATAGGCCCATACAGGTTAATATGTCCTACAAGGAGCAGGACCAGTATCATTCACAGCAGTTACTGTGTGGTGGTGAAATGTGCACAGCTCCTCAGATGCCAACATTGCATATGACACCTGTATGATTACAGCTTGCTGTGCTCTGCACAGTATATGGAAAGCAAACCCAGTGGGTGGGATTCTTCCATCAAGCTGCAGGCTGGAGACAGATGCCAGTCAACTGGTAAACATATGACATGCTGCTCATTAACTCACATGGTAGATGCACTCCTCTGTGTTGTGTATTACAGGAGGAGCTCTGGCTACAGTACTATTTCATTGACTCTCTCCTTGGCTCAGAGCATGACTAAACCCATCCAGCGAGTCGGACCAGAGCGCTGATCATCTGTCTTATGCTCTCAAGTGCCCATGGGACAAAGAAAAGTGGAAATTACAGTGATGGCAAAGTGTTGACACTGTGGTGAGGGGCATGAGATGGGGGAGCAGGAGTATGTGTCTCACACTTTTCATGAATCTTGACGTGGCTGAGAGGACCTGTTATCCTGATGGTGTCTTTAGGTAATTCCCAGTCAGAAAACACTTCAGTTAGGATACCCTGGGGTCCAGAAACAGAAGGGAAATCAGTAGTGCCCTGTATACTCATATGCATGCTACTGTGGTGGTTTTACCCAGCTGGGCAGCTGAGCTCCGCCACAAACACTCTCTCACTCCCCCGCATCAAAGGAAAAGAGGGAGAAAATATGATGAAAAGGGCTCGAGGGTTGAGGTAAGGACAGGGGGATCATTCAACGATTATTGTCATGGGCAAAACAGACTCAGTGTAGGGAGATTAATAAAATTTATTACCTATTACTAACAAGCTAGAGCAGTGAGAAACAAACAAAAAACCAAAGTAAAAACACCTTCTCCCTATCCACTCTCTTCTACCTCCTCCCCCTGAGTGGTGCAGGGAAACAGGGAATGGGGGCTGCGGTCAGTCCCTAACGCTTTGACTCCGCCGCTCCTTTGCAGTCACTCCCTGCCCCTGGTCTGGGGCCTGGTCCTGTGGGGGCTCTCCATGGGCCACAGCCTCCTCCAGGCCACCTCCACCTGCTCCACTGGGGGCTCCTCCACGGGCTGCAGTGTGGAGATCTGCACCATGTGGGACCCATGGGCTGCAGGGGGACAGCCTGCTCCACCAGGGGCCTCTGCACAGGCTGCAGGAGAACTGCTGCTGTGTGCCTGGAGCACCTCCTGCCCTCCTTCTGCACTGACCTTGAGGGATGCAGGGCTGGTTCTAACTCCTCGCTCTCCCAGCTGCTGTTTTTTTTTTTTTTTTTTTTTTTTCCTTTCTTAAATCTGCTCTCACAGAGGCACAAACAACATTGCTTATTGGCTCGGCTCTGGCCAGCGGTGGGTCCCTTTCGGATCCGGCTGAAACAGGCCCTTATCTGACATGGGGCAGCTGCTGGACTGTTCTCACAGAGGCCACCCCTGCAGATCCCCTCTACCAAAACCTTGCCACATAAACCCAATACAGCCATATGGAGCTCTTTTAATTAATTGTTTACTTGTAAGTCACTTGCAGCTACTTTGGAAAATTAAACCTCATGAAAGCTTTTGTACTATTTCGCAAGTTTTGTTGTTTTTTAAGTGGACAATGTATTTATTTTTAACCTTCTGGTGTGAAGAGTCTGCTGATCTGCATGGGGAGTATTTTACCTCATTAATAGTATGATTTGTTGGGGTAAGATGTATTTGCCAAATAAAATGTTAGTGTAACACCCTATGGGTAACTGGGTTATTATTTCATTGGCTTGTGTAAATGCTAGCTTGTAAAAATGAAATCCTGGCATCTTCCCATTTCTCTAGAATTAACTGGACAACAGCAAATACCTAAGCAAACTCAAAATTTCTAAGTCTACCAAACATTCTGGAAATTTGTAAACTGTATAATGAAAATGAGAAAATCTGAGGCTTGCTGCTGCTGTGTCGTTCATCATCTTTCCTCCTTATTACTTTTTCTTGTACTTGTGGTATGACTCAATGGTTAAAGGTTTGTCCCCCATAGTTTCGGGGGGATATTCAACTGAATTGATGATGTCTTGGACAGTATGTGAGTTCTGAAGCTGGAATCCCCAAATTTCTGTCATGGCTTAATGAGGATCAAGAAGAATTGCAAGAGGTGTGTGAACCTATGTCTGCCTGTACATAGGTGCGCACCCTCAGTGATGCTTGGTCTAGTCAACATTGGGTTGGAGCCTCTCATCAGGGGGCAACTGCACCTCTTCATCAGGGCACAAGCCCTGGTAGACCAGTAATTTACTTTTCATTAGTGGGGCCTAAAATTTACCTTTTACTGTCACCAGCAATTACATTTGGCTGCCCAACCAGCTGCACACCAGAAACATCCTTGGCTTGGCACTGCAGGGACAAGCTGGAGGTCTATAGGCTTTGTTGTTAGTCTGGAACAATCTGTTGGTTAAGCTACCAAATGGCTACATAAATTGCCACCCTTGCCTGGGTAAGAGAGGGCAGATAGGAAAGTGTATGCTAGAGACTCGGAAGACCCAGAAACAGGGAATTCCCTGAACGCTATTGAAGTCCTGTGCAAGTCTTGTAGTTCCTAGCCACCTTGTAACCACACCGTGAATCAACCATGTTGAGATCAAAGTAATAGTTGGGATGGATGTATACCCAGGTACCCAGCAATGCCTCTGGGCTTAACCAGGATCCACTCAAGGAAAAGAGCATGGCTGTTTTCAGTATGCACAATGCAGTGATATACAGCAAGAATGTAAGCCCAAATATATGGGTAATTTGCAGTATAACTATAACCTATTTTGCTATTCTTTTTTTGTTATTCCTGGATATAATACCTTTCATTCTCATCCCATCGTCTGTGTGGTTAAAGCTTTCTTTCCACCCGAAACATCCTGAAATAGAGATGACATCATTTATCATTGCCCAGGGAAGCACTCTTGACAGTTCTATTCTGTTACCTCATTATTAGATCACAGTTGTGTCACTTCACATTAATTGTGCCTATCTGTGCCAGCCTGGATTAGTTCTGTAGGGGCAATTTACAGTATCGGGGTCGTTATGCTGCTCTGTTGCCAGCTACCGGCTTCTGCTTGTCACCTGCACTGCCCCTGGGCAGATTGTGACGTCTGAGGAGAAGGCTGACTCCAGATAGGTCAAGCACAGAGCCACCTCAGCAAATTGTCTGGTTCGCAATTCAGCTTTGGGAAGTGATATTCTTTCAGGAAAGATTTTTTTTTTCCATAGCATTATTTTTGTATGTGTGTTTGTCCCTTCCTTTTCTGCTTTCTAGCAATGGCTAAATAGCAAGTGTCACTCTGTCTCTTTGTTTCCTGGTGTCACAAACAATCGGAAATGATGTTCTCAGAACAATACTTTCTCTGAAATGTATATATTTTAAACTAGTCCTTTCAAAGTCAATGGAAATACTTCACTAGTAGGTCAGCAGAGAAGTAATGAACGAGATGTCATGAGAGCAGTCTCGCTCACTGGACAGTAGAGGGCACACCGTATTTCATAGGTCTCAGCCCTGTGGCATGTTGTACTGTGCAGATAGTCCTGCTAAATTAGCACTGTAGGGATTTTTCCTTCCCTAAACATTGCAGACTTTATAGGAACTGCTTAAGAGGTGCTTTATTGAATGTCACGGAAGTCAGGGTTGGTGTCCACAGAACTAGCAGCAGAAAGTGCTACAGCTCACCTTTTCCTCACTAAGCCCTACCCTAGTGCCTCACCCTGGCTTTGGGCTGAGCTCACATTTCAAAGGACACAATGGAACAAGTGGGTCAACACCAGCTTGTCCTGCAACCAGGTTTGATATTTCAAACTACATGTTCTCCTAAGTTCAGATCCTTTAGCCATGGGCCTAAGGAAGACACCTGGCCCCCATAGCCAGGGAGCCAGGACAGCTGGGATGCCTAGGGCATGGCAGGCAGGCTACTGCCCCAGTACTTTGGCAGGGCAGTGGCAGCAGCAGCTCCCATGGGGCAGTGCCGGGCAGGGGATGAGTTCATCCAGGGAGGCTGCTTGGGAGCAGCAAGTGGCAGGACTATGGTGCAGGTCCAGGAGCCCAGGTGAAGATTAGGCTGGGCACAGGCACACCTGCAGCATGGTGCAGGCAAGGCTGCAAACCCCAGGCTGAAGTGACATGTAGCACCAAGGCACAGGGTGGGCTTCCAGGGCAGGCCATTAAGGTCTCCTAGTGCTCTCTACTGCCTCCCCACCCATCAGGGTGTGCTGGTCAGAGCCATGGAACTAGGCTGAGGACCCTGAAGCCAGATGTGGAGAGGGAACTGCACCTCCCATGAGGAGTCCCAGAGGGGTAAGGGGGGATTGGAAAGCTGATCAGGGAGCCTGGGGTTGGTATGACTTGCAGGCAGGGTTCACCCTCACCCATAGACACAGCCCTATGCAGCTGTCAGCATGGAGAGGCTGTCTGGGGGTGGTGATGAGCCAGGTCCATCCAGGAAGTCCCATCACGAGACATGACTGTAGCAGAAGCCAAAGACCCATCCAGGAGCCAGGCACAACAAAGTTCAGGCCTGAGCATTAATAATAGGACTCCTGGGCAGAGGGTGTGGGGATGCACAGGTGAGGCCAGTCATGGGAATTAAAGACTAAGAGAATTTTTTTATCAGTACAACTAATCTGCGTATTTTAGTTCCTTATCAGTTCTTCCCAGCTCTTACTCATTTCCTGATTCTCCTGGTTATCCACATTGTGTAAAAGTTAGTTTGCTTTTGGGATGCCTTTTGGAGTTAGGCAATGAATTTCTGATGAAATCAAGTCCAGGTGTAGTGTTGGGGATAGTTTGCTGCAGGGGTTGCTGAACAGTGATATGACCCAACCACCAAATTGTTTTGCTGCTTTCCCCCTGCCAAGTCTAGCATCAACCCAGGAGGCTACTGGTAGTTTAGAGCAGTCAGAGATGCCCCTTCATCCCCCTACCTGTGGACCAGGATTTTTATCCTTTGTTTTTATCCTTCCAGGTCTGGAAGAAATGATAAATAGTATGTAAGTTAATTTTGTGGATAATGCTAAATCAATTGCTTCAAATCTCTTACTTCCACAGATCAGTTTTATTTGTCCATCCTAGCAATATTTCTGAAACTGGTTCCAGCAATGGTCTTCTGTTGATGTGGCCAGGAAGCTTAGCATATCAACAGAATTTACATAAAATCTTCACCAGTGATTTAGTCATGTATGTGTAATTCTCCCCAGGAGATTCTCATTTACAATAAAGATTTAACCTTTAATATTTTTTTTCAAGCTTTATTGTTTTCCTTGGCTTGTTTTGGAGGCACAAGGTAAGGAGAAAAAAATATCTATCCATACTGTGTGTTAACTGTTTTAAAAAGAATAGTTTTAAAAAACACAGCTTTTGATTCTTTCTTGCAAGCCTGTGATGTTGCCAGTGGTTCTGATACTAATAAGTTTTGATAGCTAAAACAAATAACATTTGGTCACATTTAACTTTATAGTTCCCTTATTGTAGTCTTGCCATGGAGCTAAACTTGTTTGTTGATAAATGAAACCATCAGAACAGAGACAGAAAGTTCTGTGTACTGCTTTATTTTTTATCATTTCTCCAGGGGCTTATGGTGAAAAACTGCAGTGCATATTATACGTTAGATTTCTTCTCTTCTCTGCTATTACAGATACCTTGCCATTACCAATTTCATTCAGTACATAATTTCTATGTAGTATTTTAAAACTCTGAAATCTTAAATGTGTTACATTACATGGCTTCTTACTACAACATAGAACACCACACTCTGCGATGTTATCTGTAATGTATGGCAAATCGGGGTATACACAGGTAATTCTATATATGGATATTTATAAAACGCTAACTGTAAGTTTAAAAGAATACAGTGCAACAGAAATAAAATACCATATACTTCCTCCTTGAGTGCATAAGTTCAGTAATACAGTGTTGGATCAAAGGCTCTTTCAGCCAGTCATCTAGTCTAACAATTACATGAACTCAGAGAAAGATATGGAGTGAACTTCCCCAGTGACATTTTCCAAGCTCTCCCAATCTCTGGTTAAGAAACTTAGAGAGCAAATGGTTACAACCCATTTATTTTTCTGCTTTTCACAGCTTTCTGTGTCAGTTATTTTTGTGGCATATTGTGGCCAATTTCATTTCAGGATCTCAAAATGCTTTACACATTTCACAAGTGGGCAGGTGATGGTAAGAACTCATACTATGATTTGTAGTTCTGGAAATGGAGCTTTAATTATCCTTAGTCCTCAGACTAAGGGGTGGAAAAAAGACAATATTCAGTTGTTTCATGTGTGACTTTCTTTTCATCTGTACAGAAATTATTTCAACTTACTCTAATGGAGGACTTTGTGAAATTGATACCACATGCTTTTGGCTGTTTGCAGAGGTGATAGAAATATTCTGTAGTGGCTGTAGATTTCTCACAAGATTGACACAGACCACATTATTCCTTACTTTAAGGGCTCAACTCTTGAACTCCGGTAAAGAAAATTATTTTTGGAATATTACCAAGTTTTGCATGGTTTATTTGCCAACATGTATCCATGGATAAATTTGAAGGTTGCACCTGAAAAAGCAGCACTGGGTGACGTTGAATTCAAACCAGACTGAATAAATGTTGCTATGAAGAGGGAAGTGCTGTTTTCCCCAAAGTAGATACATAGGTCTTCCATTTAACATCCAGAACTTCAATGACATTTGGTCTTCCTACCTCAAAGTTGATCTTCCTTCTCTGACCATGTTTTCTGACAGCAATGGCAGTGTAAATGCTGAACAGAGAAGTTTTTAACACAGGAGACGAGACCTCTGCAAGTGCCATGCACAGCTCAAATCTCGTTCTTGCAGGAGAACAGAATAACCCCAGAAATAACCCCTTGTGGAAGTAAATTAAACCGAATAAGATATGTAAGCACTGTATTTTTACACATGCAGGCCAAGAGATTACTCAGCAGATGTACTGGTTGAGACATCTTTGCAGCTAGTGATAAATTCTGGTACCTCCCTTACTTCTTCAGAACTGTGGACTTACTTATAAGAATCTAGTGGTTTAACTAAAAACTGTATGAAATAGCTGCTGGCTTTAATTGCACGGATTTAGATGGGTTGTAACTTACTTGTAGCATCTTTGTCTTTAGCACACAGATTCCAATAGGCAAATTGTATATTCTCACACACAAAGTTAAAAAACATTATAGGTCTATTATTTTTAAAATGTTCTAGTAAGTCTTAAAAATCATGATTCCAACAGCACAAGACTGAGGGTGCAAGGAAAATTAGGCTTAGTAACTTCATAAAATCTTCAGAAAGAACCTGTTATTTATTAAAATGTGACAGTTTCCTGTCTTCTGGCTTCTTAATTTCCAAGTGCAGAGCTTTCTATTTTTTTATTTTTATTTTTTTTAGGTTTATGAATCATGTGCAGAGAGAGAAACTCTTCTGCAGTTTTTTTTTACATTAGTCCCTTTTGATGAGTCATTTTAACACAGATGCTCTCATTTAATTCTGCTGGTGCATCAGAGGCTCAACTTGATCACAAGTTTTTGGAACATGAAATTTTTCTAATAGCAGGAAGCTGTCAGAATTGGTTTCTCCTTTGTCATATAATTTCTTTGAAAAGGTCAGTATGGCCCTATCTTCTGGGCAGAATTCATTAAATTATAAATATGTTGGTCAAGGTTTAAAATCAAAACCTTGTTTGACAGAATAACCACGACCTTAACAATCACTTTACCGGGATCAGAAAATATGGCCTTGTGTAAGTAAAAATAATAAGGACATTACTTTCAAAAATCGATATTTCACTAACATCTTTCAAGTTACATAAAATACATTACATTATTTTTTCCCTTTGTTTTTTATAGGTTTGTAAAATATTCTTAAGTAAATACAGAATCCCTGTGAATTTACTGGTGACAAAAATAAGGACTGAGCCAGGAGCATGAATCAGCACAGTTCTTTTGACTTCAAGCCGTTTCAGTTTACAAAGTCAAGGACCAATTTCTTGTTTGAAATGATCTATAATTTTCCTTTATATATATATGTGATTTCACAAGATATAGGTAGACTAAATAACATGTAATTTGTGGCCTGATTCTGACGGTGTTTACCTTACCTATATAGAGTACCCTTCAAAGATGGCCAAATGAAACCGAGAGAAACTGTCTTTTCCCTGTTCATGAATAAATATGCCTTTCTCCTTAAAAATATTTTTACAAATAAAGATACCCTTTCATATACACCAGTATTTCTTGTAGGACATTTTCTGCATTGACTTAGCAGTGTCCTTTTTAGTGTGGGTGAAGAGAATGAAAAGAGTAGTGTGCCTTAAATCTAGACAGAGACTTCTGTCAGTATTATTGGGCACCATAACGCCCTTGCTAATGAACACATTTTTCTGAGCAGGATTTCATCACATTTTGTAAAAGATTTGTCACAATACAGAAACCTATCCAATCTAGATCAATTCAGAAATGTGGTTTACCACAGCATGCATTCATAGAAATATTTTTTGAATAGTATTGCTTAGAAAATAAACCATATAGCTAGATAATTATTCCAATAAATAAATAGACTTATATTCATTCTGATCGGTCAGTATTGGGAAAAATGTATAAATCCAATGGTTGTTTATTGCTGCCTATATGGACCTGAGGGTTATAATTCTAGGTGTATCTCCAGTAATGAGAGTTTACTCAATGATAACCATGATCAAAAAAAAAAAAAGTATAATAAATTCAGTGGTGAAAATTCTCTTTTTTTCTCTCCTGCAGCCTGTTTGGCTGTAAGAATCCTGCTCAAAATCTCAGGCATGAAATAATATTTCTAGCTATAAGAGGTGCTAGATTGTCAGAAAGACAGTTTGCAGCAGTGCTGATGCATCATGTAGCTCTTTCAGTTTTTGGAGGGAAAAAAAGAGGCAAGAACACCTAGTAAAGTAGGTTCATCCAATACATAGCTTTTCAGTTCCATCATTTTGTTCTGTCTTATTTTCTTGTGTTTTCCAGAAAATTCAGTAAGTGAGATAGTGAAATAGTTTTAGAAGTGTTCTTGGTCTCTGAATGTCTATGTGAGTGGTAGGTATGCACATGTGAACATGGTGAAAGGATATCCATGTTCAGCTGAGTCCAAAAAAGGTATCAAATGTTTCCCAAATGAAAGGCATTTGGGTTAAAAAAAAAAGTCACTGTTTTAGTTAATGTGTAATCAGAATTGCGCTGCCAGATTATCATCCATCTCACCTGATGTACAAGTGTTTGGTGGAAAATTTTGGTCTCAATTGCACTTCATGAGATTCTTGGGAAGCAGTAGTTCTTGCTTTCTTTTTTTCCTCAGGAGGCACAAAAGTTTGTTCAAGGTCAGAGACAGCCTGTGAGCAGGAAGGAAATTAATTCCCACTAGTAAATTCTAGGTTGGTCTAAAGGAAGGTCTTAGTACTTGTAAACTGCCCCACCCTTGTCTCTTGGAGTAAAGAGCAGCCTAGAAGATTTAAACATGAAGCTGAAGGATCATGCCATTATTCTACATTCCCCTAAAAAAAAAGCTTCAGTCTAGAACAGGAATTGAAGATACAAAATAAAAAAAAAAAATAATAGTTGTTCTGTACACTTCTCATTTTTAGCCGGGTAAAAGATAAAGATGGAATCACATGCAGATTTCAACAAGTGTGGGAAAAGTGTGCAACAGGGAGCAACATTAGGGTTGAGGAAAGACAAGGAGCATCAGTGAAAGTAGGATTGTAGCTGAAGCAGAACTGAAAGCAGAATGAATAGAGGAAAAATACAGATCCCTCATAAGCACACATTGATTTTAACTATGTGGGTAATTGTATCCTGTTCAGTAGAGCTCTTTAGGATTGCTTTCAATTCAATGATTTATTTTTTTTTAATGCTTTGAAGATAACTAGCCCTTGTGGCCTGTGTTAAAGAGAGTGGATTATTTATTTCCTATGTGGTATGCAAGCTTTAACAAATGGCCCATTTTTGGTGAGATGCTAAGCATCCATAGCTGTGGATTTCTTGTGTAATTCCTGTGAATTTCAGTTCTGAATTTAAAACTATCCAGATTTTTGTTTTCTTCGAGCAGGAAGCAAAGCGAATTGGGCTTTGTCATTGCTCATTCTTTCATTGAATGCCCTAATGAAGTTGTCATGAGCACTGAAACTTCAAGTAGTTAATATTACTGCCAAGTAGTTAAAAATAGTCTCAGTGTCTATGTTTTGGAGCAGGAGAATTTTCCTTTTAATTTATCAGTCACAGTGACCATGGCTCATTATTGTGTTTTATGGGAAGATTTAGAACATTTTCCATTTAGATGGAGTCTGCTCCTATAGTTGAATAGAACAGAAGTTCAATATGTATTATGAATGTGTGAAGTTTATATGCAACTGGAGAGCCTAAGATGCATTAAGCATTGAAATAATCAGCTTCGAGGAAGTTGAATACTTGGCCAAGTTCTGCAGAAGACCTCAGAGTACAAAAGATGCTGTCTTTTAGCTGAACTAAAGCTCTAGGAGTTGGGAAGAAAACCCAACGATCTTATCAAATTGTGAATTTCTCAATTTGAAAAATAAAGTTAATCTCCAAAGACAATATATTTGACAGATACCACCATGAACAAGTTAAAAAGCTGTACAGTTTTAGTTTTGTAGTTCCTCTGTTAGTGTTGCTCATTAAATTTCCATAGTGAACCAAATCAATCCCTGAAACAAAAAATAGTATGAAGCTATTTCTATCAAGAATAATTGGCTATATTTTCCCTCAAATGGGCTGAGTCATAAGATAAAACTCTGCTGACATACTGATAATGTAAATCTCTTTTTATGGAAATACATACTTCTACATGTGGGACTTGAGCATTTTAGATTTGAGGAACAAGTATGCTCCCTTCCAATTGCCTTGGGCACTTTTGGGGTGGAACTTTTTGTCTTATGATGTTGACTAATTTCTTTAGTTTTATTCCCCAATACAAGATACATCATAGTCAGAATTGTATTCCTGATAGTACAGAGCTCTTTAGCACCTATCATTATGATTTATGCCTGCAAAATAATATGTACTCTGTGGTATGGTAGAAATTATTTCAGAATCCTGTCTGGCTGAAGTGCTGCTTGTACTTCTCCATTTTTTTTTTTCTGGTTTCCAGAACTTAGCATGGTCTACATAAAAGCATTTCTTTGCCATAGGTGATTGCTTGTGAGCTTTCTGATTACTGCTTTCTATATCCTCTGCATATCTGTTCCATTCTCACTTTTCTTAACCTGCCCCCAGGGTATTCAATTAGACGGTCTCTGGGGTATCTTTCTGTGTCCAAACTGCCATCTGAAGAATTATATAAAGATCCTCAATTTCTGCTTTTTTTTTTTTATTAGTTTCTCCTTTGACTAGCTCACCTACTTTTTATATGATTGTTTTCTTTTTATTAAGAGCTATATATAACATCTACTAACATTTCATTGCCAAGGTTTTTTTTTTTTTCTTCCTCTTTTTTCCTATGTCTAATGTAAGCTATGAACATACATAATATCAAGGGTTATTTTCATTCCTCACATCCCTCATAAATGATGCACACCATAGTACTGAGCTACAGGAGTCTTTAGTCCTTTCCACTGTTCTTTTCCATCACTGTGGCTTTTATTCTGTGTTTTGCCACTCTTTTATGTATTCTAAAAAACAAAGGAGTGTCACTGCAATAATTAGGTTACTCAGTGGCTGAAGGCATTTTACAGCAGTAGCAATATTATTTCCTACCCTCTCTCCCCCAGCTCAGCCTTTCCACTGATTGTGCTAGTTCCTGTTCACCTGATACCTGTAGCCATCAGATATGAACATCTTTAGAGTTTTTGTTTGTCCTGTACTTAATACAGCTTGACTCTTATTAATAAATCAGTAATGATAGAATATCCTGAGTTGGAAAGGACCCATAAGGGTATTTGAGTCCAACTGCTGGGTCTCGTCAGGACCACCCAAAAACCAGACCCTATGTCTGAGAGTGTTGTCCAAACACTTCCTGAACTCCGACAGGCTCAGTGCTGTGACCACTTTCCTTGGGAGCCTGTTCCAATGCCCGACCACCATCTTGGTGCAGAACCTTTTCCTAACACCCAGCTTGACCTTCCCCTGTCCCAGCTCCATGCCATTCCCTTGGGTCCTGTCGCTGTCCCCAGAGAGCAGAGCTCAACGCCTGCCTGTCTGCTTCCCTTGTGAGGGAGCTGCAGGCTACCATGAGGCCTCCCCTCAGCCTGCTCTGCTCTGGGCTGAACAAACCAAGAGACCTCAGCCACTCCTCACACATCATGCCCTCTAGACCCTTCACCATCTTTTTAGACCTCCTTTGGATGCTGTCTGATAGTTTTATGTCCTTCTTATCTCGTGGCAGCCAAAGCTGCACACAGGACTTGAGGTGAGGCCGTACCAGCACAGAGTAGAGTGGGAATATTATGTTGATTCTTATTGCTGCATTTCATCTAGGGAGCCAGTTTGTTCATCTGTGTCAAATCTGTTGTTAAGTACAGAATCATTAAGGTTGGAAAAGACCTTCAAGATCATCTGGTCCAACCATCACCCTACTACCAATGTCACCCACTAAACCATGTCCCTAAGCAGCAGGCCCAACCTTTCCTTAAACACCCCCAGGGACAGTGGCTTCACCACCTCCCTGGGCAACCCGTTCCAATGCCTGACTGCTCTTTTTGAGAAGAAATGTCTCCTGATTTCTAACCTAAACTTCCCCTGGTGCAACTTGAGGCCATTCCCTCTAGTCCTATAGCTAGTTACCTGTGAGAAGAGACTGACCCCCAGCTCCCCACACCTTCCCTTCAGATAGATGTAGAAAGCAATAAGGTCTCCCCTGAACCTCCTCTTCTCCAGACTAAACAACCCCAGTTCCCTCAGCCACTCCTCATAGGACTTGTGTTCCAGGCCCTTCACCAGCTTCATAGTCCTTCTCTGGGCATGTTCCAGGGCCTCAATGTCCTTCTTGCACTGAGGGTCCCAAAGCTGAACACAGTACTCAAGGTGCAGCCTCACCAGAGAAGAGCACAGGGTTAGGCTGAACCTTAGTTCAGCCAGAAAAGCTTACTTAATGCATGAGTTCATTTGAAAAGAACAAAAATGGAAGGTTGGAAGACTGCCTCTTTGAAAAACAGAGCCACAGTGTTAACAAACTGGTAACCTGGGCAAAGTGGTTCATCACTCAGAATGAGAGGACGATCCTCAGGCCTGGCCCTGATGCCCATGGACTCTGTCCATGGAAGCACTGAGGATAATTCCCAACTGCTCTCCAGGCAGAGAGAAGGAGGCAAAGGAAAGTGGAGATCATTGTACTCTGGCAGATGAATAGCACGCTGTGGACTAAAGCATGCTTTACTCTCTGCTTTTGTCATCTACCTGGTAGTTTTAGCTGGCCAGAGGTTTCATAGCATGCAATGAAAAGCCATAGCTGCAATAATGCCATCAGCTCCAATTTTCATGTGAAAAAAGTGGCTAAGCAGGCTTCTCTGACTCCATTTTCACCACATTTGGGGTGTCAGTGAGGAAGCATTCTTTCTTCTCTCCAAGTAGTTTGCCCTTGTCTTTGTTTTCCAGAGGTTTCATTCTATAGAAATGCCCTTCTGCTGACTTGTAAGAGCCGCCTCATGGCATTATTGCAAATGGGCCAAAGGCATACATGTATGTGTGTGTGTGTATTAACTCATTCACGATCTCAGCATCTGCCACTGTGAAACTTATTAAGCACAGACCTTCACCTTCTTTGCTGATGCTGTTGCTTATAGAAACTGCAACTATATTAATTCTGAGGGCATTTCTTGCACTGTGTAAATGAATTATTAGGCTCTTTTACACGTTATGTTAATGAGATAGAACCTCAGCTCATCAATTTGGTGTTTTCTTCTTGGCAATAAGCATGCTGTTACGTTAGGAATTTCTTTATTTGTGGTGAATTAAAGAACAAAACAAAACAGATTACAAAACATCACCAGGGATTGTGAAAGTGGCATTTTGCTGCCCAACTTGTAAAATTTTTGGCTAATGCCTAGAGGAGAAGTAGAGTGTATATTTTTTCCTTAGGACTTTTCTGCTCATTTTGTCTTTCATCTTGTATGACCACCTCCTTTCAAGGGCAAACAAACTTGGCTGTCTTCCTGGGCTTGCAGCTGCTTTTGTAAGTTTTCTTTGAAAGAGAGGAGAGCAGCTTGAACACTGAATTTGGATGTTGCTGCTCTGCTGGAGAGGGTGGACTTGGGTGGGGGAGCAGAGAAGTAAACTCTGCAGTTCTGGGGCTGTCAGGAGTCAGTGCGGGGCTGCAGTTCGTGGGCAGACAACTCTAGCTCATCTATCAGGTGCAGCCTGGACCAAGGGTGAGTGTGGATGGTAATCAATACCCCATGGATTGCCAATGAGAAACTGGCTGTGTGCTGATGATGTGGAGGTAAAAGGGAGGAAGAGATTCATTCTGGTAGTTGGGGTACTATGAGGGTACTGGGTCCTTCTGCATTGCCATCGTATCTATCTATCTATCTATCTATTTATCTATTTATTTGTTTTAGGTTAAGGCATAACAGTTTTATTTGTTGTATGGCTTCAGCTGCGTAATTGTATTCAAGTGGCAAGCCACTTTCTGTTTACTTTCGGTTCCTTAGGCAGTAGTATCCGATCACAGCAAAATCGTATTCTCAGTGGTATTTGAATCTTTCAAGTATCGTATCTGTGCTGAGATACAGCATAGCAGGATAGCTGCCATCAGCCTCTGGAACAGTATGGATGCTAAGAGGCTGGAAGGACAGGAGAGCAGGGGCCTTGCCAGTACTGGGGAGCCAAAGGTTTGGAAGTATTGGGTACTTATAGGTATGGGCAGGCTAAGCAAAGGTCATTATAAGGCGTAGGAGGTGAATGGGGCTAAGGGGATGGGGAAGGGATCTAAGGGATCTTCATAATAGAGCTGAAATGGGAATCTTGCAGCTGAAGAAGAGAAGAGGTCCTGACTTCTGATGTCTCAGGGGTTGTGTAGAAAGAGAAAGTCTGGAGTCTGGCTGGCCCTACTGCTGATTGAGAATGACCTTGCCCTGCTCCCTAATGCTCAAGGGGAAAAAATGAGAGCTCTGAGGGAGCAGAGCTGTTGCTGTGACCTTCCTAAGTGTCTCATCTCAAGTGTGCCAGTGTCCTACCCACAAGCGGTACTTCCATGTTCTCAATATTCTCCCCCCCCCCCCTTTTTTTTTTTTAATTCAGTAAAGGATTGGGAGACAACTTGCTATTTTTCCTTCTACCCTCATAGAAGTCCTTTTTCTATTTCCTTTAGTACTCTTAGTAATAGGATGTGTCACGTTATATTCAGAACTAGGTGGTATAAGATCTCCCGTCTATATGCGGGGATGCTGCTGAAACTAACCTTTTCGTAAGTTATCTTTGTTTTAAGAAGAGGAAGGAGTGAGAGCACTGGATAGAAGCATTCAAGCAATGCAAGACAGATTGCAGCAAGCTCAGGATGTGGAGATCAAACCTCCTGCAAAGCAATGGTTAGGGGAAAAGTTATGTGCAGGGTGGCAGGAGAAGTGTGACATTTCCATAGGAGTGTACCATGTGATGTAATACTATTTACTGCAAACTGGGGAAAGGTAAGTGCACTAGGAGTGTTCTGTGGCTGCAACAATACCTTTTAATGCCTTAAAAAGTAAAAACATTAAAAAGGAGGTGGGAAAAAAGTACATGGGTTTAAAGAGCACATATATAAGAGAGTGATGTAGCACATACTACAAAAGGTTAAACAGATGATGTATTGGGTGGTAACAAGTGATAGAGACATAAAAATATTTATGCTTTACTGTATATCTGTGCATTTGGGCTTTATTGAGACACATTTTGTACTGAAACTTCCCCTGGTATGTGACGCACATGACTTTTTGTTTATCCAGACTTTTAAGTTCAGCTTTGCTTTGAAGAGTTGATCTGGCAAAATAGCATCTTGGTAGACTTACATGGATTTGAATGTCAAACTTACTCTATTTGCAAAGGAGAAATCCAAGATACTTTGACATTCCAAACTGCTGTAGATAACAAATCTTTTTGCCCAAAAGAAATGTCTATATCAACAGATTGACATATCACCAGTGTAATTTTTATTTTATTATATATAATAATATATTACTTATATTTATTTATTTACTTTCTTGCCTGCTTCTAGCTGCAGCACAATGGCTGGGTGTTCATGTAAGAGCAGTGTTTTTTAGGTTTCAGAGTGAACCACAATGGAAAACAATAAGGCAGGTACACTCTTTATGACTTCATCAGATTGAAACAACAGGTGTTTGTTTCAAGAGAGATTACACAGATTCCAAGGCAAAGGGTGGCACACATCAAGCATGTAAAATTAGTTTGCAATTTGTGCCAGCTTACTTAGTGGATAACTTGATTTCAGTTATAGGATATGATTATGCAAACTTTAATTAAAAAAAAAGTTTTATAGGATATAGAAAACACAAGAGAAACTGATGTCAAAGTGATTTGTTCTGGTTCTCTAGTTCTAATGGTAATACAACCAACAAACTAAATAATCTTTTTTATTTTTTTATTTTTATTTTTTTATTGTCAGTGAATATACATCGAATGCAGCTGTCTGGATTAAAAAAAAAAAAAAAAAAAAGAAAAAAAAAGTCCAGATCACTTTTGATTAGAATTGTACTTCAAATTGTTAGAATGTGATGGATGTGTTTGGATGAGGTGGAAGTTTGCAGTTAGGTTTAGATTTCTTTTCTGAGCAATTTATAACCTTAGCATTAGTCAGATACCCAATCTCCAGTCTCTTTCAGGATATATAAATAAATGTAGTGTAATATATGAGCAGTAAAATTTATGACTATGATTGTTCTCACTGGAGTCTTCTGCTTGCATTTCTAAATAGAGTGTACAGAGGAGAATTTCTTAAAACATACAGAGTCTTGGTTCTTTCCACAGACATGTGGTAGCAGTAAGTTAAATTCTGCAGACTTTACACAGTAAAATCTGTTACTTAATATGATGATTAAATGAAGAAAGTAAGAGTTGCAGCTCTAGGATGAAACTAGTTCTCTGTGGGAGAGCTATCCAAAGCTTATCCTCTCCTGTCTCATTATGCTGACCATACTGTACTGCTTTCAAAGCCATAGTTAGTTATTTACTGATTTTCCTTCTTTCTTTTTTCCCCCTTCAAGCTTTCCCAAGAAAAAAAAATAATAATTAAAAAAAAAGAGGCTTGGAAGGAGGAATACATTTGCAGGTTGGGTTCTTCTCCCTTGTTGCACTTCAGAGTGAGGGAGGAAACCTCCTTTCCTGTGGGAATGATCTTGCTAGGAAACAAACAAGCAAACAAACAAAAAAAAACACACACAAAAAACCAATTGGGAAATTCTGTAAATTCTGTATCATAAGCCCTATTTATGGCTATTTGCAGTATCTATGAGGATTCTAGGGTGCTGTCAACCACACTACGTGCAAAATGTGGTGAAGTTAGGGAAATGCAAGAAGATGACAGCTGGGCCCCTGCATCTCATAAAGAACAGGAAAAATGTAGTAAAATTCTTTTTACATCTGCTGGAAGGAGAGCTGAACACAAGCATATTCTTCTGGGATAGAGTGATTTCTTTCTTAATTTTATGGGGCAAGTTTTGCAGCATGTTGATATGTAAAGCCACTGTTTCAGCTATCCTCCCTGTTACTCTTGAGATGGGCAATGGCTAGTTATGTGAGTAGCTTCCTTTCAGACATTAATGCTGATCCAGCTGAAAGTGACCCTGAGGGTCATACTCCAGAGAAAGTTAGCAGGACCCTTGGTAGAGTCATCTGTCTCCAATGCCAATTGTTTAATGGCAAAAATGTGGAAAGAGGTTTTTTTTTTTTTTTTCTTTTTTTAAATTACGATATTGCTGTATTGCTAAGGTGTGGAAGAAGAAGGTAGAATATTAGGGTGAAGCAGACTTCCTCAGTCATTTAAATCCAAATATTATGGTCTAGGAGCTTTATGCTACATTAGGCTTACTCAGTGTGTTCATGGTTACAGAGCTCATATTGATGCTGTTGATGCTGTTCTTCATTGGCCTGGATTTGAGCTGGGAAAGCTCTGAAAGAATAATGAGGAAAACACAAACTTCTCTTCCAGAAATAGACTGAGGCATCATGCTAGTTTATTTACTGTTTACATTCTCTGGTTCAAGTAATGATATTTTGATTAAGTCTTTTCCAAACATGCTTACATCTGGTTTGGCTTTGTCATCAGTGTGTAAGCTGCATGTTAGTAGGTGGAGTGCATGCAGAGATTCTTGGGAAAGTCGTAATGTAATTATAGGGGAAAAAGTAGTAGTAAAAATTAGTGGTAACATTTGCTTTTTTATTTGGGAAAGGGCTTCCGAAAGGAAAGTGAGTTAACAACAACTATCTATGGACTGAAGAATGTTTTTAGAAAGTCTTTGCTCAATAAGCCTTCCTCAAGAAAGCAAGGATATGAGGGGATAACCTCAGAAAACCAAAGAAGATGTTAGGAAAGGTATAAACGACTTGTGGCTTCTCCTGGCCTCAGGTTCTGCTAGCTCCGTTGCCCGTACTTACACATCCAGTTGTGAGCATAATGGATGCCTCCTCCTGGAAACCTGCAGTATGTCTGGAGCCAGTTTAACAGAAACAGATGGCGGGGAAGTGCTACATTCAGAAGCTGGAAGCACCAATTGCTGGGGAGCAGCCTGATTTATGAGATTGGTTAAGAAGTCAGTGGCTGCCAGGAAGTACATGAGATGGCCACTTGCTCCGACAGCATCTTTCAAGGTAGTGCATCCAGAACCGGTCCAAAAAGTGCTGGTCCTTCTTGCTGACTTTCTCTGGAGATGTGGAAATTGTTACAGTGGAGGTAGTCACTTCTGATCTCCTTGCTACAACTGTGTGGTCATCCTGAAATCTAAAACAGTGCTTGGACAAGTGAAATAGTCTTTTATCCTATGATCCACTTGAACTTCTCTCAGTCTCAGGCGCTACTTCAGAATTGTATTTTCTGTGAAAGAAAGAATATACTGTCCCGATATCTTCATTTTACTCTCTCCTTCTTGTATTGTAACAAAGCAGGGAAAATAGAAATAAAAAATGTCTACCAGTAATCATTTAAAAGGTTTTTTTTTTTTTTTTCTTTTAATCCTCTGCTATGTGGCTAGTTCCATATCCATATGCAACACAAGTAATGGGATCATCCAAGAACAGTTTTTGAAAATGACCCATATTCTGACAGTTAAGTAGCTCAGCTTCTTCAGTGCTGGGCTGACAATCACAGACTGATAAAATGTTTACACATTTCCTGGAAGAAGGCAAGTCCCACTTTGACCTCTTCTAAAGGAACTGCTTATTGAATAAGGACTGATTCTGTTTGAGTACAATGATCTGCTTCTGTAGGCAGTGTAAATAATAGCAAACTTCTGCTGGTTTTAATTATATCAAGTAGCATTTCATTCAAAAATGATTCCAGCTAATTCAATTCACACATGTAATGCACTGTACTTATAGAATTCCAATTATTTTAATACGTCTCAGTATTTTAATTCCTTTCGAAAAGAACAACGACAAAAAAACAACCCACCCTGTAGAGAATGCCCCAGTCAAAACTTGGGACTAAAATAATTCAACCAGATTCTACCACCCTAGGTGTCACCAGTTGTTCTGCAACAAGTCTCAGGCTCTCTGTGCAGTAATCATGTGTGTGAAGGGTATTGCAAAATAGGCAATCGGAAACAGTTTCACTCTTGCTAGTGCTGAATCAAACAGAATGTTTTAATATAGAGGCAAAAATGTTATTAAAGTAGAGGCAGGTTTAATATCCTTAATTTGAATAATTATATGGATTTTGTGTTTATAAAAGCATTTCTAGGAAATAGTGACTTTATGGCATGATTGTTACTCAGATCAAGCCTATTGTTAGGATTAAAATGGATGTAAATGTGTTCTTTTTGTTCAGATTTTTTAGCATTCAAGGAGAAAATTTTTTGCATAATGAAGAGCAATTTTAACTATTGTCTTATCACCATTGTCTTGTTCTTTAGCCAGTTTCTGATGTCATGGCTTTCAACTTTTGATGGCATATAACATGGATCCCTAGCTTGAGAATTACTTTTAACATTTTGATTTGAAGACGTTTTTTAGTTAGATAAACACTTAACTGGACCTAGTTAAGAATATATAATTTTCATAGCTATTGAAGCTGGAAACCAATTTATCTACTTCTCATAAAAACCGATTAGTAGAGAATACAGATCTTGAGGGGCTTTTTTCTTAAATTGAAACTTAGTTTAACCAGCAGGTTTCAGGTCTGAGTTTGAGTATGGTTGTTGGAGCATACAGAGACCACAAAAATAATTCAAATATATTTTATTTTTCAGTAGAACTTTTTCTTTTTTCTCCCAAGTGTGGAAAAATAGAGGTAACAGTAAGATGTCTGAAACAGAAGTTGTCATATCCCATAGAAAGATTCTATTTCATGTTACTTCAACCATTATTTTTATTCTGCATACAGCAAGGAGATGTCATACCTTACCAAAGCTTTTTGCTAGCTGCGTTGCAAAAGCTATGTAGAGCAGTCCATTTTCTATATGATAATGTAGCTGTACAACAAAATTACTTAACCTTGGTACTCTAAACAAAAGGAATCTACCATAACTGTCAGGTTATATTTTAAGTGAGCTGGTTAACTCAAACCCAGCATAACTCTAGCAAGTGAAGATGGCAGTATCTGAAGATATTCAGTAGTGCATTACAGGAAAAGGATTTTATTTATAGTATCAACATGTTGACTTTTCAAAAGTTTTAGAAAATCATTCAGTAAAATCCAGACTTCCTAATAACACTCCTGTTGAAAGTGAATGGAAGCTTTGCCAATGCAGTGCTTGAGGTCCTCTCCAAGAATCTTATTTATCTGAATAATATGGATATTTCCTTAATGAAAATTGAAGCTATCCATTCAAAAGTTACTATTCAATAGAAGAGCCTTTTTTTGTTGCATGAATAATCGTGCTTTCTTAGTTTTAGCCCAAGCTTTTCAAAGTGAAATCAATTTCTTACCCCAACTATTCATCACACAAAAATATATAAATCCTGTCTTTTATGAAGCTGTCATGGTTCTTGAGAAATACTAGCCCCTAGGATCCATTTCTCTGTTTAATACATTCTTGATGTTCATATCATCTTTTTTAAAAAAATTTTTTTTTGCTTGTTTGATGATTTTTTCTTCCCCTGTTCATTTAATGAAATTCAGTATAATGTCCCTATTCTGTTCCTTTTAAAAAGAACTTAATAGAAGCCACTAAAACACAGAGATTTAGTATTTTTATTTTTAAAGGGAGAATAACCTCATCATGCTGTTTACATTCTTGATTTCCCACTTTTTATGCTTTTTCTTTTCTTACTTCTTCTCTGAAAGATGTAGAATAGCCAGATAAACTGAAATAACCAAAGTTATGTAAGACATGATTCTCAGCAAATATTTAGCTCCCTAGGTACGCAGATAGATACACATTGGGATTTTAAAAATGCCTAGAGGACTTTGCTTTCACTTTTTGTGATTTTGTTATTTAATTAGGCTTCATCCAGCAGTCTTCATGTTCTGAAATGTCTGAAGTTATGCTGTTTGGGGTGCTGATGATTTCATGTTTAACATTTCCCTTCTTTTTCTATTTAAATCCACCTCTTTTTCTGACTCATTCTCTATGTGTATGCTTGTATCCAGGCTTACCATGACTAGTCTAAGTGCAGTTGGTGCTAACTACACAGGAGTAAGTAGGGTAGCGAAGTTGTGTTTTCAAGGGCATACATGGAGAAACAACTTTGTAGGCAGTTCCTCAAGATGGATAAACATTAATTTAGTTCAGAATATGAGAATCGATCACTCTGGTGATTTAGAGCTTAAGGACTGTTTTTGTGTGTGTGTGTGTGTTTTATTGTACCAAGCTTTTATTTATTTATTTATTTATTTAAGTTGGATGGTTCATACCAACTGAAGGTGGGATTCATGTCATCTACCTCTAGTCATCTTACAGTACCCATTTTCAGCTAATTGTCTAGACACCCTCTATTGTCAATGAAGAAACAGAGGCTCTTCAAGAGGGTGATTCATCTCATCCTAAAACAGGTGTCTAAACTGCGATGTATTGAAAGCAGCCGTCTTTCTCCACCAAATAGCAGGAGAGCATTGACAAGTGGTTAGACAAAATGCAGCTAAAGTTAGGTGGTTCTCCTCTGAGCTATTGATACATCTCTTACTGTATCTGTTGCTTCACTGGTCTGGAAAATGAGTAACATTTTTTAAAATATTTTGCCAAATGGGGCAAACATGCTAAATAGATGTTAGTATTAAATCCTTTAGGCTTGGAAGATCATAGCGCAGAAGGTAATGTAAACAGTTCCCTTGCAACCAAGCATAGATAGTCTGTGCTTTGTTTTGTGAGATGGCAGCTTGAAGAACAGAATTTGATGTGTTATGCATCTTACATATTGCAGGATGGGATCAGCCTAGACATCAGCATCCACCTGCAGTAAAAATTCTTCCTGCTTTCTCCTCTGTGCAAACAATGTCACAGTGACACTTCACAGCTATCCTGTCATTTTCTTGTTTGTTTTCTGGAAAGTAAATATTCTAGCTGAAGAACAAATTAAACCCACAATGGGTGCATAACATATCTCAAAAACACTTGAACGGAAAGCATTTCAAAGTGGCAGAAATATGGGATACGTTTAATGCCATCTGAATGGTTTTCTCAAGAACTTTTAGAATAAATATATAATAGAATTTCACTGAAGATAGAAACTTTTCTCAACAGAGTAATCAGTAGCAGTTTTAAAGCAGAAAAATTGTGCAGTAATTTTTATTTCCATGTATTATTTGTGAAATGAAGAGAACGTACCATTTAACATTGGATTTAACACAATTTTTTATATTTCAAGGCATTATTTACAACAGAAATAAATCAACCAGTGGCAATTATTAAAGTTTCACTTGCTTCTCCAGCACTAAGGTTCTGCTGAATATTTTTCATAATTGGCTAGTCATGTTTTCCAGATGATTATGAACTCTCCTTGAGAAAATGTTGAACAAAACACCCATTGCTATGATGTCACTTCTGTGAAAGTTCACATAACATTCTAAGGGAACAAATGTTTATTAAGCCTGTGGTGATTCTGGACTAAGGCAGGAGAAAATAACACTGTGAAAACTCCATTAACGTCTGCCTATCTCTAAACTAGTTTTCCTGTATGTTGGTAACAACGTAATTGTTACCTGCAAAAAATGCCAGTTTTGTCAGCAGGCAAATTTACTTTGCACCTATAATAGATTTTGATGCCTGAACCACTGGTTTGTTTTGTCTCTTCCCTTATTACTTAAGTTCAAGGAAAGGAATACACAAAGAAAAATGTTTCTGCCAGTTTGTTAAGTGAATTTCTTTTCTTCCTATTTAAAATGTGCTTATGCTCATGATTCTTACATTTTACTGATACGGCCTTAAAGTAAGAATAGTAAACTCTTAAAATCCCATGCTCAGTATGTATAGAAATCTGTGCTGCAAGACTACTTCTAGTTTTAGGCACATTATGGTGGAAAGAGACCAGTCAGTTAACTCGTCTGATCATACACAAAATACAGCCATAGTATCTCATCTAGTTGTTCTTTTAGCTGGGCAAAACAAGGCACTGTAGATGTTTCAAAACCAGCAGATTCTTCTATGTTATTTAAATTAGGACCTTCTTTTACCATTCTAATTTTTGTTGGTCTTAATTAAGATAATTGCTTTCCTCTTACCAAACTGCAACTATAAAGACATCCACATCATGGTTATCTTTTTCAGCCTTTTAATAACAATAATTAAAAAAAAAAACTTGCAATTAATTAGTTTTCCATTTATTATTGTGTGTAGGTGTTTTTTGTTTTTGTTTTTGTTTTTTTTTCCTTTACAAAGAAATTTGTCAAGCAGATTTCTGGAGTTCTTAATGGAGGTGAAACAATAGCCTATGCATGACATTGTACATGCATAGTGAAATGACAAACATAAATTACATATATGCACACAAAGAAAACAAGGCACTGTTAAGACTGTACAAGGAATAAATGACTGAAACATTATCGATACATTAGAAACTGAGCTCTTAATGAAAACTGTATCAGTAGTCATTTTAACACCCTAAAGCTGTGCATTGTTTTGGGGTTCTTTGCTTAAAAGCCCGTCTGTGTCCCTCTTTCCATATGTATTGGACCCCACATTCGTAGGTGAATAAATTGCTCCGATGTTGCTGCTGGAACGAACTAAAAAGTCAGCCAAGCGTTGTGTCACACATGTAGCAGTGTTGCATTTCCGTTTCTCCAGATGGTGACTACTAATGTAAAAGAAAAAGAGCCAAAATGAAGTCAAATGATGAGCAATCAGGTGTGCCACCTCTAAAAGGCATTTGAGCTGTGCTAATGTGGGAGTTCTTTTAATATGTGCACAAATACGGGTACATTACAATCTTCCTACCACCTACTTTGTGCCTGAAAAAAAAATTTTGCAGTGTGTGCTATTACCAGTTTTAATGATGGGTTTTATTTAAATGCAAAGACCTTAACAGTCATATGTCACTTTTATTGATATTCAGAAAAGCAGTTTATGACATCTAGAAAACCTGTAATGATAGTATAGTTAAGACAGTAAGTTAAAACAGTGACTAAATGTTTAGCTTTAAGCTGAACTTCTAAGTCTATTTAGAGCTCTTGCTGATATCATGAGGATTACCAACATAATGACAACTACTAACATTTGTTTAGTTCTCTTATTCCCACCAAATCATATCCTGCTCTCACTGAACAGTAACCTTCCAGTCCACACTAAATGGTCTGAGCCAAAAGACTCTCCCAACTGTGTCATGATCATGAGAGGTGGCAGGTGTTCCCAACTGCTTCAATACCACTTGAGATTTAGCTCTGTCTGAATAGAGATTTCTTCAGTAATAATTGTTGGAACACAAGCAGCTTGAATTTGCTGTAAAAGTCTGTAAGAGTGTCCATGGATGAGCCTCTATCTAAAAAGAACATTTCATGGTCTGAGCCAACAGACCTTTTACAAACTCTATGTAGGACATAAGCAGCATGAGATTTTTCTTTTAATCACAGTAAAATGTTTATCTTGAAAGAGAAACATTTTACTGTATATCTTGATATCTTGAAAGTCTTTTAAACTTTTTAATTAGACTACTGTACTTTTTCTTCAGACAAATACTTGATTGTATTAAGCTGAGATTATTGTAGCTGAGATTGTATTATAAACTGAGATTGCTTACAGAATTATTGTTAATTTTCTTGGGTTTCTTCATGTTGATGTGGCATGTAGTAGACAACACTTTTCAGTAGAAATTCACTGTCACCAATTTCAAACTCAGAGCAATTACTAATATATTTACCTATAGATGGACTAAATCTGTTATCTAAAATTTTATCTAGACTTTTAGAGTTAGTTGTATTATCTAAGAATGCAAATGGGATAGCAGTTGTGGGAGAAATGTCTGTACTATACTGGTTCTTGATCAGCAAATAGACAAATAGACAGCAATTTCTAAGCATTCAATATTTTAAATATGTAACTGTATTTAAAGTAAATGGTTGCATAGGATTTGATATAGATTCTCTTAGATTTTCCCTGTTTTTTTCTATATATGTAAAAAGAGTTTAATCAAGCCCTTAATATATGAGGGTCAAACAGCAACTGCTTCTCATAGAAATCCTGAACTGTTTGTGGAGGCAGAGTTCTCCTTTTCTTTAATGATACAAAATCAGGCCCCGACACTCCAAGTTTAAAACTCCAGTCCTTGCAGGAAGTTATGAGTTTACTAACTGATGTCAAGCCTGACTGAATCCATCATGTCTACTAGCTCTCTGATCTGTAGCCTTTATTTGAATATGTGCTTCAATGAGATAGCGCACCCAGTAACAGATTGTAAGCCATGGCCCTAGAAAAGCAGATAGGGCATAATGCACTCATAACGATGAAGCCTTGTGTATGATTATTACAATTATTATTTTATTTTTAAAAAAGCAAAAGCTGTAAAAATGAAGGGACTTAGTCTCTGTTATTAAATTATTTTGGAAGGTAACCAAATTGTTATATAATATATATGTATATATTTAAATTCGGTGAGAGAGGAACCAGTAACTAGACAGACACATGTATTAACTGAATCTACCTATAATAGAACTGTTATCGAATAAAGTCACTCAAAACCCCAAAGAACAGATAGGGTAGTTCAGTGATGTTTATCATTTAGGAGATTTGCAAATACTTTTTGAAATGCTATTTTATTCATCAAAAAGTTACCTGAAACTGGCTTTATGGCTCTATGAACATGAATGCATTTCAGACTAGTTAAGTTATGTCAAAAACAATTTCTTCTTTTCATTCTTCCCATTATTAAATTGATGTTTAACACTAATGAAATATTATTTACATTTTGAAAGAATTTTATTCTAGGAGAGCATTCATGTTATTATGCAGGATATATTTCTTCCCTCCCCCCATCTCAGGCTTGGAAATGTGACATTTAAATAAAAAAGCCACCTCAAAATAGACCTTATTTCTCAAGGAAATATAGTATTTGTAGGCTTTTTTTAATTCATGAAAAAGTTATAATTGTGAACTGATAAATGATCTGCAAATTTTGTCTCTGGATTTCACTTTCTATACTTTGATCTTACAGAATGGCTCTGTTTACAAGAAGAAGGTTATTCAAAGCTGTTTGAGAATTGACAACATGCAGGAAGTCTCAAGTAACGAAATATCACTGGCTTAAAATTTACTTCACAATTGAATCCTAAGTGATATGACAAGAACAAACAAGGGAAATCAATACCTTTTTGTCTTTGCTGCTGGTTGTTCTGGCATTTCCTCACTAAGTCCTGAGAGTGTATTCTGTGACATTATGGGCAATATCCATCCTTGCCTCTTGGAAGTCCCATCAGATAGATCATCAGCCGCAGATAATAATCTTTAAACAATAAAATACACTTGAGGATTTGAAAAGCTCTACTTTTGCTCATGTTATTTGGGACATGAAAGTAAAAGCAATTCATGCAACAATCTGAATATTTCCCTTATATAGAAATAAATATGATTATTTGTTACTCACTTCTCAATAGGTGTAGCTTCCAAACAGCTCAGTGTGACAGAAAGTACAATGAAGAAAACCGACAGCTTTCGGTTGCACATCTTTGCTTCCAAACTTTCTGAAAAGAATAGTGATTCAAAACTGAAAGCAATCCCAAATACTCTTTGGTGTATCCTATTACCGGTGCCCGTTCTGTCCTAAATCAACAGCAGCCAGTCTTTTTCACAGGCTAGAGTAAAAAATGATCCCCACAAGTTTGGTGACATGCAGTTTTAGACAGATAGCTCTCACCAGTAAATGTTCATTTTCCATCTAGTAGTGTGAATCCTTTCCCATATCTTTGGTTTGCATTTCCTGACATGTCCTAATCTCAAATTTTGGTCCCAAGTGCAATTTACCTCAGAGTTATTTTAGCCTTTTCCTGAAAAATGCTGTTGATTAATAATGAGAAACATTGTGCTTTCCTGAAAGCACATCTGTTGCATTACATTTTAAATAAGAAAAAAGACAAATTGTTTACCTTGTAGTGGTCAGGCAGCTAACTGAAGATGCACACCTGTGTTAGCAGGAAGGGTGCATGAAACAATTCCACGCTTGCATCTAGCTCTGGAGTATCCCTTTTTCCCCTTCCTTGCTGACAAGTAATACGGCTCTTATATACCCTTCACACCTTTCTCAGCTCTGACATCAGGCAGCAGAGACTGTCATTAATTCCCATCCCTATAGATAGAAGGTGCCCCAGAGAGGAGCAGAGGCAGATCGGTCATTATTCCATTAGCACACCAGTAAATATTAACCTAGTATATGCAGGATGCCCTCATGAAGGTTCTGTAATAACATACTGCACATCAGAACTGTAGCCTCAGCTTTACAGTTCTGATAAGATGCTGAGGTAATATTCTCTGTGGGTGTTTTCAAGGGCTAAATAAGGTAACAAAAGTTATAAAAAAAAAGCGGGATTAAATGAAACAACAGATCACCAGTAACTGAAACATAAGAAAACAGACGTATTAGAAAAGCTAGAATAGTTAAAGTTGGAGGGGTTTATTGTAGAAGGATATGATGATCAAAACACGAAAACATGTTTGAAGGGCTAAAAGCTGTGTGAGGTATAAGAAAAGAGAGAAAATGATTTAAATTGGCAGATAGGGTGATCATTCAGGGTAACAATGTAGAAATCAATTCATTTTTCAGTAAAATATAAATAAGAATGAGAATTCTGTCATTATTAATGTAAAATCTTTTGTTTTACTAACACTGGTAGATTCTTTATTTCATGCATGCAAATTGTTTCAATTAATATTCTTAAGAAGGTAAAGACTAGTATTAAAAAGCTAGGGAATGCCAAAATAAATGCTGCCTGTGCAAATTTATTTATAGTGTGCATAGAATATGGTTCATAGAAAAGATATACAGCTTTTAAGAGACTAATATTTTTTTTAAATATATAACAAAATATATTGCCTGATTGCAGATTGCCAATGATACAGATTGGAACCCTTTTTCCTGATTTCAGTGGGAATTAAGCAAATTGCCTTTTTTTTTTTTTTTTCCTGTCACAGTAGTTGTCTTTAGTTATACCTTCAGGTGCCTGAGTGCCCTTGGGAAACTGGTGTTTCAGTTATTTATGGATGTTAAGATGTTGACAAAAGATCACAGACAAAGTTTTCTGCGATAAGAATCACACAGATCTTTGATATTCCCACGGAACATGAATTCATTTATAACTGCTTCAGTGTCAAGGATGTTGCCTTTACTGGAAGCCTCCTTCATTGTCCATTTAGTCTATAAAACCAGATTTTGTACTGAAATAGAGAAAGATCCAGTGTTGAATCTCTTCAGGCATCTGTGCTACTTAGATTGAATGCAGAAGGCATATTTAGCTGGTATAGTATCCTCTTAAACTGATACAACAGCTAGTCTGTCAATAAGACTTTGGTGAGTGACAAAATGTTTTTATAAAAAAATGGGATGCTGCTCCTGAATATTTTGCTGTCTGTTTTTAATGATGCAATCATATACTATTTTTTTTTTCCTTAGGTTTCTTTTATCTTGCTCTGGACGGACAGTTCCTGTGTGCAAGAAGTAAGAATAGTTTTGATATGTCTTCACCATGGCAATATGTTCTGTGCAACATCTGAAACAGATTTATCTCTCCATAAAGTTTCCTGTTGATGTTTTCACTATAGCATTTGACTGGAATGAAATAACATTCTAGTGTCATTTTCACTGTAGCATTTTGTAGCACTGCAGCAATTTCACTCCCTTGAAATGAAGGCATAATTAGACCCATTTTACAGAGATAGAATTGTGCCAAAATAATTATGCTAATAATCTGTCTGGTTATCAACACCAGCCAATATTCATAGTTTGAATATTGAACTTGAGTACCTTGGTGCACTTCTTCCACAGTGGGAAGAAATGTGGGTCCCACTGGCTTTCAGCAGTGGCAGGCATGCTCAGCTTCTGAGAAAAGGCAGCCTCAGGTCATTTCAACTCCTTAAAAGCAGTAGATAGATTAGATGCAGTTTGGCTGAGCTGTTGAAAGATTGGACTGAATATTCAGAATCAGTTATCAGCATCTAAGTGATGTATCAAGCTTGAATCAATCTATAGGTTGACACAAGAGAAGTGAAACGAGCTTTTCAAATCAATATTGGTCCCAGATCCCAATTCCAGCTGTCCTGCAAGATGTCTTAGGAAACCCCTAATGCTTTAAGGGACATAGAGATTCTTGAGTGTATTCTAGAAATGAAACTGGACTCATGGTATCCCAGGAGCATTACATTCTCTCCTGGACCACATAGAATCTTGGCAGAATCAGCAAGAAGTCTATCCAGCTATTGTTCATATATGTTAATAAAATGAAGAATTACTGCTTCTGTTGCAGATTCTTTGATGCAGAAGTAGTGTTTTTTTTTTTTTTTTTTTTTTTTTTTCCACACAAACAAGAAAGGAATATGAAATCCTGGAATCTCTGTGACAGCAGACCTGAAATTTCAAGAACCTGGCACTAAGTACTGACTGTGCAGTTAGTACCAATCTGTGAAGTGGTTAGTACTATTTTTATCACTGATAAAGTACCTTAACGTTGATCTCAAAAACACCCTTAATTACTCAGCATAAAAAATGTTATCATGTTAAAGATGAAATCAAGTATTCTCAGTAAAGAACCACAGGAAAACTCTGTCCTTGGTAGTTGCATGATAACTGTACTTATTTATGCTGGCATTTAAGTCCGTATAAAAAGAATTATATAACATGTTGTGCATATATGGGGGTAAGGTGACACCAGAGCTGAGGTTTACAAAGAAAGCAGAGGATATGGAATGCCAATGCCCCAGTCCCTTCTGGAAACTGCCTATGTAAACATGCAAGAGGATGAACTTTGCAATGTAACATACTGACAGCAGAGGAACACGGAGTCAGTCTCGTCTCAAGTGTCTGCTGCTCTTACTGGGGAGTTGAATTTATCTAACTGTGAGATGTATAGAGAGAGCATTCTAGTGCATGTTCCTAACGTAGGGGACTAGAACAGCTCAGATGATTTGTGCCTGCTTCTCCTTGTTGGCTATAAAAACAGCCTTGAGTGACTGGCTCCATTATAGTTGTTTACACTACAGATGTCTAAATGTATGTGAAATGAATTACATCATGGTTGCTTTAACTTCTCTTATGTTCTCAGTTCCCTGACATTTAAGGTTGTCTCCCTCTCTCATATTTACCTTTTATTCTTAGGCTATTCTTGACACCTCCTGGTTGCCTGCTGCCCCCTTTTAATGGCTGCTTTTTAATTTCTTCATTCCATATTTGCTTACTAACATTAATGACACACATACAGACTTTTGGTAATGGATGTCTCTTTTCCACTTGTGAGAGTCACAAAAAGCCGTATTACTTGTTGCACGTACTTTACCAGATAATGTTCTGCTGTGTAAGGTAGCTGTCTCCAGTAAATTACACTGTTGCTCAGTTACCAGGAGCTAGAAGTGTGAACAACTCATGGTTTAGTTTGCCTGTTGTATTAAAACAGAAAAGAAAAAACTTTAAGCATTAATCTGAAATGAGCATATTTCAATTTTTAGAATAAACCAGAAACCACAATAGTAACAGCATTAATATGCATCAGTGTAAATACTACCAGAAATGAAACAGAATGGTGCAAGTGTCACTGCTCGTAGTTTTCTGAGTTGAGCAAAACGTTTCATGTAATCTGACATATATTTTTTTTTAATTTTTATAACATATTTAGCCTTTTATTTTTTATAAATAAGTCTGAATTAAGCATCAAAACAAAAGTAAACTATAAAAAGTGTTTCACCAATAATGTCAGCATGTTTGAAAAAGTTTAAGTGCCTTGTGTTCAAGTGGCCAATCCTAAAATTAGAGAAGTAAGTCAGGTGTATAGACACAGTTGCCTGTTGTATTTCATATCCCCTAGGATATCCACGAATGACCTGCATGAACCTGGCTAGCTGGGCACTGTTTTAGCAACTGCTGACTAGGTGGTGACTATCAGAGGGTGTCTAAAATTGCACCAGACTCCCATGATTAGGAACCTGGATAGTTCCCTGATTTTTTGCATTTGAATGCCAAAGTCTGAAAATTTTGGCTATAATGCTGTCTTCCCAGTATTTCTTGCTTGTTACTGTATTGATGAATACTAGACAGTTTGTATTTTCCAGTGAGTTGAATTGTAATTTGCTACTCTTACCACTTAAGATGTGTGCATCTGTTTTCATTAAATATTGTTTTATCAAATATGCTTTTGCTAGCATGCTAGCGTACCTTTCTTTGTTACTCCTACTTGGCATGGGCCATTTCAGCACTGATAGAAACTCAGTCAGCTCTTCTTGTTGATCCCCAAACTTAGGTTAACTCTGTTGAAAAAAATGTGGAAGCAGCAGCAGAAGAGCTAATGGAGACAAAGGTAATAATTTCTCCCACAGTGGAAAAAAACAGGTGATTCAGAAATGAAGGGTGGCCATCCATGGAACTGACTAGTAAATGGAATGAAGTAATTTGGATAGTTCACAGAAACTTAAAGCCATCCTTTATGACGTATCATGCTACTCAGCTCACATCGTTGACAGAACAATGATGTAGCCTCAAAAGGCTATTGCTAATGATTGATCTGAGAATGGGCTCAGGAGGGTTTGTGCTGAGTCAATTCCTGTGGCTGGGAATCTCCCATGCAAGGGAAATATAAACCATGTTTGGATCAGAAAAGTCAGAAATGACAGCACAGTAATCGATAAGTTTTACTTCCTAATGCTGTTCCTACTTACAGTTTATAGAGTATCAGTTGCATGGCTCGCTCCTACTGGCTTGGATACAATTCACCTTTTCATACAACAAATGTTTTAAATTCTTGATATTTTTAGTCTGTCCTGAAATCAGTTTCCAGAAATATAAGCAAAAGCAGAACTCTCCTTTGGTTATCAATGTCACTTACAAGGGCTCTAGATGCTGCTAATGTTAACTCAGTAATGCGAAATATTACTGCTCTTCTTCCATCCTGGTAACCTGAGGCATCCATTGCTTTCTGCTATGATGATTATCCAAAGTAGCACTCTATGAGGAGTCATCTACAGAAAGGTATTCAGCTTTCAGATATATTGCTGTAATGTCATATATACACCACCACAATAGTACATACAGTCCTATTAATAGGTGGACTCAAATGAGTACTTCAAAACAGAACAAATTATTTTGCTAAAAGGAAGGCTGTGACACTTACTTGGAATATCTCCCTGCAGAGTCACCGCACTGTAAATTCACATATTGGCTCACTGCTTAGGTCTCCTTACAGACAAGTCCAGAGTGACTACAGAGCTACTTGATGCGCAGAACGACGACTCCCTGCATGCTGTTGTAAGGGAAAAAAAGATTAAGGAATTAGGTCTGTGTAGAAATGCTCTTTCTGATTTACTAAGTGTTACTGTGAGAACTCTTAATACCTCTTCCATGCGCCAACATCTTTTAAAGAACACAGACATCTGTTTGTAGAAGATACAGTGAGACCAGGAACCACCCTCTATGCTCCCTGTAGTTATCTGAGAAGAGGTGAATAGCTAAAAAGTAGAGAGCAAATGGAACAATTTAAGAGAAACTGCTGGTTTCCAAAATAAATCTATACAAAGTCACATCAGCCCTCCTTACCTGATCCAATGCATAAGTTTAAACTTAGTTTTCTTTTAAACTTTCTGACTTTCAACGATAAGACTTTTTTTTTTTCTTTTTTTTTTTTTTTTTTCCCCTCTTTCTGCAAGCTGCAGCAAGAGAATGACAATCTGGCTTTGTCTTGAAACACTCCGAGTCTTTCAGATGATGCTGTCTTGACAGCTCTGCTATTAATAGTGGCATTTTCTCTCCTGTTTAAAAAGGAGAATTGTGCTGAACTGGGAATCAGTCATGTTAGTAATAATTTTTCACCAGGGGCAAATGCAGGGTACTAACTTGTGTAGGAGAATTTACATTGACAATACCATGAAAGATAAATTAACTTGTTTATGATATGTCGGCACACTTAGGTGCAAAATAAGGTAGCCCTCCTTCAAAGAGAAATGCAGTGGGGCTGCGTTTAATATATGTTTGCATTATTGTATGTGTGAACAGAAGATCTGACCTTTTCATTCTACTTGGAGACGAGAAAAGATTTTGATATGTACAAGGAACATGAATCAGTACATGAAATTGTCTCTCTACTGAAAGAAGTCATTAAAAAGTCTCATTAGAAATTCAGTATATATACCTGGAAGAATTTAGTGCATTTTTGCTCTGTTACGGTCATTTTACATGTTTATTTTTTACAGCAAATATTGCTGTTTCCATCTGATTAGCCACCACTTCACTTTTGCCTGAGATCTTCCCTGACAGGAAAAGACATGAATGGTATGGAAAAGTCAATATTTAAACGTGAAATCTCACAAATACTTTAGGTACTATAAGTGGCATGGCTATTTCTAAAGGTGATGTTTTCTGGAATAAACTGTTGTTGAACCAAATGCCCAGTGCAGAATTGAAGGCACTGCACTACTGCAAGACAAAAAAAAAAAAAAAAAAAAGAGGTTCTGGAGTTTTTATGGCATTAACATATTAAAATAATTTATTATGTCATTAACAAATTAAAATAATTTCATTTTAACACATATTTTGCCAACGAACGCAGCAGTTTTTTAATGGAACAAGACTGAGAATTTATCTTTTCACAGGATTTGATTCAGAACCCTGTGCAGAGCAGCAAAGCAGATATTTCAGGACAAGCATCTTAAAATCCATGGCTGTTGAGTACTTACTAAGTGTTTATTTAGAATGGGTGGCATAAGCTCTATTTTTGGGTTCTGAGCCTTTTTGATTGTGTAAACTATTGTCTAGTTTGGTGGAATTCATTTTTTTCCTCCTTGATTTACACATTTCCAGATAGAAACTCTAGATAGAACTCCAGATAGAACTCTGGCTGTGACTATGATTCTAGTGACTGTGGGCCTGCTTTTGTTACCCTTTGGAGAATCCCTATACCACTTCCTGATGCAGTGCCCCAGGCTGAAAATGACTAGTTTCATTTTTCAAAAATTATTGCATTGCCACATTGTTCATGCTTATTGGTGTTGTGTGAAAAAATAGGAACTTTGGCAGTGTTACGTATGATTTTACATCACTATAACATAACAGTTCATATAATTTCATGTCAATGAACGGTTAACACATTCCTAAAATATTTTATAAGCAGTTGTCATAACCTTCACTATCTTCTCCATGGTGTTATGTGTGATTACAGCCCACTGCTCCAGGTCATATATTGTCCTGCTGGCTTATATACTACTCATAACAGCCTGCAGCATTTGATTAAACATCTTTTGAAAGAATCATAAAAATCATCACCGTGGAGGTAAAGTATTTTTTATGATAGAGTCTAAAGTGTACATTGTTATCTGAAGTCAGTTCTTTGATTTCCCTTGTCAAAAGAGGATGTATATTTCATGCAACTTCTTTCTGAGCAAGAAAGGGAGATCCTCCAAAAACTGCCCATGTTTTAAAAAATGAGATGTTTGTAGCTGGAAAGCCATGCTCACAGGTAGATGCATAGCTATATGCCCAGTTCCCAAAAGTTCACCCAGGTCCCTAGAGCTTCCCCTCTTAGATGAGGATGTTTCTCACCTTTTAGGACTGAGCTCTCTTAGAAGAGGTCCCTGTTCAAAGTGCACTTAGGTTAGGCATATCATCTTTAAACATTTTCTAGTAACTTGTATCTAACCATCTGTGTGACGCTATCTCACAAAGTGTATTATCACACACCAAGAAACTTGGGGACTTGATGGATAGCGAAAGTGAAATGCTATCAGCTTACATAAACCACTGATTGATGAATCACAGTTAATGTCATTTTTTTTAAAGGAAAAGACTCCAGAGAGTCTTTGAAGCCTTTGAACTGACAGTCAACCTACAGTACCTTTGTTCCTTTAACTTCTCTTAAAGTGTGTTCATGAGAAAATATGCCTCGTTAGTGAAAAGCTGATTACCTGAACACACAACAAATCCCTTTGTATTATAAAAAGGAGGTACTGCCCAATAGTATATCATTAGGTATTAAACTTTTTTTCATAGGTAATTGATTCACATCTGGCTGGCGGAGGGTCACTAGTGGGGTCCCTCAAGGCTCCCTTTTAGGGCCAGTCCTCTTCAATGTTTTTATAAGTGATTTGGATGTAGGACTAGAAGGTATTTTGAGCAAATTTGCCGACGACACCAAGCTTGGAGGAGTTGTGGACTCAGCTGAGGGTGGAAAGGCCTTGCAGAGAGACCTGGACAGATTGGAGAGCTGGGCGATCACCAACCACATGAGATTTAACAAAAGCAAGTGCCGGGTCCTGCACCTGGGACGGGGCAACCCTGGCTATATGTACAGACTGGGCAACGAGATGCTGGAGAGCAGCCCTGCAGAGAGGGATCTGGGGGCTGTGGTTGACAGCAAGTTGAATATGAGCCAGCAGTGTGCCCTGGCAGCCAGGAGGGCCAGCTGTACCCTGGGATACATCAAGCACAGCATTGCTAGTCGGTCGAGGGAAGTGATTGTCCCGCTCTACTCTGCGCTGGTGCGGCCTCACCTCGAGTACTGTGTGCAGTTCTGGGCACCACAGTACAAGAAGGACATTAAACTGTTGGAGAGTGTCCAGAGGAGGGCGACGAAGATGGTGAAGTGCCTAGAGGGGAAGACATATGAGGAGCGGCTGAGGTCACTGGGCCTGTTCAGCCTGGAGAAGAGGAGGCTGAGGGGGGAACTCGTTGCAGTCTACAACTTCCTCACGAGGGGGAGTGGAGAGGCAGGTGACCTATTCTCCGTAATCACCAATAATAGGACCCGCGGGAACGGTGTTAAGCTGAGGCAGGGGAAGTTTAGGCTGGACATCAGCAAGAGGTTCTTCACCGAGAGGGTGGTCACACACTGGAACAGGCTCCCCAGTGAAGTAGTCACTGCACCAAGCCTGTCTGAATTTAAGAAGCAATTGGACTGTGCACTTAGTCACATGGTCTAAACTTTTGGGTAGACCTGTGCGGTGCCAGGAGTTGGACTTGATGATCCTTATGGGTCCCTTCCAACTCAGGATATTCTATGGTTCTATGATTCTGAAAAACTGTTTTGACAATTGGAGCATTTGTATTTTCTATCATTTAAAAATAGAAGTTTGTGTAACAGAATGTCTTTAGCCTTGTGGCAAATTTTGTGGAGAATGAAGAATTGTATGTGTTTATAAAGTTTGACACAAGGCTGAAAGACAAGAACCTGTTTTGCTAAAACAAAACCAGAAAAACTCATTCATACACATGGAAATCAATGTGTTGATTCTTTCTATTGAAAGAAACAGTGTTATGACAGTCTTACTAGTTTAAATATACTTAGTTATGAAAATGAACTATCATTTATGTTTTGCACATAGATAATATCTCCACATATCTATCAATGCATGCTATAAATGACAATTTGTTGTATTACAGGGGAAAAACTGAAATAGTTAGTTTAACTATGATGCACAGAGTCAATGGCAGAGTCAAAGGTGGAAGATAGATCTGAATCTTCATTTAGTTTGTAGCTGACAAATGCATTCTGATGAGGTGAGACGAAAGAAAGTGGTACTGCATGTTCAAACTAAATCTGAATTCAGGGTCAAAATGGGCAGAAGGTCTCGTGCCTTTCTGTGCTTCTGCATATACAGGGGTAAACAACACCCCACTTTCTTTGTTAAATGGAGATGGGTGCTTTCCTAGCTTGAGTAAATCAAGCTCTCTTACTCTCTTTACTCTCTTGATTTACTCTCTTTCTTGATTAAGCTCTCTGTAAGTCAGGAGACTTAAAGGTCCAATGAGACTTTGTGGCTATCCAAAATATATCTCAGGCTAGTATAACAACTACCAGAATAAATACATTGTTGATTAAAGAAAGCTCAGTTAAATTATTATATCTTTCTTTATTTTGCATCCTTCCTGTCTGTCTTCTGAGAGGGTAGGTTCCCAAATTATCTTGAGAGGAGTGTTCATTTAATTAATTAATTAATTAATTTATTTATTTATTTTTTCTCTGTGCAGCTATTGTGAGCTATATGAACAGCTGAAAGCAAATGCAATGTGGTGAAACAATCTGTTTTGTGAGGTTTCCAGACTCAGCTTTGCTGGCCTGTTAAAAGGTTTAACTTGGCAGTGTGTATCCAGACCAGAGCACAACCCTCAGAATAAAATTCTGTGTTGTTCTTGTTAGAAGTTGTCTCTGTTAGCCTCCATTTGACTGGGAAAATCATGTCTATGCAGCTACAACAGTGATGAATGGCCACTGTTCTCGTCAGTATGAGCGAGGGCTAACGTTTTAAGCTCCCTTATGTCTACTGATAAGCCTGCAGTAGGGAAGCAGATCTCAGGAGATACCACTGATAAAAGCATTGCTTGGACTGTGGTCCAGCTTGGAGGCAGTGGGGGAAATGGCAGGGAATCTAATCTGTATCACAACATCCTTATCTGGTTTACCATGCTATGTCCTACAGGATGCGCAACACAGAATTGCTATAGTGCTAAGCTCTGTGGAGACATAGCTCGTGTTTCTAGCTTTTCCCAAGTTATCTTCCATTTGTGGTTGGATACTACTGCACTGCTGGAAAAGAGCTATTTTGTTTTCAGTGTTTCCAAAACAATCTGCCATATTTAGAGTGAGGCCAAAAGTCACTCCTGTATCTTGGGTAGGTAATTCATCATTATTTGTAACATTTAGGCTAAGAGAAATAGTTGTTGTTGCTTTTTAATTGAAAATTTACATCGGCTTTGCATTTTGAATTTCCTGTGAGGTTGCACAAGCAATTGTAAGGGGGTCCTGACCTTAGTCTGAGAGCCACTGGATGACAGCCTTTTTTTGTTTTGTGGCCAAGATGTGTAGATCTAGAACGACATAAGAAGCAGAAAGATACAGGATAGGTGTCATCTGACCTGATTTTTATCTGTCTAAAAGTTAGTTATCTAGACTAAGCTAGCTCTTCAGATTTTCAAGTCAAAGGGAAAAGAGAAGTACCTCCAGAGACCATTTCCTCCCACTTATTTTAGACAGCTGTCTTAAGACGGGATAAATTGCTCTCTGGAAATATCTGTCTCTGTCTGATACCTATTTAGAGAGTCTATATGAGGATCTTCAACAAAACTACTTGCTAAGAATAGGGTATAGCTGATTCTGGTTCTATACAAATACTTTACTCTCCCAAGGTATTTTCCTTTTATTGGAACACTCGAATGATAAGAGTGCCCCTCAAACAAGATCTGTCCATATAGAAGAAAATATGTATATTCTCAGTTTCTGAAGTGGTGGTCTAATAATGTAGGAAGCAGTGAACTTGGTACAAATGTGGGCTTTTAGGAGGAATCCCATCAAGAAGATGGGAATTCAATATTCCAAGACATCAGGGATGCTCTATAATGCTTGAATTAGTCACAATAGAAAAAAACACTGAATTCCACACTTCCTGAATTTTACATTAATTTACTGAATATTTAAAGACTCTGTGCATTTGTGAATTTATGTAAATTTCATATCTCTACTCCCACTTATTTTGGAGATTTATTTAATTTATGCATGTTGCTGATGCCTTGCGAAGATCTGGGAGTGACTTCTCACCTTCATTCAATATCTCAGTCCCACTGCTGAAGCCTGTGTGCTGAAACAAAAGCAGGTTATAAAGGTCAAGGCATGTACAGTAAGTGCCTCCCAGTGGCATCTAAGCACATCCAACCACTGAAAATTCACAGCAGTTGAGGGAGTCCATTCACTAAAGTGCTCAGGCATGGCCCCTGTGGATGTATTCCTTCAGGCAACTTTTTTATACACGCAGACCACACAAGTAGGCTTCAAATATCTGCTTTAAAATTGAGAGTATGAACGTACCACAAAAGTGTTCCCTCAACATCCTTCAGCTCCCCAAATGTCTAAGAAAATATAAAAGCTCTGTAGAATTCTAAAGCTAAATTCAAGTAAATTGAATTTATTCAAAAATTCAAATAAATGTATTTTTGGTCAAATATATATATATATATATTTTTTTTTTCTGGGAAAACACTATTTTCAATGGAATAATTTCTTTGGTTTTCCCTGTACAAGGCTTTTCCTTCTTCTAGGGCTATAGAGCCAAATATATGGATACTACTAGTCTTTGTTCATTTGTAAGCAACTGTCTCTAAAATCCTTTCTCCATGAAACGATGATTTATATAATTCAAATAGCACTTCCTGTCTCATGGTACCATGGGAAAAAACACCACCAGAAAGAAAGTTTGTATTACTCTTTCATGAATGTAAACTCTTCTTGGTATAACTCTTGTTGTTGTGTGTATGCATGTACACGTGTCCCAAGGAATATGCCCTTGAACCACCTATTTCTTCATTTTTCTTTTAAATATAAATTAAGTTCATACCTAAGCACATCAGTAAGAGAAATTTCTTAAACTTTTTAGAATGTTCATCACATAGGTTCCTATTTTCAGACTCTTTGCAAACATGCTAAAGTGAATAGATCAAAACTGAGTGGCACGTACAAGAATAAACCTTTTATAATGGTCAGTGTGGCTTTCCAGAAACAGGCATTTAAACCTGAAAAGTGAGTCGAGATAAGCAGATGCGTGCAGTAATTAAAGCCATCACAGTAAAGTGATACTTCAGCTTTTAAAAAGATAGTATGTTTTTTCTTCTTCCCCTCTATCTTTTTTTTTTTCATTTCAAAAGGAAAGGGTGCATTTATTTGTCTTAAGGTGGCACTTAAACTGCCACTTGACTCGTTTTTCTCTGATACAGAGAGAATGATTTGAAACAAAATTTTAAATGCTTACTATCAGGAGGGATTTGTTTGACTGGATTTTTTGCTTTCCATTTATTGTTATTCCTTTTCTGGGTCTGAATCTTCAACCTCATTCACCCTGATCAGAAACTATTATTGAACAAATTAATCTTACTGCAACTGTAGAATTGCAGCCCTGTATGTGGTGTTTCTATGATTTTCTACCTCCTCAAAGTTTATTTAGTGGTTATTTATTTAACTATTAAATAAATAAAAGCCCAAACAATGTTTTTTTATTTCAATGGTTTGCTTATTTTCTGTAGATAATGGAAATACCTATACGCGTACCTCAGTAGCTCACATAAATACATTTAAAAAAGTATGATCATCTCTGTAGTCAAAATCATGACCCTTGTAAAAAATATAATTTTAAATATAAAGTATATGTATAATATATTCTACAAATAGTTACGAGATGAAATATAAAAAAATGGATGGAGTGAGAAAGAAGACAGGCATACTAAACTCTTGTAATACCTAAGCAAGGGTTAAAAAACAATTAAACTGAGATCTACAGTTCTGGTTTCTAATCAGTTAAGATAAATATTATATATCAAATTCCATGTGCGCTCTCCTAATGAAGTCTTTTGATTACCTGCAGACAGATTTTCATAGCTGATTATTACAATGGGACTACTGAAGTTAAGATATTCTTAACGCGAAAGCAAGGGTAATACTCTAATGACACTGAGACTTCTCTCCTACAAAAACCAAGGCATAGCCATGGAAGGCTGCTGCACCTAATAGGGATACATGGGAGAAGTCACTTTACAGCTGAATTAATATTATAATGCTGTTGACATACACTGTTGAACAACTGCCATTTGGGTGAGCAATGTCTTCTCTCATCACCTTTAGCTGTTTTGTTAAGAGAAGCAAGGGTGATCACATGGAGTTAAGGCAGCTTTATACTCAGCCATCTTCTAACCCTGTTCAGTATTACTTTTTCATAGTACTATCTTCTGTGAACACAAAACAGTATTGGACAGAACTGGGACCACTGCTTTTGTATTTTCTTCTTTTGTCACAGTTTTTATTTTTTTTTAATTTTCCTGTTTTCCAAAAGCAGCAATATAAAAGTGGGGAAAAATATAAAATGCAAGAAAAACTTCAAAATATCTTATTGGGAAATAATACTTTACCTCAGATTTTAGTTTAAGGAAATCAAAGCTGGAAGAAGAATTTCACAGAATCACAGAATCACAGAATCGTCTAGGTTGGAAGAGACCTCCAAGATCATCTAGTCCAACCTCTGTCCTAACACTAACAAGACCTCCACTAAATCATATCACTAAGGGCTACATCTAAACGTCTTTTAAAGACCTCCAGGGATGGCGACTCAACCACCTCCCTGAGCAGTCCATTCCAATGCCTAACAACCCTTTCAGTAAAGAAGTTCTTCCTAACATCCAACCTAAACCTCCCCTAGCACAACTTTAGCCCATTCCCCCTTGTCCTGTCACCATGCACGTGGGAGAATAGACCAACTCCCACCTCTCTACAGCCTCCTTTAAGGTACCTATAGAGAACAATAAGGTCACCCCTGAGCCTCCTCTTCTCCAGGCTAAACAACCCCAGCTCCCTCAGCTGCTCCTCGTAAGACTTGTTCTCCAGACCCCTCACCAGCTTCGTTGCCCTTCTCTGGACTCTCTCTTGAGCACTTCCATGTCCTTCTTGTACAGAGGGGTCCAAAACTGAACGCAGTACTCGAGGTGCGGCCTCACCAGAGCCGAGTACAGGGGGACAATCACCTCCCTAGACCTGCTGGCCAGACTGCTTCTTATACAGGCCAGGATGCTGTTGGCCTTCTTGGCCACCTGAGCACACTGCTGGCTCATATTCAGCCGACTATCAACCAATACTCCCAGGTCTTTCTCTGCCAGGCAGCTTTCCAGCCAGTCATCTCCCAGCCTGTAGCTCTGCTTGGGGTTGTTGCGCCCCAGGTGCAGGACCCGGCACTTGGCCTTGTTGAACTTCATACAGTTGACCTCAGCCCATCGCTCCAGCCTATCCAGATCCTCCTGCAGAGCCTTCCTTCCCTCGAGCAGATTGACACACGCACCTAACTTGGTGTCATCTGCAAACAGTTTCTACTTTTATTTAAACTGTATAAGCAAAATCTCAGTACAGACAGCCATCATATGTGATTTTTTGGAGATCATGAAGAAAGGACAGAAAGCAGGGCTATAGTTCTTGTGAAATATATGTTTTCTGAGGGATAATGAGAATTTTCTCATACTGGAAGCAAGCTAATAGATTTTTACTTGAGAAATTTTCTAGTGTGTGAGAACTGAGAAGACATGCTATCAATAATTTACCATTGTGTATTTTTCTTCTAAGAAAAAAACAGGGAAAAATGCCTCATCTCATGCTCTGGTGCAGCACTGAGCAGGATGGGGTTCTCAGTTACCAGAGGTCTGTAAGCCATCAACAGACGGTCTACAGAATGACCATAAAAATTAACTGTTTAAGGCCTAGATGGCCTAAAAGCTAGTTATATTAGTGATATTTCAAATTAAAATGTTTTTCAGTACAGTAGTATACTTCTAAGTATGTGAGACCTTGCTGGTCTGCTAATTCTCCACTTCCAGCTGCCTAACCTTGAAAGGCATATGTTAGTTCAGAAGGATTTTTCAGGAAAGCTTTGTGCTCCCCCAGCTAGAAGAAAGCTGAGAAACACTGTCCTAGGAGGATGTGTTCAAAGCCAGGAGTTCAATAATACCAATCCCACCATCACCACATTTTGTAGACTTTGTGGGGTTTTCATGTGCATATGTAGTTATTCTTGTGAGGGAGGCAAACATGAATGTCCTCAAAAGACACACAGATGAGGTCACAGGTGAAACCTGCTTCAGCACCAATAGTCAAATAACTCAAGTATCTCTCTGATGGTTCCCACATCTGGTGTCTACCTGCTTTGATTGCAGTCACTTGACCTGTTTTTCTTTTTCACAATAGCATTTCACTTGGTCAAACTACTCTTTGGTTTTGTAACATCCAGTAATCAGTAACTAGCAGCACTCAACCTGCAGTACAGCCACAGTGGCTGTGTGACCATGGGCAGCTTTCTAATCTTTCTCTTCTTCATGGTGAACCATCATGACTCAACAACAGTCCCAAAAGAAAGGATACCCCTAGTGAATATAGAAGTACCTAAGTATTAGGATTTTTGCCTCGTTCTAGAATTAACAGCGCACAAGTTATTCAGCATATATTTAAACTTACATACGTAGAAAAAAGATTCAGAAAGGCTGTTATACTAAGAAGAACCACTAAAGACCTGCAGCTGGAGATGTTGGAAAGAGTGAGGTTATGTCACTGTGCTTTAGAGGCAAGTACTTTATAGTGACTGGAAAGGGCTACACTTTCTTCCAAATAGTTCCAAGACAGCAAAAAGAAGCCAGGGATTATGCTTGTGCTGCTTTCCATCTAGCAACTCAGGGCTTAAACATCCTCTCAAGATGTGAGAAATACAGACTTGTTCCTGTTTTTCAGTCTGACCTCATGTCAATCTTTGCTTGGACAGTGCCTAAACTTGTAAATATGCACAGTTTTGTACACTTTTTAAGCCTGTGTTTTTCATATCTGGGTGAGTTCACTAACATGTGCATCTGGAACTGGCAAAAGCAAAAAATCTGCAATTAAGTACACTTGGGTTAATTTTTAACAATTTAGAATAAAGGTTGAAGGTTAAGTGTATAATATCAGTCATTTCTTCTGAAAACCTTCTCAAAACTGTAAGTATAAAATTGTTTTGCCCTGAGAATCTTTTCTTTTGTCTCAATCCAACATTAGGATATTTGCATTTGAGTAACAGTTTGAACTGTGTTTAGCAAAACACGATTTTAAAGTACTTTTTGCAACTAGAAAGATAAATTAGTTAAAAGTTCTGACAGATACTATATTTGCTAATAATTAGTTAGCTTGTGACTTTTAATCCTGTTTGTAAACAAAACATGGACTTACCAGTTTAATCATATGACTAAACTGAGCCAAATGGAAGATGCATTTTAAACTGGAAATAGGATGTTCCCTTGGCATCAGGGAAGGCAATTTGCAGAATATTGCTTCCTAGAACTTTAAATCCAGATATTTGCACATCTTTTGTTCTACTTTTTGTTTATTTAGTAAGGTTATTTGTGGTTTAAAACTTTAACTTATTTATGGATATGTGTAGGACAGAGAGGTCCAAACACACGTCTCTCAGGTGTAGCATGTTTGCTGTTGTCAGCCACACAGAATATGCCTGCTCTGATCCATACAGGATATATATATTTTTTTTTCTTTTTTTTTTTAGCCTAAATTACGTCAGTCCTTCGTGCACCTAGTTCATAACTGTAGCCTGTACCTAAACTGTCCACATTGTGCTCTTTAGCTCTTTATGCACTGTGTAAATTGTTGTGGCATTTCTGCAAACTAACTGCTTAGCCTGCCATAAATGCATTCCAAACTTAGGCCAGAAGTGGAAGGAATAAGATCTTGAATATCCTTGTAGCATAAGCTGCCTCTCATCTTGCTGTTGGCTGAAGAGATACTGATGGATGTTCAACAAAGGACATATTTCCTTACAACTGTGCTGATTCTAGGAGGCAAGCTGTGTTCAGGGCAGGCCTGAGCAGCTTAGGTTAGGGCTTGAGACCATTGTCCCACAAATATTTGAGATGACATAACCTATCACCCAAGGTGACATAACATATCACCTGATGAGGCCCTGAGCAACCTGATCTAGTGGAAGGTGTCCCCGCCTGTGGAAGGGGGGTTGGAACTGGGTGACCTTTGAGGTCCCTTCGAACTCAAGCCATTCTATGATTCTATGATTCTATGATTCTATGATTCTATGATTCTATGATTCTATGATTCTATGATTATCACTGGTGCTCTGATGGGCACTCTTCATCCTTTCCTACTCTGCTTTCACCCTCAGTTTCTCCTCTCTTCTCATGTTCTTGGTTTCACTTTCTTCCTGCTCTTTTCCTTATGTAGGTCTGACACATGTTTAGCCGCTTAGTGAGATGAATAAGTTCACTATATGAAAAGCAGTTTTTTGCTGTTAGATTTTTTTCTATTTAATGCACTAGTGGTTTACAGAAGAGTCCAGGAAAAAAAAAACAACATCAGGAATGCACAGAAGAGAGCACGTAGATGGGAGAAGGGAGGTAGAACACTGTTGGTTCAGCTTTAGTGATTGAAATTGTAGTCTGAGCTTTAAACTGGTTTTAAAGTGTGGTGTAAACACACCTGAACTGGACAATTTACACACCTACATCTCTTTGATAGGCTATAAGTCTGTGTTTCTTTATTGCTCTCTACAACTGCCTGAAAGGAAGTTGTGGGGAGCCACTGGTCTGCCTCTTCTCACAGATAACTAGTGATAGGACTAGAGGGAATGACCTCAAGTTACGCCAGGGGAGGTTCAGGTTGGAAATTAGGAGACATTTCTTCTCAGAAAGAGTAGTCAGGTATTGGAACAGGTTTCCCAGGGAAGTGGTGGAGTCACCATCCCTGGGCGTGTTCAAGGAAAGGTTGGGCCTGCTGCTTAGGGCATGGTTTAGTGGGTGACGTTGGTAGTAGGGTAGTGGTTGGACCAGATGATCTTGAAGGTCTTTTCCAACCCTAATGATTCTATGATTCATCAGTTCTGTTTGACCAAGTGTTACCACAAAAATATTTTGAAGTAGGAGAAAGCAACGTCAGGAACATAGCTGGAATTCATAATTCTGTCTATTTTGTTATTCAGTTCACAGTCTTAATCATATTCCCAGTCAAAAATGGATTGATATATATATATATATTCTGCAATAATTTATGCTTTGAAGGGAGATAATAGTAAAAACAAATATTCCCATTCTGTCTTCTGTAATCATATGAGGAGTAGTGTGATGTTTCTGATGCCCCAAGGAAAGGGAGTAACTCAGAAGCAGTAACTTTAGCACCAGAATCCAAACCTGTATAGCCAGATGATGTTCCTTGTATGCATTAGAGAAATGCAGGGTCTGGTACAGTAGGGGACAGAATCCTATTGCTAACTCCAAAGAGCAGAAGAGGACAAGTATATAGGATTGCATTCTTTGTTCTGCTACTCACCTTTTGGCATGTCAAATGGACTACAATCTTTATAATGCATATTAATATTAATCTAAGGCATAAAAGACTCCTTGGGATATGAGCTCTTATGCCAAATTGCAGAGAAAGTGCAAAATTGTGTAAGTGCATTTTAATACTGATGGCTGAACACAGCATGACTACACGTCCTTAAACAAACCAGAAATGCAATCTATTTATAGACCTGAGTCATTTGTCCAAGCTGCTGAACAACTACACTTAATTTTAAATTTATTATTTTCAGGAATGTTATGATAATGCATTCCTCTTTTAGAGACTGAAAATGTGGGGGTGGCTATAGAAAGAGTTAATGCCCATGATTTTGCCAGGAATCAAGTTAATGAAGAAATGCATTTGAGAGGATTAACATTGTTGTAGAAATCAGTGTGTGAAGAGATTGACTGGGAGGGTGTTGGGCTGAAGAACGTGAAAGGGCAATTCAGTCCTTTTGGCAGGCTTGTCAAGGATAGCTTGCTTCCCAGCCATGGCTCCATGAAGTGGGAAACACTGAGAAGAGCAAGTGCCACAAGATAGCACTTTGAAAAGGGTGACGAAAAGGGGGAAATGTACCTGTATCCATCCTGGCTGTAAGGTAGGGCTCTGACTTGCCCTGGTTTTCCTAGGCTTACTCCATCAGGCAGCAGGAAACTGTATTGAATAACTGGATTTAATGAAGACTTCATGGTAGTCCTTAGAGTTCTTAAACTGATGTTTTTTCTCTCCATTTAACTCTTCTGCATGGTAAGCCACAGATGCGTAGGGGCTTTTACAGGTCAGTATATTCCAAGTCTCTAGAATATATGTCTTCTTCTTTAAATATTTTTTGGGAAATATATAAGATGTGTGAGAAAGCAGGTGGCTTAGCAGTACCAGAATCTCTAACCACCCAGCTGAGATGGAGACAACTAGAAGTATTCAGACAAAGAAGGATTTTTTTTTGCATATGTTGAGGGGGAAAGTGGAATGGAGTCTGGTTTGTTTTGTTCAGAACTTAAGCTGGTCTGGTGGTTTGGGTTTTATTTTTTTCTATTTCTAATTTTAATGCAAAGAAACTAGGCTTTAATGCGATTTCTATTAAAATTTACAGTTACATTGATGCCAGTGGAAGAAGGGGTGGCTCAACAGAACATACAGAACAGAATTAAATGTCCTTTTGTGGTGGCAAGGACAGGCATAGTAATGAAGACTATAGTCTTCATATATATAGTCTTCATATAATGAATATAGTCTTCATATAATGAAGACTATAGTTCGGGGAACTATAGGCCTGTCAGTTTGACCTCAGTGCCAGGAAAGCTCATGGAGCAGATTATCTTGAGGGTCATCACGCGGCACTTGCAGGGCAAGCAGGCGATCAGGCCCAGTCAGCATGGGTTTATGAAAGGCAGGTCCTGCTTGACGAAGCTGATCTCCTTCTATGACAAAGTGACGCGCTTGGTGGATGAGGGAAAGGCTGTGGATGTGGTTTACCTTGACCTCAGTAAGGCTTTTGACACCGTTCCCCACAACATTCTCCTCAAGAAACTGGCTGCTCAGGGCTTGGACTGACGTACGCTTCGCTGGGTTAGAAACTGGCTGGATAGCCGGGCCCAGAGAGTTGTGGTGAATGGAGTCAAATCTGGTTGGAGGCCAGTCACTAGTGGTGTCCCCCAGGGCTCGGTACTGGGGCCGGTCCTCTTTAATATCTTTATCGATGATCTGGATGAGGGCGTCCAGTGCACCCTCAGTAAGTTTGCAGATGACACCAAGCTAAGTGCGTGTGTCGATCTGCTCAAGGGCAGGAAGGCTCTGCAGGAGGATCTGGATAGGCTGGAGCGATGGGCTGAGGTCAACTGTATGAAGTTCAACAAGGCCAAGTGCCGGGTCCTGCACCTGGGGCGCAACAACCCCAAGCAGAGCTACAGGCTGGGAGATGACTGGCTGGAAAGCTGCCTGGCTGAGAAGGACCTGGGAGTATTGGTTGATAGTCGGCTGAATATGAGCCAGCAGTGTGCTCAGGTGGCCAAGAAGGCCAACAGCATCCTGGCTTGCATAAGAAGCAGTGTGGCCAACAGGTCTAGGGAAGTGATTGTGCCCCTGTACTTGGCTCTGGTGAGGCCGCACCTTGAGTACTGCGTTCAGTTTTGGGCCCCTCGCTACAGGAAGGACATGGAGGTGCTCGAGCGAGTCCAGAGAAGGGCGACCAAGCTGGTGAGGGGTCTGGAGAACAAGTCTTACGAGGAGCGGCTGAGGGAGCTGGGCTTGTTCAGCCTGGAGAAGAGGAGGCTCAGGGGCGACCTTATCGCTCTCTACAGTTACCTTAAAGGAGGCTGTAGAGAGGTGGGGGTTGGTCTGTTCTCCCACGTGCATGGTGACAGGACGAGGAGGAATGGGCGAAAGTTGCGACAGGGGAGTTTTAGGTTGGATGTTAGGAAGTACTTCTTTACCGAAAGGGTTATTAAGCATTGGAACGGGCTGCCCAGGGAGGTGGTGGAGTCACCATCCCTGGAGGTCTTTAAAAGACGTTTAGATGTAGAGCTTAGCGATATGGTTTAGTGGAGTACTTAGTGTTAGGTCGGAGATTGGACTCGATGATCTTGAGGTCTCTTCCAACCTAGAAATCTGTGATACTGTGTGATACTGTGAAGACCATAGAGACAAGTATATGTCAGTCAGATATATAGGTAGGTCTTTGTAGTTCCACCTCCCACAGCGGGCAGTGCCAAATGCTTGTGAAGAAGACTGAAAAGCAGTATTACAGACAAACTAGCTTGCCTTCCGAATTTGTCTTTTATCCATCTTTATGTACTGGTTGGCCTATGACCAGAGAATGAATGCTTTTTTTTTTTTTTTTTTTTTTTTTTCCACCATTTTAATCCAGTCTCATGCATCTGTCTCAGTGCTTTCTGCGTACTTTTACCTTCCTTCAGGTCTCATCCTGCTGAATTCCTCACTACCAGCAGTGGGACAGTGATGAGATTACACTGCTGACACTGTTGAGAGATACCACCTGATGAGAAAAAACTAGCTGTTATGTTCTTGATAATTGTATGTCAAATTTTATCAATTAGAAAAAAATATACATAGGCTTGTAGGTTTTGTTGGAATCCAGTTTTGTTAGAATCCATTTTGTAATTATTTAAGGAAGATGCTCAAATATCAAATATCTTAGAAGGAATGGGATTTCTTTTGCAAACATGGTACAAATTTTTTTCTGTTTTTCTTTTGTCTTTTTCAACACTGTAAAGGAATCATTAGACAGTTTCAGATATTGCAATCACTTCAGAAAGACAACATGAAAGAAGTTGAGAAACCACATGCAGAGGACAAATTCTGCGGTATTTCCAGGCTTAAGGTACAGAAATATTTTAGCAATTTTTTATGAATGCAACCAAAATTGTTTGCACTTACAGTCATTCAGTAGGAGTTAAAATCTAGACTAAAAGAATGAACAGTCTGCTTCTTTCCTTATCTGTAATGCCTTAACCATTGAGGTCAAGAAAATTTGTAACCAAACATATGTTGCTTTTTATGTCCCTGAACTTTATGTTGTGTGCTGTGTTGGAGGTATGCTTGACTGCTGCTTTGAATCTCCACCCCTGATCTTCTGTAATGCCTCTAGGCTTTACTTTCTGTAATCCCCCTATTCCTTTATAAAACCGTGAAATGAGCCAGTTGTGACATGAAAGTAAAAAACTGGCTGTTGATATATCCCACACTATTTTAGTAGTCAAAAAGCTCTATAAAAAGATATAAAATAGCTTGTTTTAATAGGAAGTCAAAGCTCAAATACATTACTGATGCTTTTTAGCATTTGCAGTAGATGCATTTAAAAATACTATTCATTTTATTTCATAAATAATGTTTATGAATAACCCTTAAGTTAAAAGGACTTGAATACTACTGCATATATTCTTTTTTTTCCCCACTGTCAATTACTACCAGGTTACTGTAAAAAAGAGAACACATTATTTACTGTTTATGTTTGAAATGGTCTCATGACCTCTACTGAGAAAGGATAGCAGCTACTCAACCAAATAATTCTATCAAAGGCAACGATCTTAATCCTGCAAGAATTCTGTCATTCAGATGAGCAAAGAGTGTGAAGATCCTTGCATCCAGCACACCGGTCTTTTTCCTTCTGACTGCAGACGTTGTGCAGTCCTGCAGATGGCAACCTTGCAGCAGGCACACGGTGGGAGAGGTTGTGCTGTACCTGTCTTGACTGGGGAAGGGGGGTTTAAGGTTTCTGAAGACAATGTTGGTGACTCGGAGCAGGTGAAGAACAAAATCTTTCCTCATTTTTTTGGTTTAGTGAAGCCATAAGTCTGTGCACAAAGATAGCTGATGGGATTTGAACATTTCTATTTGCATTCTATTCGCATGTCAGAGTATTGGGACTATTAAATTGTTTAACCCAGAAGCACACTTTTGGTGGATAAACAACATTGTAAATTCCTAAATATATAATTTTGAATTCTTCACATATTCTTCTCTTTCCTTCCTAGGTATTTCTGCTGGCGCTATCACTTGCATTTGTTGGTAAAACAATGTCTGGTGCTTATATGAACAGCATGTACACACAGATAGAGAAACAATTTAATATTCCAGCTTCTTTAGTGGGGATCATTAATGGAAGCTTTGAAATTGGTAATCAATCGTTTTATTATTTGTTATTCCTTGAAATTATAAAATGTTGGCTGAGCATGTATTAGTGACTCTCCTGTCTGTATTAATCTGCCAATTGCTGTTTGTGACAGCAAAATGACCAATTTGTTCTACTGTCTCTGCTGGTACTTATATATTTAGTGTCTTGGAAACTAACAAGGCAAGTTAATTGAGGATGGTTAGGATTAAAGGCTGGTTCAGCTAATTTTTGCATTCTCTTACAATATGACAGAACAACTAACAAAACAGAAGTATATTATAAGCTTTTTAATCAACTAACAAAATAGAATGATTTTATCAACTCAGTTAGAATATAAGGTCATATTAGCACTTTTACAGTCATTTTAATCAGTGGCCTCAAAGTTGGCTGGAGTGGATTGTTTCCTTACTCAAACTCAGGAGTATTTTAAGTTTTCATACCTGTACAACTGTAAAGAAAGTTTCCAGTTCTACTGTTAGTGCCCCTCCTATCAGTAAGCTTTACTGCCAAATGACAGGTAATGTCTTGCTGTTGCCACAAAAGCCAAACAAAAGACTTTATAGCGTCAGATCCATATAAGTAGAGACCCTCAGGGGATGTGTGTAGGAGAGGCAAGGCTCTTTTCATCCCCTTCCCTGGTCTTCTATATCTGTATGTACAAGTAGAAGAAACTATTCATGACACCATGCTGCTGCGTGAATCATAGAATCAAAAAAAGACTGTATATCCAGAATATATTATTGCTTTTGATATGAAGGAGACTTTAAGAAACATTAAATAGCCAAGATTATTGATGTGGTATGTAAAAGGGTAATATTTTAAATAAATTATCCTTTCATACACCCTTTTCTATAGCAAATTGTGGCATTCTTATCTCCAAAGATGTAAAAGAGACCGTGAATAATCTTATTAATATTTAAAATGATTAAAAATCTATGCATGTGTCAGAGACAGGTTAATTAAGAGAACTGTACAAGTGTATGTCTTTAAGTGTCATTTAAGTTACTGGTTCAATGAAGTCTCTCTAGCAATCATACACACAAAAAGAAGATTCTATCTTCTTTCAGAGCATTATGCTCTCCAGTCATATACATGGTTTTGTTCTTTTGATAAAAAAAAAAATCATAAAATGAGTAGTTGTACAATTAATAAACCGTTACTGTTATGGGACCTGATTCCTAACATGAGGCTTGAGTTTTCTCTTAGCTGCACAACAGTAATGAGTATAGCAAATCAACTGATTCTGAAGTGAAAGTGGGGATGTTTTTTAGCTCATTTGTATTTTTAAATAGGACTAGATACAAAATCTATTGTTTTTATTCCTCTTTAACTATTACTGAAATTAATATCAATTTAATAAATTTAATAAATTTAACTCTTTTCTTGGTATTCATCTCATGTTTATCAATATTTTCCACACGTTGCAAAATAGAGTATCCTAGGAGAATAACTTCCCAAAGCAACTATTATGCTGTAGCTCTGGGTCTTGTCTGTATGTAAAGTGGTGAGAAATTTCTTCTCTACATAGGTGCAGTCAAAAGTTTCCTCTTCCACCACAATTTCTTTTTCATACTGCTTTCTATTCTTATGTATTTCCCATGTGGTGTAACTCTTCCAGAAGAAAACAACAATTAGAAAGGAATTACTGCATTGCTTAGCCAGTTCCTTGCCTAGTTACAGTTTTTACAAGAGAAGAAAAGTAACTGATGTTGAGCTAACAAGATACAAACAAAATTGCATTGGACTTCAAAATGTAAAATGTTGCCTTGGTTTGTAAACACGATTCATGTTCTTTTTGCAGGTAACTTGCTGCTGATAGCATTTGTGAGTTACTTTGGAGGAAAGCTTCACAGACCCAGAATAATTGCTTTGGGCTGCACAGTTATGTCATTCGGATGTCTTTTGATATCACTTCCTCATTTCCTAATTGGAAGGTGAGTGTTTTGGTGTATTGGGCCCCTGTGGCAAGGTTCTGGTAGTAGGGGGGCTGCACAACAGCAGCTGGGAGAGAAGATTGAGAAAATGTAGAGAACCAGCCCTGCATCCCTCAAGGTCAGTGCAGAAGGAGGGCAGGAGATGCTCCAGGCATGGAGCAGAAGTTCCCTGTGGCCTGTGGAAAGGCCCCTGGTTGAGCAGGCTGTCCCCCTGCAGCCCATGGGTCCCACACGGAGCAGATCTCCACACTGCAGCCCGTGGAGGAGCCCGTGGTGGAGCAGGTGGATGTGCCTGGAGGAGACTGCAGCCCATGGAGAGCCCCTGCAGAAGCAGGCCCCGGGCTGGAGCTGCAGCCCATGGAGAGGAGCCCACGCAGAAGCAGAGGGTCTGGGGGGAGCTGCCGCCTGTGGGGGACCCATGCTGGAGCAGTTTGCTCCTGATGGATGGACCCCATGGTACAGACCCATGTTGGAGCAGTTCTTGAAGAGCTGCTGTCTGTGGAAAGCCCACGCAGGCTCAGTTCGGGAAGGATGACATCCCGTGGGAGGGACCCCACGTGGAGCAGGGGCAGAGAGGGACCATGAAGGAGTGGCGGAGAGGAAGTGTTAGGGACTGACTGCAGCCTCCACTCCATGTTCCCCTGTGCTAGTCAGGGGAGGAAGTGGAAGAGGATGGATGGAGAGGAACGTGTTTTAGTTTGCTTTTAGTTCTGACTGCTTTAGTCTGCTAGTAACAGGCAATAAACTATATTAATCTTCCTATGCTGAGTCTGTTTTGCTTAAGACGTAATTGGTGATTTATCTATCTGTCCTAATCTCAACCCATGAGTTATTTTATCATCATATTTTCTCTCACTGTGCTTTTGAGGAGGTGGAGTGAGAGAGTGGCATGGTGGAGATTAGCTAGACATTAGTGTGAAACCACCATATTTGGTTAGCTCACAGCAGCTTCTGTGATCCTTCCATTGCCTCCCACTGGAATAGGACTGCTTAATGAAAGAGATATTGCTGAACATGAGTATGGTAAGACAGCTGTACAGCAGCTTGTTTTGTTTTGCTTATGAGATAGCTTCAAAAGTCAGTAATCATTCCCGTGGACAGTCACTCCTGTGCAGGGCACCTTTCCTTGTCTTGCCTTGCTGTGCCTTGCCTTTCTTCTTGTGCTACTTCTTGCATAGACTTTCTTAAGAAACAGTGGTCTGTGATACTGTCACATTATGCTACTACATCTTATCTGCTTGTAGGGGCAATACAAGATGACTTTTTAGATGGATTTTTCAGTGTCTTTGGTCTGGAGCCTGGATGACAGATCATATCTGATTGCTGTGTTGGCAAGGCCTTTACAGACCATAGTGATTCTTTAACCACTTTTTCACTATTTTTGCTTGGCTTAACAAAATAATAATTTAGGCTTGTCTGTATTCTAATCAGTGAGGATTTTTTTTTTTTTGAGGAAAAAATCCTCTAATCTTGTTATGTCCAATGTGGTATGGCTCTGGCTCTGACAATCTTGGTGGTACCCTCTGCTTATGGTGTAAATTGGACTAGAATGTAAGAAGAATATGAGAGAAGATGTTATGAGGGGCTTCACTGGGGTATTTCATCAACTCCTGAAGCATCTGTTACACAATTATGGTGGATACTAGATACCTATCCCAACACTGTGTTGGTCCCTTGCTACAATTCTTTTCATCCTTCTTTGGTCTGTTACAAATGCTGAATTAACTTTTGAAGTGAATTTCCTTCTTGCTATAGCTGCACACCTTCTTTAAGGTAGCTTCATTACTGAAGAACAGATTTATGAGGTTGTTCTGATATATTTGCTCTTAATCTGTACATGTTTTACTTCGATTCAAACAGGTATCATATTGAAAGCAGCGTTTCACCATTGGAGAATTCTTCAGTCATGCCTCTGTGCTTTGTTAATCAAAGCTTGTTCTCTTTACCTGCAGAGGAACCATCAACAGGTATGACTCTTCCCATGTTTACTATTACTTTTTCCTCACTTTTTATAGTGTTTAAGTAAATAGAATTTTTTATTAGCATTTTTTTCCAGGGTTCTACTTTTGATTCATACATTTACAGGCATAAAAACTAGAGATCAGGAAATTTACATATCCTAGGGTGCATCAAGCACAGCATTACTGGCCAGTCAAGGGAAGTGATTGTTCAACTCTACTCTGCCGGTGCATCATCACCTCAAGTACTGTCTGCAGTTTTGGGCACCACAGTATAAAAAGAACATAAAGGAAAGGGAAAGACATGTGAGGAGCAGCTAAAGCCACTTGGTTTGTTCAGTCTAGAGAAGAGGAGACTGAGGGAAGACCTCATCACAACTTACAGCTGCCTCATGAGGAGGAGGGGGAAGGTGCTGATCTCTTCTCTCTGGTGATCAGAGATAGGACCTGAGGGCATGGCATGAAGCTGCATCAGGGAGGTTCAGCCTGGACGTTAGGAAAAGGTTCTTCACTGAGAGTATGGTCAGGCACTGGGACAGGCTCCCCAGGGCAGTGGTCATGGCACCGAGCCTGCCAGAGTTCAGGAAGTGTTTGGACAACACTCCCAGACATAGGGTCTGATTTTTGGGTGGTCCTGTGTGGACCCAGGAGTTGGACTTGATGATCCCTGTCGGTCCCTTCCAACTCAGGATATGCTATGATTCTATGATTATCTCTCTCTTTCCACATGTATATATTTTGCTGTACCACATGAGGAATAAAAGAATGAGAAACAGAGATAAAGCAAAAAAAATTAGCTCCCATGTCTCTTTAAAGAAAAGAGAAAATAACATAAACTATACTGAAATTTATCTGGGAGACTGAAACATGCCTGTGCACTAGCAATAGTATATGAAATAATATAATATATTATAAAAGTAACTAGTCTGAAGTCAGAAGAGTCAGAGACAAAAATTAAATAATCATGCACAAAATCCTCACGTTGAGGATGGGATTAATCTTCCTCAAAAGGAAGCCTTTAGTCTGAACTGTCTTTCTAGACTCCCTTGATAATTCATCAAAGGAAACTACAGAGTCTTTGCAGACAGTGTCCCTTGCTGTAAGGACATTCATGCTCTCTGTTGTAGGTTGGGTCAGATTACTTCCTGGATGAACCTACTGACTGTTGGAGGCTTAAGTGATTGGTAGGTGGCAAAAGTTAGGTGGAATGAATCTCACAGTTCATTGCTATATTTTGTGTTCCATCAATGTGTGCTGAAGCAGAATCCCACTGCTGTATTATTGTATGTACCCAGTGACATCAAACCACAGTGATATTGTACTGTTGCTTTCTGTCTCCACTTGGATGTGGCCTCCAAGTGTTCCAAGACTGCATGTCACTTTAGGCATAAATTTTTCCATCTTCACAAGGGTAAGTTAAGAAAAGGGTATGCCTAATAGCACTTGGTATTAATTTTTCATTTGAAGATTTCAAATGAAAATTTGAAAATTTAAATTATATAAAATATAAAGTTTTCTTCATTTTATAAATGCACAAAATAAAGTATAGGTAGGTAAAGCATTTTTTCTAAATTATACAGCCATTCACTGCCTATGTAGACCCTTGAAATCATAGGTCCTCATGTCTATAGCTATGCTTGGTTGACTTAGCTGTTTCCCTGTTAGTTTTTGGACAAGCAAAACTGTGATGTTCATATATACAAGCCCATCTCCTTTACAATGCAAAAACTGGTTTGAATTTGACCACACTTACATGAGGATTGCTTCACCCATGTTTGCTGACAGCAATCTGATATCAGTACAGACTTGGTCTCTAATCAGAGATGCTTTTATTTAGAAAGTCATCAGTCACTGTTAACAAAATCTGCTTTTCTTTATTAGCAAATTGGCACTGACAAGTATCAGTGTGACAAAGTGGACCATGGAAGACAGTGGAATCTTAAGAAAACTGTATGGGATGAAGAAATCCAAGTTTAGGGAGAGAAAGAAAACAACTAAGATCTCTTATCTGCTGATGTGGGACAAAAATGACTGTGGTGCAACACACTACTGAGTTATGCAGGAGGACAAACATGAAGAATGAGAGCTAGATCCCCAGATAGATTCAACAGGCTGGTCAGATACATTGCTATGGATCTTCATTTTGATTGTTTGGCTGTTTTATCTCCCCTGACAACAGCAGTTTTGATGAGGGAAATGAGCACAGGAAAGGACCTAGCTTATGCGGTGATTAGGCTCTCAGGTGGTAGGACAAGGTGTGGAATGGAGAGGGAAGGGATTTAAATTCTGCTCCAGCAAGTGCAACAGCTTCTTTCAGTTCTGGAGCCTTTGCAATAATTTATTTCCATATTTTGTAAGACAGATATACCCATCAAAGTTTAACCTGTTAGTCAATTCTTTGTCTTCGTCTCTAGAACATAATTAGTAGTTAGAACTAAAACATTATTTCTGGTTTCTTATTCTATTTGCAGAGTGTGTAATGGAGTCTGGGTCCTTGCTGTGGATATTTGTGATGGCTGGAAACATAGTGCGAGGAATGGGTGAAACTCCCATCATGCCTTTAGGCATTTCATATTTGGAGGATTTTGCCAAAACAGAGAATTCACCTTTCTACCTGGGTAAACCTATCCTATCATGCTAACCAAACTAACGTGAAAATTAAAAACTAACATGAAAATTAACAAAAGTGATGAAGAGAGAAGAAAGGAGCTACTGCCTTAATGAAATAATGATAGTGTAGAACTTGTAATTTAACTATTTGTTGAGGTGAATTTGTTGAAATGAAGCCATTTTTAGCCATAAATGTCTATTCAGTAAAGCTATCCTAACCTTTTATAACAATTTCAAGAAAATAATTATGTCTGGGTTCTGATTTTGTGTATTTTCTCCTTTTCATATTCTAGGTTGTCTACATACAGCAACAATAATTGGCCCCTTCATTGGTTTCTTGTTGGCATCATTCTGTGCAGAACTGTTTGTTGATCTGGAATCAGTAGATCCAGGTGCTGGATATATAAAATCTTTTTTATGTAAATTGGTAGGCATAATTGTATATTAACCAGCACTAAAATGCATTTCTTTGCTATTGTGAATATTCATTTTTGTTTGCTTGTTTTTTCTTTTAGAATGGAAAATCTGTATACAATATTTAACCCAATAAAAGGCCTGAGTTCACACATACATAAATGAATCTACATATAAATTATTTGATGAATGATTCTACCATCTGGCTTAACATAGGAAAGGGTTAGACTTAATTTAACACAAAATGCTGAAATTTACCAGAAAAAATAACAGTATTAAAAAAGAAGCCTGGAGAATATTTGTTCTCTTCTATCAGATTCATTTTAAGAATCTTTAAAATTCTTTTAATAAATTGCATGTCAGAGATGACTAGGAAAACACACAATGACAGCAAAAAATGTTTCTGAACTAATATGAGATACCATTTGTTTGTTTGTTTATTTTAGGGGATGTAACTATAACAGCTACTGATACCCGCTGGGTTGGAGCATGGTGGCTGGGAATTTTGATTTGTGCAGCACTGAATCTTCTTGCAGGAGTACCTTTTTGGTTTTTGCCCAAGTCACTTGTGAAGGAAGGAGAAACCAATGAACCTGAGGAGACGTGTAAAAAGAGAGTAGTACTATTGCAAGAAAATGAAGAAAAGGAAGCCAAAGAGACCATGTATGAAATTGCTAAAAGTAAGTTATATCATGTTTTATTTCCTTCTTAGTTTTGTCCTTAAGGTGTATTTTTCTGTAATACAAGTGGGTCCAAGGCATGAAATGCATACTCTAGTTTTCTACTCTCTGTAGTACAAAGAATTTGGGCAAGGATTTAGAATGGTTTTTCACAGAGGCAGAAAGCTAATTTCATAGATTCAGGATCTGAATTCATCCCTTTCTCCCTCATGCATTTCAGGTGTATGTAGATCTGAAGCTTTTCTTCCTTACAGAAGATTAATGCACTGAAATCTGGTTAAGAATACTTTACTTCAGTGAGCTTTGGACGAGTTGCTTATACGTCACATTCACTGTGCAGAAAAGCAGAAAACCAGCACATCTCGTGCACTTCTTGAGTCCAACTTAAAGACCCAAAGGGAATAGTCAGATGCTTAACTAACTCATAAATATTTAATGCCCATTGAACAAGGATCTATTTGGCTTACATTTATTGATGTTGCTATTTGCAACATTCACATCTGTGTTTTTTTTCAGATCTATATACCTGGGAAGCTATACCTGTAGGAAGCTATTTTTTATCTTACTTCGTGTGTGTGTGTGTCTGTATGCTCTAGTTGAAACATAAGTTTATAAATTATGTAAAAAATGTCAAAGGTTATTTTCTTCAGAGTACTCTTATGATTCTGTATGTCCAGTCCAGGGCCCCTTGACAAGATCTTCATTTTCAGAAAGTAACTGCTAAGTACTATCTACCTCTCCATGGTGTTTAAAGCTGTCCTGAATATTCATCATACACAAAATGAGTACTCAGATCTTGGCTAATATTGCAGCTTTGTTTTGATAAGCACAGCTTATTTCTCTGCTGCCATATAGCCTCAAATGAATCCACGAATACAATACTGTTTTGGTGAGGAAAGGTTCCTAGCTCAGCCTGTGGATCCCTAGTACTCCTGAGTCCTTTCAGAGAGCCTCTTTTAACCATCATTTCCTTACCTGCATTGAAATGAATGTCTGCTCTCCCTGAATATCCTGAATTAAGAAGTCTTGTCATTTCAAGTTGAAAAAAAGGCATTTATAGTTCAAATTAATTTCTTATTCAGAAAGCTCTGATTATGCACTGCATGGCATATATAAATAAGACAGCCTGTTCATAGTGTCTCAGATATTTGACCCATTATTTGAAAGTCTTGCATACAGATCCACTTCTACTAAGATGTTTCCCTGTCTCTGGAAGATACATATTAGCACTAAATGGTGCCTGCTTTCAATGAAGTGTGATCATTGTTTTACAGAAATTTACGTTTTTCTGCAGTTTCTTGACAGTAGCTCATCACATTAATTAATAGAGAATGTTAGACAAAGAGAAGTTGTAATTTTTTTTGGTTCTTTTTCTAATGGTTCAGATCCTAACTTAATAGGCATTGCTCAGAGATAAGACCTGTGTAAATTAGCTTCTCAGAATTTTACTTGGCTGAAGACTGGAAGATGCAGACTTTGAGTGTATAGTGAGAATAACTGCAATCAACTCCCTCTTTGGGCATTTTCTTTCCCATTGCTAACAGTAGCAATAACCAAATCCCATCTCTGTGGCATGTAGTCACAGGTGTCTGGTGTGTTTGCATATCTTCCCCTTTGTACTCTCTTTGCCTGGCAGGTGCAGGAAAGGGATTTTGGTCAATACTTTGTCGCACAGGGTGAGGTAGAAAGGAGTAGGAATGGTGGGGAAGTAGCTGCTGCTGCAAATCTTTAAGTGCAAAGTTCAGTCACTGAACAGCTAAAATGTTTCCTGAAACTTTTACTATCAAATTAATACTGTGATTTTTATAAGCAGCAGCCTCATGTGTGTGAGTGTGTATGTGTGTGTGAATTGAATGAGGTTATCTCTGTGTAGAAGAACATGTTGGGGTAGCCTGGACTAAGCAAGTAATCTTTGACCTGTGGTGTCTGGCAAAGCACAAGAATTAGCCTGATCCAGTTAGGGACCACACTTGTTCCCTTCTTTCCCCTTCAGGGACACTGAGCAATGGATGATTCATTTAATAAAGCATTACACTAACTCATTACATTATTTCATTCCAGATTTCATCCCATTCCTCAAAGCTTTGTTTCACAACCCAGTTTATATGTTATTTATATGCATAACTGTGCTACAGTTCAGCGCCTTCAATGGCATGGTATCCTTCATGCCTAAATATTTGGAACAGCAATTTGGAAAATCTGCATCAGATGCCATCTTTTTAATCGGTACATTTGCTTCATTCTGTTCTACCTGTATTTATATATATATATATATATATGTTCATGTGTGCATGCGCACATATACATGTTAAGGTAAAATGCTTCTACAGATTCCACACTACAAAACAATTATAAATAATCCTGCATTTTCTGTTAAGGACTTTCTAATTTTCTGTGCAGAATTTAATAATCCCCTTCCCATCTTTGAACTGGCTCAGAAAGTTCAGCTGATGTCAAACTTGCACCATTCATCTCAAAGAGATTATGTTAATTTACACCAAGAGTGTGTGTGGGATCAATATTTATATTATCTTGATTTAAAAATATAAAGTAGAGAGTAGTAGAGAGTAGTAGTCATGGGCACTGTGTGAATCTTTGCCAAACCCAGTCTTCACTTATGGGTAGCTTTGATGGTCTTCTTCTTTATTTTAACATGGACATTTAACTTGTTTAAATAGGCATTTACAACTTACCAGTTATATGTGTTGGGTATTTTTTTGGAGGCTTATTCATGAAGAAATTCAAGATAAATATCTATCACGCTGCGCACATAGCATTTTGGGTATCTTTACTGGAATACCTTCTCTACTTCGCTGCCTATTGGACTGTCTGTGACACTTCACCAGTTGCTGGCCTAACAGTTTCCTATGAAGGGTAAGTTCTTTAAGGTGCAACCTGGAATGATTTTTCTTGTCAAGAATTAGCCAGGAACTCCACAGTTTTTCAAAACAAAAATAGGTACATTTTAGTTTCATTATCTAAGTTATCGAGACTTTAATTGTATGAAATAGTAGGTCAGGTCTTCCTTCTGTTGTTCCTGTTTTAAATAGTACAGTGTATTGAAAAAGATATCCACATCAAGACTCATACAATTCCACATCCATATTAATAATTTGACTAATATAATTATACACTCAATTATACAGCAGGTAAAAATAAGAAGTTGATCAAATCAGGCATATATGAATGAAGGAACTGGGGTTGTTTAGTCTGGAGAAGAGGTGGTTCAAGGGAGACCTTATTGTTCTCTGCAACTACTTGAAAGGAAGGTGTGGGGAGCTGGGGGTTGGCCTCTTCTCACAGGTAACTAGTGATAGGACTAGAGGGAATGGCCTCAAGTTGTGCCAGGGGAGGTTTAGGTTAGAAATTAGGAGACATTTCTTCTCAAAAAGTGCAGTCAGACATTGGAATGGGTTGTCCAGTAAGGTGGTGGCATCACAGTCCCTAGGGGTGTTCAAGGAAAGGTTGGATGTGGTGCTTAGGGACATGGTTTAGTGGGTGACATCGGTGGTAGGGGGACGGTTGGACCAAATGACCTTGAAGATCTTTTCCAATCTTAATGATTCTATGATGCTATGATTCCATGAATGCAGTTTCAGGACTACAGAGGGACAAAAATATTTTTTTAATTTAAGCTGGTTTACTGAAATTTGATTTCTATCAAGTTATCAGAAGATATTTTATCTACAGTTTCTTGATTTGAAGCCTGCCATTAATCATGGTGGCATGTGTCTGGAAAATGCACATGCGCTTATATATAACTCTTATGGATAATCAAGAACATGCATACCACAGATGAGAAAAATGCTGTTGGGTATGCATACCTACCTGTAAATAGATAACATAATATAGTGTAATGTAATATGATATAATGTTTGATATGTTATGATATAATAATTTAATATAATATGAGATATGATATAACATAACATAACATAACATAGCATAACATAACATAACATAATATAATATGGAAAGATAGAAAGGCATGGTGCTGCAGCCAGAGTCCAGGATAGGAGCAAGTAGGATCCTGGATCAACCCTTGAGCTAGAATAGAATATTAAGCATTTCAAAAGGTTACTGGAGTTATTTCATTTCTGAAATAAATGAATAAACATTTTCTAAACGTATTTCAGAATAGAACAAGTTTCATATGCAGAAAGTACTGTACTTGCTGGCTGCAACAGGGACTGTGATTGCGCACTTAAAATCTGGGACCCGGTTTGTGGAAAGAATGGAATCACTTATGTGTCACCTTGTCTTGCTGGGTGTAAAGCCTCAAGAGGAACTGGAAAAAGTGTGGTAAAGCATACTTTCTATTGTGCTGTAGCTAGGAAATAGAGGAAGTGTGAAATAGCCATATCAATATAGGGAAATAAATATCCATACACGTACATTTAATTGGATTTGTAAGGTGATAAATAGTTGGAAAAATTCATTGAGTGGCATAAGAAATTCCAAACTGAATATAAAAATTAGGTCAAGTTTAAAGAATATAATGAAGAAGCCTCATTTTCTTCTTGTAATTGAAACAATCTTAAATACTCAAAATAGTGTGAGAAGTTATTTTCAAGATATTGCAAGTTGGAAACTTGAGTGCACAAGAACATTTCACTCAAAATGAAGTTCTATAGCATGGATTTAATCATCTCTTCTCCTATAGATTTAAACAAATAGCTAGGTATTATAGAACCTAGCTCCCTCCTAGTTTCTAACCCTACATACCACACCAGATGATGGGTGGACCTGGGCCTGCCAGACTGGTTGAGAGCCCACAGTGCAGTGCTGAATGTATGTAATGCTCAGGTGCCAAAGAGAGGGAGCTAGGTGCTAAAAGTATGAATTTCATGCTCAGTGTGTGAGTTTTGACAAGTCTGTGATTAAAACACTCTTTTGGCAGGTATTTGAAAATTGTACCTGTGTAGCAGCCTCAGAGTTTTCATATCAAAATGCCTCTGCAATTCTGGGCCAGTGTGACCGAGGAGAAAGCTGTGACAAGATGCTTCATTACTTTTTAATACTGCAATTAGTCTGCAGCTTCATTTTTTCCTTAGCAGCCATGCCTGGATACATGGTCTTAATAAGGTACAGTAAAATGTCCTTATGTTAGGAAACCTACTGGACTTTTTATTCTTAGGTCAGATACTTACAGGAATTAAAAAATGTGTTAGTTTGTGTATAAAAGGAGGAAGAAAAGAAAGCTCTTACATCATTTCTGCGCTGCGTTAAGGTTTAGTGTCGTGCTAAATTTAATCGGTTCTATAAACTGATGTTGCTTCTGGCTATCAGCTGTATCCTGAATTAATGTAGGACCACTGAGAAAACACACTGAGATACTGAGGGGTGTGTAATACCCATTTCTTTATTGACCACATCATCATGGTGCTGATTAAGCCAGAACTACCTTCTTACACTTTGTGCTAGCCTCAGCCCAAGTAGATGATACTGGGACAATAGCTTTTCCTTTTGTGATTTGACAGTCCAAGTTAAGGAATTTCAGTAAATGTCATCTAATGAGGATAACTAATTAGAGTGGTTTGGGCCTAATGTGATGAAGGTTTTGGTTGAAAAAAGCAAAGGTAAATATTTGTTATTAATGTCACCTCTGTTAATCAGTGTTCAATGTACCATACAGGTCTCTAAAACCTGAAGAAAAGTCATTTGGAGTGGGTATCCATGAACTAGCTTCGAGAGTATTTGGTAAGAAAAGTTCTAATATGCTTTAGAAGAATAGTTAGATCTGATGTAGAGTTAGATACGGATCACACCAGGGCCCATAAGAGCATGGCACAAAATTCTACTTCTGTGGAGTGCCCATGAACAGGAAAAAATATTTATTTATTTATTTATTTATGTATTTATTTATTCATTATGGACCTAGGCAGCATTGCAAATTAGAACAGCTTTCATTTGTCATTTATTTATATTGGGGAATAGGCTGACTACATCTGGCACTCATCTCAAAGTCATCTTATATTTCTTTGCTCTTGTTCTGTTCACTGAAAACAACAGTTACTGCCACTCATAGGAGAAAATGTTGAGTTTTGCTAGGAATCACAGTCCATATTGTAACATATATATTGTAAACATGTAACTGGAAATAAAATCTTTTGTTTAAGGTAGGTAGATAAGGAAGAAGAGGGAACATCAGGAATATAGAAAACATGGTTCATGCTGAAAGAGGACAGGACAGAAGAGTAGGTGAGAAACAACATAGGATCTGTAGTGTATCTGCTAATCAGAAAAAAATATATTATTCACAAAAACATTGCTAATATCCCTTTTAGCTGGAATTCCATCTCCCATTTATTTTGGAGCTTTGATAGATACCACATGCTTGAAGTGGGGTACTATGACTTGTGGTGGAGAAGGAGCATGTAGGCTGTATAACATTGTCACGTACAGGTATATTTTCTACTTTATATTAATTTCTCCTCCTTGCTATATTATTAAATGCATATAAATACCATTGTATGCTCTTCATCTTTTTCTAGTAGGCAAACTGTTCCTTTGTTAGAAATTTGACACAACACTTTTTTTTTGACATTGGCTTTATTTGCCATGTGTGACCTTTGCCACAGATGCTGTAACATCCTTTGACCAGAAATGTTCTGGCACCATAATTACTTTCACTTACAATCTTTCATGAGAACAGACCTAAAAACACTAAATTCTGATAAAAATAAATTAAAAGCCCTTGTGGGAAAAATAACAGCTGTTTAATGGCTGTCTATACTGTATATTTAAAATGTAAGGGTTGAAATAGTATTTGAATTAAATTATAGGAGAAATTTAGGTAAGATATAGTTACCCAAGTTGGAATTTGGTCCAAAATACTGTGTTTCATGCCCTTTTTTAGTCCTTCAGGAAACACTGTAGGAATCTTGAAGAAAAATCTTGTTGAACTAACAGCCTCAGACTGATTCCTTGTAATGCTGTGTAGAGATTGGTTATGGAAGAATGCTAACATATGAATATCCTGAAGTTTTACTCAGATGGTCCAAGCTGCCCTTTTCAGGGCTCTCTCTCTCTTTCTCCTAGAGAGCAATCCATAAGGGAACCAGGCAGCTAACTTTGCTTGTTAAATTATTTTCCTGAAGTTGGGTGATGTAAATAGACAGTTCACTGCCTCTGACATACTCTTTCATCTTCTGTGAGATCCAAGAGGATCAGAGCACCAGCTTTAAAGTAGCTGGGCAATTATTACAAAAGAATGTATGTTGATTAATTTTGCTATTTTCACATGAATGCATGTATTTAATAAAGCTAATCTTCTATTTCAGGTGGCTCTACCTTGGCCTGCCAGCAATATTACGTGGAGTATCCTATTTCCCATGTGCACTAATTCTCTTTATTTTAAAGAAGAAACTTAAATCTGAAAGCAAAACCTTGTTAAATACACCAATAGAATTGCAGAATAAAGGACAATAAGCATTGATATAGCATTTCAAAGCAGGACATATTGTGAAAAAAAAAAGCAACCTTGCAGTGTAAATTTTGCATGTATCCTTGTGAAAGATTTCTTACTTTAATCAGTGAAATATTGGACAGAGATTAATAGAATTGCACGCGGTTATATCCTAATTATATTCTCACTAGAATATCAGTTCATAAACAAAAGTTACAGGAAAAATGTGTTTGGTGCAAAAGTACAAGGAGCAGAAATATGAAAATTTATGAAATGCCAGGTTTATGTCATCTGAGCAAATGGCTATGAAGAAGAAACATATTTTCAATCCCAGTTTCATTGAAGGTAGTGTGAGTTTTGCAACTGACGCCAGTGATGTCAGATTTTGTTCTGGAATTCTCCAACAGCTTCTGCTACAGCTTCTCTTATTGACTGTAGGCAGGACTTGTAGCTTTTGTGGACCTGTTTTTTTTCCATGAATTTATTTAATTATGTTGTCAGTCTTTTCAGGCAAGGACTGTTATTCTACACAGTGTAGGTGGTCAATATATTGGGAACCTGGTTTATGGCATGACCTGAATGTTGCAGTAATAACAACAAATAAAAAATAAAAAATAAAAAATATATGTTTTCTAAATGCTGTGTTATGATGATGTTTTAAGGTTTGCATACAGCATGGACAAGGAAAAGTTTTCAGGATTTGTCACTTCAGTTGCTTTCACAGTAGAAGGGAATAACTTATACACTGAGAGTGATAAATGATACTTGCAAGTGTTTTGCCCATCACACTGCTGTGTGCCAAATCCTATACCTTCTCATGCCTACTGAAATTATTCTTTGAATGATACAAAACATTAGTTATCCTGATCTTTGTCCAACTTTTATTTCTGTCAGATGTGATGCTATAATGAAGGTTTGGTGTTCAGCATCAGTGAGCCATTGCCCTGAGATGTCTTAAATATCTCAGGAAAAGACCCTAAATATCTCTAGAGATAACCATACAGAAAACCCTGCTGACAGGGTATATATCACACTAGGTGTTTATTTGTTTATTTGGTTGAGTACAGTGCATACATATTTAGCTGGATGTTTGGTTCCAGTGCAGAGGAGCTTAGGTCTGTCTGAAAGTGGCCAAGCAAGAACTTCTCAAGCCCTTTTATTAAAACTGTTGGAACTCCCCCCTATTCCTCCCCCTAAAGTATTATATTTCCCCAAAGTAATTACATTAGGTTATATTCTGTTTTACTTCAGGGTATTTTAATAACACCATGTGTGTATGTGCTTGGAATTTCTTCATGTCCCCCATAGAATCAAGGACAGAAGATCAATTTCTTTCCATAGACCACGAGTTTAGCTCCAGAATGTAAAGTTTCTTCAAATACAGTAGATTCTTAAAATTAATTGTACGTTTCTGCTGTTTCCTTGCATTCTATCGTCAGTTGCTGGAGAGAAGAGGACAGCACCTACCACTGAGCCTCCCCTCCTCAGGATGTTGCATAGAGGTCACCTCTTGGCCTCTTTTCTCCAGACTGGACTACCCAGTGTCATCAACCTCACCTCATAGGACAACCTGTGGAAGAGGAATGGAAAAGGAAAACATGATGCAGTCTGTAGCAGAACAGAGCAGAAAATACAATTCTCTGTTATGCCTCAGGTCTTCCAGAGGCTTCCTGAATATTTGAAGCACAGCTGATTTTCAGCATTGTTCCTGCTGCCCTGGGGAACTTACTGAAAGCCATCATTATCCCTTGGGGGTATTAAATTCCCCCAAAGCTAGAGGTAAAATTCTTTTGAAGGCATTGGCACAGTTTCGTGCCAAGGTAACCTGGGAAACTGAAAAGATACAGTGCACTGAGGTTTCAAAGCTGTAGCACACAAAAGGGCCTTGTTAGATAGACAAATCTGTGCCATTTAAATGGACTACTGCCAAAGAGTCAGGCCTAGTTAACTCACTGTGTTTGGAAATGGAAGGAAGCAGATAGGAAAGTCTCCAAGTTTTAAATTTAGCCTTTTAGTACACGCATTCATTTTCTTTTTAATTGTTCCAGTTCATCTGCTTGAGAATGTGGCAGCATTACAGGCCACCTTCATCAGATGCTTTGAAATCATTAGCCTGCTACTCAATCTGTTTACCAACTTAGAAGGTGGTGACTGGAGACCTGGCAGGATGATGACTGTAGATAGGTTTCTTGGCATACGTCAAAGGTGGGAACATTACTACTGCAGAGCAAAACCAGCAAATGGAGAGTACATGTCATTCCAAAGTAATCATCATAAAACCTTTATGATATGCTGTGTCTGGTAAAACAAGCATTCCTGGGATTGGGTCGGGAGGTTAAAAAAATATTCTTGGACCTATTCCTTCATATGTAAAGCCAAACCTTAGACATGAACCTTCCAAGTTCTGAGCATGGTGACCTCGATTCAGGAAAGCATTTTAGCATGTGCTTGACTTAAAAATGAATGGCCTCATTGATGTTTATTGTTTAGGTAGGCGATGTTGGATGTTTGAAGACTGAGCCCCAAGCTGCCATTGTTTTGACAGTCCTTTGAACAGAGGCTACTTGCTTTGCTACTTGCACCAAAGCTTGCATTAGCACTGTAAGTAACACAAGCCACAAATGAGAATAATGCCAATAGAAGTAACTCTAAGTGTAAACGATTTGTTTGTTTTGTTTAATAAAATAATAGCATGCGAATGGTTGAATTGATTAAGTCACATATCAAATTGTTAAAAATAGACAGTAAGATTTCCTGAGTGCCCGGGAGGTGGGCAGGGAGATTTCACAGTGCAATCTACCACAATTCTTTATCACTGAAATTTCAGCTCAGTCAGTGCCTACGAGTTGAATTTTGATCCTTAAACCCACCAAGTGGAAGGCGAGGTTCTGGATACAGATGCTGCCTGACAATGGGAAACAAACTCTTGCTCTTCTGGCAGTGTGACCGATGTTACCATCTTTGAGATAATTTAAAGACAATGGCACACAAACATATATTTATCTAGCATTTTGTATGCAATGCCTTTTGTAATTCCTGATGTTCTATTGATTTTTTTTTTTTTTTGACCACAATTGGGTGCTCAGCTGTCAATTTCAAAGAAGAAACCACAAAGTTGCCAGTATCCACTGGCAACTATCCATTTCAGCAGTCCACTGAAAAATGCCAATGCTTTACAAAAAGCATACATCTGTGCTTGTAAAGGGGATGTTTCTTTTTTTATTTACATTATTTTGTCTGCATCAATTTTTAATTTCATCAGTTATTTTATCACCAAGTCTGTCAGTATTTTAAAAGTCTTTATTAACAGGTTTATATATATATATATAGGAAAATATTGTGTCTTGTATAAATTTCATTGTCTCCTTGTTACTTCTAGCTCATAAGAATTGAAACCTACTCTTTGTACACAATTAAAAATTGCTGATGACGTATTATGTTCAAGCTATTTTTATTTATTTATTTATTTATTTATTTATTTATTTTGAGAGGGGATTCCTCACTTACTGGGAAAAAAATGTCACCTGGCAAGTTGATTTTAATTAATGGGCATAAGGGAGGTGTGGTGACAAAAGCTACATAACTGCACAATAATTTTGTTGTGGGCATAGCTTTATGATTTATGATATGAATACTGGCTTTGTTTCACAATGCGAATATACTATGTTAACATGTATGTCTTCTGAATATGTGAGCATTATGGTTTGGGCACATCTTGTTGGTAATTCAAATTCATTTTCTTTCTTTCTTTTTTTTTTTTTTTCAGTAAATAGTAGGCTGTTTTTGTATGCTTTCTACCTCAGGTTGAATTTTAGCAGATACCTCCTCCCTACAGGTTATTGTCCAAGCAAACCTAATAGTACCTGGAGCTAATTCAGTCTGTGGACGTGGAGAGAGGAACACCCTGATCGCATTTGGGGTGAGATTTGGCATACAAAAACTCTGAGTAACTTCTTATTTTATGTAAGTATGGTCATGGAATAAAAACTGGATATATCCAGCAACAAGTTCTTGGCTACTGCTACTTTTTTTATTTTTTTTTTTAACAGAATTGTTTTTAGTTTCTTCCTTTCGTAATTAGTCGTAAAGTGTTCCCAGTTATGCTGCTTGGGATTTTGAAATTTCATTGTGTTTAGGGCTTTCTCTGGGAACATGGAAAATTACTAGGTAATTGCCTCTCTCTTGCTTTGTTCAGGGAGGCAATGGCATGGATTTCTTATAAGGAATTTAAATCACAGGAGAAAAAGTAGTAGATCCCATTTGAAGGTGAAATCTTAGGCACTGCAATGTCTAATATCCCTTCAGGATGAGTCCATTCACTAACTCCCTAAAATCACAGAATCATTAAGGTTGGAAAAGACTGGCTCCATGCTGCAAGTGTGACATATGACTGTTCATTTCCAAGAGAGGTGCTTAGGGAATGCAAACACCAGATGCTCAGGGCTGATGTGTCTGCATGTGACTATAGGTAACATCTTGCTGGATCCTTAGAGCCTGTGCTGTATGAGAGGAAGGTCCTCACTTGGAGGGCAGAAAGCCCATTATGGTGGTGCAAAAAGTTGGTGCAAAAGAAAAAGCTGATTACAATGGCTGTGTTTTTGTAAAGGCCTTGACCCCTGTATTTGTGTAATGGCTGCCCAGCTTTATAATGTTATCATTTAAATGGTACTAAAATGGGTTTGAAAAAACATGCTTCTCACTTGAGATTAATGGAAATCAAAGTGGTCCAGTTCATCCTGTACCTTTACTGTTACTATTGTTTCAAGGCAGCTCTCTGGAAGGCCAGAGTGCAGGCAACTGCATGTTGTCTGGCACACAATGATTCTTATTTCTTCTGTAGGTGGTAAACCAGTCTCAAGAAAACTTTCTGGTATAAAGACAGAATCACATTTTAGAAAATCTTAAGTTTCTGCAGAAATGTCCAGAATTAAAAAATTAAATTCAAGAAGACATGTTCCGTGCTTTTGATTTATTTATGCATTTTCTGTAGTTTTCAACCTCATACTGCATTGTAGCTTTCAACATTCGTCGTGGTGAATCTGAATAATGGGATAGCAGCACTTGTAACATTACTGCTGCTACTTTGTGACTTACTTCCACTTATGACTAACACTTTGCAGAAATATTGCTATCAAATATATACACATGTACAACACAGAAGTATGAACAGATAGTTTGTATTGTTTATGCACTCATTTAGTTTTTCAGGCATTACAGTTTAACAGAGTCTTCTAAGGGATGCTGCAATCAGTAACGAAACCTGTTCAGCGAAGTCAGTGGACCAACACTTCTGTTTTCATTTAAGTTCCCTTTTCTATGTAGAGGTCTGGCCTCTAGAACCTTCTTCTGGGTGCTAGAGAGGTTATCTCTAAGTTTAAACATACTAAATGCAAAACTTCTCATTATTTCCAGCTTTCTCTGTTAGTTTATCTGTCTGTGTCAGGTCAGGCAAGGCCTGAGCTGTAGAGACTGGATATGGTTATGAGCTTTCCTCACAGTCAGAGACCTTTAAATCCGATTTAGGACCTACTAATTCTATTATTTAGCAAAGGTAGTAATATAGAGAAGATCTTAGATTTCTCCAAATCATTTTTTCCATCTTATTTCTGTATGAACATTGTGAATTTGATTCTGCCCCCCTCCAATTACAGCAGACAGTGATATTGTGAAAAAAGAATTATGACTTCAGTAAAAGTCTGGAGAGATGAAGAGCCTGGTAGGTGTGGGAGAGCTGTTTTGCTTCTGTAGTATGGGCTGATAATTCCCAAAGAAATCCATATCACACGAAACATCCTACTGCCATATATGTCTAGGTGGTTTTAATACTGTGGCTGAACTATTGCAATCATTCAGTACAGCTGCTATAATTGGTTATCCCCGCCCCTCACTAGAGACTTTGCTAGATGCCATCGTGTGCGGCAGTGAGGTGAGTTGGCTTCAGTCCCATCAGATCTGTACTACATGTGGGATCCTGCATAGCTCCAATGCAACCTGGGCTTTCCCCCCCACCAAAAAAAACACCACCACCACCCCCCCAAAAAAAAAGGAAAAAAAAAGGAAAAAAAAAACCACACCACAAAACACCACATTCCCAAAGGGCTTTGCTTGTCTGAGTTTATAAATTGAGTACAGTAAATAAATTACATTCTCAACTGAAAATAAAAGATTATTTCTTGGCACATATTTAGTAATGTTTGTCAAGTCCAATTTAAAACTATAGATGGCATGGTTTCCATTACTTCTCTAGAGATTAGTTTGTAGTCTCTTAATTTTACTGTCTTGGAACTTTTCCCAGTGTGTCACAGCCACTCTGTTGTGTTCATTTTTTCTTTTAATATAGATTTGCTAATCCAATTTAATACTATTTTTTTCTCTCTTTGATGTTTTTATGTGCTTCAGATACTTTTGTCAAGCTCCCTAAAGTAAACCCATACCTTCCCTGAGCACCTTATAATTTGTCCCAAGAATGCATGAAATATATGCAGTGCTCATCTAATGAATCTCCTTTTGGGCTGAAAAACAGTTCTTGAAGGGCTTGTTGCCTTGAAAGAGGTCTTCCAGTATGCTTTAACCAAGGTCTTTCTACATTTCAATGCTATACTGTGCATTTTTGACCTTTGAGATTTTTCTAGAGTTCGTGTCATTTACAAAACAAAAAGAAAAGAACCATTTTTACCATTGGCCCTGGGACGCTTCTTTCAGGGACTCCTGCTTTTGCTTTTCAGAACCTCCCAAGCCAACAAAAACAACAAAAGAGGAATGTGGCTCACCATGCTCCTGCCTGAAGTGGAACAGTGAATATACGGTCTCTTTAATGTTTGCAGTTATATCATTGATGCTGTTAATGCCTTGTCTTACAGATTGTAGAGGCAGATATCTTTACATTCCTTAGCAGAGGAAAAAAAATCTCCTTGGATGTTTGCCTGAGATTATGCTTCACAATAATTTTAGCAATAGTTCACAATAAATTTGCCTTATATACACCTTATGGAAAAAGCCAGCTTCCTCAAAACCAATTTCTGTAACTAATGTTTAACTACTTCATCATTTCATTAAAAAATGAAATTCTGCATAAAATATTGTTTCAAAAAGTAGCTATAAGAAAAGTAACCTACCTTGGAACTGCATGTGAGAAATGCACTGATTGGAGAGAAATGAAATGTTTTCCTTCAAACATCTCACATATAGCCTTAAGTTAAAACAGAAAGTTTGTAAGTTTTCTCTAATGACTGTTAAAACATCATTTAGTAGGGAAAAAAAAAAAAAGAAAAAAATAAGTTGCATAAGTAATTATAGTCTTGTATATAAAATTACTTTAAAGTTTCTTCACATTTAAAAAAGGTGAAGGTAAGTTTATAACAGTCTAATATACAAACAAATCAGTACTGAGTTATTCCTCCTACGTTTCCCACAAAGGATAGGGTGTAAACTGAGAATTACTTGGCAATGCAGTAATAACACAACTTTTTATAGAAACCTAAGTTATTACTGTTATTCTGAAATCAAGAGTTAGTGCTTAAACACCAACCACTTTGATAGGCAAAAGCAGTGGAGGTCTATTGTAATACTTGCAAGAGTTCCCCTTATGAGCTTGGCCAAATTTATGGGAATCCAAGGGATTTGCACTGGTTTTGCCAGCAGAGAATTTCTCCTGTGCTTTTAGATTAGCATCCATGGGGAGATGAGATTGAAAATGCACTCCTCATGCAGGCACGTATCAGAAAGTGCCCCAGAAGTTCCTGCTTGAAATTACTTGCAAGTGAGAGTTAATCTCCTAAACTCCCTGAAACTGCTGGCCCTGTGCTCGTGAAGGCACAACAGTACTTTGCGGTCCTGCTCCCTGGTGGGTGGAGGCTCACTCCTTCTTGCCCTCTGCCTCGGGCACATTTTGCTCCCCCACAGAGCTGGCACATGTAGTCAGTAGGTCCCACTCTGAGCTGTAGCTTGGAGAGGGCAGTGGAGATCTTGGCCTGAGAAACACGTCAATACTGACGTATTTGAAGAGGACTTCTTTTGTTGTATTCTACCACAGAGTTGTTTGTTTACTTTCTTTTTAATGCAAACTTCCCACAGCAAAAAAGAGGTGTGATTTTCAGAGGCTAATTTCCCCACTTAGCTTATTAGGCACATGTTTAATATAGCAAAACAGTTATGAAAGGTGATTTCCAATGGCGTACATTGGAGGTGGGCACCCCTCTTCTGAAGGTTGTCAGTGGTAGTCTACTTTGCAGCTTTGAAAGCAACCCCAGTATGCTTGTTTGGGTTATCTGAATGACATGGTGTTTGTTTCAAACTAAGCAATCCTAAGCAATGATCCCTTTATTCAGATGAAAGCATTGATCCAGCAGGTGCTGGAGATTTGGGCTGGAAGTCATGCATTAACACTGACAAGTTACTGTCTGTGACAAAAACCTGATATTTCTGAGATAAACTCTTCTTTTTCAGAAGGCCGAATAATTCAAGCACAGCTGGAGGTACAAATTATATCTAAATTCAAAGACATATGCAAACCCATACTACCAAGAAATTATATGACTTGAAATGATTTTTTTGTTTCCATTCCTCCAAGGTTAAAAGTATTATTTCAAATATGAGCACACACACATCTGTCTTTCAATTTGAAGATATCAGAAACACTTCTATTATTATTATTTGAGGTTTTATGTATGAGTACTCACTGAGGGCCCATCACTGAGGAGATAATTCTTTTACTACAGTATTAGATTGCACTAATTTTGCAGGAGGCCTGTGAGCAAGCCACATAAACTTTTTTGGAGTAAATTCTCATAGAAGAGCACTCTGAAATGATTTTACCACTTGCATCTTTGTCTTTTATTAATTCTCTCCGGACCTAAAGAAGCTGAGATTACTAAAATAAGATCACACGACAGTTTAGCATTGCATCCCCAAATCTCCTGTGCACCTTTCAAGAGATGAAAAATTGGTATCAAGAAAAAGACTGAACATCTTATACAGAAATCACGCTTGCTTTAATTTGTTGTTGTTTGTTTGTTTGTTAGTTTTTTGTTTGTTTGTTTAGTTTTGTTTTGAGCAGAATAACTTTTTTTCTCTTCTTTCACATCTGACCCTTCCATGTTTCATCAATAGTAGGGATTCACATTCCTTCTTCTTCTGCTGCTTCTTTTGCCTGAGGAAACCCATGATCTGGCTTGCAGGTTGAGCTCTCTCAGCCTTCGTCTTACAGCCACGTCAGGCCTGAGGTGGCATCACCACATCATCTTTTGGCTTCAGGCTTGGCTTGTGCTGCTCTAGGCAGAGGCTCTGCTGGCAGTGAAGCTCAGTTAGTGCAACCGAGCGTGATGGAAGCAGTGACAAGAAGGTGCCACTTTCACAATGCTTCTTCTGCCGATGGGTGAGATGCAGCTCTCAATGGAGCTGCCCTCTGGTCTACCTCTGCTTAGTTGGAAGCCAGGCTCTAAACTTCTGCCTGTCCGTGTGTGACTGCCGCACAACCCAACCTCCTGGGGAGACCAGCCAGCTGAACACTGGAATGTACTCCCGTGTGTTCTGAATGTGTTTACTTGTGCTCAGCCCCAGAATATCTTGCTCCTGTTTGATGCGGTTCATGACACACAGAGGGCGTTGATGTGCTGCTACGTTCAGCCAGGCACATCACATCAGGAACACAGCGTCCTGCTTTGGGAGCGTGGCTGGCAGCATTAGGCAGTGCAGTGCCCCTCTGGGCTTGGGAAACAGCTCCCACCCCTAGAGCAGCCCCCGGGGCCATGTGCATGGGGATCCTGGACCCACCTCCTGGTGCCCACCACTCAGACGGTTGCTGTTGTTCAGCCTGCCAGCACTGGGTCCCACAGGGAGCAGTGGCAGGTGCTGTTGACCCTGCTGCTGACCTGCTGGCTTGTTCTTGAGTTTCCATGCCACCGCGTGCCCTGCAGAACAGGTTCTCAGAGGGAAAGGCCAAGGTTCAGCCAGTTGTCAGGCTGGTGGCTGACATGCCAGCCCACGCTGTGGCTGGCGGAGAGGCAGTGGTGCATGCTGCTGATGGTGAGTTCTGCCAGCACGTGCGAGTGGGCTGGCCAGGATTACGGAGCTGGGGCTTGCCTCGCCAAGCCTGTCCATCCACAGCAAGGGCCCATTTCCTCTTATGTCTGCCCGCAGCTGCCATATGATGAGCGAGCTGCACTGACAGGCGCGACAGCAAACAACATCTCGGACAGTGGAGCTCAGTTTGCAAAAGGTGTGGAATGCAACTTGTGCAGCAGTGCTGAAATCTACTATGATGGGATTCATCTCTCTTGACTTTCCATTGCCAAAAGCTGATCTTGCTGCATAGCCTTGTATCACAGCCATCTGGAGTTCATTTCATCTCACTCTAAAGTAAGTATCTAAAATAGATCAGGCAACTTACACCTTTAGAAATACTTCTTTTTCCTCCTCTGACTAGAAAGAAAGAAAGAAAGATTGACTGGCTCATCCCAAGGGGTCTGCAGCAAATCCATGCAGTGCTGCCATGTAAGTGGATCCTATCATCTGTGTGTGACAATCGCAAGAAATGTCATGCCCTTAAAACTCTTTGTATCCAACTTTAAAATACATTTATAGAAGTACTGAAGGGAATTTTCTGGGTGTCTCACTTTGAGAAGTGTGCTCTGCCTTCTCTCCACATAGACAATGAGCTTGCAATTACATTTCCAACAGACTTCTTCCACTTGGTGGCAAGCCAACAACACTGACAAATAGGGGACCCATTGCTAATGCTCATATATGTTTTTCCTCAGATTTTGTGATATAATGATAGTTAAAAGTTGTCCAAAAGTAAGTTGTAATATGTGTAATTTCAACTTTATCAGATGAATCAAATTCTGATTTATTCTGGTGTATGAATCTAAGCAATTTCAAGTTGTTCCTTTCCTTCCTTCCTTCCTTCCTTCCTTTTTCTTTCTTTCTTCCTTTCTTTCTTTTTCTTTCTTTCTTTCTTTCTTTCTTTCTTTCTTTCTTTCTTTCTTTCTTTCTTTCTTTCTTTCTTTCTTTCTTTCTTTCTTTCTTTCTTTCTCTTTCTTTCTTTCTTTCTTTCTTTCTTTCTTTCTTTCTTTCTTTCTTTCTTTCTTTCTTTCTTTCTTTCTTTCTTTCTTTCTTTCTTTCTCTTTCTTTCTTTCTTTCTTTCTTTCTTTCTTTCTTTCTTTCTTTCTTTCTTTCTTTCTTCTTTTCTTTCTCTTTCTCTCTCTTTCTCTCTCTTTCTTTCTCTCTTTCTTTCTCTCTCTCTCTCCCTCTTCCTTCCTTCCTTCCTTCCTTCCTTCCTTCCTTCCTTCCTTCCTTCCTTCCTTCCTTCCTTCCTTCCTTCCTTCCTTCCTTCCTTCCTTCCTTCCTTCCTTCCTTCCTTCCTTCCTTCCTTTCTCTCTCTCTCTTTCTCTCTCTCTTTCTCTTTCTCTCTCTCTTTCTCTCTTTCTGTTTCTCTCTCTCTCTTTCTCTCTCTCTTCCTCTCTTTCTTTCTCTCTTTCCCTCTTTCTTTCTCTCTCTCTCTCCCTCTCCCTTCCTTCCTTCCTTCTTTCCTTCCTTCCTTCCTTGTTACTCACTGTTAGAAATAGGCTGGATTTCAATCTCCTCACCATGTATCTCATTACATGCCATAGTATGAAGTCCCACTGCCAAAAAGGAAAAGTCAAAACTTTATATGAAAAAAGCAAATAAAGACGCAGAATAAATCAATAAATACATAATAATCACAGTAGAATCTGTAAAATCATATCAAGCATAATCCGACAGAAAATGTGAATATATCAGATGACTGTCTGCAGTTAATTTACTAAGCTTCAGGGGAAAGTGAAACCTTGCAAATTTATGGACTTTGTACATTTACAGTTTCATTTGGATTTTGGGAGTAAACAATGCATTTGCACGTGTTTCATTGTGTCAGTTTAATCTTTAGCAAATTGCTTGACACATGCTGTCAATTTTTTATACTGAAAAGGCTAATCATACAAGCCTTGTCAAACTGTTATGAATTTCAGGTGTTTACTTTTTGCTGGAAAGAAAGGTCATGGTGGCACATGATTTTCCTTCCAGTTTGAGGTTACAGGAGTCAGAAAACAACTTTTTTTTTTTTTTCTTTCTGTATTTAGAAATCACTAGAGAATAATGGTCCTTTATTTAGACAATAATCTGGTTTTGTAATTCAAGTTTCTGGCAAAAGAGCATCATGCTGTTACATGCAACTCGCTGACCAGAAACTCTGTTTCTTGAGAATCTGTTGCTAAAGCCTGGAGTGACTTTCTAGGTCAGAATTTTTCTTTTGAGCTGGAAAGTTCTGTAAAGAAGACGATGAGGAGATGGTTTTACATTCTGTATGTGCCCTGTTAGATGCAAGAGCTGATTTTCTATGTGGTTGGTTAACAGGTGGGAGCTGGGCTAGCTGTGTCACAGGCTCATTCTTTCTGTTTGGCCAGCCTGCAGCCAGCTTGGAGGGATAGCTGTGTCATCCTACACCTCCTGTTGACACCTGCAGGAACTGCCCATAGTTACGGTAAATAATCCTGGTTTCTAATAGGCAGGAGGTCTGTAATTGCAAGCTGTGACTTCCCGAGGGCATCCACTTCTCTTTGGGTCTCCATCAGGGTAGCCCTCTTGCAGCTCTGTATCGGCATTGGGACAACCAAGGACTCATACCAAAAGCTGGCTGATGGTAATATGCAATTTACGTCCTCTTGAAGAGCTAAGCTATCCTTCAGTATCTCTGCTGACCCTCATCAAAGGCACCAATAATGACAGTGAGGCTGCAAGATGCTTGGGAAAACAGCCTGCTCTCTCTGAGATCCTCTATGTGAGCTGATCCACTCCATGGTGTATGGTAGAGAGAACCATTTGGAGAGGTGCTTAAGCAGCATTAGTGTCTAGACTTTAAAGAGAAAAAAAAAAAGGGGGGTGGTAGTGGAGGAGGGAGAAAACAAGTTGTTCCTCCTGGGAGAGGCTGATACCACTAGCATGCTGGCAGGTAGGCTGCCAAAGGAATGACAGCACAAGAAACCTGCCCTCTTTTGCAAAGCTTTTACATCAGTGACTGTGGGAAACTTTTGCAATCACCTTAAGAAGGAAATCCAAGGTTTAAAAAAAATGTGGTGGAGTGCTCCACTTCTGTGAGTAGGCAGTGCTTTTGCTGTGACGTTGTGCTGGCTTCCAGCCTGAAAGCCCTGGGGCACAGGAAAGAAACAGCTTGATACGAAGTGGCACACAGTAAGTTCTTTTGCTGCCTCTCACTGTCTCTGCCTCCCTTGCTGTGTGTCTCGTCCCACTCTCGCTTCCTGCTTCTTTCCATTTGGTGTTTGTTTGCTTACTTGACTTGTTAAGTAGCAGTGCAGGACAGACCAGGGTTTGTGTACATCTTGGTGTCACTAGGATTGAAAGAGATTACGTAAAGTGCAAAAAAAAAGAATTCTGCACATTAGATTTTTTTGTTATTATTTTTAAATGATAACCTTTGTGGACTTGGGGTTGTTTTATCTCTCTAGCAAAATTCTTTATTACCTTTATTATTATTATTTAAACAGTCATGAATTAGATCTTGTATCATTCTTTTGGCTTCATTTAATTTTAAATACTGCTAGTGTCAACAGTTTACTGTTTTTTTACCTACAGATTTTTGTAGGGTGATCATGGAAAATGGTCATTAGGCATAAAAGAAGATGTGTTTATACAGTTTAACATTTTCTGTAAGCCTAAGCCAGATTTTAGGCTGGCAGCCTGACATTAAATATTGTGAAAATAAAACCACGTCACTAGTCCAAATTCTGTTTATTTAACAGAGTCAAGTATTTCATAAAGTTAATTACCTGCAAAACACAAATCAATAAAGAATGCATTTGGTATACAGAACTTGGTCTTTCAGCTACCATCCTATAATGATTGAGTTAAGGCTGAATTGCTGAATTCAACATACATTAATTATCTAAAATTTCTTTCTTTTTTTTTTCTTTTTTTTTTTTTTGTCCCATTGCTTTTTGATTTGTCAGTTATTAAAGATGATTTAAAGAGGGTTAGATCCCTTTTAATATAACGTGGATCACTCTGAAATATCCACTTTTGCTTTCCGTAGTCGCTTTTGCTGGATCCTACTGGAGTAGGATTTGGAAGTGAAAACTACAAAACTGAAGTGAGAGTGCTTATGAGGCTTTATATCTTTATTAGGCAGTAGTGGCTATTTGTGATCAGTAGGAGTAACTTTTTGCGGGGGTGACTAAGAGAGTTTTGACCTCTCTGGGGATCTGTGGGCTTGTGTCAGGGAGTCCAGGTTATTCCTGGGTGTCTCATGTGGGAGAACTGCACATACCGGTGGAGGAGAGCAACCCTTGTGGGTCAGTCCTGGGAACACTGCCATGGCCTGGCAACCCACAGGGTCTAAAAGCCCTCATGACACCTAAATGGCCTCCACTCAGGGCTCAACTGGCCTTCAGGGCCTGCAGGAGGGGAAATTTGATAAGTTCCCAGAGGAATTAAACAGAGGAATATATTAGATATCAGTGTCTAAGATATGATAGTAATATTTTATTTTTTTTCCAGACAGTAAGACCAACATACGAGATCTAAAGGAGGAAAAGCATGGACAAGACAATCACCACTGGTAAATTTAAAGACAAGCCACCCCTCCAGGACAGCAATGGCAGTACGGTTCCTGCTAAGAGTGGGTGCCATAATTGTTCAAAGCTAAAGGTATGACGAGAAGCCCTCACCACCTATTTTCTTTAGAATTCTGAAAATGATAATTTGAAGATCTATCAAAATTCAGTTAATTCAGTATGGTACTGTTTTACACTACATGTGTTGGAAACAATGCTCTAGGGTGTGATTCCAAGCACACAGAAGTCAGTAAATGTGTTCAGCAATTAAAAGATGAGGCTGTGTTTTACTAGTGAATTGGTTAAATATTTGTTATAAGCATATAGTTCCTTAAGCATGTATATCTTTTCATCCATGTCTTTCAGAATAAGAGAAGTAAGAGTAATGAACACATTCCATAGTCATAGTACCAATAACAAACAACTTTATGCTGCAAGTTTTCCCAAAGGAAGAACAGCTAAAGTAGTATGTGGTAGAAAGGTAAAAGGTACACACAGTCCATGTCAACATTTGTTTTCATTGTACTGGAAGAGACTTTGGAGGCAGTCCTGAAAGTAAAAGTAAAATCTTCTGTTTTAATAAAAGCAATGGAAAGAACCACTTCACAAAGAATTAGAAAACAAAGCATTTGATTTTTCTGTTGCCGAGGCATTCAACCATGAAAAAAAAATTTATTGCTCTGCAAACTCAATTATTTTCTCTCTTCAGATATTTCTTGGAGCTCTAGCTTTTTCCTTTTTTGCCAAAGGACTTTCTGGAAGCTACATGAAGAGCATGTCCAGTCAAATTGAAAGGAGATTTGAAATCTCATCATCAATTGTTGGCATTATTGATGGCAGCTTTGAGTTAGGTATGCATACTCTTTCTGAAAATGGAAAAAAAAACACTTCTAAATATATTCTCATTTTCTAATCTTACTGATTCTCTCTCCTGATGCCGCAGGTAACTTAATGGTAATGGTATTGGTGAGCTACCTTGGACCAAGAGTTCATCGACCAAAAGTAATTGCTGTTGGATGTCTCATTATGTCATTAGGAGCATTTTTGTCAGTGATGCCTCAGTTCCTAATGGGACGGTAAATATGGAGAGTCTTGACATTGTGTATTAATTGAACTTCATCATATGAAGATTGTTTTTAATCACACATATGACTTAAAACCTTGACAATCATGGTTTCTTGCAGATAACAAGACGGTTTTAGTAGATGAATTTTTTTAGCATTGACTTTTGGATTTTCTTTCCAAAATCAGACTTCCTTCAATCGGTAAATGAAAGAGGAACTTAACGTTCTGGCTATGGAGCCTTATCTGTAATTAGGGATAAAGTAGGTTGAATTTTTCTCCAGAGGTAGTTTATTGGTATTATTATTATTAATCTGTTCTCCTATTTTCATACTTCAATGAATTCTAGTGAGATCTTGATGGAAGAGGCTTCATTTTCCATGGTAGCTTTTCAGGCTGAGCTCTTTAAAATTACAAAGGTATTTATCTAACTCCATTAATCTCAGGAGAGTTAATTATCTAAATACACGTTCAGATCTAAGCTATAGTGCTTACATAGCTGTCAAAAGCAGTTCATACCTCTCTAATCCTTCAACATCCTTACTGAATAGTGGTTCAAAATAAAACTCCGCTGTCCCTCAAAAAATAATTTACCTCTGCTTGTAATTTATCTGCTCTTTAGCTCCAAGACCAATCTGTTATAAGGAAATAATAGAAAGAATTGTATCTGTGGAACACCATACAGAAAGTGGCCACAGCCAGTGCTCTGCTTGTGAAATAGCAGGGAACCTGCACTGCAGGGGATAGCATGGGCCAGAAGTTGAGCTAAGGAAATCTCTGATTTAACCCAAACTCACAGCTGAGTTCTGAAGATTACCTACTCTCCACAACACTCAGTAAAACCCAGTGGCCATGGGTACCTCAATGTCACCCATCAAAATGTTTAAAGTTACCAGTTGATTGTACAGTCAGAGGGAATATCTACTCCCCATTTATCTCAATGTAGCATTAATATACTCAAGCTGGCTTCAATTTACTCAGATATGATGTAGAAACTGGCTGTTTAAATACAGACAAACTGCCACACGGGTTTTATGGCCTGCATTAATCTCTTTATAGACAGATTGCTATTAGATCCTGAGCTTGTTATTTTTAAACTGACACAGATATCTCTTACGTTACACATCTGTCACATAGGTAAGAAACTGGGTGCAAGTATAGAAAAACATCAGCACTGTTGTATGTAGACTGATGTGGATGGATTCTTCCTCAGTATTCCTTCTTCAGTATAACGAATGATCTCTTAAGCCCTGGAATCAGCTTTTTGGCTCCTTAACTCAAGAAAATACTGGGGTTAGAAAGGTCACAGCACTTTGAAAAAGATAAGATTCATTTATTTTTTTTTTAATGAAAGTTCTCAAAATGGGTTGTCCCTCTACTCTGCCTTCACATAGCAGGATGCCCGTGAACATAAGGCTCATACACTTCCTGCAGAACAGATTCTTTCATATGTCAGTTGTATTTTACACAGTTGTTTTCCAGTTATAATTATGAAAGGATAGCCGTTACTGTGGACAACTCTTCTACGAGTGTATCAGCTTGCTCCCCAGCATCCTCTGTGAGCCATCCAGTCTCAGATACTACAGAAACACCTAGCACAATGAAAAATTCAGGTAAGAAAAAGCTCTGATGCTGGATACCCCATTTTATACATCCTCTTTTCCCTTCCTGTGCTTGTCCCCACTTCATAGACCCTTTCTTTATTGCAAACATAAGAGTAAAACATAAGAGCTGGAAACCGTGATATATAAAAACTCACACAATCATGGCCATGAAAAATATATTTTATGTTATTTTTCTGTTGCAATAACATATTGTCAGAATTATGTTCACAGAAATGTAAATATTTATGACTTGCAGGATGTGAGAAAACATCAAATTCCTACCTGTGGCTCTTTGTGTTGATGGGGAATCTTTTACGTGGAATTGGGGAAGCACCAGTTATGCCACTGGGGGTTTCATATATTGATGATTTTTCTAAAGAAGAAAACTCTGCATTCTACATAGGTAATATACATATGAGTGATTTTTATGCTTATCAATCTTTTCTCTAACATTTCTGTAGCCAAGAAAATACTCATCAAAAAAAAAATCTATCCATCTGCTCTATTCTGGATAATTCTGTGGTGTATAGAGACAAAAAAGCAATGCAAAAGAGATCTCATCGTTATCTTTGAAGGATATTTCTTAGATGCTCCTTTTGTTTTCCTCCAGTTGCTTCTGCTACAAGTGCCAGCTTTCTCTGTGATGACGAGAAATTTAGTTATATACTCATTTCTCTGAAGTGGGAAATCATACCTTCCTTAGGTGGCATATCACTTTCAGTACCACAGCTTCAGAGAATAAATTATTCCTAACCATCTTTCCACAGATGAGAGAATTGTCCTTCATCGCAGTAATGTAAACATGCACTTCAGAAGCTTTTACCTGACTTTTTGAATTTTACAAGCAGCACACTTCCTAATGAAAGTTTTTTATAGTCATTAGTTACCTAAGGAAAAAAACAAAAAACAAAACCCAAACAAACAAAAAAAACACCTTGCCAGGGTGTTGTAACAAATTTCTTCTAATGGGGATTTTGTTGTTGTTTTGATGGAAGATACTTATTGCCCAAGACAGAAAGACTTACGCCCATGCTAATTAATTTATTGCCAAATTGATTTAATACCTTGATATCTGACTGGGGGTGCATGAAACTGATCCCTGAAATGAGCTTGGTGAAGTTGAACCAGTCATAGAGATGGCAAGACAGTCTCAGGAAGAGCTCAGTAAGTAGTGCGAGTGTTAGGCCATTGAAAATGGCTTTTGAGAAGAGGTTATCTGCAGGTTGTAGAAATGGAAGTATTGTGAAGAGAACTGACAGATTCAGAAGTTCCACTCAGGAATTATCCAAAATACTTGTAATCACCTCTGAGATTCTGATTAAATCGATTAATTGATTGAAAAGATGAAATCGGTAATTGACAATCATAAAACTAGATTTATCATAGAAAGGAACAGAAAAGTAAACATTATGCTTTTTAAAGCTATCTTACAGAATTTAATAGAGATAATATCTTGGGTATAGAAGTCTATGAGACAGGAAATTGATTCTTTTTTCCTTAGGAAATTCTATAGTTTTCAGGTTGAGTTTTACACAATCATTTAATTTATGTAGTTCTACCAGGAGGAGGTACCACCAACATGGTCCTGAGCTGGCACAATGTACTCTGCATACAGTCCTGAGAAGCTCTTCTGCTTAGGGCACTGCTTAGTATGACTAAGAGGTATAATGATCTGTCTCCATGTGCCACTGGCATTCATCAGGAGACGGGAATACTGGGATCGTTTTGGTGGAGGCCAGCTGCTCTGAATGAGTGGTTACTTCATAAATACTTTCCTGAACCAAACACCTAATTTATTCAGATATTTTACAGTCTTCAGATGTTTCACTTCTCTTTAGGTGCTCATAGAATTGCCGATATATGTGTGTGTGTATGTATATATACACACACACACATACATGTCATACATACATATACATATACATATATCATCATATATGATATATATGAGGATCTGGTCTATACATATAAGCTTTCAATAACCATTTTTAAAAAATTAATTTCTGATTTACTCAAACCTGAGTGATAATATAGTTAATTAAGGGACAGTAACCACCATATTTATCATACAAGAGGAAAAATACTCAAGGTTATTTAATGAGACGTACTCCACTTTCATAGTTTTCTCATCAATGCAAGGTTTGAATTAATGGAATTTCATCACTGAGTTGAGCACTAGAATATAATCACGTATCTACTAAACCCACAACTTCAATAAAAACATATCTAAGGCCAATATATGCTGTAAATTTTAAAACCAGTTCAAGGTTCTATGCTATAATTACTCATCAATACAAGGGCTTGGCTAAGCTATATCAATATGCATCAGCTGAATAACTGATATGTTTACATGATTTACAGTTTGTTTAGTTTGTTTATTAATTACAAAAGGTATAGACAAAAATATGGTAGGAAAATATCACAGTGAACTTATTTGGCTTTTTCTTATCACAATACAAACAAATTACCTTACTTAAGTTACTCTTGAATTTAAAGGTTATGCAGGAGTGAAGTTAATCTAAAAGCTTTATATATATGAAAAATTATTGCACATAAAGCTTCTTAGTTTATCTGATAACTTATAGTATCTTAAAGAAAAAAGCTGCACAACACCTGGCCAGGCCATTGCTACATGTGTGCTGGTTTTTTAATCTGTTTATTTTAGAAATTTGTTACTCAGTATTTGAATTTTGGAGATGAGCTTGAATAGTTCTGAGTATGTAAGATCTGCTTTAGACTAACTGATAAACATGAAAAGCTAATTTCTGGCTTCTGGTGTCTCTACAGAAGTCACTAACTTTGGTAGCACCAGAGTGTAATATAAAAGGCCAGAACCTCCAATGAAGTTAAATGAGAGATCTAAATGAAAGCAACATGCAATTGGAACAATGAAGCAAACAGGAAATAACATATGATAAAATTATACTCTAAGAAATTATTATAGATGTCCTTGATTGTAAGCTGAGCAATCACTGTATTCAGAATAGAATTCGTAAAACTAACAGGAGAAAAATTTCTGCAGTAGAAAACACATTGGGATTTACAAGGCATGTTGCCAAGTGTGGGCACAAGGTGAGAGGCCTGTCCAGAATTCCCATTTTTCTGAATAAAATTAAGCCTTTTGCAACTTCAAACTGATCCCAAGTGCTAGATCCATGCTAGAATTCAGAAATCTGAATCACTGACTTTTTTGAAACCATTACCCCATCATAACTAAACTTCAACAGATCAACGCAAGTGACGAGGATCTATGCTTGAATTATTTGGGGGGTATTTTTATTTTCTCCTGGTTGTCAGCAGTGATCACCAAAACCAAATTGGCCTGTATTTGTATACCATCTGCAAAATGCAGTCCCATCTTCACAGATGTGTTCTAACCTTCACAGCTTACTCATTTGCTTCTAGCTGCAATCATCTTCTCCTGATGCTGTGGTATCTCCTCTGTAAGTAGAGACAGAGGGGGAAAGAGGAGCCCCAGTGAAGCCTGTAGCAACACTGAAAGTTGATTTTAAAGAGGTCATGACCTGATCACTAGATTTCTTGATTCTTTTAGAGCTGTTTAAGCACCTATTAGAACAACTGTTAGCTGATTTACTCATTCTGGTGCTGCAAGAATCAACAAAGATGATGCTCAACAAACTTTGTTCAAACAGCTGTACTCGTATTTCCTCATTGCCTGATGGAAATTTTCTCAGGATCGTGTGCCTATTTCCATGTCCATGAGCTTTTATTGTCCCTGGCATCTGAACATGACTCCCAACTGCAAAGACATGCCTTCTTATATGCACATCATCAGAGCAACTACTGCTACTTAAAATTAAACCAAGGACCTGAACAGTACAGGGAAAATTCCTGAATTCTGCAATGACAGAACATCATGCAGTTTGCAAATATAGTTGCAAATATACTTATTATGCCTTCATCGGGCCTAGAGTTTTATGTTCAGTAGTTAATCGCTGTAAGATGGATGATGCTACTACAAAGACCTGAGAAGTAGAGCGGAGGAGGGATAAGAATCACTGCAGTTGTAATCTTTTTTTCCTGTTTCTTCTATGATCCCCATCTCACCTGCTTCTGCACTGAAGGTTCTGAGGTTGACAGCTCATCACTTATTTTCCTGCTGCTCAGCAACTTATGGCAAGACAACCCTCACAGCCTGCACCAGCCCCCTCCCCTCCCCTTCCGTCTCCCTTTCCTTCTTCCTCTCCCTCTCCCTCCCTCTCTCTCTCTCCTCTTCTTTTCTCAGAGGAGCAGGTGTCCACATCTGGCCAGCATGCTCTTCACTCTCTTATGTTGCTCCCTTCTGTTGCAGGCCTGGTGAGGTCCTCAGGGATGTTTGGGCCAACCCTGGGCTTCCTGCTTGGATCTTTCTGTGCCAGCCTCTGGGTCGATATTGGCATTGCGGATATCGGTAAGAGTCAGTGCATCGAATGTATGTAGGAACCTACATGCTAGGAAGCCACTCCCAGTTTACTTCTCCAAAAAGGGGGGCCCTCCAGAGGGTTTTCCTACTCAAAATCTGATGTTATTTATATTTTAGTATCCGCAGTGCTGTAGTGTGACTGCGATAGATCTTGCTTTAAGCCCCCGCCCTCACTGCAGAAACATTTTGGGCCTCTTTATATGCTGGCACATGCCCTTTCTGCACCCTTGCTGCACAACTGAGAACAAGTGAGCAAATGAAAGGTTGTCCCCACATTAGGAGAACAGTGGAAGGCCTTAGCTCATGGCATTTTTGATGGCCAAAAATACATTCTCCTAAAAAGCGTGCAGCAAAGATTCTGATGAAACCTCATCTCCTTCTTCACTTCTTCACTTCATTTCCTTCTTTTCAGTTCCTTCCTTCACTCTCGTGTCTCTAATCCCAGAGAAAATCTGAGTAACATCAAGGAAAAACTGTTAAGTTGGGGAATGGAAGAAAGAGGAAAAAGGAGGAGATTGAGAAAGGGAAGTTCTCTTCTGGTGGTGAAGGGGTCTCTTGCTGTCACTTGTCCCCACAGAAAGTGCTGGAAGATTGCAGCACAGAAATGCCACCAAGGGTCCAGATGGAGACAATGGCATGTCTTATGCTTGACATCCTGGGACTCATTTGACACAGAATGCATTTCAATTCTTCATGTGAAACATAAATACCTCTGTTCAGGTGTTTAAATAATACATATAAGGATACATATAGACAACTTAATTGCTCTGCATGATATCTAATCTCTTTTCCTGTCTGTTTTATAGATGCCATTAGCATAAATCCCAAGGATACCCGCTGGGTTGGTGCCTGGTGGCTTGGATTGCTTATTTGTGGAGCAGTCAACTTCATTGCTTCATTGCCTTTCTGGTTTCTGCCTTACTCCTTACTGAAAGAAGGAGAGGAGCAAACTCTGAAGATCAGTCATCTGCCTGCTCAAGATCCCTGTAAAATAGACCCCTTCATTCAGCCACAGTTGAAGTTCTCTGAGGCAGCAAAAGGTGACAGATTATTGCCCAAATGTTAGCATGAGAATTCTCTCTCAGGGGTCCATTTTGAACTGAGTATGGGTTTGCACAATCCTCCGCAAAATGCAAGTTTCTGCAATGCAAATAATGGACACAAAAGCTCTCTCTCATTTGTTATATTATTAGCAATATTAATTATTAATGTTATTAGTATTAATTGCTAAAGGTTTGTTTCAGTCACAGTTTAATGCTGTTTTTATGTCAGACATCTGGAAAAAGGTCATGCTGTTGCATTGTGCATTCTCTCATTTCAACCCAGTAACAGTCAAACAGCTATAATCATTAGAAGGAAAAAGGGAAAAAACATCCCATCCTTCAATAATGAGCAATCCACAGCTGGCAGGTTGCTGTTTTCCCGTGACCAAAATATGTGAGGGAAACAAGGGGCTAAGTACTATCAGCTGAAGAGTTCTCACTAAATCCATGGCTCTGACGTATGATCTCAGTGATGCTGAGTTAACCTAGTACAGGCAAAACCAGACCCAACTACACATTGCTGTACTCAGTCCCCAGAGGGTTTATTTGTATGTATGCATGCGTGTGCATTCATTTGGTGGCTGTGCACTTCCCAGAAAAGTGCTCTGATGTGTGATCTTTTAGGCAAGTGTGCCAGCAGCCAGATGGAAAGGTTCTTGCCTTTGGCTGAGCCAAGTACTCCCTTTTTCTGAATACAGAAAACTGTATACCTGCATAGGGGGCTCCCATACAGTTTGTGGAGGCTCTTGCTTTTAGGCAACAACCTTTTCACCTGGTATATAATAGGGAGTCTTAATGTTCCTCTAGGGAAGCTATCCTGTACAGGCATTGGTTTTCAGCCTTGCAAGCCACTGGTGAATAGTCCTGTCACATACAAGATAATCTAGAATTTCTGATTCCCAGTCCTACATCCACCATGCCTTGCTGCATCATGCAGTAATAATTCTGTAAGTCATGTGCTGCCAATGGGGAAAACTCCCACTTGAGCAAGCATATGTTTTGACAGGCATAGAATTATAAACTTCAAGACAGACATTAATTTAAGTTAGTTTTATTATCTATAGGATGCCAAAAATACCTCTTCTCTGTGTTTAGCAGGGTGTACAGCATATACCTCTCAATTACAGATTTCCTACCAACTTTGAAGAAGCTGTTTGGAAATCCAGTTTTCCTGGTGTATGTGTTCCTCACCATTCTGCAGTACAATTCTCTTGTTGGGTTGATAACCTACGAGACAAAGTTTATGGAGCAGCAATTTAATGTATCAGTGGCAAGAGCAATCTTTCTAGTTGGTACGTAACTGTCCTTAGTTTAAATTCCAATATTAAAAAGGAAGTTTTCTTAGTTATTTTGTATCTCTTTTAGGAGGACCTTCTTTGAACTTTTATGGTGAGCAAAAAGTACATAGATATTTATTAATTTTCTACTATGTTTTGGAACTGGATGTTAATTTTAGTGCTAATATTCCTCATCTACCTAGTTTAGTCAGCCAGAGAATTATTAGAACTGGATAGATTTTTGGGGGGGCTGAAGCTTTTTTAAAAGAGTGAGGTTGGGTTTATGAATGTGTGTGCTCTTGGGAACAAAAAACCTACACAAACTGAAACTAAATATCAAGTAAAAGAAAAAAAATGTATAATTTAGAAAATTTCTAATGACACTTCTGATTTTCTTTTTCAGGATAAAACCTTTGTATAAATACTCTTGAGTTTTCATTACAAATATAAATTTTATATGCAACGAGGAACCAAACTGTAAAATTCCAGGTCATTTCATTCAGCTCAAAACTCTTCTTGCTGGTTCCCTCAAAAATAAGTTATTTGTAGTGTTCTAAAAAAAAAAAAAAAAAAAAAGAATGCAGAAAAGATATTAATCTTAAAGTGATGGATTAATGTGGTCTCATAACCTGGCAAGATACTGGGGTATTTGAGGACATCGTAGAACTTGTATTACATTACTTGAATCTGAAGGCAATTTTCTTTGCTGTGGGTCAGATACAAAAGAGGGAAGAACTTTATTTTTCCTGTCTTGTTTTGAATTACATTTTACAAAAAAATGCGTGACAGACCAACCAACAAACCAACCAAAAAACACTGAGTGAAAAATAAACCCCTCACAATAAAACCTTGCAAAAACTCTCTGTTTGGCATCTAAGTATTGGAACTGGAGTTTGTGAAGTGCTGAACTGATTAACTGTAAATGCAAATCTTTCCATGATTTACTCTCAGAGCAAAATGGAACCTGATGCAAAACCAGACAGAGATTTCTTTCATGTTCTGTTTTGGAGATTTTCTTGGTAACTATCAGGAAGTGTAATGCTTTACTTTAGATGAAGAAATGCCCATGAGCTAAGATATTCATATTATTTACTCCAGTTTCTACCAGGCACCTGTTTAGATTTTCTTACATCAGTATGCATACAAACACCAGTGTAATAAAAAGGTAGGAAATTCCAATGGAATAATTTTTTAAAAGCCATAATGGACTTTTTTTAAAAAAAAAAAAAAAAGCCACACTGGGCTCTTAAAATTCAAAAGAAAATGAAGAAAAAAGCTAAATTGTAATAAAAATTCTTAGAACCTCAAAGAATCTGTCCAAAAAAAGGCCAGTATCTGATTTTTTTGGAAACCACTAGTACCTGATACTTATTCTAAAAAGGGTCTATCCAAGTGATAGCAGTTAACATCTTTCTGTTACCTTTTATTTACAGGTGTGATACTGTTGCCCATCACAATCCTGGGGATGTTTCTAGGAGGCTATCTGATCAAGAAATTCAAACTTGACATAACTGGAATAACAAAGTTTGCATGCATCTCCTTTATAGTAGCATATCTGTTAAACCTGTTGTACTTTACATGCAGTTGTGAGGTGCTCCAGCTGGCTGGTCTGACAGTGCCCTACTCTGGGTTTGTATTCCCTTGGGTTTGTGTTGGTTGTGTTTTGTTCCATGATTGTTACCTGCCTCATGGTACACACACTTAGTAGTCTTCCTCTACTCTCATAATCTAATCTGGTTTTGCAATCCAAACCAATCTGGACTACAAACCTTCTAACCTAGGAAACATTTGAATTTGAATTTGGATTATACACAGGTTTACTGTTGATTTACTGTAGCATATTGCTACTCACTCTTGCATAAAATACATGTGTATATATATAGTCTGTTTGAAAGAAATAATTTTCATTGAAATTGAAGTGTATTAGGTCACCTGCTTTTGTCAGTCAGTGTGATTTCAACTACAGTGGAGCTACTGTGATTATATCACTTTATTGCTCTTTGCAGGTGATACAAGAAAATCCTTTGTGCTGAAATAGAAATGTTAGGATGAAATGATACCTAGTGCTGGGGATATGAAGAATATCCTGATTTTCTTTTTCAAATTTCATTTAAACTGGATGTTTCTTTTTCTAAAGTGTTTATTGCAAGATATTTTCAATATACCCTTGAATGCTGGCAGATTTCTAATTAAGATGCAATTGAATTTTTTATAGTCTATTTCAAAACTTTAATTTAAAGTTGGTCTCCTGCTACAACATAGGGAGCAGGAGCTAAAAAGAATGTGGAAAGTGGCTTCACCAAAGGCCTCCCCAATAGCTTTGCCTCTAGAAGGGATCATCCTCTAGATCACTAGTTACCGACCTGCACAGGTATTCAGTTTCCAACCTCTCTTGGGACCTGGAGCTGCCAACCTTCCTGCGTCCATCTTCTCAGCTGAGAAGTAGAAAATTGTTATGGCAGGATGGTGTGCTGCCCACAGAAACGTTTCCCCTCCCTTACCAGGATCGTAGCCATGCATCCTGGAGAACATTTTGCTGACCCCAGCAGCTTGCCACAATTGACTACTGTTTACATTTAGCTCAGGCATGTCCAACAAATTTTAAGGGATTTTAAAGGATTAAACCGAATCCAGCCAGGCTTGCTAGATTTTCAATTCAGACAGAAACTCAGGCCTGTGTTTTCTGAAACTAAGCCTATGTTCAGTGGAATACCTAGGTGTCTTGACAAACCTGAAACCCAGGTCAGCTCTAAGGATAGTTACATAAAAGATGTCAGAGGTTTATCCAGTGGAGATAGCTGTGGTTGAGCACATCATCTGATACTGCAGAGTGAGTTAAAGAATAAGCAGAAAAATCAAGGCAGTGAATACTGAAAGAGCAATTACAGATTCCCCAAGCAAACTGATAGTGGAGGATTTATCATGTTACATGATTGTTCTGGTGAAGTGAGTTACATACCTCTTTATCAATTAAAAAAAAAAAACAACACAATTATTTTCCTTTCTAAAGGACTTAAGAGAAATGTGGACCACTTGAGATATGTTTTGGATTGACAGGAGGAAGAAAAGGCAAATTTTCAACACTTTAAATAGGGAATCTTTTCAAAGCAGGGGTGATTTGTGGACAGTGGGCTCCTAACACTTTCTGAAAATTGAGCTCTGCTACCATGCCCTCAGAAATCTCGCCACTTTTTACATTCTCAGTTCTAGTTGTCATCCACTTAGTTTAGCTACTTGGGGCCTGAGCTTGATGTTTCTCGCAGAAATGTAAATAAAGGTGGAAGATACAGAAGTCCATGATACGCTACCACAAGAAATTAGATCTGATGAGAAACTGTGTTCAAGCCTGATCCAGGTGCAAGGCTGTTGCTGAATACAGACAGAGCTGATGTGGAAGCAGCGCTTCCCACTCAGACTCATGCAACTTTCATTGCCACTAGCCAGCTCTGACTCAGTGAACAACTATCAAGGATATCTTGCTGCTGTATTTTTATGTAGTTTTGTTTTGTCACTTCTAGTATGGTATGATCTCTACTGCTAAGGGAAAGCAAGGCCAGTCTACATGGTTTAGTGGGTGACATTGATAGTAGGGTGACGGTTGGACCAGATGATCTTTTCCAACCTTAATGCTTCTATGATACAAGTGATAAGAGATTTTAGATATGATTTTCTTATCCTTGGGAAGAACTTTCACATGAAAAAGTAATATCAAATATTCACTTCCAGTCAAAAATACCTAGTTTTCAAGTTCCATACCTTTTCAGCAACAATCCAGAAAAATGTTATTGGATGATGAAAAATATCAAGAGAACTTTGGTTTAGCTTAAATTAACTTTGCCTCCATACAACAACAACACAGTTTTCTAGATGGTAGAAAATATCTGTCCTTGTTGATTGCTTCGCTTTCTACTCATTTTTCCTGCTTACTCCATGATGTTTTCTTAGAATATTTAATTCTCCTAAATAATTATTTTATTTCTTTCTGTTTTCGTCCAGATTGAAACAACTTTCCTCCCCCAAAAACAGCTTCATGGCCAGTTGCAATGCTGATTGCAGCTGTGAGGTGGATCAGTGGGATCCTGTATGTGGGGACAATGGGATCACTTACATGACGGCCTGTTTTGCAGGATGTAAATCATCAACCGGGACAGGAAAGAATATGGTAAATGTATAGACAAATGATTATACAGATAACTAGATTTCTCAATCCATTATTTTTTGACTTAGTGATTAAGAAATCCTGTAGAAACAGTTGTCCATTCTGTACTGTTTAACCTTGTAGTAGAAACTGAGTGAGTGCAAGGTTGCAGGTTGGGTTTTTAAAAGAATTGTTGTGGTCAGATAAGTGAGCTACTCAGACAAGACATGAAACATCAGACTCTTGACTTACATTTCTTGAATGTTTTAATTTTTATTTAATTAAATATATATATATATATATTCTCAGCAAGATGACCATAATTTTGGCTTTAAGTTTCTCAGTAGATCTCTTACTGTGTAGATACAACACAGCTAAGAGGGGATTGCTTTAGACCAGACTTCTACTGGTCTGATCACTACACCAGCAAAGTCCTCTAGTGTCAACTCATTTGAGGCAGACCTGCATAAAATTGTGCTTGCTGGTTTCACAAACCAGTATAAACCGTGCTGGAATTTCCTGCTTTCCTGAGATGTTGTAGCTCAGGAAAGAAGGTCATAACTCTAAATTGTACAGTCAAGAGACCCATTATTTTTACATTTGGCTATTTTGTTTAGTGCATCACCATCAAAGAGATTTCCAGCACTCCTAAAAATCCTGCTTTGGCAAGACCAACAGAAACAGTAGGTTTGCAGAAGTCTCAAGGTGCTCAGCCAGACATTTGAAATCCAGGCTGTTGCAAGCGATGGGATTACCCTTTTCCAACTCTTAAATTTCTGTGCTCACCTTTTGTTAAATTGCTTTTAAGTAAGGTACCATCATTTTAATTTCAGTCAATAGGCCATAGCCATATGATCATCCTCAAGAGCACAGCAGACCCAGGGATCTATTAGAGTAATGTTTTGTATGAGCAATATTCAGTTTACCCTAGGCCAAACTGGCTGGTTTGGCTCAGATCAAGAGTACAGAGCAGTTAGTTGTGCCTGATGTAAAGTAGAGAGGCCCCATTGGGACTGCTTGTTGGAGGCAAAAAGAGCAGCTGCGACTTGATTACTACGACTACCCCAGCTGGGTTTGGATATGGTAGGGCCAAAGCCTTAGAAAATGGTTTGCCCTTAAGCAGATTACAATGGAAAGACGTGGCATGTACGTATATTAATGTAAATACCAATTAAATTGCCACTGTATGGACAGATGATCTGCATCATTTAGAGTTTTGCTGTCCTTATAATTGCTTGTTACTACTTTTTGGCTGCAGTTTATGACTCTAAAAGCTGAGCAGTGTTATCAGATCATATGAAAGGTCCTGGCCTGCTCCAGTGAACAGCTGACTAGGTTAGCCTTGGCCCTTGCTTAAGACGAATGCTTACTATATCCAGGTAGCTGAACAAAAGTCTCCTTATGCTACACCAGCAAACTTGAAGAAGTTTTACATTGGAAGAAAAATACATAGAAACCAACCTCAGGTCATCAGGTATGAAATTTATGGACAGAAACAATATATAAACAAATATTTCATTCACAACAGAATCCTAGTCTGAGCCTAAGTGCCAAACTGCAGTAAATTAAGCATGCTGTATCTGCTAAAAAGCAGCCCTTAAGCGAGGGCTTAAAGCAATGAAAAAAAGAAGAAAATTGTCATATTAATTGTGTGCAAATGGCCATGTCTTCTGCCAGAAGCAGAACTGTCTTAACAACAATGAAATAGGCAAGCAACATTTTCAGACTTGTATCCATAGCCATATCCTTTTGCTTCATTCACTTCACGGGAACTGGCTTTCTAACCCATGCCTCCTGCTAACTTCAAAAACCATGAAACAACCCACACTCCAGCATCAAATGCTGTTTTGGATACATAATGATATAGATCATAAAATCATAGAATGGCTTGTGTTGGAAAGGAGGTTAAAGACCTCCAACCCCCCTGCCATGGGCAGGGACACCTCCCACTAGATCAGGTTGCCCAAAGCCCCATCCAGCCTGGCCTTGAACACTTCCAGGGATGGGGCATCCACAGCTTCTCTGGGCAGCCTGTGCCAGTGCCTCATCAGACTCTGAGTGAAGAATTTCTTTCTTGTATCTAATCTAAATCTACCCTCCTTTAGTTTAAAGCCATTGCCCCTTGTCCTGTCACTACGCTCCCTGAAAGAGAGTCCCTCTCCTGCTTTCCTGTAGGCCCCCTTTAGGCACTGGAAGGCCTCTATAAGGTCTCCCCTGAATCTTCTCTTCTCCAGGCTGAACAAACCCAAAACTCTCAGCATATCTTCATAGGAGAGGTGTTCCAGCCCTCTGATCAGCCTTATGGTCCTTCTCTGGACTCACTCTAACATCTCCATGTCCTTCTTGTGCTGGGGGCCCCAGAGCTGAAAGCTGTACTGCAGGTGGGGACTCATGAGAGTGGAGTAAAGGGGGAGAACAGATATCCATGGCTGCATTATTGGGTCTGTATCTATATAATTTTAATCTTACTTATGTGCTTCATTGGATCCCTGAGCAGAATGGCTGGATAGCAATTCACACCTGAATTTTATAGCTTTCACCCATCTTTAGCTTACATAGCATGCCTTCAGTCCTAGCAATGGCATGGATGAAATTAGAATCACAGTTGCTTTGTGTCTTTGGAGCAGCGTGGCATGGCTGGAGCATTCCAATGAACTCGGCCATCAGTCTGCAGAGATGATTAGGGAGGTCCTTTCAGCATAAACAGCAGTCTGCCTGTTATGGAGAGTAAAAAATATAGATACTAAAATAGTTTTGAGTCACTAAATTCTGATTAAATGATTTTTTCCTATCTTTTCCTTTCAGGTGTTTCACAATTGCAGCTGTGTGGAAGGACAAGGACATGTGCTTGGCAATTCTTCTGCAGTTTTGGGACAATGCCAAAGAGAGAGCTGTACCAAAGCATTTCCATATTTTTTAGCATTACAGACTGCATGTGCATTTATTTTAGCCTTAGGAGGCACTCCTACATACATGATTATGTTTAGGTGAAATACTTTACCTTACCTTGACCATAAAGCTTGGGGAAAGAGAAACAGAATATGGTATCTACCATTTGATTCCTATTGTGAGGAATGGTATGCTGACCAAACTGGGGCTGTGTGTCTTTAGCTGTCCTCTGAAACCTATCAATTAATTCCGATTTAAGGTTGAATAGATACTTTGGTGATGGAGTGGGTAAGCCTTACATTGACTGCAGACAGTACATTTCACTTCCAATGACAGGCATGTGTTTAACGGAGCAATGAACTTGAAATAAGTGTGATGCTAAGCCATGTCCAAGGTGACTATACTGTTCACATTACTCAAGAGAAAAACATTCACCTTTGTTAAGCCTTGTTGCCTCAGAATGTTTTGTGTGTCGCGAGAAGCCTCCCATTTTATTTCAAGCAGGTACAAACAGAACTATTTCAGTAGCAATCATTTTTTATTTTTATTCCTTCAATTGTAAAGCAGCACTGCTATTTTACTCTCAGAAAAAAAGACAATGTTCTCTGCCTTTCGTACGAAAGTTTCTTTCAAGTCATACTCATGGGTGAATTGCAATCATCAGTATTCAGTGCACATGACTAATTAACTCTTTGTCCTAAGCTCCTGATTATTCTGCAGTATTTCTCAATGTAGACATTCTTACTCCTTACCTGGATTATGGACAAGAGTAACTTTGCTGGGAAGTTTCCAGAACACTGTGTATAGTGGGAAGCCATTAATGTTAATGCTGAAAAGATGATATACTGATGCAGTGTAAGCCCCAGCTGGGGAAACAGGCTGGCCATAGCAAGCCCCATGCCTGCTCCTGTGCCAGCTCAGTACTCCCTGCTGCTTTTTGTAAATTGTTCTAGTTCCTCTGATGGACACAGGCTCTGTCTCCACTGGTAGGAATGAGGTGCTTTTACAGCCAGGTGACTCAAGTTTGTTGTCCTGTAAAATGCTAGAAACAGAGATGGATTTTATCTACATGTAGCTAGCAAGGACTGCACCTTCACCACTGAGTTGTACAGCCCCTTCTAAAGCAAAGACTGCCTCTTGGAGCTTAACTTCTGGACATAAACTATCTACTTATAATTAGTTCGCTTCAGTTTTCCTCTACATCCTCTCCCCAAAACCTTTGCAATTTGCTCTCCTTTGGTTCAAGAGAAGTTTCTGTAAATACTCCCATCTATTTCAATGGGAGTTCATCCACTGAAATCAACATGAGGCTCAACACATGATCTGTAACTTTGGTGAATGTTTTTAGCTACTGTTGAATAAGATATGCTGGGTTAGCCACATTACTCTTGCAGTGGAGCATGTGCAGATATTCACAGCATGGCCATCATTGTAGCTATATTATTCTACTGTTCCCCAAAACATCAGAACAATGTATTATTTTTTCTGCTTTTTAGATCTGTTTCACCAGACCTGAAATCCTTTGCTGTTGGGATTGAAACTTTAGGTGGTAGAGTACTAGGTAAAACTTCATTTCCTTGTGTCATTCAAGTAAGCAATAAGATAGACCCAAGTTAGCTGTTCCAAATGAGAACAAAAGAAAATTTTGAAGAATGTGATTTGTAAGCAGAAAATGCATTTCAAAATGTTTGGAGGAGCTTGCTGCATGTTTCCTGGTATGTAATTACATAGTATAATTATCTCTCCAGATTTTTTTTCTATGCAGTGAAGGAATCAGCTGGGGAAAGGAAAGTGCATTATACATTCTTCTTTTTTTTTCTTTCTTTCTTTCTTCTTTCTTTCCTTCTTTTTTGGACACATCTACCTGAGCATGATTAGTCCAGAGACCCTTAACACCCATGTTCCCTTTGGCTGACCATTTTTCACTTACATCTATCATGTATTCTATTATTTTCTTTGTTGTGTTTAGCTACAATAAATAATCCTCGCAGCTTTCAGTGATGTAGTCTTCCATGCCTCTAGCAAACCTTGCCTTATCTTCACTTTCTTGATGACTTTTGAAACCTTCCCCATGCAGACAAACCCAAGTAGTCACTTGTATCTCTCTCCTAATATCACATTTTTGCTGAATGCTGCAGAGGATCAATCTTATGATTTTACGAAAAAGTTATAACAAATTCACATGTTATACATGAAAGCTTGCTGGTTATATTAAAGTGATTCTTTCAGTACTAAATAAGTAACACACTTAATAACATAATAACGTATTTGGTTTTGATCATGGGCTTAATTTGAGCCCTTTGCACTAAGCTAGTCATTTCTTACTTGCAGACTGCTGTATAATACCTGAATAGATACATTAGTGTACATAGATATTCATGTATCATGACATGTAATTCCATACCAAGGACTGAAAATTTGATTGTATTATTTCTTTAAACGACAGCAGTTATAATTGTAATAAAAATATCATTAAAATGGAACTACTGACATTTCCCCCACCCGTATAATCTTCCATCTGTTCAACCTACCCTTTAGGTATTTGCTTAAAAAATTACACAGGTCTTGTGATCTCAAAGTCAGTGCAGGATTTTTAGTCCTATTTTATGCAGTCATAATTCAGAAATCCTGAGATTAATTTCCTCATTTCTTTACTATGACATTAAACTCTATGATCTGCATGTGTGAGATCATGTAATAAGATTTTCTTTGCAGGAGGACTTCCAGCTCCTATTTACTTTGGTGCCTTGATAGATGAGACCTGCTTGAAATGGGGGACAAAAAGCTGCGGGGGATCTGGGTCTTGCCGAGTGTATGACACAAAAGCATTCAGGTAAGGTAAAATCTTCAGTAAGGGATTGGGAATTTGGCTTTTGAGGCAGCTTGGACCAGCAAAGACCAAACTATATTTTTCACATAAGAATTGTCAATAAACATATTAGGATCCTAAAGCACCATGACTCTGTATTTTGACTAATCCTTAATAAATCAAATAAGCCACATACTTTTGATCAAATCTAACACATGGCATTGCTGTGCAATCCCTTACATCACCAATATTAGTTCCCTTAATGGACCATTAGTTCACTGTATAATTCTGCAACACTTTGGCTTTGTGGGAGACCAAACGACTGTAGAGTAAGCGTAATACTGAGAATGCACTTCCTCATCCCTCATTTCTCTGTTTCCTAATGTATAAAACACCCCACAAAATCCACTTGAAGAGGCAACCCAAACAGCTGCTGGTGCAACAAATGCAGGAGAACCGCATGCTTCCCTTTAGGGGCTGGAGGAAGGCTGGGACAGCAGACAAAGCCCCAGCCTGCAGTGTTCCTCAGGTCCCTACAGTAAAATGTAACCATCTGCTGAATGGGAGAACTCTTCAGAGAGCAAACATCTCTGCTACCTTTCTGCTAGGAGTATAGACCAGATTAGGGACTGCCTGGGGCTGAAAATCATGAGGTTGTTTGCTTTTTTTTTTGTTATTTCCCAAAATGTAGAAAGAGACATGGCTGAGAATAAATGTTTTTGCCTAAATGTGTTTGGTATCACTCAGAAGTGGCAAGTATTATTAACATATATGTATTTTGTCATTTTTTTTTAAAGAAATGTCTATCTTGGCCTCATTGCTGGACTACGGGCAGGATGCTCTCTCTTATACATAGTGCTCTTTGTTTTAATAATGAGACGCTTCAAACCAGATGACAAGGAGATGACAGATATTAAAAATGCAGAAAGACCAACCAGCAAAGAACCAGCTACAGTGAACAAAAAAGAAATTCTTCCGGGTGCACAAACTTCAGAGGAGAGTGAAGAAACTTATATGTGAAAAGGAAACAAGGCCTCTCCCCAACTCTGCCTATGCTTCAGTTTTTCTAAGCACAATGGAGTCTAATTACTGACTTCAACAGCTAGTTTACATTTGGAGGTTCAAAAAATATCCTCAAAACTTTGGCCTTTAAGCTGATTTACTTTATTCTCATATTGTCCTTATCTGAAACAATAGAGTGAAAATGTTTTCAAAATCTGGGGGAACTCTCCAACCTTGCACTCTCAGTCCTCTTCTAGATTGCCCATAGGACTGACCAAAATTTTTCCAGTATAATAAGTTTGATTATAATTGAAAAATTAAAAAGAAGAAATCCTCAATAATCTTATATTCCTTTTTTTTTTTTTTTTTTTAAACCGTCTGTATTTCAAGTCATCTCGCTCTGCATTTAGTCCTATGGCTTTACATAGCTAATCAAGTTACACCTGACCAGCTGTTCTGATGGCCTTTGCTGTGCGGTTCATGGTTAGTGCTCCTTGTTACAGACTTGGTCCAATTGCCCATGCTCAGGTGAGAGCCCCAGGGCTGCCAGTGAGCATCTGAACAAGAACTACACAATGACTCTGGGGTTTGGCTTGACCACATTAAACAATCAAAATGGATTGCAAGCAAAAGAAAGTAGTACATTAATTTTGCAGTACATTTCAGTGTTGAGTTAAACTTACCTTGAACTGATGCAATAAATGGATAGGTGTTAAAGTTAAGTTTCTTTGATTTGTTTGTTTGTGTGTGTGTGTTTGCATGTAAGGGTATCTTTTTTTATGGCCACTGCATTTATACCATATGTATATAGATTTCCTTCCGTGTTCCATGGAACTGCCAGCTAGCCTTGAAATAAAGTGCTGAAAGCTTGCAAATTCACAGCTTTCCATGGGCAGACTAGTCTAGAGAGAATCTGTAATAAAGGATGCTTCCAACAGTGATTACTGTAAAAAACAGTGTCTAAAAAATACTTAGCATGTGATATTTCATTAGAAGTCCTCATGGCGTAGCTTTACAATGGGAGCAAATATGCCTTGATAAGAACACTGTATGTTGTGTCTCCATCATCACAGCCATTTTGGTTTCTTTTCTAAAGGGTGTATCTCTGCTCCCTGAAGTCCTGTGTACAAGCTTAAAACTAGGAAACAAGCTTCCTTTCCTAATCTCCAGTTTTCTTGGGACACGGAAGGGAGCACTGCACAAATATAAAGAAACTCTACCCATGCCTTATTTGAGAAAACAACAGAGCAGAGGACTGAAGAAAGGGACTTTACAGATGAAATGTTCTTCTCAGCTTCTAGTTTCTACCACCAGCCCCATTTAAGTGCATGCATGGGAATGGGGGAAGGGTTGATGTGGTGCTCGCTGAAAACGAGTTCTTCAGATCCTAGCTTTGGGGTTGAAGTTGTATGCATTTTATTGCTTAAAGACAATGGCCAGCATATTTAGACATTGTGTATTTTATTATCAGAGCTCTGATTACAAAACTGCCAGCAGAAATGTGGAAAGAGAATCTGTTGTAAGAGAACAGGAATGAAAACCTCTCTAGTATAGATGATACCAACACTGTGTCTAGGTCTGGAAATAAATATATAAAAATCTAAGTTCCAGAAAACCCAGGAATTTTTACAAAGAGAAAATAATGGTGTATCTCCTTCTGCAAAAAATGTTTTAACATTGAACAAATATATTGGCATTTCTAGAAATACTCTTGATCTGTGCTAGGCATATAGATTCAGTCAGGTGACTCATGCTAACATCATCTCCCTTTTACTTCTGTTGTCTGGATATTTATTTCTGTACACTGTTTTTATATTAAAGCTTTTTTTTTGTTTTTTTTTTTGTTTTTTTTGTGAAAGCATCTTTTGCACCTATTGCTTGATTTTCCCAGGAGGAAATGTTTTAGCAAGAGTTCGTTGATAATTGATGTCAGACTAGAAATGAGATTCTGGTCAGATCCAATGATTCATGTCCAGTTATTTACCCCAGCTGCATCTTGATGCAGTGATTTTTTTCAGATAAGACTTAACATCATTTCTAATAACAAATCAATAATAGTATAAACACTACAATTTGTAGTATTAATTGAGCCTCTGGCTCAGTATGCACCCAACTCTCAGTCTATAGCACTTGCCAACCTTTCCAACAAGCATTGTTTTTTATGTGCCACTGTGTCACTTTACTGTGAAGAACAGGTAGAAGTTTCTTCAGGGAAAGGTTTGTTCTTCAACATGCAATTGGCCTCTGTCATGCCAAGCAATGGTCTGGTCCTTCATTTTTGCTGAATTTCTATCTTTTGATTTTCACCATTTTTCTTAGTTTTTCATGCCTACTCACACCAGCATTTCTTCTCTTAAATCCCTGACCCTCTAGCTATCATTGGGTCAGTAGTTACAATTCTCATTGTGTTTTCCCATCTCTTGCATTTTTTATTTCACAGTCAGCTGAAGCCTGGGGCTCAGTGTTTCAAATCACTGGCTTAAACATCAAATGGCATCTTCAAAAAACTAACACACTGGGCAAGCTCAAGAGAGGGTGAATGTGGACCATTTTTTTGCCTGTGACAAAGTAAAAACACATAACAAAAAGTATAGGAATAGTCCCATTAAATTGAGCAGAAATTACTCCAGTCCTGTACATGGAAACTATAGCCATGAAGACCAGTTCCTCTCCTCGTTGTAACACTCAGCTCATGGATACCTTTCCCCTGCTGTATGTCATGGTCTTGAGTTGAATGTTTCCTGGCAGACATATTAAGAATTCAACACCTGAAATGTACTTATGGAAAACTCCAAAGTGAGGAACTTCACTGACTATTCAGTAGGAAAAGCCAAGAAAGAGGCAAGGCTGAAGCTTGTCTTCTGAGGTCAAGCCTTTATTGTCTGCCAGGTGCTTAACCCACTTTGAACATACCCACAATATCTGAAGGAAATGTTGCAGATATGACTGTGGATGCACACTCAAAGCTGTCACTGAGCTGGGTGGATGTGCCTCTGTGTGGCCTGGTACACCCATCTCTTCATTGCTGAGTGCCCTCAAGCTTGGTCAGATGTGATTTAATGCCACGTAAGTCTCTTCTCAATAAATTACTTTGTTAAAGACTGATTGATGGCTGCACAAGTTACGTTTCTTCCTGACAATCTCTCCCTGGTGTTCTCCAGGAAGAAAGAGGAACCATTGTTCTTTAAGGTGGTAAGATGAATTGTTAAACAAGAAAGCTATGCTGGAGGCATTTAAATTTACAGCTACACCTAATCAGGCATGCTTCTGAGTAAATACCACAAATCAGGTAGTTTAGTGTCCATTATAGGCAGCTGGGTGGGTGACTAATCATGGTAGTTTTGCTGAAATCAATGAAGAAGTAACAGAACCAGTAATTTTTTATCAGACTGGAAGGATTAAGGGCATGAGCTTTGAGTTTACCCAACTCTTGTTTGAGTTGACTGTAAAGCACTTTACTGGCATTATCAAAGTCCTTCTGTCAGAATAGCTATGGAAGGTAGTGCCTTATCCCAGGAGACAGTGCAGTTTATATTTGGCATTTCCTTACTTTTAGTTATATAATCAAGCAGACATAATAACCTATGACTACTTGTTTTTAACATATTTTTTTAGTTATTTATCAAAGAGAAAGAAAAAAAATAAAACACAACAAACTAGCAGCCATAAATCCACACTTTTCTGTATGCATTAGGATCATGTACCCTACAAAGACCAAACACTCCTACGGGTTTTGTGTCCCCATTTTCAACCGGGCCTGTCTATCCTGGCACAAAAATAAATTGGAACTAGAGTACTAGCTGTCACAGAATAAACAGAAAATACTTCAAGCTGTCAAAATAAATTTAAAGCATTTGAAATATTTTAACAAAAATAGCAGAAAAGTAACATTAGATTTAGTCTACCATTTTTTTCACTGTGGAATATATTGTTATTTTGCCTACTTCTAGTTTGGAATATGGGCAAAGTTCTTTCTAGCTGAAACTGTTAATACAGATCTGAATCACACAAGTTATTTTCTTCAGTATTACTTACATACATTACTTCCTAATTAATTCATAATTCTATTCTGCGCTAATGAAGTGTAATTCAACCACAGTTCAACTCAACCAAGAAGAAAAATAAAAATAAAAATAAAAAAAATCTTGCTACAAATACATCTGTATTTTGAGACTGAGCAAACTCAGAAGAGTTGCCTCAATATTAAAGCGGTCTGTAAGGCCAGAGAGGTTGCTTTTTAGAGAAGGTAAGTGATTTTTTTGTGTATAGCCATGGTGGTGAGAGGGTGGCCATGGGAAGAATGGGAGGCAGAAAATATACAAGTATGCTGGTTGTGTCCTAAGAAGGTGTTTGTCCACCTCTTTGACCAGATATACATTATGGCCTGTCTGGACCCTTGAACCTGAGTCCTGCCTAATGCACCAGCAGCACCCTGCAGGAGGTGGGGACCCTTAGCTTAGGCCTAAAGACTGTCTCTGTCACTGTCTCTGGTCAAGAAAACCAGGACACAGCTCCTCTATTGTGCAGTCAGGATTCTTAAGGATTAAGAAAAATCTGGGCATGGCATCCATGGCATGACCAGGTGCAGCACAGTGGAGTTATTTTGTGGGTTTGTACAGGCTGTGTGTCACACATACAGTGAATCTGGCCTACTCTGAGACCACCGTGGTCTCACTGCACTTACAGTCCTGATTCAGTTCCTGGGACTTGTCCCTCCTCTGTGGGATGAGTTGCTTGCAGCAGGGGTGGACTTCCACTGGCATAGGTGGAACAAAGGAAGACAGGAAAGACTGGAAAGCCTGTAAGGTTGAAGCTGAGAGTTAGGAGCTTCTTACACAGCCACCCACCCATGCCCAGTGCTACGAGAATTCCTGCCTGAGCCACCTGTTGAGAACAGTATCTTGAGTCATCACTGAGCAGAAGAGAAAAGAAGTGCTCGCTCTACCAACGCTTGTCCCAGCTACCGCAGAGAGCCCAGGAGGTCAGTCCCAGCTGCTCCCCAGTCATCAGCTGCTGCCTCCCAGGTGGAATGCCTGCACAGCCTTGCAGTCATCCATGCAAAGCAAAAGATTTCAGTAGATCTGTGGAAAAAATTTAAGAGAGGCCTTACAAAAGTTATTATAAAAAAATACAGTGGACCCAAAGTATTCTAGAGGAAACCTAAATTTCGTCAGAATAAAACTTATGTAATGCAGGGAATCTGAGAAGTATTTCTAAAACTATTGTAACAGTTTTTGCATCTTAAACGAGAGATATTCTGAGTCAGTGTCTGTCATATCTAAATAATTCATCTCTTCAGCTGTGTTGCACTATAAGGGCATTTATATAAAAATGCAACATTATCTTCTCCTCTAAAATCACCAGGTAAGAAATCATCAAAAGGGTTTCATGTTTCTCAATAGGACATATCGCTGCAGAAATGAATGAGTGCTTTTCCTGTTATGTGCGTCATCTTATTTGAGCGCATATTTATCGTGTTATCATCTCATCAGTGGGATGCTGATAGTATATATTAGTTCATATTTCCAAAATTAGTATTATACTAGATCTCAGATTGGATTTCTTATATGTCTAGTGAATTCTGCTGCTCCTGTAGCTTAGAAGGCATTTCCAGAGGAAAGTTATTAATGCCGACTCAGATGACACCAGAAAGTGTCCTCCAAGAACACCCTGCTTCTAGGTGCATCAGTGCATCCTCAGACATGGTTATTGAGCTCCCTTATGGAGGGTCCACATGCAGCCCTTTGGGAGAGAGCCATGTCTAGTTCCTTGCAGCCACTGGTAGTCTGACTTTCTGAGACCCTCAGGTCATGTCCCTGCTAACAGAAGTGCATTGCTAGTTTGGCTCCCTTGCACAGAGACATTGCTGCCTGATGTCCCAGCGCGAGGTGGCCCTACCTGGGCTGCTGACTCATACTGAGCAGTGGGTGAGCACAGCTCTGCCAGCCGTGCTGCTGAGGCTGCTGCTTCTCTTCCCCACATCCTGTGGGCTGCACCTGGCAGAGCAGCAGCCTCCCTTCCACCAGTATGGGTCATGATTTGAGCCGGTTTTATCTGTGTGGCCATTCGGAACATACGCTCAGGGTGAGCCAGGTCCAGCTCTGAAGGAATTCCCTTACCAAGAGAGACAGAAAACCCAGATCTCTCCTCAGACTAGAACAGGGGCAACATATATTAGCAATATATATTTTCATAAAGTTTGTGCTCAAGTCCTGACGTGACCTGATAAGACCAAGAGAACCTGAAATATTACTCCAGTACTAATAACAAGTTATAGTAACGATAATGATGAAGTGACCTGATAGGCTTGAGAGGTATGTCCTGGGTTTTATATATCAATTGCTTCAACTTTTCTTTTAAAGCTGCAGGTGCATGGGTGAGAAAATCACCACAAATGTAACAGGTAGACTTCTATATAGATTTTAATCTTCATAGCCAGCAGAAGGTATGAATCATACAAGATTACCATAGCCAATTATAATATTATATCAGTTGGAGAATGGCTTATTGGGACACCTGGCTTGGAAAGAGGAACACGTCAGCACATGAATAAAGTTGCAAGTGAAGTGAAGAATTGATTAAATATGGCTTTAAGAGACTGTGAAGACATATTTGATCAATGCCTAAAAGCATTGATCTGCATATTCAAAAGATGATAATGAATTTAATGAAAGAGTTCTATTTTTGGGTTCCTTATTTTAGGCAATGTAACCAATTTTGAGTTTAAAGCTGTTAGTGCTCCAATAAATCAAGAACTGGGCACCCTGAACAGCATGTTACTTAAAAAATAAAATAAAATCAGGAAATCTCAAAAACGTTTGAACAGTCTCCAGACAGGTTCAACCCCTTTGAAGATAATGAATGTTACCAATTTATTAATGAAGAACAAAACATTCTGTTTTTTTGGACCTACATCCTTTTAGAATAGAAATTATTTTCTGAAGCACTTCCTTTCTTGTACATATACTGATGGTCATTCAAATGGAATTTTTAAAACACTTGCTTACATGGTCCTCAGTTTAATTTCTGAAATTGAGTTATGCTTTTTGGAGCTTGAATCCATTGGATGTTATAATCTGAAAGAGAAAAATATGGGTTTAGAAGTTTTGCTTATAAATTTGATTCATAAGCACTTATAAGTGCTTTGGAAAATGCTCTTTTATCTGTCATTCTTAAGCTTGTATTTCTTAACGAAAGAAATAAGTCTATAAGAGAGCAGGTAACTGATGCAGATGTCCCAGATCCCAAGGCAGGCTGTTCAGCTTCAATGCATCAAAAACTGTCTACCTCGGTTTTATGTACAAGAATAACAGATCCTATATTGAAGTTTGTGAAGATAAAGAACATTCCTTCTCATATCAGATCACTCAAATGTTGGTGTGTAATATAATAGCTGTTTACACCTCAGTTTTCCTCCGTTCTCCTTGCACTACATAGCACTGATGAAAGCTGATCCAAGATCTGAAGATATTAATGGAAATAGGAGTGGAAATATATGGATTTTATCTATTTCTGTAGAAGTCACCATCTGAGAGACAAACTGAAGATCAGGAAAGGAACAAAAGTAACTAGTCATTGAACTCTCAGTGCAGAAGATATTTTAGAGCAACTTGGAAAGAGAATAATTTCTGCAAATGGGAGAGTAACTCCTTTAACACGATTGTCTCCTTCAACTAGAAATTGCACAATGCAGTATTGCACTCATGCACCAAAACAAATCCTCCTAGCCCTGCATGCAGTGCCTGCCCAGAGGTCACCTTTTGGATCAACTGGGCCAGATGATTTGTAGATTTTCTTTGTTATTGTCAGAAATTGGACCAGACAATTTACTCTGGTTACTGTGATCAATCTAGTTTCTTGTATTCCAATCTATTTTCTTTTTTACTCCTCAATTGAAAATAAAAAATAATCCTTACCAGCTGCTGCCTTGCAAAGATTTCCTGCATCTACTCTCTGCACTGTATTATCATAACTGTTTTCAACAAAAATTGTTTTAGGAGATAAAGTAATTTAGGTAGTATATTGATTTGATATATTCACGTTCTGATCTTTAATGTTTGCCTATCCACGTATCCATAAGTACCTGCCACTAAGGCAGTATTGTTTTTCAGTCTTACAGTTGATGAAACCTTCAGTCTTAGTGAAGCTTTTAAGGAACAACTGGACTCTACCTGCTCAATGTGTTGGCTGCTGTTGCTTTCCAATGAAATGTAAGTTGGCATTTATTGCAAGTCAAAATTGATTGTAAGCTAGCAAAGTTGATACCTCATTAAGTAGAGTCATCAGTATAATGACAGCTCATCCAATGGCAGATCTTCTAATCCTGCTAATGTTTGGATTGTGTTAAGAACTAGCTGAAATGTCATAGCGACATCATCATATCACCTGTCCTAAGCCAGGTGCTGAATTTACACAGGAGACAAAGGTTGGAATAAGGTCAGTTATGAGACCTGCAAGGCAAAAGCATTTCTTACTTTCCATAATGCTTCATATCAGCCAATTCAATGCATTCCTGAAGTCAATGAAAACAACAAACAACTTTAAATCCCATGTATTCAAATGAGGATTAAAAAAAGACTAGTGGGCTGAAATTAATGATGATTCATAAATGAGTCAGCTATTGAACTTTCTTTCAAAACCTGTTTTCAAGAAGAAGAAAAAAAAGTAGTATGAATAATTGGAAACTAAGGAGCTTTTGCAAGTAAATACTTGCAGGTATTTAGTGGGTAAAAGTAAGGAATTCCAGAAAGCATGCAGAAGAAGGTGCACTAAGAAAACTAGCTTGTGCTATTACTGACCACTGACAAGTATCTTTGAAAAACAGTTACCAACTGTTAAGATACCAGATGATTGTAGCAAAGAATTTGACATTCACTTTTTGAAAGACTCAAGAAATCTGACTTCATATGAGACATTTGTCCTTGAAGTGAGTAGAACATATCAGTGGTCCATCCTTGGCCAGGTCTGTGATTCTAGTCCAACAGAGCACTCACTGCAGGCATACCTAGCCCCATAGAGTGTCACTCCAGAATATTTCACACTGGTACATTAAATTAATAGAGTTTTTTGAAGTCCAAGAATTTTAATAATAATGACAACTCATACGCTTAAATCTATAGTCACCTTCTGATGTTATGCTGCTATGCATAAAATGTATGACAGACATTTTATGAAGAAAGCCTTTTTATAAATTCTTAGATAAAATAAAAGAGCTAGTCTTTAACACTGTTTCAACTGAAAACTTGAGCCTTCTTGTCAGTTTGGTCAAGTAAGTGAGGTTATTCACCATGGATGGAGTTGCCTCAATACCTAATCTGGCACCAAGAAAAAAATGATACCTTAATCTTTGTCTTTGTGTTGTGTCATATGTCTATGCAGTGTATTTTATTTCATGTAGATCCTTACTCAAGACAAAACTAGATTAACATCCATAAGGTACTATCAACTACATGTTGGATGAGCCTTTCTCATGTTTTGTGCTGATTCAGACATAAAACTCGTGGCACCACACAGTTTTCAAAACCCCACTCCTTTTATGTGTTTCAGCTGTGTCTTGAAATGTAGACACTTACCCAGAAGGATGTTAAGCAAAGCATGATTAGCACCAAGAGCATTTCTATGTTGGTTTTGTACATCAGACATTTTTTATTAAGTGAGAAAGATTCAATGTATTTATGTTCCTCTGCACTAATAGGAAAGACAAAAATAATTCTCCAGCCTGCTTTAGGCATAGAAGGTAGAAGATAGGAAAAGGCTTTTCTTCTTTTTGTATTTTTTTGTCTCTCACCCTTGGTACATAGCACTGAACACGCAGTAAACATTTTGCAGTCCATAGCATGGCAGCTTTGTTGCATTTTTTATAGATGGGGGATCATTTCTTAAAGTTTTCGTATTTTTGTTGTTGTTGCTCTCTCACAGACCTCATAATCCAAATGCTTTCAGCTTTTCTCCTTTTTCATGCTCTTACATGAAGCTCAGAGCTTAATGCAAGTTTGCAAGAAACATGTTGCTCATAAGCTCTTGGTTCAGGAAATTCAGAGAGGTATCTGTTCAACAGCTACCTGTACTGCTGACGAGCCCATCTCTGCAGGGGTCTCACCTGGCCTGGCTTGGGCCAAATCAGCAATGCAAAGAGGGGCCAGCTTTAGGCATGTTAAAGGGTGAAACATAAATTAAACATTTTTTCTTACACCATACAACAAGAAAACCCCACCCATCAAAACCAAACAACAACAAAAACAACAACAACAAAATGACATCAAAACCAAAACCACCCCAACCTCTCCCCCACCCTCCCCCCCAGCCCGCAACTTCTGTAACAACTTCCACCTTTGTCAGTTGTAAACGTTGCCTCTCTGGGTTTAGAGGTATTGATGCCGGTGTTCAGAAACCTCACTACTTAAAGGAAGACACCTGAAGGAAACTGGGCTGCCTTTCTGAAGAGCTAAGCAAAGACAGCTATGGGTATGTTTACAGTGGTGGATAAAAGAATAGATGCGGACATTTCGTTTTGCATAGTCAGTGTGTAAAAACTGTGGCTGCAGTGACAGATTATTGCTGAGACACATTCATGCACATCTTTCCACTGAGTAATTGTTCTCCTGTCAAAAACACCAGTGCAAAAAAGTGTCTAGGCTTTCCTTCTAGAACTGCAAGGTTGCTCAGAATTTTGCCTCTAGTTTTCTTCAAATCTCTCCTGAATGTGCTTAGTAGCAGGCACCATGAAGTCTTGCTGATTTCCTGCTTGGCAATATATATCTTGCCTTACCTCAAATAGAATCACTTTGCAGCAGAGACTGCCATTTTGTGTTGTGTGTATGTGTGTGTGTACACCTAGGTGAACACCCACGTACATGTGCATTGCTTCTCATGCACTAAGGGCTCTCAGCACACAACAGTAGCACAAAAATCTCAAAGTTGTACAATGAGATAAAATAAAGTGTCTGACTTGCTCTGCTTCCACCATAGATCCATGGTCTGCTGTTGTATTATTTTTAATGGTGAAGGGAGGAACAACATTTTTTCAAGTCTGACAACTAAACAAAGTTCTGTCTCTGTGTCTCTCTTTCATTTGCTGGTGCTAAGCTACTGTGGCACACTGGGGCAGCTTGGCTTTGCAACCTCTCTCTAGCTGGAAGCATTTATTTCCCCAAGAAATGGGAAAAAACCCTCAATAAGCAGGTTATGATCTTCTTGTGCCAGCCTTTGTTTCTGACACAAGAAGCCAGTTTATTGGCATGCCCTTGATCTCACCAGCCTTGAGTAATACCTTCCTAAATCTGCTGCAGGCCATAACTCTTTCTTCTGGCATTGATGATTCCTTATGCATAATTCTCATAATCTGTCATCTAGAATTAGCTCTTGTTTTAGGTTCATACTGGTATACTAGTTCATATAAAATATGTTTACAAAGGTTACAGATTTGGGATTAAAAATGTCTCACCCAAAACTCTGTCCAGAGTCACCACTGGAAAATACATATGCACCAAGATGCATTAATAAAATATCATCTGAACTAAGCAACTGAAAGACAAGGAGAACCAGACAGTTGCATTTACTTTCCCTGCCAAAAATCACTCCCAATTTCAACAGGTAGATAAGGTGTTTTTTTCATTTAGGTCCCACAAGTCATTCGTATGGGTTTATCTGGATATATTAAACAGATGCAAATACAATTTGACCAAGCAGAGTCATAGCAGTTTTGCTAGATGGCGAATGACTGCCTCAAGTATCACTTCATTTAGAAAAAAGTCCCATTGTTTTCATTTAGCAGCTACAATCGCTGCTAAGTGACTGCCATGACAAACACTTAGAACGACTCAGCGTTTTGCTCATGTACTTTTTTTTTTTTTTATGGTTAACATGTCTATTAACCATATCCCACTAAACGCTGAGCACCAATTTTAAAGTCTCAACCAGATAATTCATTTACTGTTGTTAAATGGTACACAAGTACACATCTTTTTATTTAAAGTAACCACAGTTGTCAAGCCGAGTGACGCAAATAGAATGAACTCAAATCAAGAAATATACAAAAACAACTTTAAAAATATGAGCTAAAGGCTTGGGCTGAAAAAGTGCATGAAAACACAGATGAGTGTTTTGCCTGCCTGTTGATGAATTTCTCCCAAAACAATAAAGATGGAACATCGCAAATATATTATTTGCAATAGTCATAGGTGGAAAGTTATTGTTTGAGTGTCCTCTGCTGGACAGTACGTGGCATAGCAATAAAAGTACTAGCATACATTGGATGAATTTTACTTAGAAAACATCACTACAAAATTCAGAATAGTTCTTACATTTCAAACAGACTTAACTAAAAAAAAAATTACTTTTTAATAACATGCTACAAATTTGAGATTTGTAAACATAATTATTTACTCTGAGGCATAAAACGTTCATCTGAATTAAGACAAAAATATTTCCTGGAAAAATACTGCTTTTGTTAATTTTTCAGTGGCAGTTTGTTGCAATGACTCACTTAGATAAGGTGTAAGCATTTTGCTGAAAGGCTTTGTTTTTGTTTTGAATTCTGATTGATGAAATCACGATGCAACTGTAAGACTTAAGTTTGTCATTCTGACGTCACTCTGCTGCACGGATCTGCGTATGGGATCTGCGTCACATTTTGTGGGGCTTTTGTGGCTGTTCTGCCACCACTCATCTTTGAACCCATTAAAAATTGTAGACTAGCTCTGTCAAGAATGCTAAGGGAGACTTTTTTGTATCGTTTCAGCACTCAGTTCAGTTCCTATAATTTGTTCTGTCTGTTATTTATAGCCAGGTATACGTAAGTCAATTTCATACTTATATGTAAGTTTTTCTTATTGTTGATCATAGATTTACTACCAGTTTGCCTTTCTGAACTTTCTAAACTATTATTTAATTATTCATGACATTGTGAAAGCTGTTTTTAAAGGAAGCTGTCCTGATTCATGCGACACTGGTCTAGATGGCTTTCTAAATACATGATTCGTTCTCTGCATCAAGAGAACCTGCCAAATTTTCTTTGCTCTTGCAATTATCATCTTTATTCATGGGAACATCTTCTTTTCCTCCATTCTCTGTAGGTCTGGAGTTCTTATTTTGAAAGTGTTTCTTCAAAAATATAAAGAAAAAGATCGCAAGCAAGTAGGAAGGACCTCTCAACAACGCTGATAAACCAAGGTAAACATACCTGTGGGATAGAACATAAAAGGTAGTGCTGGATGTTATTTGTTTCTAAAGAAACTGAAGAAAATCACTTTTAAAGGCTTTTAAGGATCACATATACACCAAATCCACATAGTAGCTCAGGGGAAGACAATTTGAAAACTCAAATCGCACAACAAACTGGACATTTTGGCTAGTAAAAACGTCTGTTAAAGAATATATAAAATTCTATTTGCTTATGAAAATAGTTGCAGAGGAAATTTGTGTGTCTTTCCTCTTACTGGTAAATCATAAAGCCCTTGGCCTTTTAAATTGATTCAATGGATATCAGAATAGATATTTCATTCCAACAGTCCCTGTCACTGACGCCAAAGGATTTTTGCACAACATAAAAACTGGCTAAAAAGCCACGAGTTTAAGATTTAATCCTAAAATTCCTCAATTTCAGGAATTCTGTGATGACCAAATCTGAGTCCAGAGCTAGTATCTGACCATGATGTTTGATCAGTGTCCTCATACGTTACAGTATGACAGACTGAGGAATTTCTACCTGTATAAAGGAAATGCATGAGGTTTTTGGTGCTCTACTTTGCCTTACCTGTATGCATTGGAGTCGTATAACCTGCAAGCCCCCCGCTGCCCACAGCTTCTGCTTCCCCATTTCAAGCATGTTTTGTCAATCAGTGCACCAAAATAAACTGGAGCAGGAATCCCAGCTGCAATGGAAAAAGCAAAAATGTCTCAAGATATCACAGGAAAAGATGACTTTTTCAAAGGCAGCATTATGTTTTCTTAGTAGCAAGTCATCTGCTGCAAGAGTGGCAATAGGTGGATTGGACTGTGGGGAGCTTTTCTTTTATCAGAATAACTTTAAGCTGGGACACCCTCTCAGCGCCCTAGGGAGCATCAGTTCCCAGGGAATGTGCTCTGATGGTGGAGATTTGACCAGGCTTGTAGTTGTGCATACTGATTCTTCCATCATGCTGGTTTCTTGAGTGTGGCATCCAGTGCACGCCAAGCTGATGTGGGGGAGAGGTGGACCAGTTGTATGTTTGCAGCACTGAACTGATACAGTTCCCACTTCTACACACAGCCTGAATTAACCATGCTGGCTCTTCCCTTCATCTGTCTGATAGTGTCTGATAGTCCCTTCTGTCTGAAGGGACACCACCAAGTATATGGGACTAGAGGTACTGAATATGCTTTTCAAAAATGTCTGTGAGAGTAGAGCAACTGAAATCAGTGTGATTTGGCCAGATACAAGCTTATGCTTTATTGCAAAAGATGGCAGACATGGGACAAAATCCTACCCTTGCTGAAGCAAATGTGGGAACTGACTTCAGAGAAATATGTGCTTCAACACGCACAGGACCATGTTTCATGTTGCCTTTGCTCCTACATGGGCATCCTGTATTCTTAAATAGGAAATAATTTATTTTGTTGTAATAGGTATATTCTCAGCCTGTTGTATTTTAGGGTTCTTGTGAAAGTGCAAACTCAATAAGCTATCTATAAAGGCCTGCAAGTTATGATCATTAGGGTTGTAGCCAGGATGATGGGAGAAATACTGTTTTGGGATATTTGGAATATTCCTTACAGAAGGAAGAGGGGAGCAGATCTGATCTCCAAATCACTGTATAACAATGCCAGCTTTCATAAATCAGTAACTGTGGCTCTACACCTTCTTACAAGAGAAGGAGCATACTCTCTGGAGGTGCTGCAGCAGAAGCTTATAAGAAAGGGGAAATTCTATTTTTTTTGTAATTTTTTTTTTTATTTTATTTTTCCCATTGCCAGAAACGTTCCAAACTCGGCATTGTTTGTCCCGAGTGATGGGGGAGAAATTCTGCCCCTCCATTGTTTGAACAAGAATGTACAAGAGGACAAATAAGTGCTCCTTCTTGTCTCCAAATGTCTCATCACAATCCTGAGTAGAGACTACAGCCCAAATTTGGAAGCCACTGTTATTTTTTTAGGCTTTGTAGCAAATCCAGCTTGATTCTTAACATGTATTTCTCTACGTTTCTGAAAAGCTGGTATTCTTATTCCATCAACAAAGAGAACAAAAAAGAACAAAAGAAAACAGAGAAGTGTTTTCTTGCTGGCCTAGGCATGTTAATCAACCATCTCATTAACTACTCTCAAAAAAAAAAAAAAAAGGGCATTGCTGCATGCTTAAAGGGAAATGAAATGTAACCTGTTGTGTACCAGGAAGAGGAAGTTTTAGTGTAGAGAAAGCACTTTGCTATGGACAGAGTTGTATTGGTGTTGAATGAAGTCCTGCCAGAGCACTTCTTTTGGGTTTCACTTGCAGCACTGCATCTCACTTAGCCACTGATTTAATGGCAAGTTTGAAACCTTACAAAATTATTTAGAAATTCAAGATAAAATATAAATTTGTTCAGAAACTTTGCCCATTTCGGAATACCAGGCTCCCAGAGCACAACACCATTTAGTCAGCAGGTCAAATCTCTTCAAAGTTGTCAGCTGACTTCCCAATGAACTTTGCAGCATATGTTGGACCTTCAGGAACAACCCAGAATGTTCAGCTATTTCAAGTATACATGTTTTACAAATGGTGATTGCATTGGTGTTATTTAAAGCCATGCAAAAGAGCATCTTAGAATGATTTCACTTACCTAGCATTCTCATAATGAGTGTGTATAGACCAACTGCGAGAGATTTCAACTCTGGCTGAACACATCTGAAAGAAAGATGGATAAGTAAGAAGGATTTGCCTATCAAGTGTTTAGACATGCCTATTAAATTGCTGTTAATTTCCTCAGATTGAACACTCTTAATGACAGAAAGTCAAGCTTTGCAAGGAGAATGCTTCCTACGATTGCTGAAAATATGCTAAGTGGTATGAAAAAGGTGAATGAATCTATTGTTTTCTATCACATATCTATCTCCTGGAAAGTCCATTCACTAAGTATAATTAGAGAATTGAAATTTTAAAGTCATAATCACACTCTATACTAGTGCTAATGAAATGGCCTCCTCAACTGCCTTGACTCCATAGCATATATTTTCCTCACCTGACAGAAAATACCACATTGTCCTAGAACAAAAATGTTGTGAGTAGCAGCATTTTTGCAGCATCTTTTTTATACCTGGCATTCCTCAATACAACACTACATCTGGAACTACACAAAGCCGTCTGACAATATGACAATCTGTTTCATGAGGAACCACACTTCAAGCATCCAATATGTGCACTAATCTTGAACCCATTATACATCCAGTCTCTGACATCTCCTTTCAAATATTAACATGGTCAGCACTCAGAAAAATGTCTCAAAGCAATTAGAAAGGGAGATGAGCTTGCATTCTCTTTTCCATGTTCATTTCAGATGAGATAATGCCCTCAGGACTCCCATTAAATTTATCACTAATACATTTTTCTACTAATTTAAATTTCTCTTTGGATTACTGAAACATATATGTAAATTTGCATATGTGGTTCTGAATCATTTTGATCCCCTCATTGGAAAAGCTCAACCATCAGCACAGTTTTACTTACCTAAAGATAATCATGTACGCTGGCGTGCCTCCCAATGCATAACAAAAGCCACTTATGACTTGTATTACTGTATAATAAATAAACTTCATTGAACAATCATCACTTTTGGGACATTGCCCCAAGGTGACAGAGTTGTTTCCTGACCATAAACTGCTGGCTTCAAGACAGCTGCAGTTATGGAAGACCTGGAAGACACAAAATGGATTTGGTAGGACATTGCTCACGCAATGGGGAATCCTGCCTTCAGACATAGGCAGAGTCTGAAGCCCTTCTAAGCCTCCTGTTTTTTTCTTGCTTGCCTTTCTTGAGGCAACGGGTAGCAGCTTCTTTTCTTTCCTACAAATCCTCAGATTAGGAAGGGATGTTCCAGCATCTTTTTATCAGTGGACAGAGTATCACTTTTTGGAAGATGTTTGGAGTACCTTCAAGACCTCTGAACCTGTCCTCAGCCTTTGTGTACCTGAAGACCAGTTGAAGGGGAACAGCAAGGTTCAAGGGAATGTGCTAGTTGTCTCCACCTGTTAATTGACTTTGTGTAATGTGCCTGGGTCACTGGTCCCTCTCTGCTGAGGCTGATCCACCAGAGGTACCTCACAGCTGTAAGTAGCAGCTACCTGTCAAGACACAACTCATGTAGATCCCTGCCCAAGATCAGCAGTAGGTGTACAGATAGCTTAAGAGCAATAGTTTTTAATTAGGGCTTGTGGGGCATGGGGATCTGCTTGTGTAAGGGGAACTGTGGTCCATGAACCTTAACCTCTACAGAGGGCAGACTTGTAGGCAGAAGTCTCACTCTCACAGACATTTAGACTTGCCTTTCAGACTGCTGTTACATTAATGATGTATGTCATGGAAGATATTATGGTATGTTAATGTAATTTAACTACTGGTCAAAAAACTTCAGGGCAGCCAAAATGAGATTTATGAGAAACAAACCACAGGCAACCTTCAGACAACATGTAAACACTCTACATCACTAGTTTCCCACATTCAGTCCACAAAAGATGAAAGTTAGTAACTACAACAAACAGATAGGGCTTTTTTCTTAATCTGCAATAATTCAGAGAAATTTCTATGTCTTCTATGCTGTTTGTAGCCAGAAATCATAAATACTTTACTGACTGTTCCCCACTAAATTTGGTTTCCCTTAAAAACATTATACAGCTGAATTCCTGATGTTAAATGGAAAGTAAGCTAGTAAAAAAACAGAAGCTGGAGTAGGCTCTTACCATGCTCTTTCCATGTCCCACTGAAGTCGTACACCCAGCTAGACATGCCGAAATGTATGTCAGTCCGTTGTCCCCACATACAGGATCCCACACATTGGTGGCACATTTGCAGTCAGAATTGCAGTCAGAAAACATAGCATTTTCATGGTATGGAATTGGTTTGCTTAGAAGTTAAGTTGAGACAGAGTAAGAACAACTTGACAGAGTAAGAATAACTTTTAATTCAGCAATGATGCCAGCGTAGCCCTTTGCATACAACAGTGTCACTGTTCTGAAACCCATCTCACAAGCCCAGGATATGTATTTTGAGTCTCTGCAATATTGATCTCTTTGCTTTAGATTCCATCCCACTCATACTCATATTAAAGTGATCACTAATTTACACAGAATGCTATAGCAAATAAAGTAGCTGCTACTGGTTCTAGTTCGCAATTATAAACAGAAAAGAAAAAGAAAAAACTGAAAGTCTTTGAGAGGTCAGTTGTACCCAGAGCTATGAACAGTTAACACAGCTTTATCAAGCACTTCTTTAGCTGTTGGTAAAAGTGCACCAGTGGTAGAAACTAGACTTCTTGGTCTCCATCACTAAAAATAGTCTTTGCTTAGAGCCCAGGAGGTATGAAGAATGCTGTATTCCCCTTTACTTTCAGACATCCTGAACTGAGTTCTGTAACAGGGGGATGTCTTCCCACATCTTCTTTCCTGTTTAACTAAGCTTATGTGCTTGGCATTTCTTTCATCTCAGAGCTTACTGAACACATTTCCTAGGCCACTATTTGGGTTTTTAATGAACATCTTACATGTTGCAGGGCACAGGGCAAAAGACAGACAATTAGTTCTCAGCTTCCATAAAATGTTAAAATCCTTGGCATCCTGCCTGTCGTGTTCCACATTTTCAGCTTTGAACCAGTATGCCTCAATTACTGAACTGTATTCTCAAATTGATGAACTGTGGGTAAGCCTCCAGGGAGATGCAGAAAGGGCCACAGCAGCCATGAAGTACTCTTAGTAAGATGGACATGAGATAGTGCCAACCCATATGCTAGTGATTTGCTGGGCCCTTTGGAATGATGTTCTTGCACAAACCCACTGTTCTGGTATCTTTATTCACTCCATGAAAAAATAATAGCTTGTAACTTTTAAACCCTGGTTCTATCTCGACAGGAGAGAACAACTTCAGTAGGCATAAAAGCTTCGTTTTAGTTTACAGCAGTCTGAGAGTCTAGGATGCTGCAGTCTTTCTATCTCTGTGCAGGATGTGCTACCAACGCTCCGGTACATATACCTCACCTTTTTACTGGGTCTGAATGCACTCTGCAAGAAGATTACTTCTGGTGTAGAGATGGCACTAAGTGAAACAGCAATACCACTCCCACAGAGGCCAAAACCTTCATTGGTAGTGATGCAATTTTGCTAATGTGTTTCTAAGTAAACTTCAACAAGTGTTGCGCTTTGGCAGGCTGACACTCTGCTGACCAACAAAACTATGACAATGATACTTGTTAGTGTTTTCTTCCTCTAAGCATTGCAAAAGCATGTTCCCATTTTAGCCTTGATATCTTAGTATATTATTTGAACTATTGCTGCCATGAAGAAAAACATAGTCTTCATTTTATACTCACCCATCATAGGACACTGTTATTCCTGCTACCACATGGTTCTCACAGCCAACAAAAAAGTGCAAGAGAGTGAGGACATAAGCCAAAAATGACATACTAAATGCAAACTTGGTTGCTCCAATGATGCCCATTTTGTACTTTTTCATTATGAGCCCTCCTAGGAAAATCCCAATACCAACAGGGGGTAAGGATGTCAGTCCTGAAAGAGATTAGTGAAGGGAAATGTCAAAAGAAAAGAATCATAGAATCATAGAATCATAGAATATCCCGAGCTGGAAGGGACCCATAAAGATCATCAAGTCCAACTCCTGGCACCGCACAGGTCTACCCAAAAGTTTAGACCATGTGACTCAGTGCACAGTCCAATCGCTTCTTAAATTCAGACAGGCTTGGTGCAGTGACTACTTCACTGGGGAGCCTGTTCCAGTGTGCTACCAAAAAAGAGTAACACTGAGCTTATGAGCCAAACTCTGTCCTCAGGCTGACGTCCCTGGCAGCTGAAGGTTGTATTATAATGAGTCTAAGAGGCTTTCTGCTGAGCCTAGTCCTTGGGTTGTGGATGTTATTTTGAAGTGTCTAACTCTCAAAACCCCCTGTATGCCCAGCTAGTTGACACAGGGTTTTGCTCCCACTTTGCAAGGTACCCAGCAATCAGATGTTGAAGCATTTTAAACTCCCACACACCATTCATTGAATATTTTTGGTGCTTTTGCTATAATAATAGAATATGGTATAAATAATTGAATGGAATATTATATATATATATATAAACAAATATAAAGAATATAATACAATTATTTATTACGGCTCCATAGACACAAAAACTGTAGTTTATATGTTGCCTTTATCTAAATCAAGTTCGGAGAGACTGCCATTTACATCAGTCTGTTCTACAAGGAATTCAGTCCCAGAAACAGAATGACACAACTTCTCCCCATGAACCATTTACAAGATAAAAAGTCATTGCACAGTGTAACTCACCTATTAGAAAGTTAGATTTAGATGTAGATTGTCCATACTGCTGTTCCATGTACTTTGGCTTGTAAGTCAAGAAACCAATAAAGCTACTGAACTGTAACAGTGAGCAACACAAAAATGTAAAGTACATTCGATTACTCAATATTTTTTTCAGGGAGGTATAGAAATCTGAAAGAAAGGGATATATGAGTTGGCTTTGAAATATACATGAAATAATTACTGGTGAGTAATCTATGACATTTAGGGCAAAATGCTTCTCTTAGATGTCCAAGGGCAAGTCCTACTGATCTTCATTTGCTTGTGAGTATCTGAAAACAAACCATGCTCTTGAAAACTCCAGAAGTTGAGATAAGGAGAGAGAACCTTAAAAGAACACAGAACTGCAGATTAAGGCCTGGGTCCTATAATGAGAAGACAAAAGGGCTCCTTTCTGAAGCAGAGACTTGTTTTAGCTTACATGAATATCATCACAGTTTCAAGGCTAAGTGTCAAGTGCCTTTGTGGAGATGCCCAGTGGCGTATCTTCCACTGTGATCTGAACTAAGACAGTAGAATATTTTTAATGATGGAAAGCCATCCCTTCCCTTCACCTTTTCCCTCTCTCTTATTCTAACGACTGCACAATCAGAACTGGCATTCTAGCCTGCCTCTGGCAGCAATGCATTTCAGAGTCTCCATGAGCTCTATGATGATCAGAAAAATAATTTGACTTTCTATATTGCAAAGGAGACCTCTAATGTTTTTTTTAGCTCCTGATACAGAAATTTTGTTTCCCCTATTCAAATTTGTAGTGCAAACTTTCAGAGGTAGGTTCCACTCAGGCAATGATACATACAGAACCTCACAGAAACACAGAATCATTTAGGTTGGAAAAGATCTCTAAGATCAAGTCCAACATTAACTTAGCACTGCCAAGTCTACCACTAAACCATGTCCCTAAGCGCTACATCCACACGTCTTTTAAATACCCCCAGGGATGGGGACTCAGCCACTTCCCTGGGCAGCCTGTTCCAATGCTTCACAACCCTTTCAGTGAAGACTTTTTTCCTAAAATCCAAACCTAAACCTCCCCTGGCACAACTGGAGGCCATTTCCTCTTGTCCTGTGGTTGTAGCTTGGGAGAAAAGGTGGAATTTTTCCTCATCTTTGGGAACACAAAGAACTAACTGTCATCCAGGCCATTTGTTTTCTCATACTGACAGCTCAAATAAATTCATTTTATTTAGCACTAGACCATTGACCTCCAAAAAAACAACAACAAAAAAAAAACATTGTAATAAGTACTTTTACAATGCATTTTGCCTTTTCTCTCTCTCTTCCCTTTCCTTAAAAATAGGTAAAAGAGTGCTTAGAGACATCACGCATTATTTATATGCAGTATTACTTTATGGAATTTTTCAAGATTTTAATTGAAAGTTTTAATGAATGTTAATCATCTGTCATTTTCATTGGCAATCTCTGCTCTGCCATATGCTGTTCTTGAAGAAGCTCCTTGACTTCTCATAATACTTATTGGACACTTCCTTTCCTGGGAATAGCTTTTAGAATGGGAATAGCATTTAGAATGAAGTGTATGGGACGCAAAATGTTCTGAAGAACTATCACATTTCTGCAGTACTTTGTGCCAGTTACTTTCCATATTTATACAACACAAAAAACACTTGCCTTTCATCATTGTTGACCACTTCATTGGCTTAGGTTCTGCAGGAGTAAGTGTCTTCGTTATGGCTCCCATATTTGCCAGGAGACTAGATGAAGTTTTGTCATGATTAGCTTCCGCTGGCCTTTTCAGACTCTTTGGCAGGAAGCAAAATGGAATAGCAGCTAGGAAACTGATCACTCCACCTATTAAAAAACCAAGCCACCATGCACCCACCCAGCGGGAATCTTGTGGAGTGATAGTGATGCTTCCTAGAAATAAGAGAAACAGAACCAAGTTACCTAAAGGAAGAAGATATTAACTTAGTGATATATACTTATAACTTAGATATATATAGAAGATGTAACTTAGTAATATGGTTTAGTAGGTTTAGTGTAGTGTATATCTTCTTTAGTAGAAGATATAACTTAGTGATATGGTTTAGTGTAGGACTTGTTAGTGTTAGGACAGAGGTTGGACTAGATGATCTTGGAGGTCTCTCCCAACCTAGACAATTCTGTGATTCTGTGAAGATGAAACTGCCACTTTTTGTCTGCTAAAATAGCTACATTTTTACAATGGCTGAGTTTCAGTGGTAATGATAACCATCTAATGAGGGACCTTTCACCCATTGAAGGCATCAGGAATCATACCGTTAATGGTGTTATGTTTCATCTGTCTGTCTGCATCTTATTCTAAGTGCCATTTTGTGTCACACAGGGTAACCCAGAGGTCCTTATCCAACACATAGGAAACTGAGTGGCCAGGAAACACCATCTCAGATGCGTTCCCTGCCTCTGAAGGGAATAGGATGCAGGGCCATGGCCACCACTTATGGGGATTATCCTGCTCCCTCTAGCATTCTGTGGATGTGATTACATACATGTGTTTTCATTCAAATGAGCAAGAACTGACAAAAAGAATATTGGGTACTGCAAACATTAAATGAATTGTAAGTAACATAAAATGCCCAGCTGAAAGAGCTGGTAATCCAACAAAACAAGAAAATTGATGTGCTAACAGAACCCTCTTATTAAGATCCCAATTTAGAAAAACTTTAGTCTGTAAGAGTTCTTGGTCCTAATTTTTAAAATTAAATGTATATTTTAATCCTTTAAACCTAAAGCAGGATTCTAAAATATTTTCCTTTTCTAATTCTGCCTTTATGCTAAAAGCTTTCAGAAATGTAGTAAATTTATAACAAAGTATATAATAAAATTAATATAATTAAGGTAATCTAAATATAGTTTAATTAATATAATTAATATAAAAAATCTGGTGTAGAGGAACCTGTTGGCAACAGCTGTTAGCTTACTTTCGCTTTACCTCTGCTTCACTTACCTAAATCCACAAATCCAACATCCACGTATAGTTTTGCACATAAAGATCCCAACAGGAAACCAAACATTGGGCCAAACATGCCTATTGTGTGCAAACATGCTGGAAATATAATGAAGCAAATGCTAGTAAATTTTAATGGCTTAATGTTTTCTTCTGCAGAGGATGATCAACCTCTTACGCTAAGAATCTCTCAGTTTACTTTATGTTGAGATTACCTACGTATACAGGAACATCCTCTTCCTTAGCAAAATCATCAAGATAAGAGATGCCCAGTGGTGTTATTGGAGTCTCACCAATTCCACGTAGCATGTTTCCCAGTAAGATATATATCCACATGTATGATGATGGTTCCTTCTCACAATCTGTAGATAATGAGAGGTTACATTTTCATAATAGAATAATTGAATGGGGAATAGTGACAAATCAGAGGAAATTCAGCACATGATTATAACTTAGTATTTAAGGTATTAACAGCATTCGCCTTATGGAAGTTTAATGGCAGGATGTCAACCTCATTATAACTTTTAATAATCTTTTATTATCACTTTCCTCCACCTCCATTTTTTTGGTTTCTAAAGATACAGATAAATATCACCCATCAGAAAAAATGTCCATATGAAAAAAAATATAGACTGATATTATCATAAATATATTATCTGGCATATAAAACTAGAAGTTTGAGAAGATTGATGGGACACAGCTTGACTCTCTCTATCCATGATCCATGCAAAGCAACCTGTACAACAGCTGTATTCTGTAGTTTAAGTAAGATCATAGAGATCTCCATTTATTTCCAGTTAACTCTGTGCAACTTCACCCCCCTCCATAACTCTTCCAGCCCCCAAACCCCTGGTTCTGGGTAACTGAATCCCTTCAGAAATCTCTTTGCATACAGTCTCAGCATCTCCTTCAGTGTTAGGGTCATTTTATTGTAATTTGGAAGTGTGAACATAGGAAAGCTGGGATCTGGATCCTAGTAATTTGTGTTTGCTGAATGTTTCTTCAGCAGAAGAAATGAACAAAATGCATTGAAGTGTTGGTAGTATTCTCAGGTAGGTAGAGACTGAAGTTAGAAACCTAACTGGGCATCTTGTATTGGGCAATAACTTGCAACCAAAGGTAAAACTAACTCCTGTATTTGTGCTTACAGTTCCTTACCTGATTTGGAAGCCTCCAACAAGGTTTTGTTCACATCTTGATGAAGGGAACATGGATTTATTCTTGAAGTTAAGTTGGCTGAAGATGCTGTATGTGATGTTGTCTCATACTTATAACTGAAAACACACAATTGTACATTTAGCAGCAATGATCAGTAGGTAAATACCAGTGCAGTAGGGCAGGAATAACTCAATTGCTGTTTCCCTAAAGAGAAAGTTATTTTTGTTTAAATATCAATCCAGACTGCTACTGAAGGAACAAGAATGAAAATTACTGAAGCATATTTTAAAAATATGGAATAGCAAAAATAAAGAGCAAATAAAAGTTAGAATCATGCATTTGGAAGACATAACTTTTTAAGCTGGAAAGATCAAAAGGGCTTTTGAAAGTAATTCAGGTAGGACTGAATTTCTGCTGTCAACAGTTAGGGTCTGTTCCAAGTGAAATCCCGATGTTGACCAAACTGTGAAGGAGAAAAAGGAGAATCTCTGGATTGTGAATCTCCCTTTTTATCTTAGATACATATTTGTGAGAGGATGGGGAAGATGTAAGGAAGGGAGAAGTCATCCTCGGGAGGTACCTATTTGCCAGTTATTTGGCATTGGATTTAGAAAGAGCTGTTCTATAGTAGCAGGTAGATAAAGACAGTCTTTAAATGACACTCTTTAGCTGTGTATATGGGAAGCAGGGCAATGCTTTGGGCAGACAGCTGAGCAGCTCAGGTGCTGGAACTTTTTGACTGCGTTAGCATCATGCTTTTCCCAGATACGAGCCCTGTTGAGGTGCAAAGTACACTGAGCTTAGAAAGAACAATGCAGTAAAACACACACTCTGCTTCTAGGAACTGGGCTGGCTCTATTAGATCAGGCAGGCTTATTTTTGAGGTTGAAACAAAGAGTGTTCATCACAGGAGACAGTGCATAATTTCCTCATGAAAACTGAGGCCCAAATTCATGAGAGACTTTATGAGTTTCCTAGTGTAGATGAGACAGATACACAGCTTGGCTTAAACAGTGGAAAATACAAGTCTTAATGCTAGTGCAAGATCCACTATCATGACAAAAAAAATATATATATGTATTCTGTAGGTTTCTTTTTGCATTAGTATAGCTTAAATTATTCTAATACACTTAAGAGAGCAACAGAAATGTGTTTCATTATGTTATCACTGTATCAAAGCTATGGCTAGAAACATTATCACATATAAGCAAAATACAGTAATTCTCTGAATCTGGAGAAGATGCATAGAAATTATTTTAACCAGCCATGGTAAATCAATTTAACCAGACATGAGCATTTGGAACAGAAAATGCCCTTGGACCAGTTCTATGAGCACTGATGCATCTGCTGGCTCTGAAGCTGAAAGGCTGCTTTGTGTGAGCAGTTGCTACAGAACAGGGCAGAATCTGTTTCACAAATACACCATCTTACACAACAAGGTTCTGGTTTCCTCTTTCAAGGAGATGGATTTCTTCCAGTGAGAACTTCTGTAGGCTGATTTCTTCAATGAGTAATCTCTGGAGCCCTGATTTTACGTGAGAGTTACTTGTTACTATAAATAAAGTCAGATTTCAGGTAGAGATGTCTCCCAGTATAAGGCTATCAGCTCAGAGCTGGTTGAGGTCCTGCTCAAAACAGCACAAGTTTCAATCTTTTTTTTTTTTTTTTTCTGGAAATCATATAGGTGGTTTCTATATTGTGTGAATTCTGATAGGTATAGGAAATTGTGGTTCATAACAATTTGACTTTCACAACTACGTTATCCTGACATCTCTGTTAGCAACCAGCAATACCACATTATTATATTACCACTGATTTTCTCAATAAGGTGTTCTTACAGTTAGCCATTCAGAAAGAGTATATAATTTAAGAAATAGTATCAGGGTAATAGCATGGTTGAAGACTTTCAAAGAACATGATTTTGTAAATGATTTTGTAAAAAAAAAAAAAAAAGTGTATTGATTTCGTAGAATCACTTTCTTCTCTGTCTCTTCTCTGAAGAAGTCTGACTGAAAATGAAAGCATATTGATTTTCATGTTTTTTCCAGAAATTGAACTTTTACTTCAGAAGAGCCATATTTTTTCAACCAGATATAATGAACAGTGGTGTGTGCAATTCATTGTATATTAAAGTGGGTGCTATAGGTCTTTGGAAATCTAAGTCTCAAAATGCACCAGCTTTCATTCAAAAATCAGAAAGCAATATCTAACTTCAGTGCTATGTTATTCAAATTAGTCTTGATAAGTACTTACTATCCCATGAAGAAATGAGGCATTGCTGTTAAAAGACTCCCCAAAGCCATAGTAAAGCATCCAACAGCAATGACTTTGGGCCTGTGAAGTTTAGCTCCAAAGTAGCTTACAAATGCAATCACCAGCAAATTACCTAGAAAGTAATGAACCAAAATTAATGCCAGATGTTATATCTCATAGTTCTCTAAACAGTTTGCTGCATGTTACAGAATATTATTACCCATCTCAAAGCTCCCATCGATGAAACCAACAGTAGAGGATGGAAGGTCAAACCTTCGTTCAATCTGTGTGACGGAACTTTTCATAATTGTACCAGACAATGCTTTACTGAAGTAGCTGAACGATAAAGCAGCGAGAAACATCTGAGGGAAGATTAAGACAAAAAAAATGGGAAGTAGGGACAGGAAAACCGGTCAAATAGAGATCAAAATATTTTTAAAACTGTGCAGAACAAGCATCATGGTGTTCATTTGTTACTCAAATTACAGTGAAAACATTGTGTGTGAATTTTCTTGTACCCTAGTTATGAGAGAGTGGCGCCAGGGTGGACTCAATGATGTTTGCTCCCTGCTTAGGTTCTCCCCACAGGAAAGGGCTGGTGGTGGGTGCTGCACTGAAAGCAGCCACTTGCTTTATTCACGTTCAGGGTTGCAATGGCTGTCTTAATGATCAGACAGCCTGATCTTCCCTGCCTTGCTGGTCATAGGTATTCCAGAGCAGGAATCCTGTGGACTCTAGAACTTAAATTTGGCAGACAACTCACTGGGGACTGTTTACCTTACTGGCATCCTGTGGTTAAATTTATCAAAAAGCTGAGGCCCATGTTGGGCAATCAAAATGGTTAGATTTCTAAATATCACAGAAATGTAAAAATTTGACACAGGTGAAATACCTCATCAAGATAGATTTAATGGAACTAGTCCAACCTAAAATTAATCTTAGCTCCAATTATCTTCTGCTTGGGCCACATGTCACTTACTTTATCTCAGTTCATAACTGGTTCTAACTCAAACATATAGCTAGCCATGACACCAAAATAAAGGCTTTATGCAAGTTTTCGTGGTATCCTAGTATGTGGAAGGCAGTACAGGCTTATTTGAGTTCCTCTCTGTCTAAAATATATTTTGAAATATGTGAATCATGTCTGTATTGCTTCTGTATCATATATTTCATAAAGGGAAGCTTGAAATTCTTAGTAATTTCATAGTTACTTCCACTAACACACATTGTGGTTTTTGCAAATAAAGGTGTATTTGAAAACAAGTTAAACTAAGTTTGTTTAAATATTATCTAACTATTTCAACATAATCTAAAAACAAATAGACTTATTGCTCAGTGGGTAAAAGTTCCAATACACCACAACTTTGGGTAAGTAAACAAAAGTAAATATAGGTTCAGACTTTGCAATTCTATCTACTGTAAGTAATGAAGTCAAGCACATGCTTGAAAATAGGTACTTTTCTTTTGGTCAAGGAATGAAGACAAAATCACATGAGTGCAGGCTTTTGTCCTGATCTGTTTTGGATTTCCTGAGCTCAACTGGCAAAAAAGTGTGTGAGAACCACCTTTTCTGCCTTATACCAGCAGTGGTCTCAGAGGTTTTGGCTGGAACTGCAAACTGCCGATAAGCATGAAAACACAAACAAAAATGACTTAGATATTTTGTGTTTGAAAATGCAGTCCCCATGTAAACCCTAAAATATTTGACAGGAAGGTGAGGTAGAAGAACAGTTTGTCTTTTGTTACCTCCAAGGTATTATCTCTATTAAACTCTAATTGCCATAAAGTCAGTCACAGGAACATGCAGATATAGATCCACATGCTTGAAGCATTGCCCATGTATATGATGGTAAAGTTAGTCCTGTGAGTCTCCCAGAGAGCTCAGATTCTATTTTTGCAGGTGTATTTTTTTGCAGATGTGAGTCAGATAAAAGAAGAAATATAACAAACTTTGCCTGGTACTTGAGCCAAACCACTCTGGGTGTTTGAGAAGTTTACAAATGCCTATATTTTTCAAATAATCTTTTATTTGTACCTGAGCCACAAGCAATAAATACTAAAGTCTTTAACATGAAAGCAAAATTCTCACTAGCTTACCAGCTTTGTTCAGTCTGTTGTTCCTGTGTTCTCCTGAAAGTGTGAATGCTTGCATGAATCAATGGATTAGATGAAGTCCTGGAATATGATTCATATCACCTCATTTTAGCTCTAAAAATGGGTGTTGATAACAACTCCAGACATCAATGTATTGTAGCTACCTGTTTTAGGATATTTCAAGTCTTCCATTGGAGACTACCTGTCTTCAGTGACCAAAATGGGAACCTAACTATAAGTAATTTAACAGTAAATGTTAGATTAGGATTTTTTAAATTATTTTTTATTTTTAGGGAAAGTTAGATAAGATCCAGCCCTTCCCTGCGTCTGCAGTGTGTATTTGTTTCCAAAAAAGACAGGGGGAACAAGAAGTAAGTAAACTATAATGTCAAACCTTGAATGAGATTTCTTAACATGATAAGAACCAAACCTTCAATCCCGTGCAACACGTAGTCTTCTTTCTGACTGGTAGATTTTTGTTTGCTTCATCATCCAAAAGCTGGACAGGCTCTGCTTCCTGATTTGAGTCATCAACATTGCTGGATTCAGTTTCCACTGTCATGGTTGATTTGTCTGCTCAGTGATGTGAACCCAAGAGAAAATAGTAGATATAAAAATACATATGTCAAAATAGAGTTGTTTGATAATTTTTCTAATGAAACAGTAGTTACGAGAAAACACAGAGATGATGAAACTGAATCTTTCCACTGGAAAGGTTTGGCTCAATGACTTAGATCTTTAAAAGCATACACCTGTTTAAATTTTGAAGTATCTTGTTTTGACATCTTTCTTTTAAAGTGAAATGCTTCTTCACTCTCTCCACTGCCCCCACCCCTCACCCTACTTTTTTTCTGTCTATAGTGATTTTAATGCTAAAAAGACTATTTCTACAGAAGAGTAAAAGAAAAAGTCTCTGTCCAAAAGTGAATTAGAGGGGTCAATATAGTATCAGCAGTGAAGCACAGGGAGTACTAGAGAAGCTCTGACTTTGTGGGTCAAGTGGTTTAGGACTCAATCAGCATTTTGGAAAGACGTGTAATAACACTGTGCCATTCAACTTGTCCTTTTGCACTGACTTGTTGGAAACAACTCTTGATGACAAAATAATAAATTATTTTATCTACCTGACCTCTTTTAAGGAGCTTATATGTTTTTTCTTCTTGCAGTATACAGGGTGTCCTTAGTCCCCTTCTGTCCACAGAGTGCTATCTATATTCCCTGACACGTGGAGTCCTCTGCAAGTCAGGATTTAAGCAGAACTGCTCCAGTTCCCCCAGGAAGACAACACCTAGTATCCAAAGAGGACCGATCATTTCCTCCTTTGAAATAATACGTTTTTTGTTGAAAGACTAGTTGCATGATTAAGTTGGATTTGGTTTTAGTTCAATGAATGTTACATACTTTAGCTTTTTCTTTCCTTTTTTTTTTTTCAGTTTCTTAATCTTTATATTTGAGAGATGGGTAAGCAATTATACAGAAAAATATTTCAGTGAAATGCTGTAAGGAAAGTCTACGTATATACTTGCAAAGTTTATTCAAAGAAGTAAAACACTTGCCCGTTTGTGCAACTCCAACTACAAACAGAACAGATTTCTGAAGGAAGATCCAGATGACACTGCGGAGCCCCTCGGAAAAAAAATGGATCAGTTGAAACAAAGATTTCTTCAGATCCTGTAGATCTTGACACACAGGGGAGATAGGAGTATTGGCACTAACGACCCCAAATCATAGCTCACAGGAACTGATTTATTTCACCTTTCACAGCACTCTCCTCATTTCAGAAAAGAGTGAGAAGGATAGAAAGAGAGGGGAGGAAACTCATACAAAGAGAGGCTTTCCATGCTTGAACGGAGTTGAAAAAAGTTGGATGAACTTTTCTAGTGCTGGAATAAGTCCATCTGCATCTGCAAATTGCTTTGCTACAGGCCATATGGCAGAGTAACTCTTGTCAGAGCATTTAAAGAGTAGGCATTGCTCTAGTGCATGATGGTGAAAAATGTTTTTCTTCACTCAGATGGAACAGGGTTAACACATAAGGATGTTTAAAAAAAAGTACACAAAAAAAGAGATTTAAATAATTTTCTTGTGATTAAGTTAATGAGCACGTTCTTTAGATACTAATGCTGGCAGAAACAATACCTTTCCTTTCCCATTGCTTCCCACACTCTTCACTCATGAAAGTACCACTGCTTCTGTGGCTGTGCTGTAAATCTGGGTCAGAACACAGATCCACGAAAAATAAAAAATAAAATAAAAATAAAAATCCTTCCTCAGACAGATAGGAACAAGAAGAAGAGGAAAGGATATTTCCTCATGTCTGCAAAACTACCAAAATAAATGCTTGTGAAATGAGATTTTTAGCACTCAGGGAGTCAGTACTTATAAGCACATCATCCTCTGAAATTTGACTGTCCCTATGTAATGTGAAGGTATTAGCTTCTCCCTGTTGTAAGGATACACAAAGGACTACAGTAAGATGCTGGGAAAACATGTCATTGCAGGTAACAGACCTACAGAATTTGCAGTTTTTAGAGTGTTTGAAGGTAGAATCTGAATATAAGGAGAGAAGACGTGAAGGGAGAGACGTGGATAGAAATAAGAGGTAAAGTAGAGAAAAGACAAAGGCAGTTAGGTATCCAGAACTGTAACTGAAGAAGTTCAGCAGGGCATCCTGGTAAATATTTCTAAGAGAGATTGTGAAGGCACAAAAAAGGAGAACAGTCATATTGAAAGTAGGAGCAGTAAGTATCAAAGGAAAGGTTAAGAAGTTAGAGGTAAACAGTGAAAAAGGCAGCCAGAGGTAGAGGTTAGGGTATCAAGCTAGATCCAGGATGATAAAGAGAAGAAAAATAAAGTAAAATTCATCTTCTGGGGGCAAAAGCTACCTGATGTGCACAGAAAAATATGAAGCCAGCTAGAAGATGGTAATTAGCTTCTCCAGAGATCTAGGGACGCTCAGGCAAGAACAAGTGTGACCAGCTCCTGTCAGTGGTGAATAATGTCTTATCACTGCTTTGCAAAGATACTGCTGGAGAAGGTGCTGCTTTTGCTGGAGAAGAGTGGGAGAGGGGGAAGTGAAAAGATGATGCAGCCTGTGCTGGAGAAATGTCAGAGTGAGCTATGTGCAAGGATCAACAGTTGGAGCTGCTGGCAACTTTGCCTGCTGTCCTCAGTTGACCTTGACCTACACGGAAATCTGTTGAAGACAGAAGAGATCAGGGCTGGGAAAATGCCATGCCACAAGAAGATAAGAGAAAAAAAAAAAAGAATAAAAAAGAAAAAAGAAAAAACATTTATTTGTTATTGATATCAACATAAACTAGCTGTTGAGTATGACAACTTCAAGTATTGATGAAGTTGCTATTTTAGCTTTATTTCACTTTTTTTTTTTCCACCTTTAATAAATTAAGGAGCTGGTTACAAGCTGAGGAAAAGTATGAAATGTGTAAGGAATGTATGAAATGAAAGTATGAAATGAAAAGTATCAAATGTGTTCAATCAGTCATATGACTTCTCTATAACTATTACACTTCACCTGCACAAGCCATTCTGCTGTAGTAATTCCTTGAGGTATCTGTATTTGCAGAAGGGCAAGATCAGTCAAATAATATTTAAGTTAGTTAGGTAGTCTCTCAGCCTAAACAAAATCCACACTGACTTCCTTCCTCAAGGAAGAAAACAATACGATTCCCAAAAGCAAGAATAAGGAAAGCAAACAAAAAAAGATGCCCCAAGCCATACTGTGAGAATGAAAGTTAATGCTCTTCTAGTTCGATTTTCCATCACGCTCAGGGAACATTCGATAAACAGCTGGTCAAACTTGTTTGGTCTTGTGCTCAGTACAGATACTTCTGAGAAACAGAAGAGGGAAGATGAAGCATCTTAACCAGTAATCAGTGTGGATCATTTGTGCTGGAGAGAGCTGAGAGATTTCACAGCATTGTGGGAAGTGTGTGGCACCTCGCAAGCCCATTCCCTAGGATAGCAGCCACCCTTGCAAATGACAGCCGCAGGCTTCTTCAGTGTTTCATGGTATATGACCTTATAGGGCCCATGGCCTAGCTCTGTTCCTGCAAGGTAGATCTACCCCTTATTGAACATTACAAATAAAAATAAAGCTTTGTTTCCCACTCCCTAATTATATGCAAATTAACATGAATAAGAACACCAAGTTAAACAACTTAGCACGAATAGCAGATAATTAGTTTACAAATGTCAAGGCAATAGTTTGCTATGGATTTTATAGAAGTTATAAAAGAAAAATACAATGATTCAGAGGAATTTTTAAAATCCAGCAAAGACACTAAGTCCTTGAGCTGTTTTTCACTGCGGTGGCATTCTCAGTAGCTGTATCACTACCCAATAGATTACAGTATCAGAAATCAAGAGACAGTTTTCTTCCAGTAGTTTATGGAACTGCATCGATTTACAGTAGCTGAAATGCTAATCTAGTTGTCTTACGGTTTTTTAAATACATTAACGATTCATAATAAGACCTGTCAAGTTAATGTAAAATGACAAATGAATATCACAGTACCACACAGGCCTAAATGCTACTTTCATTGTTCATGACATATGATGCTTACAGTTCAGACAGACACATAAAAATCCATGATGCCATCATTAAAATTTTGATGTTTACAACAGGAATGTTAGCGGTGTAATTGGTTACAGGAAACGCAGCCAGTACTACACAGGTAATGTTTGTTAGCCGCAAACGCTAAATGGCAACATTTCGCGGTTAAGACAAACAAAAAGAATATTAAAGAGGTTCCTACCTAGGTTCTGTATCCACAACAACAGCAGTTATATTACCACACAAATGCTCAAAAGCCAGAAGATTCTCTCCTTAAGCAAGGCTGTGTTGGTACTTGGTAGAAGAATCATTAACTTCTAACACAAACTATGGTTTAGGCAGTTTTAATCTTGTCTCCTCCCAGTTCTGCCCTCTGTTAAAGGTCCCAAAATACGTGTTTATCTACAGTGGTCAAAAATTAATTTTGTGAAACATCTGATTTCCTCAGCTTATTTAGTTTATAAATTCAAATAGTTCACACCTTCCTGGCATTTAAAAATTGGATGTCCCAACTTCAGAAGTGTTCCTGCTTTAGCTATCCTACTGATAGCTAAAATGTATTTGGATAAGAAGTTTTATTTTCCTAGTCTATGGCTAATGTCTGTTTCAGCTAAGCTATGCTAGAGCCAGCCAAGGACTTGCAGGAAGAGAAAATACCACACATTTGGTGTATTGAACAAACTGGGTGTTCAAAAATCACTCATGCTTTGAAGAATGTTTAGGTTTATACCTCAGCATTATTAACAACACAGGCAAACCCAACCCGAAAGTGTGTTGGGGCTGTGTGTACTTTGGATCAGCCCTTTACCTGCTTACAGCTCTAATTCAAGGAAACCTGAGCTGGGTTCCCGAGAAGTATTTTATTTGATTGCGCTCTTATTGTGGATTATGCCTGATTCCTAAGAGTACCTGTAGTTAAAAAAAAAAAAATGTCAGTTTTAAAGTATGTGAACAATGACTGCTGTCTGCCTAGATGTTACACCAAAATGTGCCATTCCTTGCAGTTTGTGCACGTTCCCTGCCACCACAGTCACCCAGGCCATTCTTTAACCTGCTATGAACGATTACAGACTACTTAATAACCCTGACCTTTGGATAATCTTAATTAAGTTTGGTCTTCAGTACTGTTATCAGAGATATCTTGCACTGCTCATGGCTTTTATTTCTGACATTTAACCAGGCAGTTCCCTAGAACAAGCTACATAATTATCAAGAAAATGGTAGTCACACCAAGGTTATATGGCATGGCAATTCACATGCAGGCATTAATAAAATCATAAAATAAGAATGCAGTTGGAATCCTAGGTCACAAATCCAGCCTGCAATCTCAAACCACATTTGGTGAAAAGGCCACACTCTGCCTTGAAAACAACAAGAATTGTAGTCCTCCCAACCCATCCCCTTCTAAGGCTACTGCAAAATGTTGCTTCCCTGGTACACAGGAAACTTCTTTTGGTTTTCAGTATACTGGGTCTGGTTGGGATGGAGTTAACTTTCCCTGCAGCAGCCCATACACTGCTGTTCTCTGCACTTGTAGCTAGAAAAGCATTGGTATCACACCAGTTTTGTCTATCACTGAGCAGTGCTGGCACAACACCAAGACTCTCTCCAAAGCCCCCCCCCAAAGCCAGTAGGCTGGGGGTATGGAGGGGACATCACCAGGGCAGCTGACTTAAACCGATCATAGGGATAGCCCATGACATATGGTGTCACACTCAGCAATAAAAGGTGGGGAATAGGAAAGAGAAGGGAGGCTTTCCTGATGAAGATGTCTGTCTTCCCAGACAACCACTACATGTATTGAGGCCCTGCTTCCCAAGACATGGCCAAACATGTAGAGAACATGGCCAAACAAGCAGAAAACTTTTTTTTCCTTCCCTCTGTGCTTCCGCATGGCCTTTGCTTGTTGTCCCCCCCTACCTAACACACCCCTTTCTGTTTCCTTTAATCAAATTATCCTTATCTCAACCCGTGAGCCTTTTTTTTTTCCTTTTTTTTTTTTTCCATCATACTTCCTTCTCCCCCACCTCTTCTTTTGAGGAGGGGATGTGAGAGAGAGGTTGTGGTGGAATTTTTCTGCCCTGCAGGGTAAAACCACCATACCCATTCTATGAGTATTCACGATCAAATTATATATTGGTTTTGCACTGGCTGGGTCCATTAGGATTAAAAGCTCTTCTGCTCAGTCCAATACTTAGCACTCAACATTTATCATAAATGAAGACAAATCAACTTTTCAACCTGTTTTACTAGGTAAACAAGCTAATCAAGTTCAATCACTTCCTGAAGAATAGACTTTCTTGTTTCTGCAAGCACATTCTTGGAGTCCTTGGCTACAGTGCTTTCCAACCGGATCCTTATTTCATCAATGACCATGGCTAAAAATGTAAACAATATTCCAGGTGTAATCTCACCAGTGCCACATTTTGAAATATTAACTATTCCTTATCTCTAGCCTTGTCTGATATATTCTAAGATTACATATAACATTTTCAGAAAAGCACATTTTTCAGGGTCACTCCTAGCCATCTATGATTAATGGATGCACTCAGGGTCTTCTAAAAAATTTCCAGCTAGGGAGTTTCTACCTTGGAGCAGAAACTCCTGTCACTGGCCACTAACTGTGACACTTTCTATCTGACACTGTATTCCACTCCTATTTTGCCATTCTCAGGTTCATCCTTCTTTTTTTCCCTTTACGATATCCGAATTCTCTGTATAACTTTGCCATCTAACTTTGTGCCTTTATTGTCATTTTAAAAAGTGAAACTGGAATGTCACGCATAATATACTTAGAAATCTAATAATTGTAATGAAAACTGAAGAGACAGACTGGTGCCTAGCAGAGAAACCTAAAATAGATGGGTCTTAACTGCTGGCCTCATGAAAGTTTGGGATGCCTTCCAAAAAAAAAGTAATCTTAGAGAAAAGTCTTAGAATCGGAACATAACTTAGGTTGGAAAGAACCTCTGGAGCTCACCTGGTCCAAGCCTCTGTGCAAAAAGCAGGAATAACTTCAAAGTTTGGTAAGGTTGCTCAGGTCTTGTCAAGTCAAGTTTTGGTTGGAGGTTTCACAGCATCCCTTGGCACTTGGTCCAGTGTCTGTCTGACCGCTCCCACAGTGAATAACACGTATATATGCATTTGTATGTATATGTATATATAATTGGAATCTCCTTTGCTACAACTTGCGTCTTGCCTCTCATTCTTTTGTGAGGGAAGAGTCTGGTGTTGTCTTCTCTCTAAGTACCCATTATGTAGCTAGTGAAAGCAATCAGGTGCATCGTCCACTCACTTTGATTCCACTTATCAATGTATTTCTTGTTCTGGAGAGCTCCAAATCAAACACAATACTCCAAATGTAGCATAACAAGTGTTGCACACAGGGAAAGAATCACTTTTCTAGACCTTCTGATCTTTTACAACCATAGCCAATATGTGGTTAGTCTTGTAGGCTCAAAGGTGCAATGGTGCCTCATGTTTAACTCACTGTTTGTCCACCAGGACCCAAAGGTCCTTTTCTGCAAAGCTGTTTTCTGTCTAGCTGACTCACCTGGTATATTCTCTTGCATAGATTTATTGTATCCCAGATGCAAGGCTTTGCATTTGCCTTTGTTATACTTCATGGGTTTGCATCAGCCTGTTCTCCATCCTTTTCAAAGCCCCTCAGTAATTCTGCTCTCCAGCATATGAACTGTTCCTTTCCTCAGTTTGGTATCATACATGAACTTTCTGAGAACACTTCCAGGCCCACTGTCCAAACCTTTAGTGAATACGTTAACCAGTATCACCTTCAGTATTGACCTCTAAAGAACATCACTACCAGCTGGCCACTAGCTGGGTTTTGAACTGATGATCACAACTTCAGGTCTTCCTGTTTTCTATACAACTTATAGTTTGCTTTTCCAGCCCATGTCTCACCAGTGTGGTTACCAGTATACTAAGGGAGGCTGTGTCAAAGGTTTTGCTAAAGTCACAGTAAACAACAAGTGCTATTCAGCCCTTGTCCACCAGACCAGACATCCCATTGCAGAAGGAAACTGGCTTGGCCAGGCCTTGATTTGCCCTTGATAAATGTATTCTGGCTGTTCAAAATCACCACTCCACTGTGTGCCTATTAATGGCTTCAAGGATAACTTGCTCTGTATTCTTCTGTAAACCTCTCTTGGTATTTTATGGATTCCTTTTAACTGTAGCTTTCTATGTAGAATTATTTTTAGTTTTCCACAACTAAGTGAGCAATAATGTGGTCAAGGGAATCTTCATTCATTACTGCAAATAAAAAACATACTGTTATATTATGATTGTATCCATCAGATTTAGGTCTGAATTCAAACAAATAAACAAGCAAAAAAAAACAACAACACACGCTCAATTCACTAAAAGAGTCACACATATCCTCACAGTCATCTGATCATGTACTTAGAATTAACTACATGCAAAAGGTCAAAATTCATTACTCTTCTGCAGGAGTCCTACAACAGATGTGGGCCTCTACTACTCTTCTCAGAGATGGTGTTCCTCCACTTCCAGCAGGTTTCTTATTGAATCATTTAGGTTGAAAAAGACTCTTAAGATCAACAAGTCCAACCATCAACCTAACATTACCTAGTCTACCACTAAGCCATGCCCCTAAGCACCACATTCACACACCTCTTAAATACCTCCAGAGATAGCTACTGCACCACAACCCTAGGCAGCCTGTTCAATGCCTGACAACCCTTTCCTTGAAGAAGTTCTTCCTGATATCCAATCTAAACCTCCCCTGGCACAACATGAAGCCATTTCCTCATGTCCTGTCTCTTCTCACCTGAGAAAAGAGACTGACACTGACCTTGCTACAATCTCCTTTCAGGTAGTTGATGAGGTGTCCCCTCAGCCTCCTTTCCTCTAGGCTAAACAACCCCAGTTCCCTCAGCCACTCCTCACGTGTCTTGTTTTCTAGTCCCTTTACTAGATTCATTGCTCTTCTCTGAACACATTTGAACAACTCAGTATCCTTCTTGTAATGAGGGGCCTAAAACAGAACACAGTACTTGCAGTGTGATCTTACCAGTGCTGAGTACAGAGGGACAATCACTTCCCTAGTCCTGCTAGTCACACTATATCTCATACAAGCCAGGACGCCATTGGCCTTCCTGGCTCATATTCATCTGGCTTTCAAACAGCACCCTCAGGTCCTTTTCTGCCAGGCTACTTTCCAGCCACTCTTTCCCAAACCTGTGTCGCTGCGTCGGGTTGTTGTGACTCAAGTATAGAACTCAGCATTTAGCCTTGCTGAAGGCTATGCAATTGGATGCGGCCCATTGATACAGCCTATCCAGATTCCACTGCAGAGCCTGCCTACCTTCAAGAAGATCAACATACGTTCCCAACTTGGTGTCATCTGCAAACTTTCTCAGTGTGCACTTGATCCCCTTATCAAAATAGTTGATAAAAATATTTTCCAAAAAATGGCCCCAATACTGAGCCCTTGTGAAAACCACTTGTGACCTGCTGCCAACCAGATTTAACTCCATTCATGGTTACATTTATAACATGATTGACATTTTCTATTCACAAGGCATTTTGGTCCTGGTCTAATGCTGTTTATTACAGGACCTATGGTTACTGATGTACTGTGTATGGCATATAAACACAAATGGCTGTGTCCTCATCATTTTTCAAAACAGTGTCACAAGCCCTGTTATTATGCTCTGACTATGTCAGTATAAGTATTCTCTAGTGTTCTCTATTGTTTTATGACATTTTTCAACGAAGCCTTCCATTCCCAAGGTTTCATTTTCAGGTTACCTTCAGACCTACTCAAGATTTGTTTTGCCTTTTGGTCCTAAAAATACAAAAAGACACTGAGCTAAATGCATTCTGTAATTTTGAAGTAGAAGACCCTACAGAAAACGTGTCACTTTCTTTTTTTGTATAGATAAAGTGGAAACAATATTACTTTATTAGTTTCTTCATTCTAACATACATAGAAATTTCCCCTTTTTTTTTTTTTTCCTACTCCTCTGTATGACACTAATTTATAGGTTTTCAGGAATTAAAATATAAAATTAAATTAAAAACATATATTAAATAATTAAAACTAAATAATTAACTAATTTAACAATTTAATCAAATAATTAATATATTAATTAATTGAAATAATATATTATCCTGAGTTGGAAGGGACCCACAAGGATCATTGAGTCCAACTCCTGGGTCTGCACAGGACCACCCCAAAATCAGACCATGTGTCTGAAAGTGTTGCCCAAATGCTTCCTGAACTCTAACAGGTTCAGTGCCATGACCACTTCCGTGGGGACCCTGTCCCAGTGCCCAACCACCCTCTTAGTGAAGAACCTTTTCCTAACACCCAGCCTGACGCTCCCCTATCCCAGCTCCATGCCATTCCCTCGGGTCCTGTCGCTGTCCCTGGAGAGCAGAGCTTGGCGCCTACCCCTCAGCTCCCCTTGTGAGGGAGCTGCAGGCCTCCATGAGGCCTCCTCTCATCCTCCTCTGCTATGGGCTGAACAAACCAAGGGACCTCAGCCACTCCTCATACTTCCTGCCCTCTAAACCCTTCACCATCTTTGGTGAAGGTAAAACTCTCTAAAAAAACTCTCTAATAAAATTCTAATAGTTCTATGTCCTTCTCATACTGTGGTGCCTCAGTACTCAAGGTGAGGCTGCATCAGCCCTGAGCAGAGTAGGACAATCACTTCCCTCAACCAGCTAGAAATGCTGTGCTTGATGCACTCCGGGATACTGTTGGCCCTTTTGACTGCCAGGGCACATCGTTGATTCATATTCAATTTGTTGTTGACCAAAACCCCAGATCCCTTTCTGTGGGGCTGCTCTCCAGCCTCTCATCCCCCAGTCTGTATGTGTAGCTGGGGTTGCCCCTACCAAGGTGCAGAATCTGGCACTTGCTCTTGTTAAACTTCATATTGTTGGTGACTGCCTAGCTCTCTAACTTGTCAAGATCTCACAAATTCACCAAATTTTCACCGCCTATTCCTTCTTTTTATTTATTCAATAAAAAGGGGGAGTAGGATTCAGCTCCTAATGAATCTCACAGGTTCTCCAATGAAGCCAGAAGACACAAACATTTTTTGTTATCTTTAACCTTTTTGTTTTGTGTTTGTATCCTTTTGTTTTAGACCTGGACAGGATGGGTCGATGGGCAGAGACCAATGGGATAAGGTTCACCATGGCTAAGTGCTGGGTCCTGCACTTTGGCCACAACAACCCCATGCAGCGCTACAGGCTTGGGACAGAGTGGCTCAAAAGCTGTTCAGAGGAAAAGGACCTGGGGATGTTGATTGATGCTTGCCTGAACATGAGCCGGCAGTGTGCCCAGGTGGCCAAGAAGGCCAACAGCATCCTGGCTTCTATCAGGAATGGCGTAGCCAGAAGGACCAGGGAGGTGATCGTCCCCTTGTATTCTGCTCTGATGAGGCCCCACCTTGAGTACTGTATTCAATTTTGGGCCCCTCAGTACAAAAAAGACATCAAGACCCTGGAACATGTCCAGAGAAGGACTATGAAGCTGGTGAAGGGCCTGGAGCACAAGTCCTTTGAGGAGCGGCTGAGAGAACTGGGGTTGTTTACTCTGGAGAAGAGAAGGCTCAGGGGAGATGTTATTGCTCTCCAATGACCTCAAAGGAAGGTGTGGGGAGCTGGGGGTCATTCTCTTCTCACAGGTAACTAGCAAAAGGACTAGAAGGAATGGCCTCACATTGTGCCAGGGGAGGTTTAGGTTAGAAATTAGGAGACATTTCTTCTCAGAAAGAGCAGTCAGGCATTGAAACGGGTTTCCCAGGGAAGTGGTGGAGTCACGGTCCCTAGGAGTGTTCAAGGAAAGGTTGGATGTGGTGCTTAGGGACATGGTTTAGTGGGTGATATTGGTAGTAGGGTGATGGTTGGACCAAATGATCTTGAAGGTCTTTTCCAACCTTAATGATTCTATGATTCCTCCACCACCACCACCACCTCCTCCACCTCCTCTTCCTCCTCCACAACCACCACCACCACCTCCTCCTCCTCCTCCACCGCCGTATCCTCCCCCACCACCACCTCCTCCTCCTCCACCACCTCTTCCTCCTCCTCCTCCTCCTCCTCCTCCTCCTCCTCCTCTTCCACCTCCTCCACCTTCTCCTCCGCCTCCTCCACCACCACCGCCTCCTCCTCCACCACTGACTCCTCCTCCTCGTCCTCCACCACCGCCTCCTCCTCCTCCTCTACCACTGCCTCCTCCTCCACTGCCGCCGCCTCCTCCTCCGCCGCTGCCACCACCACCACCACCAGCTGAAGCACCATCTGCCATCTACCCTCTCCAACACTCTGCCTCCCACTGTTCCCCTTTGGCCCTTATATAGGGAGGAGAAGACACACCCACTATTGATGACAAGCCAGTTGCAAAACAGCTAACAATCACTAGCCAGCCAGTGAGGGGACAGGCAACGCATCACAGAGGGCCATGAAGACTCTAGGACCAGCCAACTGCTGCCTTACAGGCCCACGGTGCCATGGTTCTGCTGGGAGACAAATGGCAATAGAACTATGAGGGGTGGGCAGAGCTCATGACCAGACCCTCCCAGAGAAGCCACCTTTGCACACCTGGTCCCTGGCAACTGCTCCTGACATCTCTGGGCTCAAGATCATTGCTACCACCATGCCCTAGCCAGGGGCAGGCCGAGCAAGGTGACCAGAAAGCTTCTGCCACAAGTGAAGCCACACAAATCCTCAAATCTCTCCGCTGACCCTCAGGGCATTGGCTCAGTGCAGCTTCAGTCTTAGAGTCCAGCATTTGTACCTGAGGCAGGGGCAGGCAGGAGCATCCTGTGTGAGGGACCTGAGACCCCAACGAGGCTGTTGGGGCATGTATTGCCAATTCCTTTTCACTTAAGATGAGCATGTAAAACTCATGTTTTAGAAAGAATGGTGACAAACATGGGAAGCTGAGGAATTTCAACACTCAAGTCTAAAGCCAGAATTCTCCTTCTGTCACCAGCATGGTACACCTGTGTCTGCTGTGTTCTCACATCTGCAGTTGAACAGCAGTTACCCTCCTTTCAGTGTGTACAGGGAGCTTTATAAAGACCTAAAGACATAACATTGCACTCAGAAGTCCTCTTTGTCACAAAAAAAAAAAAAAAAAGTAGTCTGGGAGATTGCAAGAACCTGTTTATACATTTCAGAAGCCAGTGCTTAAATCAGGGTAGGAAAGCACCTCCTCCAGCACCACCTCCTTCGCTACCACCTCCTCCTCACCAGGAACACTTCCACCATGTCCTCCATCACCAACTCCTCCTACACAATTGCCTCCTCCAGAACAACCACCTACTCCACCACCTCATCCAGCACCTCCTCCAGGACCTCCTCCACCACGTCCTCCACCTCTTCCACCACCTCCTCCTCCTCCACCTCAGTACAAGAAGGACATCAAGGCCCTGGAGTGTGTCCAGAAAAGGACTATGAAGCTGGTGAAGGGCCTGGAGCACAAGTCCTTTGAGGAGCGGCTGAGAGAACTGGGGTTGTTTACTCTGGAGAAGAGGAGGCTCAGGGGAGATGTTATTGCTCTCCAATGACCTCAAAGGAAGGTGTGGGGAGCTGGGGGTCATTCTCTTCTCACAGGTAACTAGCAAAAGGACTAGAGGGAATGGCCTCAGATTGTGCCAGGGGAGGTTTAGGTTAGAAATTAGGAGACATTTCTTCTCAGAAAAAGCAGTCAGGCATTGAAACGGGCTTCCCAGGGAAGTGGTGGAGTCACGGTCCCTGGGGGTGTTCAAGGAAAGGCTGGATGTGGTGCTTAGGGACATGGTTTAGTGGGTGATATTGGTAGTAGGGTGATGGTTGGACCAAATGATCTTGAAGGTCTTTTCCAACCTTAATGATTCTATGACTCTGAAATCCAAGTGACAACACACAGTAGTCACATTCAAATACATTTGAACCCACAGACCTGATCGCAGATGTATAAGCAACACCACCCATTAGCACCCATTAGCACCCATTAGCTACATCAGCACCCATTCACAGTTTAGATAAGGAATCAGCTGAGGCACTTAGTACTACCCATTAATGGGTAAATGTCTGTGTTGCTTCTCTGGGACTGGCTTTCCAGAACTACAGCTCTATTGATATATGCTACAAACCTCACACATAGAAAAGGCACAGATTGGTACACTAAAAAGAATATTAACATCTACAAAGTGTTTGTGGTTCCTTCCTCCAGGCTCTGGGGTGTGAGGTTCATTTCCCTGTGATACCTGGCGTATGCTGGATAGTGCCAGAGCCACTGGTATATAAATGCCTGATGCTTGTTGACCAATGCAGCTAGACCTTAGACTGTTTCCCAGCCAGGAATATAAAAAAGTCACATTTCCTTACCTCCCAGGGAAGGTGTGAATATAACTCATCTAAGATTGAGAAGTATTTTACCTTCCACACAGTAAATATTCCACTGGTCCATATTCCAGGAGCAGACTGGAATGGAACAAGAACAAGGACTGAAAAACAAAACAAAACAAAACAACAAAAAACAACCCTCAGGTATCCAGTGCAAAGGGTTCATTGTCTGCGAAATCAAAAATTAACTCTGTCATCCTCAGCTACTTAAGACACTTACAACATCATTTAGATAGTATTACTAGCCATGTATATCCATAACAGTGTCAGCTAAACTATGGATGTGAAAGCTGAACCCAGGCATAAGACAGACTCGATCAAGATTGTAGGTAGCGGCATTATCACTGTGTGGGACACTTTACAGTTCAAACAGCATGGGATGATACTGATCATAAAATTATACATTTTTCATTCCACGTTATGGTAAGGATCAAGTGTTCCTGTTCCTCTGTGTGAGGTACAAATTCTGTGTTCAACACATGAGTTTGTTTAACAGATTTAACGGGCTAATATCACAAGGTGGATAGAGATTTCTCAGCTAGTGTGCCTTTTGTAGCAACAGATCCAAAATTTGCCTTCCAAAACAGACAAGTGCACAGCAGTGGGCAGAAGGAAACCTGCCATCAACAGCACTAATGTAAATGAAAGAAGGGAAACTGGTTTGAAGACCAGTATCCTTCCGACTGTGAGACCTAGACAGCCACAGCTGATGGCCAAATCCCTGTGATGAATCGCATACTGAGAACCATGGCAAATCACCATAGCCTGGTACACTTGACACTACAAATTATTTTTAAAAAGGCAGGGTAATCTGCACAGAAATTCCAATTCCACAGACATCAAGTCTGGAATAAACAAATGTATTAATGAATAAATAGAAAGTTTGATTCAACATTTTACAGAATAATGACACTGAAAACTCATGTGTATTAAATTAATAAATGCATGTTAACTTATACAATCATTTGCAATATGTAGTGTCGTCTTGTTAACAAAAAAAAAAAAGTATTTGGTGTAAAGGTTACTCTTAATCTTATATTTCTCAATGGTCACCAAACAATGAGAATGAATCCTTACTTCAGGGAAGAAAACCCTTAAAACGTATGCTTACCAGATAGGATTAACATCACTTACTTAATTCAAATTTGCTCACTTGGTGATTTACATTACGATTAAAATGTTACTGTAAATTATTTTTGTATGAATTAAACTACTATAAATTATTCACAGCAAACTATCCTGCTGTCATTCTCCAGCCCTTTATTGCTGTTATTCTGATGATGGTGATCTCTGTAACTGTTATGTTTCAAAGCTTTTAATAACGCTTCCCTGGCCATGTTCCCAGCTTTTCCTCACCAGGTGAACGACCGGCTTCATTTCCATTTCCTTCAGCCATGCCACTGCAAGCACACTTCTGAGCAACAAAAACATTCCCGAGCAACTGTAGATCCTCTTCCTTTTTGATATCGGCTTCCTTTGTGCCTCCACCTTTTGTGATGTTGATGTTGTCCTTAGCATCTGCTTTTACATTGGCATGTAAATATGCATGTAACCTCCCCCCGTACTGTATTTCTATATCTGCTTATTGGCAATTGGATCACAGGTTCTATTTTCCCTGTGTGTGACTATTTTCCAGGGAGACATCCCAAGAACCAGATCTCCAATGTGTGGAGGACAGACTGAACACAATTGCTACCACATTTTACCACTTCCCCCTTAAACTATATTTTTTTCAGAATTTTAAGCTGTGTTCCCTCGCAGCCACTGTGAAAAGTCTTTAGCAATAGCTTTCTCCTCCTACATCTGACTTTACCTGGCACTGTGCAGGTACATAACTCACTGATTCTTTTTCCATCTCGTGCAAACACATTTTCATATTCACTCACCTTAATTTCTCCCTTCCAGTCGCTAATTAGAAGACAATTACCTCAATGAGACAAAACTTGAGTATTGGGTCTGCATAACAATTACTAAAAAGAGCTGTTTAAAAGTGACTGCGAATAAACCAGAAAACAATTCAGCAAGAATGGTAGGGACAACAGAACTGTATTCCCACTGTATCACGACAGAAGGAAAAACTCTGTTAAGCTTGTTTAAGGGCACAAAAGCACAGAAAAGTCTTTGGTTTCTTCTCCTTTGAGTAGCAGTGGAATATACCAGCATTTAATGCAAATAATTTATCAGTCAGAGTAATTTTTTTCGTGAATATTCATGTAGGTATTTGAGCATACAGAGGCAAGCATCAGTTCAGGTTCTGCAAACTTTTGCATCCAGAGCCAAAAACAGGTGTGTCTTCTCATTTTGGTTCACTCAATAGTTCCAGATGATGTGCCTCAACTGCACGAAACGCTCATGAAAATCCAGGCTTTCTCCTTACCTATTGTGATTATTTTGTATTTCTGCTCACTTCCCATGTGCTCCGAGTTTCCTTTAATCAAAACAGCCCCCATTCCTCATCTATGAACAGTGTAGGAACATGTCAGGAATATCTGGGAATAAAGAAATGTGCGGGAAGAAACAGATAGATACAAAGATATGCTGGGGAATATTAGGTGAGAGCAAAACGAAAAACTGAAAATCTGGCAGTGGAAGGAAATCTGCAAAGGCTTTATTAAGGTTTAGTACAAAGATAGGTGAGTAACAGAAAGAATAGGTACGCAGAAGGCGAGAAGCTGCTGAGTGCAGTTACAGGAGCTGGCAGTTGCACGGCACGGGCAGGAGAGGACTGCCAACTCAAGGCCGGTTCGATACCGCCCATGTAACCGCGCTGCTTTTTGCTTTTCGCTTCCCCCGCCTTACGACCCCAAAGCTGCGCCCAGCCGGCGGGGCTCCCCTCCCGGCCCGCTTGCAGCGGGGAGGCCGCCGGGGAACGCCCCGCTGCGGACGGAGGGAGGGAGGATGGGAGGGAAGGAGGGGTTGCCGCCGCCGTGCGGGCCGGGCCGGGCCGGGCCGGGCCAGGCAGCGGCCCCCGGGGCCCTCCCGCAGCCGGAGCCGCGGTGAGGAGGGCGGCAGGTCCGCTCTGGGTGCAGCCGGGCCCAGGGCGGCGAAGCCAGGCAGCCGCCTGCCGGGAGCCGCAGGAAGTGGCGGCTGGGCGGGCGGGGATGCGGGCGGGCCCCGGGCTGGGGGAGGAGGGGACAGCGGGCGGCCGGGGACCGGGTCAGCTTCCCCGCGGCGGCTGGGCCCCGGCTGCCCGCTCCCCTTCTCGCCCCGCATGGCCCCGGCCCCGCTGCTGCCCCCTCCATGCCAGCCCTCGCGACGGAGGTGGGCACGCCTGCACCGACCCCGCTGCGGCCCGGCACCGGGAGAAACCCCCAGCTCCGGGGGACGGATGGAATTGGGAAGGTGGAAGGGGAAGAGGGGACGCGGGAGGGGGTTAAAGGTGTGGGCTGGGCAGTGCAGTGGGGGGCAGCTGTGTGTCTGATGTCTGCTTCTGGCCCAGCAGGTGATGGGAGCATGAGTGAGAATGAGAACCTCCACCAGGATGGTCCGGAGGCAGCCGAAGCCTGCGGGGCCATTTCAGACTTTTTCATGAGGGAAGCTTCTCCTGCAGGCTGCCACCAGGCGATAGCCTGTCCGAGGCCAGACCACCTCTCTACAGAGACGAGGCCTGAGAAGAGTCCTCGCTGGGGCTTCCGAAAGCGGAAGGAGACCGTGGTGCACCAGAGAGCATTCATGGGAGAGAAACCATACATCTGCATCGAGTGCGGGCAGAGCTTCAACCGCAGCTCAGACCTGATCCGCCACCAGAGGATCCACACTGGGGAGAAGCCGTATGTGTGTGCTGACTGCGGGAAGAGCTTCAGCCGCCGCTCACATCTCATCCAGCACCAGCGTGTACACACAGGTGAGCGGCCGTACCAATGCAAGGACTGCGGGAAGCGCTTCAGCCAGAGCACCCACCTGGTGCAGCACCAGCGCAACCACACTGGCAAGAGGCCTTATGTGTGTGCCAAGTGTGGGAAGAACTTCTACCAGAACTCAGGCCTGCTCCGCCACGCCAACTTTCACACAGGAGAAAAACCCTACAAGTGCTCCCAGTGTGGGAAGCGCTTCAGCGACAGCTCCAACCTCATTGCCCACCAGCGGCTCCACACGGGTGAGAAGCCCTACAAGTGTACTGACTGCAACAAGTGCTTCAGTGAGAGCTCTAAGCTGGTCATCCACCGTCGTGTCCACACGGGTGAGAAGCCTTACTTGTGTCCTGACTGTGGGAAGAGTTTCAGCCAGCGTTCACACCTTGTCCAGCACCGTCGCACCCACACTGGGGAGAAGCCCTACAAGTGTGCTGAGTGTGGGACCTGCTTTAGTGACAATTCTACCCTCATCCGGCACCGTCGTACCCACACTGGGGAAAAACCTTTTAAGTGCTCCCACTGCGGGAAGAGCTTTAGTCGCAACTCCTACTTAGTGTCCCACCAGCGAGTGCACGTGTGGTAGGCAGCATCACTTGGTGTGGTCTGTGGATGATCTCAGATGCAACTCATAATCCAGGCCTGTCCAAATGTGCCTAAGGGACAAAGGGGAAGACAAGGGCCTCATGTGACTACATGAAGGCCTCTGAATTGTAGACAGCTGGCCGGAATAATGCTTTTGGCCTGGGTTGCCCTTTTCAGTCACCTCCTTCTCCCAAAACACCTCAGGCATGGACAGAGATTGAGCAGTGGTTGTGGTGGGTGGTTCTTCATCCCAAAGCCCTGCCATCCTCCTTCCCCAGTGCTGGAGTTGGATTCCACCCATCATGCAGCCAAAGTGCAAATTGTGTTCTCCCACCTCCCAGTAAGAACTGTGGGAACCTGCAGAGAGGATGTGCAATGTCAGGTCATGTGAGGAAAAGCTGCTTGATCGTGCAATGTATGCATATGTGGTCATGTCAAGGGAAGCAAGGTGGGAGATAAGGGCCTTGAATGCCTTCTTAAGGAGCTTTGTTCCATACACAGCTGAAATGTTTGTGACCTGTATAGAATGTGTAGACATACCCGGAGAAGGAAGGCATGCCTGTGAACGTTTACTGCAAACGCTGCTGGGATGGTAGGGACATGTCTTATTCTGGAATCTCAAAACTGGTAGGTAACTGATGTAGAAAACTATCAGACCCAGAAGCTTTAAAAAAAATCAGTATCGTACTTGCTGCTGCTAAGACTTTGGTACACAACTTGACAGGTGTATGGAGGTCACCTGTGAGTTTGTACCGGTACCCTTTTTGTTCTGCAGAATTCAGATTCACATGTTCAGTTCAAGTGGGCTGGTGTAAGCTGTGCTGTAAAATGGGACAGAACAAGAAAATGAGAATGACCTGATTCCATTCAGGTATTTCTCATGTCCCATTTTGACCGGTGTGTGTGCATATAAATAACGTCTATATGTATATATTCATATATATATGAACTAGCTTTTATATCAAGTATCTTCACACATGAGCATTCACACATGTACACACATTGGCAGTGGTCAAAATGGCCAACTGTATGACACTACGCCATATCAGTACTTCTCAAAACACTGAACATACTGTATTTACTAGCATTTCTCAATAAGAAGTGGTGAGAAGTAGGTTTTGTACCAAAACATCTGAATTTTCATATCAGGACATTCAGTTTTACACTGATTACTTTGTGTGTTTGTGTAAAAGATATGCAATAGTGTTCTTTTATTTATATAAAAATGTGTGGCCCTTATGGTTGCAAAGAATGACTTATGAATGTCATTCAGAATAGTGCTCACCTCCTCATTTTACACAGGTACATATCAGCGGCAGTTGTAGGATGTTCCCCAGTCATGGCTCTAACTACAAGGAATTGCAGTGCAACACTTCACATTGTTTATTTTTAGACTGTCTTACTGATACTGCTAGAGCTTAGAAAAGATTTCTGGTTTTGACATATACCTTACTAGTCCTGCAGCTGGCTCTGTGGCTTCGGTATACCTCTGGAAAAAGGAATGCAGACTGAAGCCAGTGAGAAGACTGGGGCTGTGGTGGGGAAGAGACGAAGGAAATGAAGATGCTAAGGAGATCCATAGATCTGAGCAACTGTTGGTCAGGGATGCTTGTGAATGGCTTGCTCTCCAGAACTTGCTACTCTGCAAAGCAGCACAAGGTTCATAGGGATCCTTTGAAAACCCCAAGCCACTTCCTGACACTCAGCTGCTGATAAAATGATGTTTTGATACAGTTTAAAAGAAAGAAACTGTAGGAAGAGCATGAAATTGTTTGCAGCTCGTACAGTAACAAGGCACCTTTATGTCTTTTGTGTGCAGCTGCTCAGGGAAGTAGGAGGAGCTTTCTGAAATGGAGTGGGCTTTGTTTACACAGGAACCAAAGCCTTCATTTGCAAATGCACTTTTTTTTTTTTTTTTATGAAGTGCTTCAAACCAATGACTTGCTGATTTTTGTTCTGCTTTTGGAAAGTGACTTCTGGAAAGTGAAAAGTGACTAATGGTCATTTAGTTGGTTCCAGAAGTTTCAAGATTTTTGTTTGCTAGCAGATTTTCAGAAAGGATACTACAGTTCTCAATTGGTAGGCTCATTTTAAACTGAATTCAAAGGTCATGCTGCAGTCTAGCTGTAGAACTGATCAATTTGTATGGACTTGTCTCATTCCAGTTTAATTTTTGTAAAAGAAATCTACAGCCCTACAAATATCTGTCTGGCTGAGAAGTCCTCTTTGACAGGGAATGGCATCCTGTGAATGCGACTTTTCTTTTGGGAATCTGAATAGAATCACTGTAGCAGATCAATGAAATCAAACCTGCATTTGCACATAGCTGAGCTCAACTCAAAAGGAAACCCTTTCATCAAGGTCGTGGTTTGAGAAGCCAACTGCCCCTTGAATATGCTTTCGCAGCAGTCCTTACAGCATTTCTTTTCCCTCTACACACTTTGTGGAGTGCTGTGTGTACCTAACAGTGTTCTATAAATTAAAAGGATTGATATACATTTATTTATGAGATCTTTATTAACTTACTTAAAACTGCCTGCCAAATCAAAGTGACCTTAGGGTTCACAGCACATAGCTGGTGCGGTAGTCTTAGTGGCTAGGACTGGATTGCTCACCAGTGTAAGCCCATTTCTGGAGTTCTGTTCCACAGCCACTGTTAGTTTTCCCTGTTCAGTGTCACTTGGCAGAAATAATTCACTTTCTCCTGCTGGTCTGCCCTTTACTGTTTGTGAACCTCTGGTTTGAGAGGAGAATCTGAGCAGCACCCTTTTTTTGCTGTTGCAAAAGTTAGAGAGTATCTTCCTCTTCCAGGAATTTAATTGCTTTCTGGGCAGCACAAACGCATAGGCCAAATTCAGAGGACAGAGGTATGGCATGTCTAAAAGGTCAAGAACTAGGAGGTTTACTTTCACAGCAGCTAGCTCACTGGCTTCTCTAACAGCTGTCTCCTCCCTCATAATCGTAATGGGAGTCTCCTGGAAAAAAAAGGTAATTAGCTACTATAATTTCAGCAGACCATCCCTAGCACACTCCCTCCCAGATCCACAGTCACCAGCTGGTGCCCAGGTCCTGCTGCCAGTTGAGGGAGCTCTGTAGAATACTGTAAATTCCTGTTGTACTGTTGGTGCTTAGATACTACGGTGATACTATGGCACTTTAGAAATACCTAAGATAAACAAATGGATGAATGATATCTCTGAAATAAAAATTTTCACCCTGGTTTTCTTTGTTATTCTATTTTTTTTTCTTTCTTTCTCCCCAGAGTGACCTCCCAACCATCACAGTTTCTTGGCCCCTGGCAGGACCAGATTTGGAAGTACATGTGTCATTCTTCACAGAGGGATGACTATTACATAGCAGAGCTTCCGTGTAATGCAAATAAGAATCTAGAGGTGAGGGGTGTTCTTGGAATTGGTCTTCATTTTCATCAGATCTGCATGGATCTGAAAAGCCAGAGAGTGGCACATGCTGCTTACCATCCTATACAAGAGAAAGTGGCAGAACCTCATTCTGGAGTAACATACCAACCTGCTGTTAGATGAACCTGGTTCTATCAGAGCTGGCCACAGCTCTAAGGAGATTACCTCCCTAGTTCTGTCACCTGAGTTGTATGGGATCCAGTTTTCCTATTCCTTGCAAACAACGTAAATGTAATGGTGACTGAAATACAACTTCTTATATCTTTCACTTTGCTAATTTTTTTTTTATGACAGGGAAAAACATATCTTTTGATTTTGAACAGGATGTGTGTTTTATGTGTTTAATAAACTTTTAAAAGTGTTTAATGTGTAATCTCTAAAACAATTTTTAGATATATTGAGCAAACAAAACTGCATGTACTCCAAGCCCTGTTCTTTGTGGTCCTTTTTCCCCTTTGCCTCAGCAACACTGCTCTGAATACAACCAGAGACAGTAGCAGGAGCTCCCATCTCTGAAAAAATGTAAATAGAAGATATTTTAGGATGTAGAGCAGAACAGAGGCCAAAAGAGGCTTTGCTGCTTATGGCTCCCTAAGCTCTGAAGGGCCTTTAGCCTTTCTAAGCCAAACCTAAACTTCATATATCTCATAAGTCAGCTGGGCCACCTCTCAACCATCCCCTCCCTTTTCTCATTCAAGTGCTTGCTGGCTTTGTTCACAGAAAATGCATAAATATTCTTGCTAACACTGCTCTGCAGTCTCAATAGACCTTGGCAGCTGGTTGCTGTTCTTTTCACAGACCTGATCTGTTTGGCATGCTTATTCACATGACAGGCAGGAGAGCCTAGGAACAAAGCAGACTTTTTAGGGGAAGCTAAATTTTCCCCTTTCTTCCTGAGGCTAGCTATGGAGGAATCAGAAATATGGGGATAAGTTCAAAAGGAATGGTTTATGTGAAGTGTTTCCTATCAGAATGAATAATAAAGAAAAAAATCATGCTGAAGATGCTGTTACTGCTGTACTTTAATTCTCAAAAAGTTTTTTTTTTTATAAAAAGTTATTTCAAATGAAGTTATGCTGTTTCATCTCTTACATTTAACTACAATTTCAGGGTAACACAGGCTGACCTAACTGGTTACTTTTTCTATTGTGCCATGTTAACCATGTTATAATTACTGTGCCTAGCATGTATGTGTCTTAAAACTTTTTTTCTGTATTCATCATGTAATCAAATACTGTTTCTGCCCTCTGTAGGCAGAATCTTATCCAGTAGTACCAACAGTTGTTATTTTAGGCATACTAGGAAGCAAAACAAACAACCCCCCCCGCTTTGTTTGTTAGTACCTTAGGCTGAGGTCTGATAACTACTCTTAAGCAGACCTTATTTGCAGCTGCTCCTTGAAAGCGTATTCCTGTTCTCTCCTGCCCTGACAGCCATGTGTTCCTGGCCACTCTGTGCTGGCGCCGTTGATGCTCTAGAAGCATAATAAGCAGTGGGGAATCTGATTGCCCAGATGTTTTCCTGCTAGATCAGTTCTTCAATTGGATGTCAAGGTCAGTGCTGCTTAGAAGAAACTTGCCTGAGCAGCCACATGGACAGGCAATTCAAAATATTTCTAGCACTTTACCATCCTGTTCACAAACCTGCCTGGCTTGGTTGCACAGCCTAGAGGAATTGACTACAGTGACCTTCCTGTGAAGGAACAAAGCTGCTCACAGAACTCTCAATAGACCATGGGAGGAGTGACCAAAAATGGTTTTTCTGCTTGGAAATGCAGTTGCTTCGATCGATGACAAAGCTTCCTCAGGAAGTGTTTCTTTGGTAATAATGCAAGCATATCTGCCTATGCCCCTTTCCTGGGCATGAGTAAGCATTTTAACAGCATGGCATTACTAGGAAGGGCAATAAAGTCAAAGTAAAGGTGTCTCTAAGCATCTTGTTTTCTCAGGGGTGAAGGGTTGAACCACATCACCACATGAGGGAAAGGATTAGAAGTTGAAATGGAATGGACAGCTAGGAAGAAAGATGAAAGATTGAGGAGCTGGATTTTCTACACCTGAGACTGCTGGGAAAACAGGATAATTTGGAGAGGATAACAGCTGTATGTGAGAAGAGTCACCATCCTCCAGTTCCCCAGGCAATTGCTCCTTCGTATATGGACATACGAACCTTCTTTTTTTTTTCCCTGCTACTGGTCATATATTGCTTTGGGCAACTACCTTCTCACCTCCTCTGTCTCTACCTCAAGCTGACCTTCACTGAAATACTGCTAAATTCTACCCAGCAGTTCAGGAGGGTGCACTTTCCTGTCTTTCAGCAGAGAACCACAGAGGAGGATTCTGTGGCAGTCCCTACTGTGTCATTATTCCTCACAAAAGAGCAGCCTCTCTGTACTTACCCCATATCACCCAAAAGCACATATAACATGTACCTCACCTGCTTTTATGAAAGGCAGAGATTTTGACAGACCAATGTCATTTGATCTGCCTTTTCCCAGCCATTACAGAAGGTCTTTGGTACTAGGACAGGGACTGAGAAATTGCTTCCCACAGCTCTGCACCTGGCTGTTGTGTTTAAAAGGACATCTCTTTGCTGGGCCACTGATTTCATTTCTTGTCTGATTTCTTTAACAGCTGAACTTCCATTTCTCTCTATGCATTCAGGCAGGCAGAAATACCAAGCAAAACATAGTTTATGTATACTATGCATTGGAGAGATTGTAGGCATCTGCTGAATTCATTGGAGGTATGATCAAACCTTATGTGACCCTAGGGTCAAACTGGAAAACACAAGCTGCTTTGTTCAAAAAGAGATCTTTTAACAATTGTCACACGAAGGGAAATAGTAACACAATGGGAATGTGGTGGGGTTGAACAGAACAATTTTTCTTGTGTCTAAAAAAATAAGAGTTAAAATCACTGAACACTAGTCCTCACATTCTTAGATATGTGAAAGAAAATGGCAGAATATGATGGTATTTGTCCTGTACCCTTGAAATCTAAGCAGTTACTTAGCATAATGGACATTGATGTTGCATCTCAGGCTTACTCTAAGCACAGAGGTTGCTGTGAGCTCATTCAGTGCAACTCAGTCACTTGCTTTCATTGGGGGTAATATGTGATGTAGCTGTACATCTATTAACTGCTGTATTGGACTTCCGGAGGGCTGACTTTGAGCTGCTCAGGACGCTGGTTGGCCGAGTCCCTTGGGAGGCGGTTCTGAAGGGCAGAGGAGTCCAGGAAGGCTGGGCGCTCCTCAAGAAGGAAATCGTGATGGCACAGGAGCGGTCCGTCCCCACGTGTCCAAAGACGAGCCGGCGTGGAAGAAGACCGGCCTGGCTCAACAGAGAGTTGCGGCTTGTGCTTAGCAGAAAAAAGAGGGTTTATAATCTTTGGAAAAAAGGGCGGGCCACTGAGGAGGACTACAAGGATGTAGCGAGGCTGTGCAGGGAGAAAATTAGAAAGGCCAAAGCTCATCTGGAGCTCAACCTGGCTACTGCCGTTAAAGACAACAAAAAATCCTTTTACAAATATATCAACGCGAAACGGAGGACTAAGGAGAATCTCCATCCTTTACTGGATGCGAGGGGAAACCTAGTTACTAAGGATGAGGAAAAGGCTGACGTGCTTAATGCCGCCTTTGCCTCAGTCTTTAGCGGCAGTACCGGCTGTTCTCTGGATACCCAGTGCCTTGAGCTGGTGGAAGGGGATGGGGAGCAGGATGTGGCCTCCGCTATCCATGAGGAAATGGTTGGCAACCTGCTACGGAGCTTGGATGTGCGCAAGTTGATGGGGCCGGATGGGATGCACCCGAGGGTACTGAAAGAACTGGCGGAGGAGCTGGCCGAGCCACTTTCCATCATTTATCGGCAGTCCTGGCTATCGGGGGAGGTCCCAGTTGACTGATGGCTAGCCAATGTGACGCCCATCTATAAGAAGGGCCGCAGGGCAGACCCGGGGAACTATAGGCCTGTCAGTTTGACCTCAGTGCCAGGAAAGCTCATGGAGCAGATTATCTTGAGGGTCATCACGCGGCACTTGCAGGGCAAGCAGGCGATCAGGCCCAGTCAGCATGGGTTTATGAAAGGCAGGTCCTGCTTGACGAACCTGATCTCCTTCTATGACCAAGTGACGCGCTTGGTGGATGAGGGAAAGGCTGTGGATGTGGTTTACCTTGACCTCAGTAAGGCTTTTGACACAGTTCCCCACAACATTCTCCTCAAGAAACTGGCTGCTCGGGGCTTGGACTGGCGTACGCTTCGCTGGGTTAGAAACTGGCTGGATAGCCGGGCCCAGAGAGTTGTGGTGAATGGAGTCAAATCTGGTTGGAGGCCAGTCACTAGTGGTGTCTCCCAGGGCTCGGTACTGGGGCTGGTCCTCTTTAATATCTTTATCGATGATCTGGATGAGGGCGTCCAGTGCACCCTCAGTAAGTTTGCAGATGACACCAAGCTAAGTGCGTGTGTCGATCTGCTCGAGGGCAGGAAGGCTCTGCAGGAGGATCTGGATAGGCTGGAGCGATGGGCTGAGGTCAACTGTATGAAGTTCAACAAGGCCAAGTGCCGGGTCCTGCACCTGGGGTGCAACAACCCCAAGCAGAGCTACAGACTGGGAGATGAGTGGCTGGAAAGCTGCCTGGCCGAGAGGGACCTGGGAGTATTGGTTGATAGTCGGCTGAATATGAGCCAGCAGTGTGCCCAGGTGGCCAAGAAGGCCAACAGCATCCTGGCCTGCATAAGAAGCAGTGTGGCCAGCAGGTCTAGGGAAGTGATTGTGCCCCTGTACTCGGCTCTGGTGAGGCTGCACCTCGAGTACTGTGTTCAGTTTTGGGCCCCTCGCTACAGGAAGGACATGGACGTGCTCGAGCGAGTCCAGAGAAGGGCGACCAAGCTGGTGAGGGGTCTGGAGAACAAGTCTTACCTGGAGAAGAGGAGGCTCAGGGGCGACCTTATCGCTCTCTACAGTTACCTTAAAGGAGGCTGTAAAGAGGTGGGGGTTGGTCTGTTCTCCTACGTGCCTGGTGACAGGACGAGGGGGAATGGGCGAAAGTTGCGACAGGGGAGTTTTAGGTTGGATGTTAGGAAGTACTTCTTTACTGAAAGGGTTATTAAGCATTGGAATGGGCTGCCCAGGGAGGTGGTGGAGTCACCATCCCTGGAGGTCTTTAAAAGACGTTTAGATGTAGACCTTAGCGATATGGTTTAGTGGAGTACTTAGTGTTAGGTCGGAGGTTGGACTCGATGATCTTGAGGTCTCTTCCAACCTAGAAATCTGTGATACTGTGATACTGTGATCTATGTACAATCTAGTATCCTGGGGAGGAGTGTGTGCTATGTGATGTAGCTGCTAACGTTAATATAACTGTGGGTTTCAACTGTGCCTTCCATCTGAGTGTGCATAGAGCAAGTAAAGCATGTGAAGAATGGGTGAATTCCTGTCTCTGGAAGTGTAACCCAAGAAGATCCAAAAATTCCTCAGGCTCTGAAGCTCTCAAAGTTTCACCTTCATTGCTACCAGTGCTTGAGCCAGCCAGCTCCCAGCAGGGGCATTCCTGGGAAGAGATTCAGTGAAGTGCCAAGTCCAAGGAGGAGGGGAGAAAAAGGAAATGACTGATATTTATAAATATTCATCCCAGGAGGCTTGAACTATGAACTGCAGAGAAAGGCCAGAAGAAACCCAGATATGGTCTGGAATAAAAGAGAATAAATAATTACAGATGTTCCCCTCCAAGCATATAAGTAGGTGAAGATCACATCACTTCTGCTGTGATCACGTGGGCTGGTGCTGGCGCTTCCCAGCAGCTGTTTTGTTTTTCTATTGCTGAGAAGAAGAGGTATTCTTCTGGAATACATCAAAAGATTGAGACTTCACTCTGTAACACTAAACTATTAGGCTTGCATCTGTGAAGAATACTCTTCTATTCTCGTTTGGTGCTAGCACAGCTCCCATAACTGCAGTGTCCTTCCAGCACTTAAAAAACACGGTAACCCTTCCCTAATCCACAGAATAAAAAACATGCATCTACCAATTAATTTAGAGTATGCCATCATTAGCTTTTGCTGCAAACCCATCATGTCAAGGACTGCTGAAGTAAAGCTCGTGTGAAGAGATTTTATGCTAGTGTCTGTGCGTGGTGAGGTTTGCTCTCTTGTCACATATGAACACGGCCAAGAGATTCCTCTCTTCTCATTCACAAGGCTCCTTCAACTGGCTGAAAAGCTGACATTTCTTGTAGCAAATAAGTACCTCTGAGGCTGCACTTTCTTGCCTTCCTGCAACTGCTCAGTTCTCGATGACTTGGTACAGCAGACTACATTGGACGATGGAAGCTTTTGCCATCCCCAGTCACTCGCTGGGTTATTTTTAACTTGGACAGCTTCCCTGATCCAGGGCTCAGTACAGCTCCACAAACAGCAGTGCTGGCACAAGTGAGGGAATAATGCAGTCTGGGGATGGTGGTCACAAACATCCAGAGAGCTCAGTGGTTCCTGAAGTTGGTACTGCCACCGTGCAATCCACATCATGAAACAACTGCCTTGGTGGAGCAGCAACAATCAAAAGGAAAGCAGAGAGAAGGCATTAAATAGAGCTGCTGTCCTTTGTCAGGTGTTTGTTGTTGTTTAATGCACACAAAAAATATTTCCAGGGAAGGAGGACCAACTTATGAATCTTATTTTCTGAATGTACATTACACAGCTGGAATTAGTGCTCCTCTCTTGCTAAGGATCTTCGAGGAGCAGAGCTGTACTGTAGGTGTTTTACCCTGCTCCTCCCACTGAGGCAGTGGCTCCACCTGTACGTCCTCCAAAAGTGGTATCAGTTTGAGGGTCCCTCATCTCCTCTCCCATTGCCCCCTGTGGTCATGCATTCCCATGCTCCGCTGACTGTGCCAGGGCAGCTGTATGTGCAACCACATCATGACGCAGATTGGAAAATGTCAGCGGCTGAAGAGTAATAGTCCCCCACAATACGCTTGGTTATTTTTAGCCATGTCAGCCCCTGATCCAATTCACTGTGCAGATACACAAACAGCTGTGTCAGTAGGACAGAGGGAAAATATTTGAGGGGAGAGAAGGGGAGGCTTAGACTAGTTTAATCATCATTGGTACCAAACAGGAAACCACAGCCAGGAACAATTGCTTTAAATGCCCAGCAGCAGTTATTAAAACATCTCCACAGCCACCTGTCTTGCTCCTTCTGTAAGAAACAAGGCCTAGGGAAATTCACAAGTCTGTGCTGCAGAAAGGAACTAGCATTTTGCCTGGTTTTAGCTGCAGCTTTCCCAGTGAATCAAGAGAATTTAAAGGAAAGGAGCCTATAAAGTCTGCTGATATGGCTAGCAGCTAGGTTTCCTTATGGCTTGCCTGCCTGCAGTTTTCCTAGCCTGTGTGCTTAAATGTCAAGTCTTGCAGAGATCAAAGCTTGCCACCTTAGTAGTTTATCTGGACTCCAGCCATGAGCAGTTATATAGAATTGTGCAAAATGGGTTTAGAAAACACTGTACAGATGACCTACCCTCCTTTCATATTAACACGAGGCTTACTTTGCAATGTTGTGAGTGTAGCAGCAGAAAAAAAAACGTGGCATCTTCTCTGCTCCCTGCCTCTGCAAAACAATGTTGTTTCCTTGCATGTACCCAGGGGCTCAGGGTAGTCCTGACTGCTTCTTTCTCCACCTGGTACACACTTTGAGATTGGATAGATGAAGAAAAATCCTCCCTGAGCTGTGGCAGGGTGGCTTTGTCTCACATGCTGCTGCCTTGACCTGAAAGTTTGTTTTCTTGTCGGAGGCGGCTGGATGTTACATGTATGTAACATGCCGCAGCAGAGAAGGGTAATCCCAGAGGCACGGAGCCGGCGGGGAAAGCAGGAGCAGAGGATGGGGTAGCTGCCTGGTGCAGCGTCCCACCAGCCAGAGTCAGAGCAAGGCTGGGAGAAAAGACGAGAAGCACTGGTCAGTGGTCACCTGGCTCACCAACACTTCCTGGAGGGCTTGGCTGCAAGAGGGTCTGGTCTGGTGCTGATGCTGGTGATGTAGCAGCATTAGTTAGTAATCTATCTAATCCACAAAACCCACAGTATACCAAAAAGGCTTAAATTCTAGTTGGCCAGATCCTGCTGACACATTATAAAGTAGTCAAATGACATGTCTGGTCACACATGCTAAATACTGACCACAGTCAAAAGATAATAATTCTGAAACAAAATCTAAAGATGATATGGAAAATACAGTTAACAATCTAGAGACTTATTAAGAAACAAAAAATCCACTTAGTCAGTTAAAATCACTTACTAGGGTACATGACAGGGTGCCTCAGCAGCTGCTGCCGCTGCAGGCAAGGAGTGATTGGGGTTATTGACAAATGAAGACTTTGCTCCACCCAAAGGCACAAGTACAGAAAGGACATCATGGAACAGTGACTTCTGCCCAGATTCCACACAAAATAGCATACAGTGTTGTCAGATGAAGAAGAAATGCTACAGCAATGATGGTTCAGCAAAACACCTGACTTCCTGTAACATTTGCTTGAAGACAGCGGTAAAAAAGGATTTGCAAAAACCCGTCTTTCCATCTGCAAGTAATCATCTTTCAAAAGAAAAGTTTCTCATGAAAAGAAAATTATGAGGAATTAAGAGAAAATTTTGAGAAAATTATGAGGAATACCAATACATTATCTGTTTGGAGATCCAGCCTGTCCCCTGGAACAGTGGTCTTCGAAAGAGCACAGGAGTAGATGAGAACCCAGGGATGCTGCTATTCACTTGGCAATTGGTGACTTCTTACAAGACTTGGTTGTCCAGAATCAGAAGTGAAAATGTCATGCCAAAAGGTCAGTCACAGATAGATGAGGAAACCAGAGCAAAGACAAAGTAAAAAAACTGACATGGCAATAGTTTGGAGGATGGAGTGATTGCAGGCGCCAATGCAAAAGGGCACTGAGTGCTGTTTAGGTGATTTATTACAGTTTTAGCAGACATAAAATCAGATTAAAAGGGAAAATATGATGCACATTGTTGTTTCATAGTTGTTTTTTTCTGAAGGTGTGCCTCTATGGCAGCAAGCCAATTTAAGAGCTTTCTGTCCTTACCTGACCGCAACTGATCCCTCCCACCTCTGAGCAACAAATTGTTAGCATCTGTTCCTCCCCTCCCTTGTTCAGCATGGGACTGTTTATGACTGGCAGCTGCACAGGCAGCTGGGTGCCTGCATCTAAGAGGGCACTGGCATGAGTCTGGGGGAATGTGAGGAAAAGGGTGAAACTGGAAAAGCGAACTTCTTAAACTGAGTTTGTTGCATAGGGCTTTGTGTTTGTGGAGCCCCAGCTCCACATACTGAAAAGAGAGGGAAGAAAAATGGTCCCCAAGACAACAGGTAGACTGACAGGCAAAGGTGGAACAGCCAACAGCTCCTTTCAGGCCAGAAGATGTTTAGTGCATTAATTCACTCCCATAGAGGGCTGAAATGTTCAGTTGTTAATAAAGCTGTTGGGGAGAATCCATCAGTTCAGCAGTTCACCTGCATCAGCAGGCTGGCTGATGGAATCCTGCATTTTTTCCTGCATAATGCACCAAGTCTAATAAAATCCCATGCTGTTATTAATCTTGATTTATCTTATCATTGACAAAGTCCATTTAAATAAAATCATCATGATTAGGATTCACACCTAGAACATACCTTATTAGCCTATGGCTGTCTCTGATCTTCCAAAAAGTAAAATAAAACAGAAATAATAATAATTAAATTGGCTGGTGCCATAAATACATGGTACTACTCTGCCACATTTCTTGTTGTATCTGTGTATGCACAGTGTTGTTCTCACCATCTTTTTCAGTAGTCTCTTATCTTGCAGAGACTCTCAGGTCAGCAGCTGTACATTTTTTTTAGTCTAAGAGAAACTGCAGAGACGTGTGACTTTTCTCAGAGATAGCCAAGGTCAGATGAGTTATTTCACACATTCATGTGAAATCATGTAAAAATGGCATGTTGGAGAAGAATTTTATTGGGTTGGACTTTTTGACTCACACAGGCATTTTTTATCTTCTAATATGTATGTGGGCTAACTCTCTTGATCCTTATTTCACCTGAAATTATTACAGAGGACCTAATTCAGCCCTCATCCAACAAAAATAAAGTGTAATGAATTAATTACACCTGTATATAGACTTTTGTCTAGGCTTTTTCAGAAATGTATCTTTTTGATGAGAGGTAGCAATCAATCCGTATCACGCCGCTTTCTGTAGAATCTCAGCTACCTTGCGGCATTGTCCCCCATGTGGCCTTTTCCAGTATTGCACAGAAAACTGGTCAAGAACTACATCATCATCCACCTCCTGTAAAGGGAAATTTAACATTCAACCAGAGGAAGACCAGAAATGAAAAATCAAACTTGTCTGTAAAATGAAAAATAGCCTTGGATCAAGATAATTTTATTTCCTTCCGAATTTTATTTCTACCTATTTTTGTAATTCTATTTACATTTAAGAAATGCTTAATTATCCTGAATAAAAAATATTAATATTTTGACAATAATCTCTGAATAAAAATGGAAATGTTCAGTCTTTGCAAAGACTGGACTTTGCAAAGACTTTTCTTCCCAAAATGAAATTTCAAGTAACTTGACATTTCTTCCTGGGACAATATATTTTCAGCTATATAACTCTTTTCAGCTGTAAACTTTCCCAACAAATTTTTTTCTAATAATTAAATGCTTGCCACCAAAGCTCATACTACTTGTTGCCTTGTGCAGCTTCTATATGGTCATCAACTCCAATTTTGTCTTAGCCTCTTTCACCTTTTTATCATGTAAAATTACCAGATGTGAATCTCCAGATCTTAAACTACCTGCAATAAATAGAGCCCTGGTAATATCACATAAAGATTAGACCCAGATCCCTACAACACTTTGCATGCCTATTCTTATTCAAGGGCATCAAGAGAATAATGTCATCTTAAATCAAGATTTTACTACCAAAGTTGTTGTCTCAGCTAGGAATTGTGGTCGGTCTCAAAATGACCAAGTTTAGATTACCATACTGATTTCAACAGATAATGGAAAAAGCAGGACCAGGGTGGAGTACATTTAATATCTCAAGCCATGTTAATAGCATCGGAAAAATTAATACATTCTTGGCTTGCTTAGTGCATTTGGATCTCTTTTCCTCCCTTTACTACAGTTATGACTGCAACAGCAAAGTCCAATCTCTGGAAGTGCGGGCAAAGCCAACACTTATCTATCTATATCTATATCAAAAAGCTGTGTAAATACTGGCTTTTTTGATCTCAGAATTGCATTCAGGGTTGACAAGTCAGCAACGACAAGGGTTATAAAACAAACCAAACCAAAACAACAACAACAAAAAATTAAATAGGAGGGGGCTCAATGTGAACTCTTTATAATACTGCATTGGGCTGTAGAACTGAGTCTAAGTTCCTCTGTCAAAAGTTTATCTACTAGAATTATTAAGTAAATAACATTGACTAATGAATCATATACAAGATTTAGATCAAGCAATGTTACCAAAGCCAAATGAAAACATAAAAATATGCCCTTGAACATAAATGCCCATTTCAACTGTAAATATCACCTTTTCCCTTAAAAACAAACAACATGTAGAGTTTTCCTGAAAGCACGGGGCCCTTAAAAACAAATATATATATATATATTTAAATTGTAATCATATAGATGATAGGAGAGTGAAAGCCCTGTGTTGGATGTTACATATCGCTACCATGATGAGTAACCATGATAGCAATAATAACACAATTTAAAGAGGTTTTTATCAAGCCTAGAGGTCAGAGTTTAAATGCTGAGGAGTCACTTCATGATGCAGTAGTCCCATCCAACTATAATGCACATACTTTGCAGCGTCTCTTTCAATTAGACCCAATTTTGATGGGACAACACCATGCTAAGAAATTGTGAAGAAAGAGGTTTCAGTTCTAGAAACTCAGAGGCCATCCTTAGGGGTGGGGAATCTCAGTGTGGTTGTTTTTTGGTTTTTGTGTGTGTATGTATGTGGGGGTGCTCACACATCTGCCAGTACGTGAAAAGGAGCAGGAGTTTGATGTACATGTACCCATAGTGGCCTCCTACCCAATGATTGCATTAGATGGTCAGCTGGGAAATATACAAGAGAAAGCACTGTTAATTACCCATATCATTGAGATACAAAATTAAAAAGAGAAGAAAGTGTTCCTGCCCCCACCCTGCACTGTGAACCAACAACACTGCATGTAATACTTCTGTAAAACCAGGCACTGCAAAACTCAGCTCAGTACACTCCTTACTGCTATAGAGACTAAACATTTGAGAACAGACTGTTACAATGTTTTCCAGTTACGTAGTATATATTTCTACTTATAGTAATATGTATCATAGCAAAATATGTATATTTATTTTGAGACATTTAATTATAAATAATTGTATTTAAGATATTCAAAAAAAGGTCTTCAGCTTTTCCAATTACTACAAATAGAGTCTTTCTACATAATCAAGAAGAAATATGAGAAAATGCATTACTATAAGGAAATGTTTTGGCTGGAATTGCTACTTATATGATACGTATATCACCACAGTGACCTATCTCCCATATAGTAATTTTAAGTTTCATAACCCTAGTTCAGATTAAATATGAATTAGCTGATTCATTTTTACAATGAATTGCACTGTAAACAACTGTAAAGAACACATTTAATACCATGACTCAATATGCAAAACACCTTCTGCTTTGTGCCACTGGTCAAAGCTTGCTAAGCCTCACACATATCTCCAGCAAAAGCTGGTGGTGCAGCCAATAAATGGCCTCAGCTTCATAACTAGGCTTTGGACACTTACTTTTCCCCAAGACTGATGTTTGAACTGGTGAAGGGACCAGGATAATTTGCTGTCAGTAACTGCAACAAGGAGAGCACCACCAATTATTATGTTTTAAAATACCATCCCATGACCTCAAAAATAGAAGTCACCACAAATTCTCTGCAAATTTTGAGTTTACTAGCCCTGCACTTTTAAGGGTTTGGAAACAAGTACTGAGGAGTCCATGAAAGGCCAAAAAGAAAAGCAAAGACCTATTAATAGCCTTGCATGTACTATACAGCAGTCAACAAAAATATACTGGAAATGTTCTGGGGTCTGGAACTGGAGAAAAACTTGTAACCACTTTACAGTATGGCGATCAAAAGCAATGAAAAGAAAAGGAGAGGCAATGTTGTTATCAAATCTTTAATTCCTGGGAATTCTGAGCGGTCAGTATTATGTAAAATATTTATTAAAGATGAATGCCATTCCATGAATATCTTGCATGTATTATGTAAAATGTTTATTACAGAAGAATGCCATTCCATGAATAGTTTGCATGTTGCTTTGTTTAAGTAAAAACAATGCATTTATCCATTGTAAATGAAGTTCTGTCTTTTGCCCAACAGGATGTCTTTAATACCTCAGTCTATAACCCTTTTCATAAGTATATTTTCTAAATAAAACACAGTTTTCATACAAACAAGTATAAAAACAACAACTACAACAACAACAACAACAACAAACCAATGAATGCAGCCCATTAATAGCTAAACAGGAGGACAAGAAAATAGAATAGAGATGATAAAATGTTTGTGATGGAGAACATCTAAACCTGGCCCATGGCTGGGAGACAACTGTGTTTACATAGGAACATGAATTAGAGCTCAGGTGTATGTCCCTCTGAGTTAAACCAACTGGCACATTGCTCTTGGCATGATCCTATGCTCTTTCCTGCTCTCACAGGCTCACAGACACCAGTTACAGTGGCTGTTGCTTTGGCCCTCCCACTCCAAGTCTCCCCTCTACATACTGCAAGATCATTAAGGAGTATCTGTATCTACAAAGACAGGAGCAAAGACCAAAGTTTTCATAAAGGCAAACCTTCTGCCATCTTTTTTTTTTTTTCTTTTCTTTTTTTTTTTTCCTCAAGATTAAAAGGTGATCAAATAAGCAAGAAGATTGAATAAGCAAGACTGAATTCTTGACACTTTTGGAGTGGCAGGAGCAATAGCACAGCATCCCTGCATACTTATTTCAAAGGACAACAGCTGCCCATCTCCTGTTGCTTATATTGGGCTAGGGTAGAACGGATCAAGAGGGAACATTTAAACCATCATTCTTAACTTTTAGAAAGTTGTCTCTGCACTAGGAGACCATTCTTGGAGCTAGGTCCCATCTTCAACTTTTTCTTAGCTATATTGAATGGTTAGAAATATAACTTTATAATATGAAGACCTATCTAAATCCTTGGATGGAATAAATAAATGATTTATTCCAGCATTTTCCACTTTCCATACACAAACCCTTCTTTGTCAAGCTCCTCTTTCACCTCGCATGCATAGATTTGGAGACTACAACACTATGTATATATGTGTTTATATATATAAATCTATAATAATATATCACTATATCATATAATATCCAACATAGTAATATAACACTGGATAGTCTATCCAATAAGTTAATCTGTCCATTTGTTTATACACAGTGATTTCTATGGTTAATTAAACTGCAGTTATGCATACACAAATTCCCTTCCCCTCTAACTAAACAAACATGGCTTTTACAAAAACCACATCATCTATGTTCCCTGGCTGTGCTTTTTCAGATTCTGACTTGCTCATCATTTTCTCCTCTTGGTTTCTGCCTTTTTGGTCTTAATACTTCATCATTTCTATCCCTTCCTGAAGACAAACTACAAAATCATAGGAGTCAAAATGCTGATTTTTGAAACCCCAGCTCTCAGAGAAGGATATCTTATCATCACATCCTCATCTTGAGCAAAGATTAACATTAAAGATGAAAACATGCAAGAATACCAAAAAAAAAAAATGTTACTTAGAAGCAAGAAGTCTGACATAAACTGAGAACAAGCCATCCAACAAAGCAAGAAAAGCCCTCTAGTCAAATATTAAAGAAGCATTTCTAGTGCATGATTCACTTACTCCAAAAGCAGACTTGTAAAATATATCAGCTGAATCACAGCCTGCCTAACAGTGTCCGTTTCTCTCCAGTGACTCCAGCCTGGCCCAGAACTCAGACAGAGGCACCCATTTTGCAGGTATTGAGATGTGGGCAGATGAACCCCAGCCCTGGTCTTCAGTTGGGATGCCTCAAACACAGTCCAGTTTCTGCAGAAATTGCTCCACAGAAGTAGACTCATGATGGAGATGGAGTAGACCTCTCCCTGGTTCCTTTGGTTGCTTGCCCTCTTCCAGCCTTCTCAAAGAAAAACATTCAAGGAGAGCTGCTGTAGCAAGCTGGCAGAGCTCTTCCATGCCAGCCCTCCCCTCCAGAACTGAGAGGTTTTGGAAGCAGTGGAAAAAGAGAATAAAAGATGTTTTCCCTGCCCCATCTTCCCTGTGAATACAGGGTCACTCTGCTCTGTTTCTTCTCTGCTTTTGCCTCAGCCAAAAAGACATTTCTCCTAAATTTTCTTAATAATCGTATTTCTAGATATATTCAGAATGAGCCAGAAGCTTCAAAATCAGAAGAGAGTTCAAAAGCCCTATCTGATCTTTATTAAAACACATATTTTCATATTTAGTGATTGATATCGTTATATATTTTTGACAGACTCATTTTTTTTTCTGTAGTTTCTTGAGAAAATAAGGCTTCTTTTATCACACTGCCAGTCCCTGATTACTCAATTAGAAACAAACTGACTCATTTAAAAAACATGAAAAAAAATGTTTAAAAAACAAACGTGCAGAGGAATCAAGTTGAGCATGTTTCTATAGCTGGGTACAGCAGAAAGCTCTTGCTGGTATCCCTGTGGGAGGATGAGCAATGAGAGGCTGGCCCTTACCCATTTTGTTTGACAGCTTCTGTGATATCTTGTCCAGGGAACAACTCAAAATATTTGGTGTAGGGACACCAAATCTACTGGGAACATGGGAGGAATGTAAAGATGATTTGGGGGAACAGGGAATGCTAATAAGCCTCTTTCAGCAGTAGGCTGAAACTAATAACCAACAAGAGAATGTGCTGCTTTTATAATAAATATTAATGGCAATATTATCCACAATGATCTAACTATATTCTTTTGGTGGCGTTGGTTGAGACTGTAAGGATGTGTTTCTGTACACAGCCCATGAGCAGGTTGCCCAGTGAAGCAGCTGATGCGAGGACTGCCAAGAGCCAGCCATGGGGCAGGATAACCTGATCACAGCCTGGGACCTGCTGCCTCTGAAAGGATGGGGAGAGCATCTGAGGAGAGAGACAGTGACTTCCCACAACCTGGGAACCCAGGACAAGAACCAGAGAGCCAGGACGCCCAGCTCCTGGCGGGGCTGGGGCATAACCGGAGCAAGTTATCAACGTGTTGATTCCTGCACCAGCGTGGCCTGGGGGCCTGTCAGCTGTGCCAGCAGCACCTGGCCCTACTGGGACCCCTGTGGCCCTGTGACCCCCAGAGACACCTGGAGCCACCACTGAGACGGCGCAGGGGGCAGCAAACAGGCCAGCTGGTCCAGGCACATCTGCAGTGATAAGAGATGTTGAAAACACCCTCAGAGGAGAGTGGAGCCAGGTTTGTTTAGTCTGAAGAAGGGAAGGCTGGAAGTAAGACAGGACATGATAATGTAGTCCCAGTGTATGAGGGGCTGCTGTGAAGGAAGGCAGGGATTGTGTTGCTGGAAGGACAAAGATTGGATCTAATCAGGTTAGCTTTCAGGGAAGAAAAAAAAAAAAAAAAGGCTCTATATTGCAAAAACTTTCTCTGAGTAATGCAGCACTGGAATGGATTACCTAAGGAGGTTGTGAAACCAGCTTCTCCGGAAGTTATAAGAAATTATGCAAATGTCACCATGCTCTACCAGCAGAGGACGGACTACCACGCTGTTCCTCAACCTCTGCAAATTAAAGGGCCACCTAACCTTTCCAACCCCACCCCTCTAATCCCCAGAACAAACAGAAAACAAACAAACAAACAAAAACAGCATCCGTACGTATCATGTGGATCATTAAATGTATGGGTAATAAAGAAAAATGTTTAGCATTTAGGTAAAATACTAGTTTTACAAAGCTTAATTTCATTAGTATGAATACAAACATTTAAATTCAAAATATTGTTAAGAATAAAAAAAAAAAAAGAAAGCAAGAAATTGCCTTGCAGTTCTTGAGCATGTAAACGCTGGCAAGATCTTTCAGCTCTATTTATTACACAGGTTACCCCACCGCAGCTCCATCCTGCTACAAGTAGGTAACTCTTCTTTTACCTTCCACTCCCACCCAGCAAACTGCAGTGTCCTGCAGAGAATTAATGGCTACTTCTGTGTTCTTTGGGGCACTCTTATCCCTGTTGAAATCTCATAGCAAGATTACACAGTCATTTCTCCACTATCTGAGATTACGGTGGCATAGGATACCTCAAACACTAGAAAAAAAACAATCATAGTATGGCTCTTTTGGGACACAACGTAAAGCAGAATACCATCAACGTATAGGGTATACCGAGGCACGCAAACTTTCCCTGTCCATCAGTGTATATTAAGCCCATCAGGACATCTTAACTTCAATACAAATAAATAAAATACAGAGAGAGGTGTTAAGGAGGTGTTCTGGAGCTGCTACCTCAGTATCTAACTTGAAGCATCTAACCAGATACTGAGTTCAGTCTGGCCTTTCACCACCAAATATTCCCACTACCAATAACTCCAATAAGCTTGGCCAGCCAACTTGCTAATGGTGATGATACAGTTGGTTAGGGCTATATGCTGACTGGTTAGGTTGTTGGTGGTCCCTGGCTGCTGATGCTAGGAGGTGTTTCTCTGTCTATCCTATGCAGAAAAATATAAACTACCCCAACGCTGCCAAACCATTACTTCTGATGGGAAATAGGCTTTGTAAAGCTCGCTGGCTCAGGGTCATAATGATCTGGGTGATTTGGTGAGATGTGCCTAACCAGTGCTCTGAGATCCACATAGCTTGTGAGCTCAGGCTCCGAGCTGCATGAAAGCAGAGGCAGGCCACAGCTGTTGGTACACAGCATAAAAGTTCCTCTGGGAGAGGGGAATTCTGGGGAGTGTGGTGTGAGTTGCACTGCAAGTTGCACTGCGTTGCCTCCATCCACAGGACCAGCAAAGGGTCAGCACTGTCCATGCTAAACCACAGCTGACAAGCCTTTCTGAGTCTGAGATAACTCTGTGGGCAACCATTCTGGTGCATCTGCAGCTATACACAAAACTTCTGGCTTCATCAGGGCACATCAGCTTGGGCTCTTCCAGACTCAAGATGACTCTGAAATAGTCTAGACATATTCCTGCTCATAATCCCTATCAGGACAAGATGGGCCTTCTCAGAGTCAGCTCTGGTACCTCTGCACATCAGGGATACAGCATCCACAGACTGGATAAGATACTTAGAGGCATTGGAGGATTGACCATATTAAGCACTGAAAGAGAACTTTGAATGTTCAAAGCCACATACAGATAATATCTAATGAGGACATCATACCTTTGTAAAATAGACCGGGAAGTAAGATTTATTTTTTGATTTATGATGAAAATACATGCCTAGACAAGGGGAAGCACACTTATCTAGCATTCTGTAGGTGTGGGGTTAGTTCTTAGCTTTGCTTTCCAGGCCTGATAGGCTACTTTTTGCAAGTCTCTTCATTCACCACCTTCTTACCCATCTCAGTTTTCTCTACTGCGGCATGAATCTGATACTAAGAAGCACTCTATAAAACAGAAAAATAATGATGAAGGCTATAAGATGTGGGAGATGGTGGCAGATGGAAGATGAGAACTCATGAATTCCATCCCGCAAGCTCTCTGCTTGCTTCTGTCAGTCTTTGAGCCTAGAACCCCTCAGCTGAAGAACTGATTCATGGCTTTCACTCTCATAAATGCTGTTTCTTCATGTGGTGTTCGTCTGTTTGGGGAAAGAATTATATCTAATGTTTTTTGTTAGTGGTGGGTTTTTGGCCTCTATTCCAGCTGATGATGAGGTTACCCCAGATGACTATAAGGAGAACTATCATCTAAGAATTTGTATGAAAATTAACACATTTTGACCTTTACATTCACCAACAGGGAAACCAGATGGGACAAAAACCCCTTAGAAGCTGTGCCTATTTTGATGGGAATTCTGACCTGACTTAACATCAGGTGGTTCAAGCTGGAGAGAAGCCCTACTTCTGTGCTCCCTGTGGGAAGAGCTGGAGCCAGGATTCATCACTCACTCAGCATCACCAAGCCCACTTCAGCAAGAAATCAACAGTTGAACAGAGCATGGCCACTACAAGTCCTGCAGGGCAGGCCTTGACTCCTGCACCAGAGATGGAATAAAGGGAAAGAAATCCAAGCAGCCCTGGGGTATCTTGCAGGGAATATGAGGCACAACCCCAAACACTACAGACAACAATCTGATATTGCTTCACTACAATAGGGTAACAATGGCTGGGGGTTGAGTGCCTTACTAAGATGATGGGCTTTGGGAGATCATTTTGGTTTTGTGAGAATCACTAATGACAGAGGAGGAGATCCAAGAAATGGAGAACCTTTATGTGTTGAGAGAGAAAAAGAGGTAAAAAAGCAGATAGTTGTGTGGAGTCAGAACCGCAAAGCAGGGTATCAGCCATGTTGAGATCTTTGGGTATTAAGAGAGTATCTGGGCACTGGGTTGGTATTTAACTTGGTCATCTGGAGCACCTGTCCAAAACAGAAAGAAGGCAAATTTACCCTTGTTCTGTTTTGAGGAAGCATTGCATATTCTAGAATTGTTATAAATCATTATTTGCACTATATTAGTCATTGTAAGCTGTAGCTGAAAAGTACTTCAAATCCAAGACCATGCAAGATCTTACACAGTTTGTTTATCTCACCTTTTGTCCCTTGACAGAAATAAAATATTTAGATCTCTTATCCACCAACTTACCATTGTGACAAGCTAACCTTTGAACAATTTTTGTCTTCATTTCTTTTTGCTCTCTGATGGTTTGGGGACTGCAATTCATCCATCCCAGGTGATGTGATAACTTCAGAAGAGACTCTTCACTGAGACAAATGCATGACAAGCACAAGACACAGATGTGGTCTCTACCAGTTTACAATCTAAGCCTTGAATGTAATGTACCAAGTGTGTTTTTTTGTTTGTTTGTTTGTTTTTAATTAATTTATTTTTTTCCCCTAAGGTAGAAAAATCACTCTTTTTATAAGTTAATTCTGCTTTTATGTTTTACTTGCAGTATTATTCTTGTGCCATTCTTAATCAAATACAAGAAAACTAAAAATATCACACAGTGAGAATCACATAAAGGCCCTTTTTGTGAGTTAAGGACAAAAGCTTGCTTCATGAAAACTGTGCCTTTGCTTATATGAAACAATCCCACTTCAGTCTGCCTTCCCATCAATAGCATCATAGCTCCAGACAAATGATACTTACCCACCACTGTGTGGATGGTTGTATTTCTCTGAAAGCTCACGTCTGAGAGCTCTACTTTGACAACTCACCACCTACTATTCTGTAACATCCATCATATGGGTAAGGTTTCGTTTTCCATACTGAGGTATTCGGGTGAGAGGCACTGGGAATCCTCTGGTGGTATAAAATGCTAGGCTAGAGATAAGGTTAGAAGAAGTAACATAAAGTAATTTACGTACTATATCCATATCACAGCATCACCTTTGATTGCTCTAATGCTGGAACTGTCTTGGCCCAAAATAATGTATTTATCTAGCAGAACTAAAGGACTTCCCCCATCCTTCCCTTAAAACTAATTGTCAAAACACTGGTCCTGGGAGATTTAGGATTGGTAATACTGTGGAGAAGCACTTCTTACTCTCTATAAGGGACTGACTGTCATTAGGAGCTTGAGCTGGATGAAATCTGTGGACAAGGCTAGAAGCTGATAAAATAGGAGATGATGTGTGGCCTGAACTGGCTTCTACAAAGTTGTCCCTGGCAGCTTTAAGGACGATAGTATGTTGGGCCAACTTTGTGGAGGTGATTTCAGTAACATTCTCTGACTTTTCAATTACTAAACATGTGGACTATTAAAGGATTAATATTAAATCTGGGGCCTTCAGGAAAGCCAGCATGGGTGGCATAGCTGGGTTTTGGTCTTGTGCTACCATGAGTCAGAAAAGAATGTATATTTTCAAGGCCTAACAAGGCCACTGATATTAAGGATAAAACACTGGGTGAGAGCTGGGTTAGAGCAAGGGTTTGGTCCCACAGAAGGTGTCTGTGACCGGCACTGTGCTCTCAGGGTAGATCCCGCCAAGTTATGTTAGGCTGGGCCAACACAGTGCAGATGTTTTGGATAAGTATAGCATTAATCTCGTTCCAGTGTTTGGAGCAGGGTGAGGATTCATTAATGTATGATGAGGATTGGATGCTGAGGATGGCGGGACAGGGTGGGAAACAAATGGCCAACCTTGACCCTACTTTGGTAGGGTAAGTGAGGAAGAGGGATCAGGCAAAGCCCAGGGGAGAATGTTTTCTTTTCTGCTTGTCAGGAATGATAGAAATAAACCATTGTGCTACAGGAGAGGGTATTCCAGGCAGTAGGATTTGCTTCCTCTGCCCAACAACCTCTCTTAAAGACAGTTTCTTTAGGCTAAACCTAATCATCCTGTCCACACACACAGAGCAGCAGCCAGTCTGTAGCCCCACCCATCTTGCTGCTGATGTGAAGCAGCGTGTCTCATGTGCACCCAGCTGAACGAGGGTCTCTCACTTTCTTCTGTGGCTAAAATCACGGAAGCTTTATTTTAAAAAGTTGAAACTATAAAAAAATGGTAGGTCTTTCTTGACACTCTCACAGAAAGCCTTAATAGTAATCCAGTGCAACTGCTTGCTCAAACCTAACAAAAAATATCTGCGGTGGCTAAGGAGGAAAAAAATTTAAACCTGCTTCATCAATATGCGGGAGCATGTCTGAAAGTATGATATTTGTGTTAATGCTACCTCACCTGATTGCAGGGAGAAGACAGTGTCGGGAACAGCTTCCCAACAGAGGGCACTACGTCATTACATATAGAAGCTGAGAGGTCACTCAAGGACTGCCTCTCATGCAACGACACTGAGTGGGGAGGAAGGCACATTTCAGCTTTGTTTGTCCTCTTCTGTAAAAGCTAAGCTTATGAAAATTCATGTGTTTATGTCATTAAAAACTACACTATTGTGCATAATTATATGCACCCAAAAAAGCCAAACCAAAATCTTCAAGCCCTTCATCCATGTCGCAGGGAGAATTCTGAATTTCTATAATTTTAAGTGCTTGATTTTACAGCCATTCAAGATTCTCTTAATACAAGCCAGGGACTTCTGTGTGCAATTCTTTAATTAACTGGGAATCATCTTTATAGATGCATGGGACAGGTTAATTTGTTTGTGGGCTGGATTTTGTGTCTAGCCAATGGCAGGAAGGAAAGTGAAGGACTGGTCTGAGCAGCGAGCAGCACTGACCTATACCACAAGCAACAACACTTAGATGGGCATTATTGCATGAGGATACGAGCTGGGAAGAAGCATCTTCTTAGCACCGTGGTTTCTGAGTGAGCAAGAATGGGCAGGATGGAGTTGAGGCAGAGGCAGTGCTGCTGTTTCAAGCATAGGGGAAGGATTCTGAATGCCATCCTTCTTGCTTTGCTGTGCATGCTAAGGCACTATAGCCACCTGCCTGGGTATATACCTGTATGCATACCTGTGCAATGTTTCCTGTATCCAGCTCCAATGCAGCATGTTCCCTTTCAGGTTGAACCAATCAGCTATTTGGCAAGCCCCCCCACAACTTGCTTTTCCTTTCATTTTCACATTCCACGCTGGATTTTGCTGAGGTTCTAACTATACAGTGCACTGTTTGAGCAGCTTTGGCTAACACAAAATGACCTGCAGTGGTGTGACTTTGTCTGTATCTCACATATCACTTACTTACAATAATTTATTTCTAGGGCTCACAGCTGACCTCAGGATATCTGGCCTACCTAAAAACAAAGAGAGCAGGAGGGAGAAGTTTCCTAGTTTTTCTGGCAGCAAATGGATTATTTGTTAGCATCCATTTTACAGAGGACTTGGAGTGTCATAGACATGCACCTAATAAATTACTGCCTCAAACACCCATTTATATAAGAAAAGTACTGAGAAAGACTCTGAGGAAGGGGAAGGAAAGGAAAAAAATGGCCATGGTCATGGATCCTCCCTGATGAGGCCTTTTTTTTTTTTTTTTTTAACTTCTCAGGAAAGAAGGAAAACATTAGTGTGTGAGGTCCAGGTAACGGTCAAGGTCATTAGAGAATCTGATCCAGCACTTAAACCTGCATGTACAGGTGAGAGAGAGAGAGGTGTGTATCACGTGGGCTGGGAAGCAATTTACTTCACCAAGACATAGCGTTAGGACCCTGATTCATGTCTGCATGGGGATGCAGCTGGGTCTAATTCAAGCAGTCATCTGCACAGCTGTCCTCTCTGTCCCTGGCCTGCCACCACACAGGCAGGGTGGCTGGACATGATATGGCAAATTCCAGTTTGCTAGTTTGCTGATGGGTCTGCTAGCAAAAATTTCTGCAGACCCTCTCCATTCCAAGAGGTCAAGTTTAAAGGTCCTTCATCCAGACAGTCTGCAGTAGCCTCTAATTCTTAAATCAAGGATTAAGAGCCCTGCAGAAGCAATGAGAAGAATCAAGTGCTATAAAGTATTGAGTCTATGAATTACAGCCAGATAGTCTGAGCTCTGGATGAAGCCCCAGAAGAAAATGAGCACATAAAAGCAAAGCAATCAGCAAATTAGTCTCCAGTTCGGGAGAAGCAACACTCAGGATAGGGCTCTTAAGAACTGGATCCCATTCAGACTGCTGCAGAGACGTCACCACAGCCTCACTGCCTGGGCCAGGCTTTATGATATCCTTAGGACTTTTCCCCACACATCTCATTCCTGCCTTTGTGCTGCAGCCCACACCATTAACAGCAACACTGCCATAGATCTTTTAAGGCGGTATCTAAGATCACCTAAGGATCTGGGAGGAAAAAAATGGCTTTTTGCATTCCTCTTACATTTCAGAATCACAAATGAAGAAGAAATCAAGAGTGCAGCAGGAAACCCAGGGCTGCACCTCTGGCCTGCCCAAACTTCCCTGGGAGCTGCACTGTAGTATTTCAGATGCCTGACAGGAACAAGCAATAATCAGAGTATCCTTTGCATGTAGCATGCCAGCGTGGAGAAAGATTTCCTCAAAACTGTAACTGAGATAGAAAATTGCCTATGTCATTTGGCATAAAGGAACAGTTGTTTGGAAATGTTTGCATACCTATCTTTTGTTAAGCTTTTCAAAATCTGTTTATGCTCTTCCTGGATAGTAAGACCAATGCTGTGCACTCTAGATTCCCAGGAATTCACACTTTTGATGATGGCGTAGAGGTAATCCTCTAAAATGCTTTCCTATCTTTCTCCCTGTCTGACTCCCTGTTCCCCAACAGAGAAATTCTGCCTCCATAATGTGTTTCCATCCTTTTAGAGGCCTCTTAGTAATATGTGGCACTGTTTTTAACCTGTTTTTGCTTTTGGGATCCTTGTTTACAGATACTGCCTTGTATTTCTTAGTTACCTTTTGTGGACCATGGGCTTACCATGGGCTTTTCAGGTAGCCCATGGACATCCTGATGTGCATGGACAACAGAAATGACTGCAATAATCTTGCTTAATGGAAGACACCTATACTGATATTTAGTGTGAAGTGCCAGGGAACGCTCTCTTTGCTGTTCTTGGTCATAAACCATCTTTTCCTTGCACTAATTTCAGGTTTAGATTCTGGAAAAATATATATATATATATATATCAAACGTGCTCTTTAGCTGTGGGAATACTTTCATATAGGTCTCCATATATTAGTCAGGTGGGAATACGGCTTGAACAGCAATACTCCACGGAAAGCAGTGTGATGCAATGTTGAATATCACGTATGATTTTTGCAATGTTAGCTGAGGAAAATCTTCCTAAAAATTTAAAAGCTCACTACTGTTTCACTGGAAATGAAGTCACTAAGTTGCCAAACCCTACTGGAAAGCAGGAAACAGTTGATTTTGATGACAGTATATATCATCAAAGGCTGTGTAATTGCTTCAGAGAACACACTTCATATAAGTATAGTTCCTTTTTCTATTTCCCCAATATTTACTTAAAGGATCTTCTTGTGTGTTCAAGTCCATATTCTATTAATCTTGAATAAAAGGATGTTTAAGGGAATTAGACTAAACTTTAAGCTATTCCTTTCTGTCTTTTAAAATGTTACATAAGAAAAGAGATGCAAAGTTTTAGGCTACGTTTTGCTGTAGCTAATCATTGGAAATCTTATGTAGGAGATAGGTTGTAGGGGGTTTTTTTGTGTTTTTTTTTTTGTTTGTTTGTTTTTTTTAATGTACTGTTATGAACTTCATAGTGGCTTGGCATGTTGTCTGCTCAGCTGACAATATTTGCACAGTAACCAATGATGCTAATTTGCCTGGTTTTGTTACTAGAGGCTGACCATTCCTAGCTCCAATCAAGCAAAACCAGGAAAAGTCAAGGAAACCAGCATTTGTACGTGTGAAACCAACACACGAGTGTGAGCCCTGACATGAGAAGTCATTTTCCTTGACACCCACCTGGATTGCAGGTGCAAGTGCTGCAGCTATGGCTGTAATTAGGAAAGCTCCTCAGTCTCCACCAGGCCCCAGTCCATTTGCAAAAAGCAAGAACAACCTTTTTGCCTTTTAAAGCAGGCAGTAGCTTATAATCAAGGGAATTGCTGGGCAACATCAGGGCTAAATGGATGTACCTAAATAAAAATACATTTTTGCCAGTTTATGCGGCTGACACACAGGGAGACTCCAGCTGAGCCCTTATCCTCATGCCTCTAATAGCAGACTTTGTCTCTGATGGTGAGTCTGAAGACTTGTCTATTTGTTTAAAGTTTCTTGGCGGCACCTGTAAGAAAGTGGGTTTTAGCAAGTAATCTATTTAGGGCAATGGCCCAGTTTTCACATCAGACACAAACGATATATATGCTATAAATGCTACTATAAAAGTAAGTGACGAAATCAAAGCTCAAAATGCTGCTCCTTCCTATCTGCTGTCACAAAGGGAAATCAGAGTATGATACACACCTGAATCTGAACTGGGGAGGCTCAAACCTGTATTTCTGAGAGATGATTTACATACAGAAACAGCTTAATATTCCATTGCATCCTTTCTGCCCTCTGAGTAAATCCAAAAGAATAGCTATAGAAATCTAGATATAATCTGTCAATATAACTAAGGCTGTATTCAAGATAAAAAAAGCTGAATGAACTGTGCAAATCTGAACATTTTCTTCCCTTTTACTCCAGCATTTGCTCTAGCTCAGTAATATGCTAGCACCTACAAAAACAGTAAGAGCATGGGACCTGTGGCACCAAAGCTGAGCTGAGGTCTGGAAGACTGCATTTCTCACAGTGTGCTGGAGAGGGGTCTATGGAAATAAACTGCACTGGATGGATGCTAGGACTCTGCTCACCACTGACAGCAAACAATAAATAAGGAGCAGGAGGAAATGTGGCACTTTTTTTTCTTCCTGGAGTAAAATGAATGTGTTGGGTACACAGGTGGTGCAGTCCAACATTTGGAGGACTGAAATGGGAGATGATGCTTCTCAATCCACCTGACACATTTGTCTTTTATACTCTCTGTCCTGTTTCCCACTAATGCTGGCTCTCACCACAGAGCTCATCAGCTGTGGCTCTACTTGCCAAAAACGTTGACTCACTGTAGCTCATCCTCCTACAGATGAAGGATTACTCCCAACATGGGGCAGGACCTCTCCTGCTCACACTGTGTGGTGTTCCAGATGTGCAGATGTTCTAAACAAACAAAACCCCTTTCTTTTACCATGAAAGTGGTTAAACTGGCACAGGCTGCCCAGAGAAGTTGTGGAGTCTCCACCCTTGGAGATATTTAAAACCCTGCTGGACACAGTTGTGGCTACTGTGGCACAGCAGCCTATTCCAGTTGACCCTGCTCTGAGTGGGGTAGATGATCTCCAGAGGTGTCTTCCAATCCCAGCGATTCTGTGAGTCTGCAGCATACCTATCGTCCACTGACCTTTCCTCCATGCCACTAAGGGAAGACATACCTTAATGGCATTTCAGGAATTTTCATGGGTCCACAGGGAAGTTAGAAGCCCAGTTCCCATGGAGTTAGGGAAGGAAAGCTGGCCCACAGAAGGACATAGATACTGTGATACTGAGAGCTGCATGTTATGACTTTTAGACACTTCTCCCCAGTAGGTAATCCATGAAGAAAACTTAGGCACTCAAATTCCCAGTGTAATGGGCGGGGAAAGCAAGGTACCTCAGGATATGATTCACAAAAGCAAATAAGAAAAGTGCCTCTGGAGCTGCTGGAGGTGCCAAGAATAGGGGTAAAGGTTAAGCCCTTCTTAAACAATACATCATCCTTTTCTAAAAGGCAGAGGTGCCATTTCCCACTCAGCATCCCCAATTCCAGCTGCCAGCTGCTAGGAGCTTATAAATGCAGTGGGAAGAAGCATCACCTGTTTATGTAATGGCCCAGAGTTTTGTGCACCAACCCATGAGACACCTGATGCAGAGCTCATTTCCCCAGTCTCTTGGCTTCTGGGAATTTGAAGCATCCATTTTCTCCCAGCTGACTTCAGATGCAGTGGTATGGAATAGGTGCATCAACTGCAGAAGCTGTTCCGCTATGATAAAATTATTCATCCGTACAAGTGAAGGAAAGCATTAGCTGAATCAGAAAGCAGTAGCAAGCACAAGTACAATTTTGTCGCTGGCTGAGTAGAGCTTTGAGCATGCCACTTGTGGGGGCAGTTTTCCTGCCTGGGAGATCCCACACAGGGAATGGAGAGTTGAGGAATGCCCAGGTTTGGGCTACAGGGTTTCTCCAGTTGTTCGGTCAGGCTCCTCCTTCTCTTTCGCTCCAGAATGTCCTGGTGGATACAAATCAGCAGCCTCGTTAAATTATTAGGAAAAAGATTCATGGAAGAGATGGCATTGGATATCTACGGAAGGAGACAGAAAATGTAATATAGGTAATTCCTTCCTCATTCACTTGTCTAGCGTAATTCTTTGCTCCCTCTGCATCCATTGTGAAAAAAAAAATCTAAACTGCAATTAAGGGAATTCTCACTAAATCCTGTACCCCTTTAAGCAAATTAAGGTATCTGTGCAGCAAGTAATAAAACCAGGGCAGCAGAGAACCAAGCAACCTACTCTATGTTGTTAGGGAATGAAAAACGCACACTTTCCAAATTTGCCCCTTCTTTTATGATCACAATAATCAGCTGTTTCAGGGCACAGGGTAAAGAAAGGCTGAAATTAGTGCTATTTCACTTTGTCCTGCTACTCCCAAACTCACAATGTTTTGTACCTAGCTGTCCTCCCCTTTTCTTCTGCATTTATTTATATCTTTTCTCTGCTGGCCTCTGTCCTACTCTGCCAAGTCAGGGAAACCTCCCTACAGACTGTCTGTCCCTATGGCTACAGTCAAGCTGGCAGACAGGGAAAGAACTTCTTTTACTGGGAACTGATATGCTGTCCCCTTCCAGTACACAGCTGAGCACAACAACCAGAGAAAGCCTTTATGCAGCCAGGCTTCCTCGGGGTATTTACCTGTGTACCTGGGAGGACAGGATCCTTGAGAATGGCAGCTGTGGATCCTGACTTTTGGTAGAACTTTGAGAGTTTTTCCACCCAAATTCTGCACAATTTCTTCCGAATTGAGCAGTTATATTCCCTTACCTTTATCTGACGATCCAGGACACGATATCGGGATCTCTGAGGTCTGAACCCTGCCCCACGCTCCGATGACAACTCTTCTGGTACCCGGTGCTTTCCTTAAAACCCTAGCTGCCTGTTGGAGAGAGGGGGAGGAGGTAGAGAGCGGAAGGGTTCAGGCGTGCAAAAATAAAGACTGGAAGAGGGAAGAGATGAGATTCGGGTAATGAAGATGTGTTTGGGGAGAGGGAAAAAAAAAAAAGCACAAAAACTAGTCCCTATTTCTGGAGCCGGTCGGGGAGATGGATCCCGGGGCCAGGTCTACCCGCTCTGCCGCCGCCTGGGAGGGCGTGAGGCGCCTTCTCCCCCCGGAGCCCGTCGCGGAGCGGAGCGCTGCTCCTCGGCCCGGCTGCGAGCGGAGCCCGAGCACAGCCCCGCCACCGAGCTGGCTCCGGCGGCTCTGCCCGCGGCCGGCCCGGCCCCGCACGCCAATCAGGGCGGCCCGCCTGCCTTCCTGTAGGTGTGCCCAGCTCACCTGCGGGCCGCCACATACCTGCGGGCCCGGGGCAGGCAGCGACGCCTCGGCCCGGGCGGCGGGGGGCAGCGACACCGGCGGCGCCGGGGGAGTCGGGGGGCGTGGTGCTGCTGGCCCCGGCCCGGCCATGTGAGGCCGGCGCAGGTAAGGGCGCTGCGGGCGGCCCCCAGGGAGCCGCGGGGCCCGGCCCGGCGCGGCCCGGCTCGGCTCGTCCCGTCCCGGGCCTGGCGGCGGCTCCCGGGCGGGCCCAGGTCGGTCCGGAGGGGCGGCTGCCGCCGGGGCCGGCGCGGCGGGGAGGGGAAGGAGGGAAGAGGGCGGCCCACCATTTTAGGAGCCGACGGGGCGGAGGGGGAAGGAAGGAGCTCGTCCTCCTCCCGCGGGGCTCGGCCCGCAGGTGCGGGAGGCAGGGAGGGTGGGCGAGGGGCCGCCGCCGCCGTCGGGGGGAGCCCCAGGGAGCCGGGCTCGGGCCCGCAGCGCCCCTCGGTCCCGCTCCTGCCCCTCGCAGGTAGGGCCCGCAGTGTGGGCCCGGCCCGGGCTCGGCTCCCCGCAGCGCCGCGCTGCTGGCTGGGCTCCGGCCCCGGCCAAGGGCAGAGGCCCCGGCGGCTCAGGGCTGCGTTTGAACTCTGGACGCCTCGTTGTTTTCCTCCCCGCTTGGCTCGCTGGCGTCTTGTGACTTTTATGGCCTGTCACGGAGGAAGGGAAGGCAAGATACCTGCCCGCTGCACGCTTCCCTTCTCGTCTCCGTGGACCCCGGCTGCTGCAGCAGCTCTGGCAGCAACTTCAGTGCCCCAAACAACCTGTCGGGGGGCTTTCCAGCTTCCAAGAATGTGGCTTGACCCACCACCAGTTCTATCCATGTGCTTGATGCTTTCATCTATTTACAGAAGTTGGATGAGACCCTGGATCAAACCTAGCAAGGAGTGCAGGTGCAGGGGAGGAGATCTGAGTTCCATTCATCTGTGGGAAGATGTATCTGCTACATATCTGTATCTGCTAGATACAGATGCTGTTGCCTTGTCCTTGAACTGCTTGCCCATTCCTTGCTGACCAAGCCACATCTGTAACATGCTGCCAAGAGTTTTGTGACATGATGCTCTTATGTTCTGGAGTTTCTCACAACCAACATGGCTTGTTAAAGGTGGCTTGGATAAGGGCAGAGTCCTTTTAAAGAGTTGCATGGGAGGGAGGTGTCTTGGTTTGGAGGAATAATGTATGGATGACCCAGATTTCAGAAGTGCAACTGAATTGGGTGAGGAGGAGGCATCTGTAAATCAGGTTTGAAGTTGTTCCAAATCTGAATTATTCTTAATTCTCAATTACTGTTAATGTTTGGAACAGTTCAGCTGGCCACGTAGAACCTCATTTTGCCAGTTCACAGCTTAGGGTAGTATTTGTAGTGCTGTCTGCACAGCAGCCCAGAGGTCTTGATAAATCTGTCAGTGAAGTTATATGCTGTAATTGCTAATGGCAGTAGTGGACTAGGCCTGAGCTTGGTGCTCCTGCTGAAGCCCCCTGTTCTTGGTGTCTGAAACAGCAGGACTTGGGTGCTTCTTCTGGAAACCTCTCCTACATCCTGAAAGACTTTGCTGCTAGGAGCCGTTCCTTGGGTCTTGTTTTACTTCATCCTGCTAAATTTAGATGGATATTCTTGGTTTTGTTCCTTCAGTCCTCTCCTTTCTTACAGATTGCTTTTTTCAAATGCCTTCTAGAGGTAAAGAGCCACAGTTTGCTATGGCCTTTGTTTATTTGTTTTAATAGACTGAAGTCTGGTTTAAAGTAGGCTGATTTACTCAGTTTGTATTCATGTAAATTATGTTCAGTCTCCATGGCTATTCCAGGCAAAATTTCAGGAATTGTTGGTAAGGGAATTCAAATTCATAATTGGATCCAACACCCCCCCCCCCCCCGAATATTTGATTCTAAGAGTATTATCCTTTCTGTCATCTGGTATCTCTCCAACCTGATATTTGCTTACTGGGTACTGTTCAGCTACGTTATAGGTAGTTTATTTTAATAGTTGTACCTGATAAACTTCTAATTCTTTTCAACTTTGCAGCTCCTCACTGAACTCCTTTTGTATCATTTAATGAAGTACTTACAAGTGACTTCAGTGCAAGTATGGCTGTGCTCCATTGTTTCAGCACTTGGGCCATACAGAGAGAAATTGAAATCCCTCTTCTGCAAGGTGATTGTATGGTGGATGTTCATACTATCAGCATTTGGGGGCAGATACTGTACTCTGACCCCTGGCAGGTATTTACATTTGCAGCTGGTTATCCCTGCATCAGATTCAAACTTATATTAGAAAAGTACCCAGTCTTGATTTCAAGATATCAAGTGATATCTTGTCTACACTGGTTCCCCAGGTAAATTATTCCAATGGCTGATTACCCTCACTAATTTCTTATTTGAATCTGTCCAGCCTGGTTCCTAGCCACAAAGTCTTGCTACAAATCTTCGTGCCAGGTTAAAGAGCCTGTTGCTGCCAGGATGACACATTCCAGCAAAAAGGTGGTCTACTGTATTGCAAGTTTACAGCTGTTATCCATGCTAACCTCTTACTTCTGGCAATAGACAATTGTGGAACTGTAGTCATGGAATGGCTGGTGTGATATAGAGTGACAGCTAAGTGCTTATGGCTGTGGAGACTGTGCTGAGATGGGGATTTCAGAGAAATGGGGTTGAATAACTTTAATTGTTTGGATTGTGGCTTCATATGGTGTTTAATCCAGTGTAACTACAGGCTACTTCTGAAAGACTGATCCAGTTCCTCTCATCCAGTCCTGCCTGTGAGCTCCTGGTGCTTCCTTTGTATCAGATCTAGTGATTGAGCAGGAATGAATCAGTTCAATCATTGCTCCAACTGAAAATTAACCCCCTTCCCCAAACAAAAAAGAAAATGTTTCGGTGGCCAGGTAGTGCTAGGTCTGATGCAGAAGGATAGCTTGCAGCTGGGCATGACAGACATGGAGATAGCAGCCCATCCCTGTGCTGGATTAGATGCAAGAGGGAATCGTACATTTAGTCCTTATATTTCTGGGCTGAGGTAAACAGGCTTTGGTTGCACAAATCCTCTCAGCTGGCACTGTCATTGAAAGAAGCTGTTCTGCCTTCCCTTTGTTATCCATGTCAGTTTCCCAGGCTGGCCTATTGTGAGGCCACATGTGTGCTTATATGTCAGAAGAGAAAGGGCAGCATGGGGGTGGGAATAAGGAGGGCAGGGGATGGGACAGTGTCAGCTTATGACAGGCTTAAACTAGTTTCACTTATGACAGGTGAAACTAAGACTTGAGGTACAGTAATTGTCACAAACACACCTTACCTTAAACCTTCATGGAAGCTAATTTTTTAAAAAATATTCCCTTTAAAGCAGGTATGTGGGAACAGCTGCCCAGATTTACTCATTAGCCCAGGTTAACTCAGTTGCTTGACTTGGAAGAACTCTGGGTGTTGTCAAGCCTGTGTTTAGGTCAGCTCATTTCAGGTCTATAGTCAAGAAGCATGTGTGGAAGTTAGACCTGGTGTGGGAAAGAGCACATAACGTATAAAGAAGGTCTGTGCCTTGTCTGTGATGTGTTGATACCTGTGAAAGCTTAATGAGTGCAAAAAACGTTGGTTGCTAATGCATTTGTTTATTCTAGATGTGAAGTTTTCGGTTGTTTCCAATGCCTAAGCGGGTAAGGTACCTGTTTTGGGAAAGCTTCATTAACTTGGTCTCTTCTATTGAAGATTTCTTGATGATTCCAGATTTCTTGATCTTCTGGTGGAAATAATAGATGGGGAATGGGTTTTGTCCCAGCAAACTGTTTTAAACACTGTTCCATCAAGTGCAATGCTACATATTGCAGGGAATGTAGAGCAGAGCCTGTGGTGAAGACTGATTTTGAGCTCACAGTTCAGGGGTTGGATTACAGCTAGGTGATGATAAAGAAGAAATCCCTATGACTTTAGTGAGAGTTCAGTGCAAAGTCAGTGGGAGGAATATTGGTTTTGACAGTGGGAAAAATGTAGAAGGGGGAAAGGTGCTTACCCTGACATGTGTATGTAAATAGACACACATATGTAGATATATACAAAATAGAGGGTGTTTTGATGTGAGAAGAGGTTGAGGTGGAGTGGCTATAGAAACTGTAATTGGATAGTATACAACAAGTGAACTGGAGTGGGAGGAAACACGTGAACTTGCTGCTCAGAGAATACTGCATTAAAGCAGAGTTGGCCGTAAATTAACTTCATGAGACTGTATCCTATTTGCAGTAAGTCACGTAGAAGTACGTGATGACTAGAGCCACGAAAATATTCAGATGTTGCACTAACTCTTTGTAGTCTCAAATCAAACATTTAGGTGCATGTAAATTCTCAGTGTGTGAGAACTGGCCTTGTTGGTGCTTAGACAGCATCTAGCGTGGGTGTCCCTGCCCCAGAGCATACACAAAATTTCCCAAATCCTTATCAGGGTCATGCCAAGGTGCATAGTGGGATTCACAAACTTAGAGGTCCCTTGCATGTGCCACCTATATGCAGAGCACAGTCGTATGCATGCTGGTGAGATTGAGCCTTGCACAGAGTGAGACTGGTATGGAGGAGCTCTGGGGAGGAGAGGTGGGGAACGACTGTCACTTCACTGATGAATCCAACAGTAGAGTTTGAAGTTTCAAAATATTCTAGTCTAGGGGAGGAAGGATTATGATTACAGTACTAGAAATTGGGTTCCTTCCCCATAGTAGATGAAACTAGAGTTGGAAGATCTACTTCATCTACTAGAGTAGATGAAGTAGAGTTGGAAGTATCTCTGTGTTCCAGGTAACTGACATATCAGTGAAAAAATTGGTACACAAGATTGAAAAGCATACTCCTCACAAATGGTGCTCCCCCCCCCCCCCCCCAAAAAAAAAAAAAGGTCTCAAAATACTGAGTATATGGGAGGCAGAAAGCAAATGACCACTGGACCTGTTTACAGAAGACTGTTAAAGGATATGTGAAATTCTCCTCAGTCCAAAGCAGGAAGTGTCTCTGCCTGAGGGAGCAGAAGATCCTGGTCATGTCAGGTAGGATTGTTTTAGGTCGCAGAAGCCCTGAGATAATCAGCTGACGTGTGGCGCAAGGCCTGAGGTGGGCCGGGAGCAGACCTGTAACCTCTTGGACACGGCCATTGTTTGCAGCTGCCACAAGGTGGCTGTAATGGCTACGCTTGCATATGCACATAATGATAGACAAACCAGTGTTAAACTAACACATAGAGACTAATGGGAGCAGGGGTGCTTCGCCCTTTGTTGCTGAGAAGCTACAAAAAATCAGTGTATGTAAGTTTTATAGTATATACCCTTTATATTCACAAAAAATGATAGGTCTGATGATCAAAAGTGCCTACAAATGTTCTTTGAATAGTATAAGTCTTAACTAGACCCTTACATCTTTGTTACAGTTTCCTGCCCTGCCAGGAGGTGCTAGTTGAAACTTGGTAAGGGTACACCAGTAAGAGTACAGCTTTGCTGGTATGCTTCATTTCACAGCAGAAGGAAGGATGTTCCAGCCATGCTGGTGTCTAGCAAAACTCTGATGCCATGGCCATGTCTTTAGTGGGACTGGGCTGTAAGCAAAATCCTTCTGGCATGGGCGAAGCCTAGGCTGCTGTTTGTACACATGAATTGTACTGTAGATATTCCATAGTACAGGTGTCTGAGGGTAACTCTAACCCTGTGAAATGTAATCTGGCTGCAACATTTGAACCAGCCTCCTTTCTAAAGCACTCAGAGATCACTATCTGTGTTTACAGGTGAGGACTGTCAGGTTGCATAGCAGCAAAGTTGAGAAGGTGTGGTGTGTGTGTTTCCCCTCTGGATTTACAGAAGAACAGATGTTCCAGCCCTGCATGACAGGAAAGGTGTCTCACTACACAATATTTAGAACAACGAGGGTTAGGTCCTGAATGTTGGTATTGTACATGGCTCAAATAAATCTTCCTATTGTCTGCTGCCTCTCTGCATCTATTTTTCCGTAACTTGCTTTGCACATGGAAGTATTTCAGGCTTGAGCCTAAGTACCTTCTAGCTCATGGATCTTATAGGTATTTTTAGCAATACGTTTCTCTCTTCCTTTATGCGTCTCCCCAAGGAAACGTGTTTTCTCTTGGAAAAGTATGTTTCAGATGTAGGCAAGAAGAGGCTCAGGATGGGCCGGGGGGGGGGGGGTAACACTGAGAAGGCTGCAGTACAGTGCACAGCCCTGCTAGGACTATACATTATGAAAAAAACGTGGGGGACGAAGAGAGGATGTTGTGGGAAGACAGTTGAAAAGAAGTGGGAGTACTATTTTGATAGTAAATTATGGGTTTCTGTATTTTCATAAAAGCACAAGTGATCTAGAGAGACTGGTACATGGCCCCCCCCAAGCCACCTAATGCCTTTTTAACACTGTCTAACTGGCCCTGTGTTGAATGGCAGGGAATACATTACTGCACTGTCACTCTCTTCCTCATCCGCGGGTACTTCTGCTGTCTTGCTACGGAGCTCGTATCAGTCTGTCTGTCCTGTGCCATCAGGGAAGGCAGCCTTCCTCTGGCATTCCTCATGTCATCCACCTTATCGTTCTGCACATTGAGTAAAACAAGTTGTTTCCTTCTTGAGAGGTGCAAAGAAAAGAGCATGAGCAACTTGAACATAAGCTGGAACAATGACTGTGTCTTTTGCTGGAAGAGCAAGGCTAGGCATGCCAATTATGTCACCATACTGTGTGCTGTGACAAGTCACAAGGGAGGGTCCGGCCATAAAAAGCTGCCTAAAATTGTGGCTGCATGTATGGAAAAATGGCAGCTGAGTTGCCCAGTGGGCATTATCTGATATATTGGAGGCCTTTCCCTTAGTTCTATATGCAGCATCACGTTTTCCTGTTTAGGTGCTAAGTGTATAATAATAGTGATATCAAAGGCATGAGAATACACAATGGAGTGTAAAAGTGGGAAAATGGAACAAATCCAGCTCTTTAATAGTCATAGCAAAATAGCTTTGAGGAAAAAAGTTTAACAAGAAAGTGGTAGATTTAATTGGTCGCATGTGCACTGAAAACTGTCATTGATAGAAATCTCAAGTTCAGCAAGACAATATGAAGGCAATTCTGCCCTGAAAAATAAGTTTTACTGGTATGTTTCATTTTATAAGTTATTTTAAAAGGCAGTGGTGCACAAAGTTTGATTGTGACAATGGAAAAGAATGAACAAAGTGCATTTTTTTTGGGGGGGGGGGGAGGGAAATGGTACTAACAGATGTAGGTGCCAAATTCAGAAGTGTTGAGGCAAGCATGTGCAAAAGTATCAGCTGTGTTCTGTTTGTTTGCTTGCTTTTTCTTTGTTATCCCATGTAATACTGAAAATAAAGCTGAATTTCTCCAGTTTGTAAACACAGTGTTATGACACAGAAGAACTCTCCAATATATATTATTACTTCAGTAATATGCTGTCTTGGAATAGTTGTCAGAGGACCTGGTGGAATTGCAATTTTGTGCTGAAGGTAAGCAGTAATCCTGAGTCAAGAGTTTAAGAACAGGTTCCTAAAATTAAGTACCTGAATCCATTCAGAAACAGTTAGATAAGCATAGCCTGACTGAACAATTTCAATGTTGCCAACATTATTTTTTTTCCTTTATCACAAGTAATTCTGTCTGTGGGCTTCTTAAAACCACAGCTTCAGAATTAACAGATGATGTGAGAGTAACAGTAGAAGGGGGAGTGTTGGATTTTGGTGGTGTTTTGTTTTGTTTTATTTTTCATCCAAGAAATCCCCTTGCTGTCTTGATTGTAGGGGAAGGCTTGAAATGGGACATAAGAGTAACCTGAAAGTTCCTAAAGCAGAAGGCTTAAAAAAGCAACCACCCAAGCTTCCTTTGTCTTGAACAAGAGATTTTAAAAATAAATAAATTAGTGTGTGGATAGGTGAGGACCTGTGCACCTAATTTCAAGCACTTGTTTGTAAAGATTTGGTTTTCAAGAACAGTTCAGTGGAGATACTTGCTTTGGGCTTAGACAGCAAGAAATATCTGATGCCATGTGTCCTAAGCTCGTAAAATTGTCAGAATTATAGAAAGGGACTTGTGTGAATGTGGACATGGTGAGAAATAGGCAACTGTGGATACCTGACATACGTAAGGTTATGGGGCAGGTCCTTTCATTGACTGGACTGTGAGATGGGTATAGCACAGGTGTGAAACAAGACTAACAGTGATCCAGAAGAAGGAGCTGAAACAACTAATCTGGGACACTACTTTGTGTGAAAAATGTATCTGTTGTGTGTACTAAGCATTTCTGCAGCACAAAAGGAAAATATTTTAAGAACATGTCTTGTATCTTGAAGAACTTGGAGGCAAAAGACACAGTGAAGGAACAGTATGGGCAGTTAGTGCACTTTTGTTGGTGAAGAGATTGAGTAAGACTTTTCTTATAGTTGCAGTCAGATCCATAGTTTATAACAGGGCTTTGCATGTTGGGTGCTCTGAGCAGATGCTCACTGACTTGTCCTCGGAGTATGTCTGAGGTAGGAGGGGTTACTGTTACCTCGGCTACAGAGATGACCCTCAGACAAGCAGAAACTGCTAGCCAAAGAGCCAGAATTAGGATTTGTGCTGGAGGAGGTCTGGGGGTAAAGGTGCAGATCTTGCTTGCCTTGAAAAAATTGCTTATCATCTAAGCCATTTGTAGATCCTTTCTTTAACGAATGGCAGAGTGGGGAATTGCAGGAGGGAGAGCTCCTGCTATCCTAATCTATGCATTCTTGTTTCAGCCTATATTATGTTACTGATATTCACAGTCATCCTTTGTGGACCATTAGCTTGAAATTTCTGCATGACTGCAACTGTTCACAAGCTGTAACTGTTAGCAGAGGCCCAACTTGAAACAGCAGTCTTATGGGTGCATCTGTATCACCTTCTATTAGGGTAAATGCTAGCAGAGCAGGAGTATACAAACGTTTGGAGTGCAGGGTGTTCCCCTATTTCAGGCAAAAGTAGTAATGCTGATAATTCCTGCTGTAGGTATAGCTGTGCTCACACCTTCTCTACCATGATTGTTTCTTGAGAGCAGACCTACAATGACCTGTCATACCTCTTGTGTATGAGAGTGACAGGGGTGATTTGACACATCATGACATGTCAGTATTCTTCAGCCCTGTGGCAGGGAGTCATAGCCAGATACAATTGTTAGCTCTGCTGAATCTGACACCAAGCAAAGACAAAGCCATTGCCTGTGAAACACTGGCAGGACTGGGGTTGTTAAACCCTCCTGTCCTGCTTTGCTGCCCTTCCTAAGCAAGGACTGCTGCCCTGGCCTCTTGCTAAGCCCACTGCAAGGGCAAGACCTCCCTTGTCTTGTCTTCAGCTGTCTGCGTTGTGCCCTGCTGGGAAGGGACCTTGCAAAAATCGCTTGCCTTGTGCCCCTGCCTGGCCAGTCTGCTGTGACGTATGGGAGAGGGCAGGTGCTGGGTTCAGTAACAGTCATCAAAGATTCATGCTTAAAGCTGGGTTCACCAAGTCTGGCAGAGGAAAGATGGAAGACCCGTTTTCAGTATGGGAGTGCCTTTGGGAAGAGAGCTCTGACTCTTCCCTCCCTCGTCAGCATGGTTCATGGACTCCCCCACCCCCTTTTCTTGTACCCTCCCAATCCTTCCACCATCAAGCACCCCTGTTGCTCTTAGCTTTCCCAAACTGGAACAATCATACCCAACTGCACATTTTGCTCTTGCCTTTAGTGACTCCTAAGTGCAGCAAAGCAGTTTGCCATGTGCCAAGTTTGATAAACTTGTGTAGGTGAGTCTGATGGGCAGTGTCAGGAGTCACGACTGAAAGCTGCCTGTGAAGCTGAACTCTGCTGTATCTCATTGAACTTGGGAGAGATGGGATGTTTATGTGTTTGTTTATGCCCTGCTGATCAAAGCGTGTTGCAGGTAATGGGAAAGGCAGTGAGCTGAATCTTTGATTTCATTTAACTGCTGCCTGTAACTTCCCAAGGGAAGTTCCTCATTAATACTAAAGTATGCACAACCCCAATTAGAATATAGTATGCACGCTTGCGTAGGTTGGCGTATGCAAGCATATCGAGGAGTTTGCATTCCTTAGTTAGACATTATTGTGTGATCGTGTCATAAAAGAGCTAGAGGAAATCATATCAAGACTATTACACCATTAGTCATGATGACTGTTAGGAAGTGAATTGTCTTATGTTCTAATTTCTCGCTGGCATACTGAAGTCATGAGCTTGGGGTGAATTTAAAGCACAGTACTCATTTTACTCCTCTGTATCTCCTTTTGATAGGGTGCAGCCTGGGAGGAGAAAGAGGCAGTTCTATGTGCCATGGGGCTAAGGAAAGAGAGACTGGAGGCCAGTCAAGAGTCAGAGTCGAAAAGTTTGCCAAAAGGCCACCTGAGGACTTTAGTTGCTCGGCTAATACCTGAAGAGCCATGGAGTTGTAAAAGTGTACCATTTTAGATCTTGAAAGGTGATGATGTAAAGCGGACCCTGCCCCCTCATTCTTATGCAGAAAAATGTAAATGAAGGAATAATCTGTAATTGTTCCTTATTTGTTGAAACTCTTTTAAAAGTAGGAAAAATACTGTAATTAGTACATGATAGAGAAGCTAGTGATATTTCTAAGCTGGTATAAATTCTGTGCTGTAAAGTAATACAGAGTTGGAGCTGTGCTGCATGTGAAAGCATGTGGGGATATTTTTTGCCAATTGACAAATAAGGGGAAATATTGCTGAAACAGATCATCAGTATTGTTGATCTGGTCATTTTTAAGGTTGTATCTGTGAGGCTCTACAGTTTTTATTTTTTATACCATGCTGCATTAATTACAATACTAGGAATTAACGCTAAATTTTAACTACAGCATCATGAGCTGTAATTACTACTATAAATTTTGAAGTAAGGTAATGGTAATTGGTGAAACTAGTTATAAAAAGCATTTCATAACATTGGTATATATCAGTTATACCATTTAAAATGCTACTTAATATAACTTTTTCCTGTTCATTTCGAAAGAAAACTACACAAAAATTGCCTTCCCTCTCTCCTTCCATTTGGAATATTTCCATGCTAGACTTTGCAGAGGTTTGAGGAAATTTCCAGGACTTTTCCTAGCATCTTTTTTTTGTTGTTGTTGTTGTTGTTCCTTGTTTTCACAGTGCTCACAGGGGGCTCCTTTGAGTTGATCTAGCTTCCACACAATGTTCATTTAGATGTAGCCCTCTATTGAGGAGAGAAAGAGCTGTCCTTGGGTCCAGAGGGTACAATAAGCAGCAACAAGAAGACAAAGAAATCTTAAAGTCTAAAATAACTGCTCCTTTGAAAATGGTTGTAAATCTGCTTAGATCTGTCTGGCTTCATATGTTGAATGCTCCAGACAAGAAACTAGAAAAAAAACATTGCTAGCAGAGGGTGAACAGTGGAAATGTAAAACTTCCATGCTCCCATACTTTTTATTTTTGTCCGCTCCCTCTTGTAAACCTGTTCCTTAGTTTTGAGCACTTGGCAGTCATGTTCATCAAGACAGCTATGCTGGAGCGTTTGGGACTTGCTTGTAGATCCTGGATGTGGTTTCACTATAACTTGGGTTTTGGGGTCCAGGTTTCTGCTTTCCTGCTCTTCAGGCCCTCACCTAGCTGTTTGTTCCTATCCATGCCTCGCAGTTGCTGCTGAGGCTTGTATACCTGCACGTACAGCTACTACAGGGGGTCGATCTGACTGGAAACTAGGTATTTTTACCTTTTTTTTTTTCCCCTCTCCTCTTGCTTCTTAATCTGTTCTGGATTTCAGGGTGTCACGTCAAGTCCTAATCTAAATTTATTAGGATGTGATTCCAGCTGGTGTAGACTAGTCTGTACAGTCAGCAACAGCAGAAGGAATTGAGGGAGCTCTACAGTGTCGTAGGACTGGACTGTAAATACATGAACGCTACAGAAAATCTGCAGATACCTAGATTTGGTCTGATGAATTTAATCTCCGTTAACCCAGGTATACCACAGCATATTTTACTGCCAGTCTGGTATACATAGCTTACTGGATCAGATTGAAGTACTTTGCAAATGAGTTCACTGTCATTGGTCTGAACTGCTGAAAAACAGTAATCAGTTTAGAGGGGAAGGGGAGACTTGTCCTTGCTCTAATTAGTCAGGAATTAAGGTTTACCATTTTGGCTTAAAAGACTGAGATAAACCCATACAGTAAGATTTAATTTTTAAGCCATATGTTTTTTTTCAGGTCTTTTCCACACCCATAAAGGCCAGACATGCATTTTTCTTAATTGTAAGCCAAAATTCTCACATAACCACATGATTCTAGGAAGTGGGACTATATGAAAAACAGAAAATATTGTGATACACACAATAAACCTTTTGCCGGTTGGCCATGCAGGCATTATGCTGTGAGTAACAAGTTTTCCATGTGTTTGCATTAGTACCTTCCTATACAGCACCCACACAATTCCTGTGGCTTTGGGTGTGTGAAGCTATTTTTCCACTGGGAGAGGGAAGGGGTCCTCACTGGTGCTTTCCCACATTTACATTGCTTATAGCGATTTTTTTTATGTCTAATAGTTTTTGCTCTCAATAGCAAACACGTCTCACTGTGCTTCTTCGATCTAAGTTCAGCGATTTAATTTCCAGGAAAGAATAGTTCATTCCCTGAAAAGCAAGTTTAGGGGAGGGGTTTACCAAAACCTGTTTTCCCCACAGACATCCCTGTATCCCCTGTGGATGGACTTCTTTTCTCTTTAGCTGCAGCTTTCAGTACAAAGCTGCACCATTATTGCAATATTGCAAAATATTTTTGACTATGATTCAAGTGTCATAACATTTTTTTCCACATTTTTTTCACCAACCTCATTACTGGAGTCATAAGATAACTAAAAATGCTGTGGGGAACTAAGGCTGGAAACATCTGGAAGCATGCATTCTGAAGGCACAAAATGAGGGCAAATGAGTTCAAGATATATATTTTTTTTAAATTCTTTTTTAGTTGCTATCTTGTGATAGGTTGATACCACAATATTTTATTCATATTGCCGGTTGATGGTATTACCAGTGTTGAAGCCAGATACATGGCACAGGTTTTTGCTGTAGGTATGCCAGCCATGGCTGATGAAGTTGTGCTGGTAGAAGTTGTTAGTGTGGTATGAGGTACCAGTGCAGTTTTGTTGCTATTACTAGGAACTGTTTCAGTTGCATAGGATATGCTTCACTTATATTGATACAAAAACAACATTTTACCAGTACCTTCATGGCAGGGTGTGTTTTGCTGTATAGATTACAGTCCTCCTGTACTGCTAAAATGTTTCAACTTTGTATTTTCCATCCTGTATGGATCTGAGGGCTATTGCTACTGGAAAGAAGAAATCTTACTGTTTTCTAGACGGAACTTGATCCAGCTGTTAAAGAGGGTATATCAAGTGTTTGCCAAGAACATCAGATGGGATAACTTAGGAGGACCTTTCTGCAGGGGAGGACGGTTTGTTCAGTTCAGTCTGCTGAATATTGTTCATCCTTATCTGTCCATATAGCTTAACTGTGCTCAGGACTCGTACAGGTAACGTGACAACAGCTGTGCTCAGCAATGGTTCCACTGAGCAGTCTGGGCAAGGCCAAGCTTTCAAGTGTGTTTCCAAGTCCTTTGATGTTTTAATGGCATTTGCATCTGTCAAAATGGTTTGGTGCAAACATTAGCATTCTTTAATCTGAAACTCAAAAACAGCAGCGTGGGATTCTGGCTCATGTTTCTGTAGCACAGTAAGAGACTGAAATTTCTGCAGCTAGCTGGAGAATCTCTCCCATCTACGTCCTGAATTACTTAGAGTAGCTCCCAGTTTCTCTTTAAACTAGCTTATAGCAAACTTTATGTCCAGGAATGGATGTAATATGCCTCTAGCAGACAAGACTGTATATCATAGCATACATCTCAGACATCTCTTTGCTTCCTTTTGGCTCCAGATGTTTATCAGTTGTCTCTATATCCCCAGAGTTTGTAGAGAGACCTGCACAGAGCAGCCACCAGCGACTCTGTACATTCCTTTCACTCAGGGAGTTCTTCCTCTGTCAGTCCAGTAGTATCAACTGTCATTCTACTAAGCTACAGCAGTGAGCATTACATGCTGTTCCTGTACTAGAAGACTGCAAAACATCAAAGCTTATCCACTGATTTTATGAATATAAAACTTAAGCTCTGCTTAAAATGAACCAATTTTCCTGATATACAGGTGGCCCCATTTATCTTAAGACCGAATCATTTTTGTTGCCTCTGAGAAATATAATGTTCAATCCAAGCTGTGGGCTTCATTCACTGTTCGGCAAATGTTCGGCAGCTATTTCTGAGGTGAAATTTTGTACTACTAATTTTATTTCTTTGGTATTTTTTTGATTTAGCATTAAGTATTATAATTCATTTAAGTGGCAACAAATACATGATAAGCATCCTTCTTCTGTCAGTTAGTGAATCATTTGATAATTAATATGCTCAGTATATCTTGAGTGTGACTACCAGTAGTGGAAAATAGTGAGATGCTACTGGGAGTGTTAAAAGTCAGCAAGCTCTTTGCATCTGTGTGCCAGGGAAGTCTTATTCACTTTCCTGAGGTTCAGCAGCAGCTCAGATGTATTTTCCAGGAGATCAGATACCATTGACAGGTTCATTTTTTAACCCCCTGCCCAAAACATAGAGGCGGCAGCTATTTTCCAGGGTAGTAATAGCATGTAGGCTTTTTTAGCACAGCAGTAGGCTCTACATTATTTTGCTTCATGCTTTTTGTATTACCTCTCTTATTCTTTATGTTCCTTCCTCTGACAAGCTCCAAGCCAGCTCTTCATACCCTTAAAACCATCTCTGAGTAATGTTATTTTCCTCCTTCATTCTTATCTCTAGAGTGCCCTGTGTAATCTTCTCCTTAGCTCAGGAGTTTTGACCCCACCACTTCACCTCTCTTAACGGGCTGTTCAGTGATAGAACTGAGCGGTGGCCTGGCATCCTTCCCCCACCCCGAGGCACACGTGCAGTAGGGCCTCTCATACTCGATGGGGGAGTTGAGCTGAGGAAACACATCAGTGCGTGACATTGAGTAGCTATATGGGTGCCTTCCTGGGGAACAGCACAATAAAAGTACAGACTTGTGGTGGGGCAGGCTTTGTGCTAGCACAGCCCTGGGTGCTGTAGTGAGTCCTCTCCTGATCGCCTGACCAAACGGAAGGATGGTGTGGCCTCCAGGTAGAGGTGGCAGCTCTGGTGGCAATTTTCCTACGCAGGTAGCTCCGGATTTTGTGTGGAAGAAGGCAGACTCTGAGCAAGCCTCTGCCATCCTGACTCCTTTTGAAATGTATCTGAACTGTGTGACAGCCCAAGCACCCATCCACCACCCTCCAGGGTCACCAGCCACCCCAAAAGAGACAGAGCGGGGCTTGGGGCCTCCGGTGGGCCTAGCACACAACCCAAGTGGCAGTGCGTGTTGGTGCAGGTCCAGTTGAGAGGCCTGTAATTGCAGGGCAGGGCTTTCTCAGCCAGAAGGGTGTTTACAACAGCATGGGTGTGTGTGCCTTGCGCTCCCACTGCTCTGCCCCAGCGCAGCCGCCGGGGCCCGCGGGGAGCGCACCCAGCTCCTCCACCAGGGGAAGGCAAGGAGGGCATGGAAGGCTGGGCTCATCCCCGGTTTGGCAGGAGGAGGGTCTCTGGGCTTGTCTAGCTCTGGGTTTTCTTAGGATTAGCACTCTACTTAATTCTGTGGAGGTATTGCACCTTGTTTCCTGGCTAACTGAAGGGCTTGTCTGTGCTTGATAGCACTCGTCATTTCTCCTTTTTTTTTGTTTGGTGGAGGAGGCGGGGAAGGAGGATGAGGTACTTGCTATTTAAAACCGGAAGAGTTTGTCGTCCCTGTCCAGGTGAATTGACCCACGCTGAAAGGAAGTGTGATACTAACAGGGTTTTCTTTAGTCTGGGAAATCTGTGGATAGATGTGTACCATCATAGGAATTGCTTTGTCCACTAGTGCTTTCACTGCTATCCCGTTTTGCTTAGTTGGCCACCTTCTTCACCCTTCCCCTCTCAAATTTTGTGCTCCCTGCTGCAGTACAACCAAGTACTACCCCTTTGTTTTCATGCTGGTTTGCAGTTCCTTGCACCCTCTCAACATTCCAGTTTGCAGTGAGTTTGCACCCAGCATCACCTATATTGCTTTGCACTGTTGCATGCACGTGAACTCTGAAGTCCTGGATTTTTAGATCCTTTTGGCAGAAAAGTGTGGCTAGCTCTGTCTACACAGGGGCCATCAGACCACCTCATTTGAGAATTTCAGTCAGAACAACACACAATCTAGAGGGATGTGGAAAGACTAGCAGCCCCAACAGTGGTAGTGGTGAAGATTCTGGGAGAATTTGCACAGCCTGCAAAACCCTGGCATTTGCCAGAGAGGCTGCTGCATGCTTGTCTGTTGTGTTACTAACCTTACTGCAAACACTAATTGAAAGTTTACGTTAGCCAGCCCAGCTCTTGGGAGTCTCCTGGGCCATCTCTGGTAGAGAACCCAGCTGGCTTGCAGTTGGAGCATAAGTTGTCAATGCACAATAGGCATTTCTGAAGTAACTACTGGTATGTAGCTTTGCTCTGTGTGACTGCTACAGGTGTGGTCAGCGTTGTACTGGGGTATGGGTTGTACAGGGTTGTATTATTTTCTCTCCATCTCCATGAAATCCATCTCTATGAAATCCTTATTGCAGAGACATGTCTTTCGCTACAGCACACCAGCATTCAAGCAAAAGCTTAACTGTTTCCCTCACCAGATGCACAGGGCCCCCTCCGCAGTGTATCTAGAAAGTTTACCTGTCCCTTCTCCTAAGTCACTTCCCAAAGCTTCTCTCTTCTCCGTGAGGTGTGCAAAACACCTGGCAGTAATATGATGAAACAGATCTCACTTGGCAGCTTCCAGTGTTGATACGCTCTGCACCTCCCTCTACCCAGCTGTCTCCCAGTATCATCATGGAACTTTGCCAGGTACAACTTTAAACTCGTCCTTTCACCTGTCCAAATCCCTTGCCAACAGAGCCAGAGAAGTGGAAGCTGGGTCTTTGAGCTTGATACAAGGAAATTCAGTGTTTACAACTGTAATAGATCACTGAGCAACAGTTGTTCTTCCTCTTTAAAAAGTGTGGGCTTGAGTTTGAGGATCTTGCTGTTCAGACCTTTCTAGACCATCCCATAAAGGTTTATTAGTAGTAAACTTTCCTTAGCCATCAGCCTATGTCTAGGACCACCAATCTCCCTAAACTGTCTGCTCTTGGGGAGCCCATTTTTTAAAACAGTCTGTATTAGGTATGGTAAGCAGTGTTTTTCTAGTCATGTAGCAGGGGACACTTGAGTTATATAGCAGGAAGGGCTAAGAACAGTGTAGCATGAATAATCTGGTATGACCATCTAGCTTTTTTTTTTTTTAGGAGGGTACGTACGCATATCTCTTGGGGATAACTTAGGTAAAATTGATCCTGCCTTGGACAAGGTGACCTCTTACAAGTTTATGACCTTGCTGCTTTACAGGCTTTCCTGAGCTCTACATTTCTTTGCTGGAATGTCTTCCTGACAGTATTCATGTGCAATCGTATTAAAAGACGATTTATCAGCACTGAGAGCAGTAAGATATGGAAGAAGTCCTCTGGGAACTTTCTGAAATGACATATCCCTTTGAAACATACTGTTTGTTGAAATTATAAATATTTACACCTACTCTCAATTTTAAAAAATCCAAAATGCTGAATAATCCTGTTTTGGTCTGTTTTTTTGGGGGGAGAAAATAACTAATGAACTCAATTATTTGTCCATTTTTTCTAAGCTTTAAGATGATGAACATCCCCATGCAACTGCATCAGGAGAGGTTCAGGCTGAACATTAGGAAAAGGTTCTTCACCAAGAGGGTGATTGGGTACTGGAACAGGCTCCCCAAGCAACTGGTCGTAGCACCAAGCTTTATGGAGTTCAAGAAGCATTTGTACAACACTCTCAGACATATGGTCTGATTTTTGGGTGGCCCTGTGTGGAATGAGGAGTTGGACTTGAGTCAGCAATGTGCCCTTGTGGCCAAGAAGGTCAACAGTATCCTGGGGCTCATTTGGAAAAATGTTGACAGCAGGTCAAGGGAGGTGATCCTGCCCTTCTGCTGAGTCCTGGTGAGGCCTCACTGGAGTATTGTGTCCAGTTCTGGGCTCCCCAGTACAAGAGGGACATGGGGCTGCTGGAGCGAGTCCAGAGGAGGGTTGCAAAGGTGATTAGAGGACTGGAGCACTTGTTGTACGAGGACAGGCTGAGAGAACTGGGCCTGTTTAGCCTGGAAATGAGAAGACTGAAGGGAGACCTCATCAATATGTATAAATATCTGAGGGGAGGGTGTCAAGAGGATGGAGCCGGTCTCTTTTCAGTTGCACCCACAGACAGGATGAGAGGCAATGGGCACAAACTGAAGCACAGGAGGTTCTGGCTGAATATGGAAGGGCACTTCCTTACTGTGAGGGTGACAGCACTGGGACAGGCTGCCCAGAGAGGTTGTGGAGTCTCCTTCTCTGGAGATATTCAAAACCCACCTGGATGACATCCTGCGCAATGTGATGATCCTGCTTGGTGGGGGGTTAGACTAGATGATCTTCAGAGGTCCCTTCTAACCTCGGCCATTCTGTGATCCTTGTGGGTCTCTTCCAACTCGGGATATTCTATGATTAAGGTATATATAATGCTTCAGTTCTAATGTCAGAGCATGGATTCATTGATTTCAGAGCAAGTTCTGTTTCGCCTGACGTAGAGGAAAATTTCAGCTAAACTAACTTTCAGGTCAGGCATGCCTTGGCCATAGAGCTGGATGGGACAAATAGTTGAGACATAGTCATGCCCATATTGCTTTTACTTTCTGTGTGGGATCAGCACAATGAAATTATGTTGATCTCAAAGGTTGCTGCTTCCATGTAGAGATGTTCCTTTCTCTGTTTATGAGTCTCCCTAGTTTAAACTATCGCCACCCCCCAGCCACCAGCAGTTGAAATTCTGGAAAATAAATAAACAAATAAAAAAAACTAATCTTAAAATTAAAGGGAAAGTAAGAATGTCAGGGAAAGAAAAAGTATATAGATTTGGTTGTCTATTTCGAGTAAGAAAAATATATATATATATATATTTTTTTTCATGAACTCTGCAAACTCTCCAGAGCCAGGCCTTAGAGCTACTCCGCTGCTAGGCACAGCTAGTGGGCTTTTACCTGGAGAAATGTGGGATGGTTTCTTTGGCCAAAAGATGCAGGATTATACATTCATGTCTGGAAAGCTTGACAGGATGAAGGAGGAGAACACTGAAGCTCTGTTCAGGAAAAAAATTGACTGTGGCTGCATATTGCAGCAGATCCTTGAAGGCTAAATTGCAAAATTTGGTGTGACTGTGATGGTACACAGTGTATATGAAGCAGCCTGAAGCAGCAGTTTATTAGCAATTTCTGAGAAGCAGGGGCTAGGGAACAGGGAACAAAGGCTGGAACATGAGGGCACATGTACCAGAAGCAGAAGAAAGGAAGGAGGGGAGCTGCTAAGGTTTCTTTCTTTCTTCAGCCTTCTAAGGTAGGGATTGTGGATCATGGTATAGGCAGAATCCAGAAAAAGTAAAGTAGTGAATCAGATTCTACAGTACTTTTCACAGACATCTCCCAAATGTACATTCCCCAGTGCTTTGTCATGTCTGAACTTCAAATGCAGTAATGAATGGGAAATTCCACTATATCCTTTGGGAAACTGTCCAACAATCCTGAGATATTTTTCCCTAAAAGGGTAGTCTAAATGATTATCTTGTTTCTCTTTGTAATCTGTAGCTATGTCCATGTAAACCAGGGGTACTACTCTCCACCCATGTAGTTTATACAGCCTTCAAATATCTTTTGTCTTACGTCATGTACTAGTTATGCATTAATCGAATTCTTACATTCTTCCTACTTGTTAATCAATTCCTGTGATCAGTTGCAATAAGGCCCTCTGTTGCACATACATACACAGAGATACGAAAATCCATAGTACAGATGCTTCCACGTTGAAATCAAAGAGATCTCTAAGTCTCAGCTAGCCTCTACAAGAGGTAGTGGATATTCATCCACCATGCCCAATAAAAATTAGTGGAGATCTTGATCATTTTCTCATCCTGTGAATACTTTCAGATATCCCCTTTTGGGTTTCAGATGGCTAGCCATAGCCAATACTTTTCATAAATTGCACTGCAGCTGTGTACAGAGATCAGCATCTCTACTCTTGACCAAAGTCACTTTCTGGATCTTCATTTAAAACTAAAAAGGCACAATTAGTTTTATTTTGGAGTTACTATCCTACTGCAAGCTTACATTAGGTGTTTCCTACCCTCCATCTTAGTATTTTTCCCAACCCTTATCACCTCACTAAGTATATATTTTGCTTTCTTTTCCCCTCAGCTGTATTAGTAGCATTTTTTTTAAGTCTCTTAAGCCAATTAGATCTACTAAATCATTCTGCAGTAGTAACAGAAAAATTACTTTTTCTTCAACAGAATGTGTCACTGATGGAATCTGAAGAAACCAATGAGGGAGGTACCACTCCTCTGGAATCAAGCAGCACCACTGGGGAAGCCTGGAATTCTGCAGCAGCTGAAAGAGAGCATCATGCCCCTCATGCATCAGATAAAATGAGCACCAGCCTGCCTGATTCTGCGAAAGGAGTGGAGCTCAGCGCTCCTGAGGACTGCCTTTGTGCTCAAAGGGAAGCAGAAGACATGCCAGGTAGACCTTCTAACCTTATACAAAAAGTGCCAGCAGGACTGGAACAAGAGCAAGGTGATACAGAGCCTCAAAAGGGACTCTCAGAATGGGAGGGAGGAGCGATTTTACGGGAGGGTGAATGGGATTGTTCTCTGCAACTTAAGCAAGTAGAGCTGGCTAACCTGGAAAGCAACCAGGACTTCTCTCTCAGCACAGTCCAGGATGGGCTAGCCACTGGCAATGCTGTCCTGCAGGCTGTGGACCTTGGCACTGAATGTCCTCAGTCCCAGACAGAACTGGCTTTTCATGGCACAGACCCTCAGGCCCAACATCAAAAATCTCCTTTGGCCAATGCCATTTCCCCTCAGAGAGAGGCACCTAAGTGCTTCTTGGTGTGTAAAACCATTTCAGAGGGGCACTATAAGGCTGAGCCATCTCTGGATAAGATGGAGTCTTTGCAGGAGATCAATGCTAATGTAGAGCAGAATCAAAGCAACAATAAAGTAGTACTAGGAAATGATGAGCAGCCTACCTCAGAGGAAGCAGTAGAGGACATGGCTAAACTATACACTTCTGAAGATGCTAAGGAAAGCAGAAGGGTGCTGCAAAGTTGGGAGGAGAATATAGAGTCTTCATATCAATTGTCTTCCACCTTAACAGATGACAGCCAAATGAGCTCACAACAAGCAGAAGGAAACATCTCTGCTGGTGAAACACAGAATAGCAGCCTGGTCAAAAAACAGGGAACAGTAATGATTCCTAAAGAAAATTCATCCACTTCTAAATGCCTTCATGTTGAAGATGATCACAGAAAAACAAAGAGCAGACCTACTTCTCCAGTAGTAAGTGCTTTCCAAGTAAAGGATGCTGCAGAAAAAAATGAACAAGTGAATACTTTACAGCATAAGGAACCAGAACAGGAAGAAGCAGTGTCTGAACTTCAGCAGGAACAGGAGAAGAAAGAGTGCGAAGAACAGAATCAGCAGAAAAAAGGAAAATCTTTGGAACCCAGAGATCAGAAAAACAAGGAACACAATGAACAGGAACAAGAACTGCAGAGGGAGGAGCTGAGACTGAAGAGGCTCTCTTCAGCTTTCAGTTCAGAGATGTCTTGTGTTCCCAGGCATAATGTAGACTTCTGTGGTTTGGAGGATGTTGTTTTGGCTGAGGAAACGGGACCAGCATTTCTTCCCGGGGAATCTATCTGTATGGGTGAACATCTTGGTGAGGGTGTGCTGTTGAAAGCTCATGTCACATCATCAAGTTCTGGATGTCAGCCACTTGCTGTCAGCCCTTTGTCATTAGACAACCTGAACCCAGTGGGCGAAACTCCAGTGGTGCCTCCATATCCATGCCATGTCTCTGACCAGGCAGAAGAGCTGGAAGACTCTGGCCGCTTTTCCACCAGTGGTCAGGATAGCAGAGAAGTTGACTGCGATGACAGAGTAAGGCTGGGAAGGGAGGATAAGCATAGTGGTGGACCTGGAAAGGCTGCCCAGACATTTGATGAAAGAGATGCACTGCACCCTGGAGGAGTGGCAGCACCTTCTAGCACAGAGAACCCAGAGGCTTGTGTTGCGGCATGCCCCTACTCTGGTACTAAGAATGTGGAGCCAGCTAATCTCATGGATCCTCACCCCTCTGCGGAAAATTTAGGAAAAGCTGAGCTTCATGACTTTATTCAAGATTTACCCTCAGAGCTCACCTCTGTGGCTTCAGTGTCTGGCCCACAGCAAGAGGATGCTGGTGGAAAAGTCTCTGTGAGTCCCAAGGACTGTGCTGGTACCAACCTGAACAAATCGCTGGATTCCATAGAGAAACCAGCTAACCAAGCTGCTTCTGTGTGCATGCAGGACCCAGCATCAGGAGAAACTGTTATTGTAACCCCTGGCCTAGGGGAGGCCAGTGCTCCCCATGAACTGCTTACTTCTGAGAAAGGCTTTCATGAAGACCTTAGTGGCCCATCTTCTTTCTCTGTAATATACACGAGCCCTCTTCCTCCAGAGGAGAGCCTTCCTGGGGATAGAGGGACTGTGGCTTTCACTGCAGGGCCTCTGGAACCACCTGAAACACCAGGCAGGACTTCCACTCCCCTGAACCACCCAGAGACAATTCAGCAGTACCAACCCCCCCCAAAAAAAAGTTCTTTTATGCAAGGAAAAGAAACTGGAGCAAATATGGCTTATGAAATGCAACAAACGCCCTTACTTGATCAGTCTGACTGGAGTTTAAACCAACAAGAGCATGGATCCAGAATCTCCAGCATCCTGAGCACCCTAACTTGGCCCCCTGAAGAAGATACGGTCTTTACCACGAACCAGCAAGAACAACCTCTGTCCCCTGTGCCCAGCTCAACTCTACCTCTGGTGTCTGAGCCTGATGCCAAACATGTCCCCAGCCCTAGTCAAGCTCAGACCCCTGCACTTAATCCAAATCACCTTGCCCAACCTCCAGCCCTTGATAGTTACCAGCCTCTCACTCCTGTGCCCCACTCCAGGCCACATCTAAACTGTGGTATGAATGACAATGAGTTACAAGCCATTCCCCCTACTTCTAGTCATCCTCTACGGACTGCCTCCACTGTACCTGATGCTAATATTGTGCCCTCTTCTGGTAGAGATGTAGCAGAGAAAGTTGTTCTTCCACCAACTAGAGAATGGGATCTCTGTGACTTGGATACCCAGGATACAGAAACTTCTGACGACTCAGGGGTCAGTTTGTTGGCCAAAAACTTTTCTGCTGTTGGAAATGATGTATTGGCCAGCTGCTCCGACACCAGCCCTGAAACAACAGTTCAGCATGTGGGTATACAGTGTGGAAGATCCTCGCCTGACCACCCTTCTTGGCCCTCACTGGAAGACCTGAGAACATCCACAGACTGCAAGAGCAAAGACTCTATACAGCCCCTTCCAATGCTAGCGTTCACCAATCCAATTCACTTCCTCCAGCTGAGCCCTCCATCGCCACCAACCACCAGAACAACCTGCCAAGAAGATGAGGTCTTGGGAGAGCTGCGATGGGAGCAGCAGGCTGACCTCTTTGGTGTGGATACAAAGAACATTCAAGTTCCATCAGCAATTACAGAGAAAACAAAAGGTGAGAGAAGGATCAAGCAAAGACTGGAAGGACAAGGAGAAGAACACCATTTGGTGGCTCAGTCAAGGGAAGAAGTGCCCAGACATTTACCCTTGGAAAAGTCATCAAGCTGGCCAGACAAAAAAACTATCAGGATAGTTGCACAAGAACCAGCAGCCAATCAAGAAAGCCCAATTAAACATCGAGTAAAAAGCAAGGACTGGCACCGGCAGGGCCTGAAGAGGACATCAGTACCACCAGATATCTTGCAGGGTGAGTCCTTTCCTCTGTTTTCCACCTGTACTCCCTTCCTTTTGGTGTTGCGAATACCAATAACCTGTAGTTAAATAGGCAATGTGATATGGAGTCTTGAGTGTTGAGATCGTGGCATTGCTTTTGTGCATTTCTCATGGTACTCATCACTGCATCCCTGTAGCCGCCTTATCCTGCTCCAGGCTGCCCCCTCACAGTTCATCCCTGGCTCCACTCTGCTACCCTGTGACAAGTGCATCCTGCTTCATGCAGGGGCTCAGTCCCCTACTTTCACTAACAGAGACCTTATCTTTCTTCTGATTCCTCACTCCTTGAAATCACATCCAGTTTCTCTTCCTATCCCTTCTCCATGTTTACTGTTCTGCTGCCCTTACTCCGTAACATGAGCTATTTTGGCCTGCTTGCTGGAGTTGGTTTCTTTATGTGGCTCTTTGGTTCTGCTCATCATCTCTGCTGCCATCATATGGCTATTACGTTTTGCTGCACTTCAGTAACAGCCCTTTTCCAACTAATAAGGAAAATGTATGCACACACCCTTAGTAGCCCATACGTGTTACGGCTTGTTTTAGCTCCTTGTTTCTTTGGCACCTCTCTTTATTTTGCAACTGACACCTTTAGGTACCAATCTGACCTTCTAAATATGATGATCATCCTGTGAACATAGGCTTTGAGATTACATATGAAAATGAAACCCAAATTTGTCAGATCTAAAATCCCAATTTGCACCAAGCCAAATCACTGATGTCATGAATGGAAAACTTATATCTTCTGTAATGCAGCTCATTCAGACAGTACTTACTGTCAGGATGAATGTCTGTTCTTTGTTATATCCTACACGAATATCACTTTCAACATACTTGCTTCTTCTCGGTAATTACCTAGTTTATTTTCCATGCTCCACAACGTGCTGAAGTTTTGGCACAAAGGAAAAGGAGGGCATGGTTGAGGGGTGCAAAGAGTTTGGCAGCACGCTTGAATCAAAATTTGTTCATGTGTTTGACCTGTAAATTTCATGTTCAACATTTCAAAACATTCAACACAACAATTCTTTACCCTGACACATACTTGCAGCTCAGTCTCTGGTGTCTCTTCCTCCTTCTGCTTCCAATGAACTTTATGTATAAAGTCTCCATTCCTTATTTAATTAAGCCCCTCACAAACAAAAGAAGAAAACATACTTCTCTATCTCACATAAACAGAAGCTGACTCAAACAGCAGTTTTTAATTGATTACATTCATTCTTATGTTGAATCCACCAGGCCTCGTCCCTTCTAAGACTCTGGACATGTGATTTTATTAGATGTTCAGTATTTCTGCCTTAGATGTCACTGAGAGTATTTGGAGCTCAACATATGTAAAAGGAAGTCTAAGACTTCCAGACACAATTAGTGACTTTGGGTCCATTGATCCTCAGATGCCTGGCCCAAGCTTCTGAAAGGGGAAAGACAGCTTACAAAGTAGGGCCCACAGGGAGTATCTTCACTTGGGCAACTGGAGATGGAAGCTCTTCAAGTTACTGTCACTTGTGAAAGTGTCAGCCTTTTGTAGATATGAAAAGCAAATGTGACTAAGTAACAGATGTAAAGTTTAAGTAATGCCAAAGATTACTGAAACCAGAAAGTGTCTGACCCATAAATAAATGTCAGTAGGTCATCTGTACTCTAGCCCAAGACGACCACTTAGGCAGGGGTATAGTAAGTGGTATCTGTGTGTTTTGGGATTGTAGCTGGACTCTAAATTAGGACTTGTGTTTACTTTCTAATTGTATTATACGCAGAAGTCTCTCCTGTTCCTTCAGAGGAAGAAGCACACAAGGTGCACAAGGAACCACCAGTCAGTTCAGAAACAGTAATATTGCGGTAAGTCTCTCAAAGGCCCCTTTGCTTTGGTCTTGCGTGTGTGTAGTACAGATAACCGATACTCTCCATTGTTCTTGAGGGACTAAAGATGAAGCTAATGAATAGAAAACTATGATAAGATGACTTATGGCTGTGTTTCAGTCCATGCCCTCTGGGAGAAAAACTGCAATAGAAGTATTTCTGTCCCTTTAGGACAGTGTTTCCATCAAGCCAAACTTTGTTCTTTGTAAAGTAAAGCATATGGAGCTTGAGCTTGTTGGAAAGGGGGTCCTTGCTGTAGCAGGTCTGTTGCTAAGATTTGGATAAGCCACCTCTGGCACTGTACTCTTCATTTGCTCTTTGTTTCCAAATCCTTGCTCCCTCACAGGGAGAAGAAACCTGCAGACACGATGGAGAACTTCAAGCGTCGGCACTCCAAACTCATCAACTCCTGTAAGTACCTTCTGCCTGAAGTGCCGTGGCAGACCCCTGTCCTCCATCTCCCACCCTTGCAGTGAACATAATGGAGCGTGGCTTTTGCTACACAGCAGCGTTAAATCATTAGAGAGGGGTGTTTATTGGAGGCAGTGAAGCCAGAGTCAAAGTCACCACTCAGAGAGCTGGTGAGCTTTGCTCATAGCAGGTGCATATGGTCTAATGTATTTAGTTATCCTAAACTGAGACAGTAATAGACTTTTCTCCATACTGAAGAAGAGGGCAGGTAGCTGCTATAGAAAATATAAAAATATATGCCTCTCTTCACAGCGAGGTTGCTGTATCAGGAGTACAGTGATGTGGTTCTGAACAAGGCCATTCAAAGCCAGAAGAGAGTGGATTCTTTCTCAGAGGATATGGAGTCAAGTTTCCCAAGCTCCCCAAGGTTACGGAGGAAAGTGCTGTCTCCCCAGGACTCATATTTGCAACGTCTGTCAGTCTCATCTACTGCATCCCTGTGGCAGGACATCCCCATGATAAGGGGCAGCAGAATGCTGCTCAATATGTCCCGGGATGAGCAGAAGCTGCAAGAGGTAATGGATAGATGTCATATGGTAGATGGGTGGTTTGTAGTCGAGAAGGGGGCCTGTAAAGGGTGGTTAAAGTGGAGAACAGAAATGTCTGATGTGGGAGTGCAGTGGCTGAACGCAGAGGTCACCTACTCGTGTAAGCAGTATGGGGATGTGGTACTAGTGGTTATGTAGTACAGTGCTGAAGTTAGGCATTGCAGAGGAAAGGAGCACTGAAGTAAGGAGACAGGAACATCTGTAATTTCATGAAAACAGACATAGGAAAATTGAGGCAAGATAAAACATAGAATTTTAAGCATGTTTGATGCAAAAGAGAATATTAAAGTACAAGACTTCCAGCATTCTCCCACACTTAAGCTTATGAGAAACGCTAGTAAAACCACAATGAATTGTCATTTTGGGGGTAGAGCATGCATTTACAAAACTGACCCATGTGAGCTGCACAGCTCAGAGGAAATGGGAAGATGTATGTGTTCAGCAAAACGGTACACAGAGAAACTGGGTAAGGAAAATGGGAGGAACCAAAAAGTGAATGGGAGAACCCAGAGAGAGAGAAGAAAACAACAGTGTGTGAAACATGATGGAGGAGGAAAAGAATGGTGGCAATGCAGTTGCTGGAAAATTTATGGGAACACATAAAATAGGGGATCTAGTAAAAGTGGAGTCAAGGGGAAATGAAAAATAAAATTAAAGCAGGTAGCTATTAGTCTTTTTAAGTCATACCACAAGCCTGTTTTTCATTCCCAAAGCCTCTTCTTTTGTAATTACACACTACTTACATCATGTACTAGGAAGTCTTCCTGCTTTGTTCCTGACTCCTGTCAGTAAGACTCCTTGCAGACTTGCCTGGTTTACTGATCTTGTGCTCCCTCCTTTCTTCTCTCAAGGCCAAATTTGAGTTGATAATGTCTGAGGCTTCATACCTGCGCAGTTTAAATGTGGCAGTGGATCACTTCCAGCGATCAGCAGAGCTCCAGGCAATGCTCACCAATCAGGAGCGTCAGTGGCTTTTCTCCCGCCTTCAGGACGTACGTGATGTCAGTGCCAGGTGAGATATGGCCCTTTGCTTCCATGACTAACACCCTCCATGAAGCACAGATACAGTCTAGAAACTACCAGTTTCCATCGGTAACTTATCTCACTCATGTTCTGCACGTGCACTGACCTTTGAGTTAGATATACAAGCCTATAGCACTCTGTGATTACATACCAGTGGTGCCCTCAAAGGAACCTTTACCATTTTAGGTGACAGGGCAATGCAAATCTTGTTGTTAAGTCCCAGAAACGATGATGCAATTGTGTGCAGAGATCCTTGCAGGGTTAAAACATTCAAAATGCTATTGTAGTCATGCCGTATTGGCCTTAATTACAACGTAACTTGAGTAACTAGACTTGAGCCCAAACCAAATATAGCTCCCGCCAAATGCAAGACAGCAGAAAGAGCTGCACAGTCCGTCATCCAAAAAAAAAAAAAGGCAGAAAACAAAAATTAAAAAGCCATCGTGTGACAATCTAATGTGAATCAATAGAGCGTAAGTCATAAAATGTAGACATGATCCCACATGCAAGGAATCCTGTACGTTGTAGGATTCTGTTTTCCTCCTTCAAGGCTTAGCTACATATATCACTAAGCTACTATGGTTTTCTACTGTGTTTTTGATTTCTACTGTTGGAATTATTTTGGTTATATCCTAATTTGCTATTGTTTCCCGTCCATGCCTTATAAGTAGCAAATATGACTTCCTCAGGAATGAATTAGAGGGCTGGGCTGTCAACAAATGCATGAAAGTTGCAAGTGCCAGATTCTGTACCTGGGATGGGGAAGCCCTGGCTGTCCATACAGACTGGGGGATGAGAGGCTGGAGAGCAGCCCTGCAGAAAGGAATCTTGGGGGTTTTGTTTGACAACAAGTTGACTATGAGTTAAGTGTGCCCTGGCAGCTGAAAGAGGGACTACCATACCCTAAGATGCATCAAGCACAGCATTACTAGCCCATTGAGAGAAGTGACTTCCACTGTCCTCTGCACTGGTGGAGTGTGGCCTTACCTTGAGTACTGTGCCCAGTTTTGGGCACCACAATATAAGAAAGACATAAAACCAAAAGGGTCCAAAGGAGGGCTATGAAGATGGTGAAGGGTCTAGAGGGCAAGATGTATGAGGAATGGCTGAAGTCACTTGGATTGTTCAGCCTAGAGAAAAAGAGACTGAGAAGAAACCTCATCATGGCTTACAGCTTCCTCGTGAGGGGGAGCGGAGGGGCAGGTGCTCTCTGGTGAACAGCAACAGGACTTGAGGGAATGGCATGAAGATGTGACAGGGGAGGGTTTGAGTTGGATATTAGTCGGGTCTGATTTTTGAGTGGCCCTGCATGGAGCCAGGAGTTGGACTTGATGATCCTTTTAGGTCCTTTTCAACTCAGGGTATTCTATGAGGAACAGTAATCCATTTTGCCTCTGACTCTTCCTTGATACCTAGCCCCAGATTGTCGTTGTATGGGCACTACACTCTAGAAGAAAAGGGCTATCTTCCACTTATGTGGGCTGTCCTGACTTTAAAGAAAAGAGGATGTTACCACTACTAAATGATACTGATCACTGTGCTCTGTATTTTCCTCTCCTTTTACGGCACTGCAACTACGTGCTGCAGTTTCCTTTTTGACTTAGAAGAGAAGTTTGAGGAGGACATGTTCACCTTCCATGTATGCGATGTGGCTCTGAAACATGCCCCTGAGTTCCGCAGGGTATATCTACCATATGTAACAAACCAGACATATCAGGAGCAAACCTTCCAGCGGTTACTGTAAGTTTTTCATTTGTTGCACCCTTCTCCCTGCTTGCTGCACCTCTGATGTGCGTTCTTTCAAGTGATGGGGAATAGGTATTGTCTGTTTGCTGGCACTCACACTACACACCCCAGAAGAACAGGCCGGAATCTTCTTCAATTCAATGGCATTTGGGACAGCAGGAGTGAGCTGCTGTAAGGATCCTCTTTCATAGCACTGAAAAGAGAGAGAATAATGGACATACATGTGATTCTATTGCAGCCTGTTGTCTCTATTTAGTCACTATTGAAAAGTGCAAAAAAAAAAAAAAAAGCTGTTCTGAATAGTCATTTTCAGTCTGTGGTTTTCAGACTACTAAGAACCTGAAGGTGACAGTTAAAAAATATGGCTGCTTTCAGTAAATTTAAACTGGCTATTCAAGTGTCTTTAAAATACATTGAAAATCCTAGGACTGGAGCACCATTAGTCTCTTGCTGTGGGTGGCGGAAGTGAATGTCTCTTGCCCTCTTCTTCTGTACCCAGTGGCCCAACCAAGCATTGCTCAGGCACAGGTCTAGTCCTGAGCAAGGTTTCATTAGCACTTCTGCACTGCTTCTCTACATAACAACGTAATTCCAGTGAAGCTACAATGATTCCTAGAATGCAGTGTTCCAAACACACCATTCAGGCACTGTCTCTCGGTGCTGACTGGAAGCAATCTAGTCTCACAATTGGTTTTCTTCAGTGAAGGTTCAGTTCCACACAGAAAGGACCTTTAAGATATTGCCTAGGGCATTGTGGTCCCAATGGCTACTTGTGAGGCACTTCTACCTGGCCTACAACCTTCTTCTCCATCTCTTAGCATATGGGACTAGCTATTCTGGAAGTAAATGCCACTTACGTACCATTAGCCTTGTATTTGCTGCTACCCAAGACAGAAAACTGGATAGCAGTAGCTGCCTGTCAGAGGCTAAGAGACATGTTATGTGCAAAGACTACTCCTCCCAGGAGTAGCAGGAGAGAAGTGGCAGCTTTTCCAGCCTTTGGATAAAGCCCATTTGGTGCGAGGAAAAAATGAAAACCACCTCTGTCTTGTGAAAGGTGCCGTTTTCATAGGGGGGAATTGAAACACAGATGTGTCACTTCTGGCTTTTATTCCAGAGGACTGTGGCACAAAGAGGAAAGACCTATAAAAGTTGTACTGTTGTCCTATAGCTGTTAGAAACCCGTACTCTTCTTCAGCAGAGTGTCCCAGTTTCTTGACAAAACCTGACTGCAGGGACTGGAGTACTCCAGTATTTGGTGATAATCTGGTACTTTTTTTCCCTTCATTTGAAAGACTATTTATTTGCTCTGATACCTGGATGTCTTCTCTCTTTTCCACTCCCACAGAAATGGAAATGCAGGATTCCAGCAAGTTCTGGAGAGACTGGAAAGTGATCCAGTATGCCAACGTCTCTCACTTAAATCCTTCCTCATCCTCCCTTTCCAGCGCATCACTCGACTCAAACTCCTCTTACAGGTAACTGTGTTGATTATCGGCTCTCCTACATTTTCTCTCAAGCTGATCCTTCTTCAAGACTGAAAGTCATATAATATGAGCTAGCACCAAGCACTGGGAGGAGGGGCTGCATGCAGTCCTCCTTCGTGCTGTGTCTTTGATGTTTGGCTGAATGCTCTAAAGTGACTCTGTTGCATATATTGCAAATATGCCTTTGCAAAAACAAATCCATTTGTCATCATACAAGTGCGGCTGTACATTAGACCAGCACCATGAATTGGACATGATAGTCCCTATGAGGCAATGCAGTTTGTATACTTGTTAGGACTTCGTTGTAACATTACAATTGTGTTCTAATAAATAATGTATAGAGTCATCTCAGAACATGTTGATTTAAATTTTATTTAACTTTTTTGTCTTCCTGCTAGGAAAACAAGCCAAGTATTCTCTGTCTGCCCTCTGGAAGGCAGTCTGTCCCTGCTCTTTGCCTGCAACATTATCTGTCTATTTGTCAATCTGAAAGTCCCCAATGGATCAGTTTTGAGCTCTTTCAATTAAATTTTTTTCTTTTTGATTATTTGAGCCTTTTTTGAAGGGGAGAAAAAGGAATGATGGGTAAAGAACTTCTGCAATTAAGGCTATGCTTGTATCAGTGGTTGCCTGCTATGCCATGTAACTTGCACAGGACAGTTAATTCCATTTAGATTTTCAGTGATGCCCTATTCAGTGCATCTTTTCAGCTACATTCTGTACCTCAAATTTCTGGCCTGATCTCCACGTTTCATTTCATACCACTGCTTTAGACCCCCTTGAGGCTGGTATCTTGGTGTCTCCTTGATTCTCCTACCCCTCCCATAGTCTGCTTTGCCTGTCTGCATTACAAAAAACGTCTTCTCTCATGCAGAATATCCTGAAGAGAACTCGGCCTGGGTCTGAGGAAGAAGTGCAAGCAACACAGGCCTATGATGCACTTGAAAAGGTAAGGCCATCAACCCAGTCTCCACAGCTACACTCTATCACACAACTACAGGGCACCAAAGTGGCCCTGTGCTTTTCATTGACCCTCACCTTTGCCAGGGACCCTTGCCATTGTGACAAATAAGTGTGTTCGTGTGACTCTTCTGCATGTGCACATGTAGCTGTGAGCAGACAACACTGAGAAAGGACCCAGCTGGGATGCAGCTGAACCTTTGCCAATGATACTGAACTACTTTTTTCAGGACTTGCTGTTTGTGGTCTCCTTTGTGTTCATTACCTTCCCCTCTAGTTAGATACCAATTTCTCCCCTGCTTCTCCAAGAAAATCTTGCTTTAAAACAAACAGACATAAAAAGCATGGCAAGATGTTTACCCTGTTACATCCATTCTTCCATCCTATTTATTAAAGAGACAAGATTTAAAGTCTTCTGGTACAATTTGTTACCTGCAATTTGTACAGTAGAATAAGGTAGACTTCTTCCTAGCTAGCTCCTGTTCTGTCTAGTCATCATTTGACCTTCTTGAAGTGTCACTCACTTTCTTGTAATCACTCCCCTACTCTCCACAACAAACGTAAGACTAGTTCAACATGATGCATACCTCCTTAAAACTCTTTGGATGACACTTGCCTGCTGCATAGTTACTAAAACACTGCAGTCTTGAGGCAGGTGGGTAAAATGTCATATGCTGAATCCTGGGACTCATCTGTGTTCAAGCCAGAGTCATCTCTATGACGCTGTTATGCAGCTGCCCTGTATCACCTTAGACAGTTATGTAGACAACTTCAAGACTGAAATGCCTCTGATTCATTGTGTCAGGTGCTCACAGATACTGCAACAAGCTCTGGGTTGTGGAAAATCTGTGCCTGGTGTTTATCTAATCAGCCTCCTTTGTTTACAGTGGAGCATCTAATAAAAGCTGTTTCCAAATGACCAGCAATTCAACTTCTGTCACCTGAACAGAAAGAAGACTCTAGTATCCCTCCTAGTATTCCAAAGTTAAAACAATACTTATCACAGAGACTTCATCTAACAAATAAATTTCTTAAGAAAGAAGGACAATCTTTGTAGCTATGGAGAAGCTTAGTATGCTTACCTGGAAAACTTTTTTTTTTCTTCTCCCAGGGAGATGCCCAAGAAATTGTCACTTACACTGATTTGTCATGGGCTCCTGGGAGTAGTACTGATCCCACTAGGCATTTCTGGTCCTCACTATCACCTGTTTTCCTCTGTAGCTCATCAAGGACTGCAATGAAAATGTCCAGCGCATGAAGAGCACTGAAGAGCTGATCTACCTCAGCCAGAAGATTGAATTTGAGTGCAAGGTGAGCTTGTCCATGCCCTGAGCCTTGCTCTAGCCTAACCTCTTCTATCTCTTTCCTTGCAAAGTCGATTGTGCTTACTTTTGTTCTGCAATGCACACAAAACGGTTGAATCAGAATATCATACACAGGCCAGCTCTTCATCAATAGTTCCCTTGCCCAGTCATTTGTGTCAGACTTCAGCTGATGGTCCCTACCACAAGTTGGTACAAATGCAAATCGAAAACTCATGGATTCCTTGCATACACCTGATGTAAATATTTATTTCTGTCTTGTAGATATTCCCACTCATTTCACAGTCAAGGCGACTTGTGAAGTGTGGTGAGTTGACAGCACTGGACTTCAACACCCCAAGTCCAAAATGGAAAGTCACCACCCGTCCCATCTACTTACATCTCTTCAATGACTGTCTGCTCCTGTCTCGACCGAAGGAGTGAGTGCTTCAACCACAGTTCTTGCTGTCCCTTCCAAAACGCCTGTCTCTTTCTGGGTCTGTGCTTTGGTGAGAGTCCTTTCCCTCTGCCTGCCAGCAAGTGGCAGCATTTGTCAAGTCACTCTCCTAACCCTACATTACATGAGTATCGTGTAAGTATGTAGAATCTGATATTCCCAGCTCTTAATTAGAACATACACTAATATAACTAGATATGTTGTGGTCCCTAGTGCAACAATTCCATTGTCTCTCCATTTCTATAATATGAAGCACTTTAATAATAACAATTTATTGTAGTTTTACTCAAAAATAATTTCTTCCTAAAGGACAGTATGAAGGCTTATGAATGTGCAAATCACTGAAACTGGAAAAAGTGGTTGGCTGGTTAAGGGAGGGTGTGTGTGTGTGTGTGTGTGTGTGTTCTGATTCTGTTATGCTGGAAGCTGTCAAGTAAAACCTTGATAGGACAGAGCTTAGTACTTCTACCCTTTTTGTTAAATCCCCCCTCTCTCTTCTCTGGCCTTTTCAGACTTCCAGCAAAAACAAAGCTTAAGGTGCCTGAACCAGATGAAGACTCATTAAAAGCTTCTTGCTTTCCTGACATCAGGGAGCTACATAGACTCATTTCTTAACTCTTATTACCTTAAAACTCACAACTTTTGTTCCTCCTCTTTACCTGCAGGGGTGGACGTTTTGTTGTGTTTGATCATGCCGCTTTCTCAGATGTGCGTGGGGAGAAGTGCGAGATGAAACTGCATGGAACAAACAAAAATGTTTTCCGTCTCTTTCTACTTCAGAATTACCAGGGAAAGAGAGCGGAGTTTCTGTTTCGAACAGAGACACAGTAAGTGAGCTCAAGGTTATCCTTAGTATATCCCAGTACCATAGCCAGATACCTCCTAGAAGCCTGGAAGTTGTCCCTCAACAATATGCTAAAGTATCAAATGCAGCTGCTGAGCAGAGGACTCAAAAATCATCCTTTTGCCTTAAGTCCCTAGTGAACCACTTTTCTTCTCTTTCATCGTAGCTGTTTATACAATACTACCACATCATTTCATACTATCAGCCTCCAAAAATGGGAGGTTTTGCCGTGTTCCAGCCCTTTTCTCCACTTTCCCTGCTTCTCTAAGGACCCCCTCTCTGTCCCCTCCTGTGAGCAAGCCTGCACAGACATGCCTGCGCACACACTCCTGTCATCAGACTGTATCCCTCACATTGAAGTCTGACACCTATCTGGTGATGTTTTCCAGCAGTGAGAAGCTGAGGTGGATCTCTGCTTTGGCTCCTCCACGAGGGGAACTGGATCTCCTGGAATGCCCTGGTGAGACTGATCTGCTATTACAGCAATGAGGGTGGGCCATTTGGAGGAGTTGGGAGTCACTGCAAGGTAGAACAAACCAGAATGACTTTAAGACAGAATATTTGCCTTTTTGTAAAGAAGGATATTCATGGGCTTTCCCTCAGTGCCACGTTCTGTTAGTTGTTTTACCTATCTTTACTCCTCATTATGTAGAAGACCTGTAGTCTCCCTTCCACTGCTCTACTCATCACTGTTTGGGCAGTCTTTTATCCCCTTCCACCTTTGGGTCTGGTGTACACAGGTTTATTGTTACTTTCTTGTATACCATTCTGATCTTTCCTCTTCTTTTAGAGGCACCACAGGTTCAATGCATAAGGACATACAAAGCTCGGGAAAATGATGAGCTAGCTTTGGAGAAAGCAGATATCATTATGGTTATGCAGCTCAGCAATGATGGTGAGCAGAATAAACAATGGGTATCTTAAATTATGGGCAGAAAGCTACTTTAGTAGTGTTAAGCTTTCACAATGCTATCAGGCTTCAAAAGGAGCTTCTCATTCCTGATTGTTGCATTAAGAGGATGAAAAGACTTATTTTCATCTTCATTAAGCTACTTTATTTGGAAGCTGAAAGGGGATTTTTGTATTTGATCCTAGGGCCTTGTTGGAGGGGGCTTTTGGGGAAGAGGAATGAAAAAAGTGCTTGACTATTTTACCTCATGTTGTGTTTTGTCCCCACTCCCACAGGATGGATGGAAGGAGTGAAACTTTCAGACAGGGAGAGAGGCTGGTTCCCCTCAGAACACGTGGAATATATCTCCAGCAAACAAGCACGGCAGAAGAACCTGAAGGAAGAACAACGCGTGAAGAATGCCAAGCAGCAGGTCTTCTGCAAGAAATAACTCTACCTTGTTTGGACCTGTACAGCCTTCCTGGCATAGGGAAACCACCTTTTTCTAATGTGCCTCAGAAGAAGCACCTCTGCAAAGAGTGTAATACAGCACTTTGACAGAACCAGGTGCTTTTTGCCAAAGAAAGCGGGAATTCAGTCAGAAAAAGTCATTTACTTCCTTTCTGTCACCAGGATTACAGCAGCAGTAGGAGGGAAAAATGTTGCATGTATTGCTTGCTTTGTGGTAGTAGGGAGGAGGGACTTTAATCATACAGAAGTCTAGGATCTGGACTTCTGAAAATATATTCTGGTTTTGCCACTCACAGGTTGCAGGACCTTGGGCAAGTAACTTCAGAATTCTGCCTCAGTTTTCCCATCTGTGAAATGGGGGTATATTTACCTACCTCACTGGATGTTGTGAGGCTAAATTCGTTAGTATTAGCATACTAAGAGCTTTGAGTTCCTGAGAAAGAAGGTGCTAAGTGCAAAGCACAGTGTAGTTGAGGAGAGTTTTCCATTTGAAATATCATCTTGATATCTTGATGGTATTAATCTCTCTAGTATAACTTTTATTTAGGACAATGTATCTATTTGATTGTGCAAGTCTACTGATTGTTTTTAAATAGGCACAGAGTTTCGTTGTACCTGAATTTAACTCAGTCTCAACATACTGTTAAGAGTCCTTGACAGCAGTAGAAAATCCACTTGAGTTTCAGAAAATTCTTGGAAGTCACTGTGATGATTTCCTGCACCTTAAGAGGTATCAAGCTGAAGAATCTGTTTCACAAAGGTCACCTCTGTCCTGAACATGTGTCCCAGTAAACAATGAGAAATGACCATTTTTTCACACTGCTTCCCACTCAAAGTAGAACAGTTACCTTTGACATGTAACTATGGCATGTTAGTACATGCCCTGTACAAAATAACTATGACTAGGCATATGCAATGAAGTGGCAATTTCCTGCTGCTCTTAATCTGATAGCTGATGTGGTATTGCATGCTCCATTTTGCACACTTATAGAAAATACTGAGATATTTAGCCACTGTAGATAAACTCAAAATATGTACCAGGGCTTCAGTTCTTTTGTAGAACTCCCTGGTTTTAAGTCAGTTTACACACAGTCCTGCTTTTGTGCAGAACCTGTCTATTTGAGGACATGCCTTCAACTTGTAAAATATTGTTTGTGTTAAAGGAAAGTGTTTGCGTTTATTTACATCAATGCAAGATCAAGTATAAGAACCAATACACCAAAGAAAACAGTGTGTAGCCTTCTTGCATTTAATATATTTGAAGAATTAATTATCTTCATATTTCCAACTTTCTTTTTCTGTAACACTCTACCTATACTTCTCATTTACACTGTACCTGGTATGGCTTATTCTAGCCTATTTATGTCAATAATTTTAGCTGGATTAAAAAAAAAAGTTGCTTTTAGTCCTAATAAACTCATGCACTTCTCCAGTTAAAATAAACAACTTTCTGCTTTCCTTATTTTTCATCTCAAATATGAGTAACTTGCTATTTTCTGAATATTTTCAGAACATCATAGAATCACTTAGGTTGGAAAAGACCTCCATGATCCTGACGTCCAACTGTTAACCTAACACTGCCAAGTGTACCGCTAAACCATGTCCCTAAGCACCACGTCTACATGTCTTTTACATACCTCCAGGGATGGTGATTCAACCACTTCCCTGGGCAGGCTGTTCTAATGCTTCACAACCCTTTCAGCGAAGAAATTTTTCCTAATATCCAACCTAAACCTCTCGTGGCATAACTTGAGGCCATTTTGTCTTATCCTATCACTTGTTGCTTGAGAGAAGAGACCAACCGCCCACCTTGCAACAACCTCCTTTGAGGTAGCTGAGAGCAACACGATCTCCCCTGGGCCTCCTTTTCTCTAGGTTAAAGAACCCCAGTTCCCTCAGCCGCTACTCATAAGACTTGTTCTCTAGGCCCTTTGCTAGCTTTGTTGCCCTCCTTTGATATGTTCCAGCACCTTAATGTCCCTGTAGTGAGAGGCCCAAAACTGAACACAGTGTTTGAGGTGTGACCTCACCAGAGCTGAGTAGAGAGGAACAATCAGCTAGTTGTGCTGGCCACGATATTCCTGATACAAGCCAGGATGCTGTTGGCCTTCTTGGCCACTTGAGTACACTGCTGGCTCATGTTCATCCATTTATCGACCAATTCCCCCAGGTCCCTTTCCAACAGGCAGCTTTCCAACCACTCTTCCCCCAGCCTGTAGCACTATGTGGGGTTGTTTTGCCCCAAGTGCAGGATCCGGCACTTGGCCTTGTTGAACCTCATACAGTTGGCCTTGGCCCATCAGTCCAGCTTATCTAGTTTCCTCTGTAGAGCCTTCTTACCCTCAGGCAGATCAACACTCCTGCCTGACTTGGTACCATCTACAAACTTACTGAGGGTACACTTGATCCCCTTGTCCAGATCACTGACAAAAAATGAAAGAGAACCCAATACTGAGCCCTGGGGAACACCATTTTTGACTAGCCTCCAACTGGATTTAACTCCATTTACTGCAACTCTTTGGGCCTGGCAACCCAGCCAGATCTTTACCCAGCAAAGTATACACCTGTCCAAGCCATGAGTAGACAGTTTCTCCAGAAGAATACTGTAGAAAACAGTGTCAGAAGCTTTACCAAAGTCTAGGTAGACGTCCACAGCCTTTCCCTCATCCACTAAGCAGGTCACCTTGTCACAGAAGGAGATCAGGTTAGTCAAGCAGGATGTGCCTTTCTTAAATCCATGCTGACTGGGCCTGGTTGTCTAGTGTGTGCTGCATGATGGTGTTCAGGATGATCTGCTCCATAACCTTCCCTGGCATTAAGGTCAGACTGACAGGTCTGTAGTTCCTTGGGTCTTCCTTCTGACCTTTCTTGTAGATGGGCATCACATTTGCTAGCCTCCAGTCAACTGGGATCTCCCTGGAGATCTGCTCCCCACCCCTATCTTCCAGCTCTGAGGGCTGGGTACCTAGACAGCAACTGGTCTTACTAGTAAAGAGTGAGGCAAAGAAGGCAGTAAGTATCAGTCTTTTCCTCATCCTTTGTCACTATGTTTTCCCCTTACATCCAAAAAAGGATGGAGATTCTCCTTAGTCTTCCTTTTGTTGCTAATGTATTTATATAAACATTTTTTATATAAACATTTTGTCTTTAATGACAGTAGCCAGATTAAGCTCCAGTTGGGCTTTGGCCCTTCTAATTTTCTCCCCACATAGCTCCACAACATCTTTGTAGTTCTCTTTAGGGCCAGCCCCTTTTTCCAAAGATCATAAATATTTTTTTTCTTTTTTTTTTTTTCTTCCTGAGTTCCAGCCAAAGATCTCTATTCAGCAAGGCTAGTCTTCTTCCCCGCCAGCTTGTCTTTCAGCACATGGGGATGGCCTGCTCCAGTACCTTTAAGATTTCCTTCTTGAAGAGTGTTCAGCCTTCCTGGACTCCTTTGCCTTTCAGGACAGCCTCTCAAGGGACTTTCTTAGCCAATCTCCTAAACAGACCAAGGTTTGCCATCTGGAAGTCCAAGGTGGCTGTTCTGCTAGCCATCCTCCTGATTTTTCCAAGAATCAAAAACTACTAATTCATGACCACTATGCCCAAGACATCCTCCAACCTTCACATCACCCACAAGCCCTTCTCTGCTCATAAGCAAAAGATCCAGCAGGGTGCCTTGAGCTGGCTCACTCAACAGCTATGTCAGGAACTGAACTTCCACATACTCCAGAAACCTCCCAAACTGTTTCCTCAGCTGTATTTCCAGCAGACATCTGGTAAGTTGAAGGCTCCCCTGAAAACAAGACTTAGCGATTGTGAGACTTCTCCCAGCTGCTTAGAGAATATTTCATCTGCCTCTTCAGCCTGGTTGGGCTGTCTCTAACAGACTCACACCATGACATCTGCCTAGTTTTCCTTCCCCCTGATTCTTACCCGTAAATACTCAACCCTATCGTCACCACCATTAAGCTCAAGACAAAGACTCCCTAAAATACAGGGCTACCCCACTGCCTCTCCTTCCTAGCTTATTCCTTCTGTAGAGTTTATATTTTCCATTCCAGCACTCTATTGTGTGAGTCATCCCACCGAGTTTCTGTGTTGGCTCCTATGTCTTCCACAGGAACATTTGGGGACATATATAGCATAACTGGAAAAAAAAATCTGTATTTCCATACTGTTGAGAGATAAAAACATTAAAGACAACCTGTAGATGGGGGCAGTTGCACTCATTTATTTTGTGGTAAGAACATGAATGAAATACAGGCACAAGTTACATTTTAAAAGTGTTGTGGATAACCTGGAAAATTCTTGGTTTACGTCTCAAAATGGAATGTTATTTGTGCTATTTTTTTCCATTACAAAAAAAAAAAGTGTCCATCCTTTCTGAAGGAATAAATGAAAGCATTCTCCACAGTTCTTATTCTTCTTCAGAATGCTAGAAAAAGCTGACATTATGACCAGAATTCAGTAAACAAACATAACATTGCTCAGAGACAGGAACTTCTAAAGCAGTTTTTAATTTTTATCTTTGTGCTTTTATCTAATATTGATTAGATAAAATTAATCCCATCCACTCCAAGATCAGAGTTGTGTCTGGTCAGCTGAATGCCTCTAAGAAATTAAATGTCATTTTAGCTACAGTAACATTCCAGCTAGCATGTCTTGTATTTTGTGGCGGAACCAGGTGCACTGTCATACTAATTGTACTGTCTTCAGAATGCTGGTGCACCTGCTTCAGTTTACACTCATTTAACACAATGTAACAACACTCAAGTGAAAGTATCTGCAGATGCATGACCCTGGATGCTAGAGTGAGCCTTGTAACAAAAACAGGATGTATGGGAAAACGCACAATAGGAGAATGCCAGCATTAAGATACCGAGCCTATAACCAAGATGAGGATGAAGGATGTTTCATCATGGTGGAGCAGAACACAATTAAGCAAATCACATTCATTAAGCAAGGACTGTCTGTCTTGTTTGCAGACATACAAATTGTGTTTAGAGCCAGCCCCACTTCACTCAGTGGTTAGAAAAGCTGAACATGGAAGATGCAAGAGAAGAAGAGTTGATTTTCAGAACCATTGTCATCCATGCAAGTTACAGTACAGGTCTCTCCATCAGCTGCGCAAAGCAAGAAAGAACTCAGATAAGACAGACTTGGTTCACTCCTCCCCTACATCTTGTGTTCTCACCTGCAAGTACGCAAAGCTGTTTTAAATTTTATCAGAGCTGATGAAAACACTTGTAGCATGAGAGTACTAATTGCCTGGTATCACTGAGTTAGGAGCCTTGATTTTTATTTTTATTAAAAGACTTTTAAGTATGAAAACAATGCAAGATGACAGCACCAAAAAGTCAAGAAGTGCCACTTATTTCCTGTAACTACTAGTTTATGGAGAATTAGAAGTATTTCAAAACAGCTACAGCCAGAGCACACAAAAAACGAAGCTGTCTTGCTGCCATCCCACAAGGGAAGATAATGAGGTTTATCTCATTCAGCGTGATCTATTACACAAATCAATTTTGTAACATCTGGGTTCCAAATGCATGCCATTAGTGATATTTAAACCCACTTCTCACGCAAACTTTGGGAGCACAATCTTTCAGGTGGTCTTAGACGAGTGTCTTCATACATTGTCTCCCTCAGGAGATGGCGCCTGAACGGGTAGAGGGCAAGCAGGTGCTAGCCCCAGTCGCCACAACGGGCCACCAGCGGCTCGCTACCAGGCCCGTCAGGGCTCTCCAGGCTGCCTCCACTTTAGCTACGATGCCGCTGAGCGCTGTCGTCCCACTCCTCCGCTGGGGGAGCCCGCCTCTGCCGCCCCCCATGCGGCTGAGGTAGGTCGGTCCGGCAGCCTGGGCCACGCTCTGCCCAGAAGGCGGCTGGTACCGCAGGTGGCCCTGATGAGCCCGCTGGGGCTTGCCGCCATTTACCAGGCTGAGCCGAGCCGGACCGGCCGCCGCCAAGCCGGCATGGACGGGGCGGGAGCGAAGGAGGAGCGGGTGCTTCAAGGGCTGGGTAAGGGTCCCGCCGCAGGGATGGGGCACTGGCTCTTCTCAGTTTTGGAGGGGAGGCACCCGATAACGAGCCTAGGGAGCAGCCCCAGCGGAGGATAACTCCCTCACCACCTCCCCTAGGCCACTTTTTGTGCCGCTGGGGTGCCGCCATTTTGTTTGGGGTGCCCTCGCTGGTTCGGGGGCAGTGAGCTGCTGCTGGCTGGGCATCTGTGTGGCACTTGTCTCTGGGATTGTAAAAGCGAGAAGGCTGGGCTGTTGGTCTTCCCTTCATGTCACTATATATACTTGCTTCGTATCAGTAATGGGGTCCTGCTGCTGCAGGGTTTCTAGACTGGTAGCACTTACATCCCTCACCCACTGTTCAATTTTCATCTTTGAGCTTGTGTGGATGGCTCTGCGAAGTTCATGTTTCTCCCTGTGTGTAGAGGTTGCTTTGTACCAAACATTCAAACCAACCTTCAAAGTCTTGCTGTCACTGTGCAAGTGGCTGCCTTGTTCTAGTAACTTCTGAGAGGGTAGCTGTGAGGAGAAAAAGATGACTTTGCTTCCTGCTTCTGCACCTTCAGGCATTCCAGACTCTGTTAGTATGATTTTTTTCAGCCAGTTAAAATCCCTTCTGTTTAAGATTATTTATCTGAAAATGGGGCAAGTGTTGTTCAGTCTGGTCGCTTGCAATAGCAATGATGGAAGAAAGGGGTGTGTTGGTAACTCCCTAGTTGTTGCCATGAAGGTCCTGTCTTTCTGAACTTTATTTTCATTTCAGACCTCTTCTTGGCAATACTAAGTTATATGTTGTCAGGCTTTTGCTGTATGTCTTAGAAATAGAGGTAGCGATTTCTATTTCATGAAGGATTATTTCTGCAGGTGGTGCAAAATCCCTGCTGTTGATCTGTCTCTACTGTAGACACAAGGGGCACACACGTGACTTTGAAATGTATTTTTTGATGTAAGCACATACAAGTAAAAAGCCTTCTTAAATCAAAACATGAAGCTGAAAATACTATTTTTTTTTTAAGGCAGAATTTGACAGAATGGATGATGTGAAAATACTAGCTTTCTTGCATAATGAGCAAGAGCAGGACTGAAACAAGTTCAAATACAGCAGGGAGGACAGTGAAAAAAGGAATCATGTAAAACATAGCCAACTTCTGCCTCACTCAGTTCTTGGCCCTCCCTATTTGTATATTTCATCTCATTTAACAGCAGTGGGAACTTGCTGCTTAATAAGATCAAATTATTACGGGTACATAGTTTCCTGTCTCTTTCCAATACAACTAATTCAGTTCTCTTAATTCTGTAAAAAGGAAAATTGGAAGGTCTTGAAAACAGCCTGTTGTCCCTTCATACTTCCATCAACATTCACACAGCTGACTGGTTTTGTGAGGTTCTTACTTGATTTAACAATTGTTTAAGAAAAAAAAACATTGAGGCAAAAAGCAAGTATGTTATTTTGGCATTGCACTAATGTATGTCAGAAGTAGGATAGAGTGAAATTAAATGATTCTTAGATATTTTTGTTTCCAAAAAATTAAATTGCCAAATTTCTCTGTATGCACTTAAAATTGAAATGCTACCAACAATCTGCTCAAATCTTCCTCTTTCCATAAAGAAGTGATTAGATGGTTCCGTTACTCTACTTTCTATTCTTAAGGAATAGTCACCTTCTAGAAATAAAATAACAGAGAACACAGTCAGTTCTGCATACATTCAGAGACAATCAGCAGGTTTTCATGGTTTGAAAACATACGTGTCAGCTGGAAAAGAATAATGCTTATTTTTTTATTCTGTTACGGTAGTAGTTGCCTACTTTATTTCTCTTGCTGTGTTATTTCTGACTTACCGTCTACTTTTTGATCTCTATTAGTGTGATGCAGTTATGCTTTTTGTTAAACTTGGTCAAACTTCACCTATTTTTGTCCTCAGCCAGCTATTTCATTACCCATTCTGTAGGTCTGCTATTCATTAGTGTTGTGCCTGAAGCTGGGGAAAGCTAATGTAAGAAAGTTACTAGAAGTTTATTCGTTATCATATTCATTATAAAATAATTCATTATCTTTTCCTTGGTAAACTTCAGTATGATAGAAACAGAAACCTCTATAATCAAGAAGTGGCGTCATTTGTCAGATAATCACTGCTGACAGAGTAGGCCAGAATTTGGCTTGTATTTGTTTTTTGCTTATTTTAGTAAGGGGTCACTTAGGGACTTGATATGTCATCTGATTTTTATTCTTTATTTGAAAGACCTTTGTTATTCCCAGTGCTCGTCTCCTTACAAATTCTACTGTATCTGTAATACACACCCTTATCTTTATTCTCTATATCTGATATTAATTCTTCCTGTGGTTTGAAGTTAATTGTTTTTTTTTTTTTGCAGGCATCTTCATTTTCAAGATGAGGCTTTTCTAGTCTCAGATGTTTGAATATCTCCATGTTAGCCATATCGCATTCTTTTCTGTTGCTCTTCTAGCAGCACTCTATCCTGGTCAGTTTTCATTCTGAATTCCCCAGCTGTTTTTTTTTTTTTTCCACTGTTGTGTTTCAGTACCTCTCCCGTAACTGAAATCTAGGCACATCTGGCTTACAGTGCGCGTTTGGGTTGGTGTGGGGGGTGTTGTTTTTCATTTTTCCCTTGCAGAGTGCAAGAACAAGGGGGAGGACATGTTACTGAACACTGAGCACTTTGTGATAGATGCTGATCCTGTTGGCGGGCATGGTACAGGATGCAATGTGCCATCGGTGTTCCAAAGTGCAACTATAAAAGAGGAAGTTGAGAATAGTTTGGGAAGAGAAGATAGGACCAGTCTTGTGAAGGAAGAGGAGGGAGATGGCAGTTACTGCATGCTGCAGGCAGCTGCGTCAACTTCTGAAGACTCTGCAGCCCTTGACTGCCCAATCAACTTTGCCTCAGCATCTGGACAGCTGACAAATTTCCTCAGTGACATGAATTCAGTGCCCCTACTTCCTGTGGTTGAGTTTGCACAGGAACCCACAGATAAGTCAGAGTCACATGAACAGTGTGAGGTTTATTATTCGGACGAGACTGAAAAGGGGACAAAGAAAAATAATGACAGAAGTGGAATGTGTGCTGAGAAAGCCACTAGTGCCATCTCTGGAGATCTCTGCAGGCTAGCATCATTACAGGATGCATGTGGCCCAACTACTTGCAGATCATCCAAATGTCCTTCAGCCAGTGTTGCAGCTCAGCAGTCCTACAAGCTGTCTTCATTCCTGGAATCTGGAAGTAGCCATGGTGAAACCAAGGAAAAAAAAGAGCTATGTGACAACCCAGAAATTCTGCAACCTGTCAGGAAGAAGTCACGTACCTTCTATAGTGCAGGTAGATAATGGGGAACCTGATGGTAGACAGTGGCACTTATAGTGCCAACAGCACCAGTGTTTCTTACACCATACTGAAGGCACAGCACAGAGATGCTGAACTGCTCTAAATGGTATGTGCAATGCATTTTGCAGTATTAAATGTGAGAACTTCTTCAAATAAAGGTTGCTGAGTGCCTTGCTTTTAAAGTATTGCTAGCAATGCTCCTTGTTTTACTGTGGAAGAAGACACTTGTTTATTTTTGTGCTTGCTTTTAAGAAAATATCCCTTATGTTCATGTATTTCTAAGAATAGTAAAAAAGTTCATTTTTGTATTTTTCTGTCTCTTTTCTCTTGTTTTTATTGGTTTGCTTCCTTATCACATATTCCCTATCTCTCTCTCTTTGAACAATGCATCATTTCTAGAGCAGCTAGAAGAGTTGGAGAAGATGTTCCAGGAAGACCACTACCCTGATAATGAGAAGAGGAGGGAGATTGCAACTGTGGTTGGGGTGACACCACAGCGTATCATGGTAAGGCTGTGTGGGTAACAGTGTTGACTGTGGGATCAGTACCAGAAAACAACAGGGAGAGGGACTGAGGCAGGAAGGAGGAGCTTGAGTAGAAAGGAAAGAGGAGCTCATGAGTAATGGGGTAGAGGCTGCAGTGATAAGAGCGTGGCTCCTGTGGATGGACAGTGTATGAACAATCACCAATCCTCACTCACCCCCAAAAATACCAAAATGACAGTGGAGCTTGCTGTTGTGTACTCCATCATCTCTTCCTGTTTTCTGTGAAGAGACAAGTGGGTGGGTAAAAGACTAAGGAGATTGAACTCTTTTATCTTGGAGGTTCTGTTGTGGGCAACACAGGAAGCTGGTTGGGGTATTTTTCTGCTGTTGGTCCTCTCTGCAGTGAATCTTCCAGATGTTCTGTGGAAGAAAGGTTTCTTGAGAGTTCTGGATTCACCTAGTGATGCATGGAGGCAGTTATTGCTGCTTCTTTGCCTGTGTTCCTGTATGTAGATCATTTCCTTCCTGAATGTATCCTTTCTTTCTATTTATCAGGTCTGGTTTCAGAATCGCAGGGCAAAGTGGCGAAAAACAGAGAAGCTGAATGTGAAAGGCAAGAAAAAATACTCAGCATCAGCCCTGTCAGTCCCTACAGGGACAGACAGTTCTGGGTGAGGGACTGAAATCTATTTTCCTCATTTCTCCACAATAGATACCTAACAAATTAATTTTTTTCCTGTGCCTTTTGCATTTAAGCCATGCTGAACTACACCATTGAGTTAGACCTTTGTAGCAGACCTTTGTAGTCCTTCTGTATTTTCCAGCCTGACAGACTTGTGGGCAAATTGTAGTGGGTCCTCTTAAGAGAACTTTTGGTTACCCTGTAATACTGTTTTGAAATAACTGTTGAAAGCCCTCTTGCTGAGATTACATGGAGAGCAGAAAATGAGATAAAGGGATCTGTGGAGTCAGTCCTACATTTTTAGTTTCTGTATATGTGCTGGCCAAGCCCTTTGTGGGAACTTGAGAAATCTTTTATCCCAACCTCCTTCCACCATTGCTTTCCATTTTCACGTGTTTTTTTTCCACTTGGTGATGGACATGCTGCTTGCTCAGATCAGTCTTACAAAGAGATGGGCTTATCTGAAGAAATACAAGCTAGCACCTTTCAGAGTTGATCTTGGAATACTTATGTTGGAGAGAAAAGGGAATATGTGAGAGGGTGGGTGGTCTTTCAAGTGTGTGGGTAGGAGAAGTTTGTCTCCAGGGGGAGACATTTATGGCAATTTGGAGCAAGAATCTTGAGATGAGAAGATAAAAACAGAATAGTTAAGTGAGAGATTGGAGACCACTTGACTGACTTCATTGCGCTGTCCCTGCTGTCTGTCCTTTCTACACTGGTAGTCCAGAACCACTTCCCCAAATACTGCTTGATACAGCATCAATTGCCCTGTGTCTCATTGCACTCATAAGTCAGCTAATATTTCTGTTTCCACCTGCTAATGATCTAGCATTTTCCTGTTGTAGGGTAGCTGGGTTGTGTGTTTTGTGGTAATGTCTTGTCTTCTGGTCTGTGCTTATACTTTTTATGTGTAATTCCAGAGTCCCTCTTCTGCCCATGCCTCCATTGCCTGACTTTGTTCATGACCAGTCTTCTGTGTTGAATGTAGACACTACAGCTGGGAACTGCTCCAGCCTGCTCACTGGGCATTCAGCGCCGCTTGCTTCCTCCTCAGGTGAGACCAATATCAGTGTAGGTATTCTTGCAGTAATTTTTGGTGGTGCTGGTAGATTCACAGACACTGGTCTTAAGGTCACTGGGGAGCCCAACCCCATCAGTCCAAGAAGTGATACCAAGTTTAACAGCTCCCTCCTAATCAAGTTAATGGCTGTATTGGGTGGTGCATCCATACTAACACTAGAGCCAGATTTGCTGTTCTTACTCATTCACGTACTATTACTCAGCAAGGAATTCTGAGTATGACTTCATAAGGATACACGATTGAGGCATTCTTCTGTTACAGCTCTATGATACTGGTACTGCTGGAGGTGCTTTTCCAAACCATGATGAAAGTACTGCACTGGCTGTTACATACTCTTTGGGGTGGATATACACATCCCTTGTTCTGGTTTAGACTGTAGTGTTCTGGCTGCAACCTGTAATGCAGTGAGCTTTGTGAGGAAGGTGCATTGTCTAAGCCATTGGAGTGTAGAGCCTTTCCTCAGGAACTGCATACCTTTCTGTCTCCAGAAGAGGCTTTTTAACTTCCCCAAACATGTATGAATAGTGCAAATTACCAGTCTTTGTAAGACTTTGACAGGATGAGACTAGGTGAGTTCCCAAGCATATATCCACGTTTAATTGCTATTGCAGTGTTGTTGAAAGTCAATGGGGTGTGCTGTTGGATCAGTTTTCTATCTGAGCGGCATTTAGACTTTCAAGATTGATGGCAAGCAAAGAAGAGAGGATTTGTTCAATTGTGTATTCACATGTGGAATATTGTAGCATTCCTTGGAGTCAGGAATGTTCCCTAAAGCATTTCATGTATATGTTTACTTTTCCAAGTTGGCACAACTTGAAAATATTTTTAAAATAATGTAAATTTCACCACGTCCTTAGGGACGGATATCCCAGACAATAGACATGCAAACAGGTGGTACAGTATTTTTCTGCTCTCTAGTGTAATTCATTCTTTTGAAATTCATGCCAACATTTCTGACCCCTTGTATTATAAATGTATTAGTTTATCAGTATTAAGAGCAATTCTGTGCAGGTCACTTTCTAATACGACCCAGAGACTTTAATTTATCTTAATAGTACTGATACCTGACAAAATACTTTGGCATTGTAGAAAGCAAATGTAAGAACCTATCAATAAGTTTAGAATGCTAATAAATAAACATATGTTAAAAGAGAGATACTTATTAGAGATACTTTCTTGTTATACTGTAATTTAGCACTTCTATCACTTAAATATGCCTGTCAATCTTCAATCTCAAGGCAAGGACTACCTTAACTCTATGAGCTGTTTAACCAATATGACTGTAATTAAGTTAGTTAGTTTTTCCTCTTCGTGCAACAGAGTAAACATGGTCAAAGTGTTTGAATAATTCACTGCTTTCCAGAATGATGAAGTAGTGCAGTCATTGAGGCCTGTATTTAATTAGATAAAGACCAAGATTTGCAAAATAATTTACTTAAAGGAAACAAAGCAAACATCCTCATATTTCTATACTTGTCTGCAGAACTCTCCTGGTTCCTAAAGTACATCTGCAGTCATGCTATTTAGTCAGGAGAGAATATGTCTGTTAAAGAAATAAATTTGCATTCAGGGATGTGATCTTGTCATCTGTCTGTACTGAGCAATTTTTTCCGGAGAATCTGCACACTGGGATGCAGTTCCTGATGTGGAAAACCCAAACAGTTTTTCTGTTGGGAAAGAAATGTCCTGTCTGAATTCTTTGCACGATGTGAATGTCCCTGAGACTGGATTGGGTACGTGAGAAAATAACCGATAAAGGTATCTATTTTTTTTACTCCCTGAATCCTTCTAACTTGCTTCTGTCATGTATTTCTTTTACTGTGTGTAATTCTAGCTTTTATGAAATACATGCTTTCTTCACTTGTATGAAACCCCAGTATCTTCAGTATTAAGGACATGGGAAGGTGAGAATATACTTCATTCTGCTAGGTGTGTGTAAGAGAACAAACTTTTTCCTTGTTCTCTTCATGCTGGGAAAGAAGTAATGAAATCTAGTTATACTATCTAAGGCTGGTAAATGCTTTCTAGATACAGATCTGTTTTGGGGAAAAAAAGTAAATTACCATTTCTAAATCTCTTTGCAGAAAAGAGGCATGATTTGCACACAAACTGAGGTTCAGTGATTGTTTTTTTTTTTCCTGGTTTCCTGAGGGCAGGGAGGTGTGTGGTGTGCATAAAGTGCCACACACAGGTTGCACACTGTTTAAGAAACCCACCCTTCCTGCCATGTTTGTTTGACTCAATCAAATCCAACAGAAGGTGAAAGTATTAAAGTTACATTTCTACAAGTTATGAGAAAATTGTTGTCTAGGTACAGTAGAGATCTAAGTTACTGCTCTTTCTGAAGGAAAAGTATGCTACTAAATACGTAGAGTCCACATAGGAGAGGGAGCTGCATAGCCCAATCACAGGAAAAGCGTCTCTCAAAACATTGCCTTACTAAGGGTGGGATAGCACAACCATGAGGAATTAAGCCTTCTTCCCTCCACCCAGCCCCTCAATCTGGCATTGTATATAGGCAGACTCATTCAGCCTTGTTCAGAAAAAAAAAATTGCCAATAAATAGGGCCATTCAGGGCTCACCTTCTTTCTTTATTAGAAATGTTAAGAAAATAAAGGCGACAAAACGTGGATGGTATAAGATCCAAAGTAAAAAGCAAAATAAGAGCGAACAAATGAATAAAAAGCTCATCAATGGACAAGGCAAAAGCTAGTAAAAGTGGCCTCAGTGGAAACAGCTGATGGCATGTTTCAGGAAAGTAACCTGCAACCTGTGCAATGCTGTAGTTGCACTCAGATTGTGGCCTAAGGGGGTGATTATTCAGATGCTTTCCTTGATAGCAGTGTTTAACCACTTTCAGCTGGACAAGCAAATGACTTACATATATGAGAACAGCATGATCTGTTAGCTGACACCTTTGGAGAGTGCTCAGTGCTTTCTTTTCCTTTGTTTTTCCTTGTTCTCTAGACAGTAGTTCTGATTATGTGTTGTTTTTCTTTTTTGTCCTTGTTGTTGTCTAACTGTTTGGTCAGTTCTCCAAACAAGTTGATTAGAAATGTCAGCAAGTTGTAGTTGAGATATGTTGTTTCTTTCTGGCAATTAGGGTTTCTGGTTTTGGTGTTAGCCCCACTAGAGTCGATTTGTGCTTCAGAAATTCTTACTTGAGCTTGTCTTGATCTTAAAATTGTTTTCATACTACTTTTACTAGACAGGTAGCTTACTTTAAACAAAGTAGTGTGTGTGTGTTTATATTTGATATTTCTAGTTGTTTGAAGTTTCTCTTGTTTGTCTGAGACTTCTTATGGATATATTTCTTTGATTTACTGACTTAAATCGTAAATAGTTGCTCAGAGATGAAACCCCAATTTCTCTTACGCTTCTTCTGACTGAACTCCCTTAGTGTTATGGAAAGTTTGGATGCATGTACAGTGAAATGCCTTTTATGTGCAAAACAAGGTCAAGTTTGTGCAGGTAAGCACTGACCCTGTGTGTACATAAACTACCAATTATAGCAGTTCTTCAGGCCAAATTAGGCAGGCAGTTGTGCATGTTCTTGGATAATTTTGCATATTTTAAGAAATTTCTGAGGATTTAACTGATGATGCCTACTTTGCTGAAGCTGTTTGTGGACAGAAGAAATACTTATGTCTCCTTACCCCTTAAGAAATAACTTTTATTTTCTATGCCTCTGGTTTGTTTGAGGAGGTTTTTTTGTCCTCCAATACTTTGGTAGGTAGTGTTTTGTTTCCTGTGGCTTTTTTGCTGAGGACACATGTTGGGAGCCCAGCCTGTGATTACCCAGTAGCAGAGATGGGAATGGAGTAAGAATCTTGGGAGCAATTTTGGGAGGTTTGACATGATCTGTCAAAGAACAGTAAATAAATTCCACGAGCCCTAATGAGTTCACTATAATCCAGGATTCTGGCCTTTGAACAAATTACTTTAAAGCTGATGATGTGGAGCTGATATGGCAACCAAGAGTCATACCTTTTAAAGAAGTGGTAGGTTCCAACCTACTGAAAATCTAGAAGATCAGACTGACATACTTACCTGAGCAGCATAGTTAAAGGCTGAAGTTAGCTTACTGATCTTTACTCCAGTAACTGAAGAATGCTTTTGCTCCTAAGGTTGATTAACTTTCAAGAAGCCAGTTGCAAGATGTATGCTTTTTCTTCTCATAATTTATAATAATGTAACGAAGAGGATGCATCTGCAAAGAGGTTTATGGCGGCCCTTAATGTTCTAGTAAATGCTGTGATTACGCAGGCATGTTTTAGAAGAAACTGGATTGGATAGCGTGTGACAGACCCATAGTAACAGAGTCTTTTGATGAACTCTTGATGCTGGAGAAATCAGTCCTTGTAAGCAGACCATCTGAAGTCAGATTGGTTGCTCAACATCACCTGTATTGTACCCAACCCTGGGCTTGGTAAGCAGTTAATCATGGTCCCCAGGCCTCCCAAACAGTCTGCAAGCAGCTCCTTAGTTATCTGCCAGAATTGTGGCAGGTGTCTCATGCCAAGGCCTTCTGGAGTCAGCATAATGTGTTTTGATTAAGAAAGTCACGTATGGCAGTTGTCAAGAGGAAGGGCTCCAAAGCAGATAGGTGTCACTCGAATAGCAAATGTTGTGCATGTGATCTGGTCTGTTAACAACAGAGAAAGCAGCTTCATAGAATATAACATCACAGTTCAGACCATGCTCATTTTTAAATTCATAGACACCTCTCTAACATAGGTCTCAGTCCTCTAAAGTTTGGTGAAAGACTGAAATCAGTCATTGGGAGAGAAATATATGCTTTTTTTTTTCCATTTAAGACTCTATCCCATTCATTGGAAATTATGAAACCCATTAAAGAATGGGTGTCTTAACTCTGCCAGGATGCTGAGAAAGCAGCTATAGTACAGGAAAGCAGCTGTGTAGCTGTTCTCAAGTTAAGACAAGTGTAATGCCAGGACTGGTTCACAGACTGACTGAAGCGAGATCTGAAGCTGCAAATTTTTAAATTGCTCTCCAGAAATTCCCAAGGTTTTCTCACGGAGTGAAAACTCAGAAATAATGGAAGCAATGAACAAAATATTGTATTGTTACATTCACCTGTTCCCTGGAAAGCCTTCTGAGGATATGTCTTTACATCAAGGTCTGGAATGGTCGTAGAATTGTAGAATATAAGTATGATCTCAAGCCAGTGATCAGAATTCAACACTGAACAGAGTGCTGGAATCTTTTGTAAATACAGTGTCACATTTTAGCAGATACTACTTTTCTAGGAATTATTTATCTGTATTGCATTTCTTACTTTATTCAGAAGATACACATTCAGTGTCCTTTTTGAAAGGACTGAAAAGTGGAAGAAATTGTAGAAAAGGTTGAACCAGCTCTTTGGAAGTCAAGTGTGCTATCTTCACAGCATCGTTGTCCGTGATCCTATTGGTGTGATCCACAAAGATTATCTGCACTAAATGTTGAAAATATTTTTTTGAAAAATAGAACTTACTTCTCAGTGGGTGAGGAAGTGGGTTTAGAAGTGTTTTTCTTGGGCTATGTTATTACTACTGCTTGCATTCATCCTGAGCAAGGCTAAGGCCACCTGCAGAATAGCTAATCCTACTGTCATTGAACTGAAACTTCATAGATAGTTTTTCAGGTAAGTTGTGCCCTGAATGGCTGCTGTTTCATAAAGCCTTGTGAACTACTTTGTTCTAGGCCAGAAGGGTCAGGAGGAACAGTGCAAATGGATGTTTTCATAAATTAGAAGAGATCTTCAGCTTCATTTCTGGTTAAGCCATTTTGCCTTGTTAGGAAACTAAATATTGTCTTGACTGCTTGCTTTGTTGTACAGGACTGAGAATGTGACAAGAACCTCATAAAGGTTGCCCAAAATGGAGAAAAAATATGTTCAAATTGAGAACTAAACCCCTGAGAATTGTCTAGGAACGTGAGTGCTTTATAGAAGCCATCCCAGATCTTGATCTACTTTTCTAAGTGAGCTCAAAATCAGGAGTCTGAAAAGTTTTCACTGAAATGTCATAAATGCCTCTTTTCGTAGTTGGTGTGAGTTTGGAAAAAAAGAAGTAGGAAGATGCAATAAGATGAGCACAGTTGCACAGCTCTCTGCAGAGTCTAAGAAATAGAGCTGCAAGTGGTCGAAGAGGAATCTCGTTATCAGTTCTCTGGGCATGCATTCCAAAACTCTCTAAAGGTTGCTTGCGCTGGCTATGGCAGTATTATGCTTAGGTTTTATGCTTAAGGCCTTTGGCTTACACCTGGTGGAGTACATCTGATGTTACTCTGTATGCCTGCAAGGGTGAAGTACAGCTGTAAACTATTCATATTACTAGCATTCCCTGAATGCTTTACCGTGTGTGGGAGTAGACTAATTCTATCTGAACAATAATGTCAGTGTATACTTCTCTTATATCTGCATCATTCTTACACTGGTTCAACCTAGCTAGATATGAAAAATCACTTCAATTCTGCTGCACACCTTAAGACAGTTACATTTCTCTAAAGAGTAAGAATTTGCTGTTTGGCTTAACAGAAAAGCATCTTGTTCTCTTGCACCACATACAAATTTCTTGAACATCTGTGTATACTTGTTATTCTGGATCACCAGCATATATGCTTCTGACCTTTCCATTTCCTATATTGTCCTCTTTCCACAGAGGCTGCTCTGTAGGAAACTGTTACCCTCTCCTTTTCCAGCAGTGACTGAGGAGACAGGTCACGAAACAAGACTCTAGAAACCAAAAGGTGTTGGTTTCCTTTTCCATCTCCCAGCTTTTTCCCAAGGCTGTTCAGCTGCCATCTTTGTTGTTGTTTTTTTTTTTTGTTGTTTAGTTTTGGCATGATTCATCAGATGCCAAACCAGGAGAGAAATTTTGGTTTAAAAAGTGGCCTAGACAGTGGATCTCCAACGGTACATTTTTATTTCTTTCAAACCAATTATATTTTTCAAAAGGATAATCTGTGCAGCACGATCTTCCCAGAGGACAATAGAGATGGAAGGTGGCTGGGGGATTTTTTCCTGGCTTTTTTCCAGGAAGTACTTTGCTTCATTTGGCTGCCTTCTTGAGAGCTGAATAAATCCAGTATGCAGAGACTGAAATCATGAAGGTAATTTTATTTAACCAATAAACATAATTCTGTGTTCCAGAGAGCTTGCTACTACTCCCTTTTGCTTTCCAGCAGCAGTGCTGCTACTCGTTTACTTTTATTCACACTGGTTAACCTCCACTCTTTCACTGACATCTTGCCTTTCTGTTCTGCCACTCTTGCTAGACCCTGTGCTTGTTCTCTTCAGTTTTTAGTATGACAGTCTCTCTTTTTATTCACAGTCTCTTCAGTGGCAGGAATGGTGGCAGCTTGTGGAGCAGTTCAGACAAAGACATTACTGCAGTTCAACTTCAGTTCCAGCAGAATGGAGTGCTTCCCTAGTCTTCCCAGCCCTCCGCCCATTCGCAGGGCCAGCCTCCCTCTAAGCCTGTCCTTCAACCCCCGCAACCATATTGTTCCCTTGATGCTGGACACTCCTGACAGTGAATGCAGCTTGTCCAGTCAAGAAAATGGATCCAGGGAGGCCTTCACTTACAGCATCCAGAATCAAGGGTAGGAACAGATGAGATCCTCTTTGAGGGAGAAGCCTTGGGGGGGAGAGGGGGGCAAAGCCGGGACATGGGATAAGGAAATAAATGGGAGCATATGTGAGAATTTAGACATGGGACTGGGAATGGAGAGCAAAAGAAAGCAAACTCCTTTAAATGGAGTATGAAAAGAATGTATAACGTGCATGGTAGGACAAGACACCTGCTTTCAGTAAAGTGATTCCTTTTAATAATTGCATGCGTGTCAAGTGAAAGTGGGGTTCAGAAGCACAGTGAACAGGAAATCTTGAGAGAGGATGCATTAAGCACTGCAGTGTGCCTTTGAGACTGGGAGGAACTGAAGGAAAGGTAGTCACTACCAGTATGCAGTGTTAAAGAATCCTGTGGAAAAAGCTGTGAGAAAGCTTTTGGCTCAGATGGTTTCTGGTGCTCTTGTCCTGTGCCTAGGATTTCACAGAAAGGGTTGGAGTCAGATCAGGGTTTGAATTGTCAAGGGGAAGATACAGCAATTGTTTATTGTACAAGTTGCTGTAGCTCTTGACCCTGCTCTGATCTTTGAACTGCTTTTTTTCCTTGCTCGCTGCAGCTTGTGTTCACCAGTTTCCTGTGATTACCCTGAGCAGCTGGAGTCTCCAGGCAGCATAGAGACCCCGTACTGTCAGTACAGCAGCCAGGGTGGAACTTACCAACTGCCCCAGTATCCTCAGCAGCACCAGCTCTCCCAGTTCCACCATCTGCCAGTTCACCTGGCCAGCAATGTGCTCTCCAGTGTCCGCCTCACTCCTACAACACCCACTGAGTCCAGTACCTCCTTCCTTCCCTTACCTGGCAACAGTGGGGTTGTCACCTATGGGACAGCAGGAGCCACACAGGGATATGTACAGAACCACATGGGGGGACAGCTTGTGTTACAGCAGCCAAGTGGAAACTCAGGTAAATTTCTGAAATCCTTCGAAATCTTACTCTTCTGGAGTAACTAAATGTACCTGAAAGGTTCAGGATGATCAGTGGTTTAATGTGTGTACACATGCATAAATATACATGTATATGCTGCCCATGTTTTGTTATTTCTTTTTTTCTCCTCTGTTCTCTAAGTGTTGGGTGATCCATTAATTTGAATCAAAAGTTACTTAGTCTGTGTGTCAGAGAGAACACTACCATGTGAGTATGTCAGGTACTGCAGTGGTTTCCTTGGGTATGGAGAGCAACTTCTCTCTTTCAGGAATGCAATATTGAACAAACTAACGTGCCTGTGATGTATGTAGGTAGCAGTCAAGGGTGCAAAGTGAAAAGGTGCCACAGCAAATGGAGTACTTGGAGACAGCAAGAAAAACAGGCTTCTATCTCTGCTGGACTTCTGCAGAGACGATTTTGAAATAATGTTGTGTGTCTTACAGTAGCGCAAAAGAAGAGTTAGGGATATGGGGGCCGAGAGAATATGGATATAGCTTCCTTTTCTTCCTCTGACATGAATTTGCAATACTATTTAGAAAACTATGTTGAAGTACTTTAATCTTAAAAAGTAACTAGGTAAAAATGGCATTATCAATCTCCTTATTTTGTGTCAGTGATTTGTATTTCGAATTTGTTCAAGCCCAAGTACAATCGAAAGATCACTAACTTTATCAGTTCATTTGCTTGGACCATCATGTTCCTTAAATTAAGGTCACGGTCCAAAAAGTATGTCTCTTCACATAAGAGAACAAAATGCTTTAGATCGCAAATGCTGCTCCTGTTTTTATACTATTTTTGTGGGTCTTTCAGGGAAGGGAGTCTGACTTGCAGGCTGATTGGTGCAAGCTGCCTCATTCACACTGTTGTTCATGGCTAATATTCTCTAGAACAGGTTGGCAGCACCTCTGCTATCTAGCACTTGGGCTGGTTCTCCTCTCTGGTTGTAAGGCATAATAATTATTTTCTGTGTTTTTTCAATTTGAAGTGTCAGAAGTAATGAGAGGGCTGTATTCCAGCACACCAAATTAAAGTTTTTACAATGTGATGCCAGAAGTGTGTGTTGTGTGCCTTTGGGCTTGTCACACGAGCATAAAGGTATGTATAAAGGTGCAAGCCTTGCTAGGACTGAAGAAGGAAGATTGCTGAAGGAATAGCATCTGAGTTGATACTGTTATTCCATATTTCTTTCTGGAGCACAGTGGGTAATAAATAGCAGCACACAGCTCTTCTGTCCAAGGAGATCCTGTAACTCTTATGCAGTGTGGACAACTGGGGTCAGGGATCCAGTAGTGCAATGCGGAGAAAAACTGCCAGTGTAGATACACCTTAAATTCTCACTTAAGCATGTGAGCAATTTAGTTGAATTAATATATACAAATTTGGAAAAAAAAAATAAAAAATAACACCATTTCTGACTCCTGGATTGCAGCTTTAATAAATGAAAGTGGTGATTAAGCATCCAGCTCATGCTTTGCAAAGCAGATTTGGAAAACAAGAGTGTGGGGGGGAAAACAATTTGGTGTGTTCTCTAATGTCATTATATGCACCTGGGATCTGTGTTAAAGTGATACATGTTCTTTAGGTTATTATAATGCTATGACTTGATTTTTTTTTTCCTTCCTAATAGCAATGTTCTGGATAAATATACTGCAATGTAAACAACAGAATTAATATTCATAACTATGTGATGTCAGCTCTGTTGCAGTAAGCATTAAGGAATAATTAATACTGTTTTGTACTGAGTACATGGTCAGAAGCAGAACATATGCGTTTTTACATATACATGGTTTTAATCCTAATTTCCTTATTTTCATGCTTCTGACTATTCTTTGTTACCTTTTCCTCAGCAGGCATCACTGCCTATCAGGCTGTCCCCTGGAATGATTTCTGTATGCAGGGAGCTCCATTTTTGAATCAGTCGCACTCACGAATGCCATCTTCTAGCACAGCAGGAAGACAATATTTATCAGAGCAAACTTCCTACACCCAGTCACCTTGCCAGCCCTCCTCTCCATGTTTCCTTCAAGTGCCCAATGGAACAACACTAGGATCCATGCCACATACGGGAAAACAGAAGGAAATAACAACACCAGGACAGAGTTTGTACCAGAGCCACCGAACAGAGCCAGAGTTGACATCACTTGCTGAAAGAGAGGAAGTAGAGAGCAGCAGCAAGAAGGGAGAGAGTATTGCTGGTAATTGAAAGGCCAGCTGACTTTTCTTGGTTTTTGTTTTGTTTTTTTTGAGAAGTGGGTCTGGAATAAGGAAAGTGTTCCAAGACAGCGGTAGCTCCTTTGAATGCAGTTATGGGATCAAAACAGTGGCATGAATGGGAATGGAACTCTTTTTCTAGGACTGGCCCAGTTATCCAATAGCTAGTTCTCAGATTCATCTCTTAGAAATGATGACTAAATGGGGTCAGTAAAGTAGGTGGCTAAGTTGTGTTTTGTGTCAGACATCTTAAGATGAATAAACAGGACAGATTTATTTTTAAGACTTCCAGAGGTATATACATGTTTCTTCAAGGCAGAACTTCTTGAGAAGGAAGAGGGGAAGGGGGAGGGATAGCTTTTGTTTTGATTTCCATTTACAGACTTATATTTTAGAAACAAAAAAGGTTTGCTGGAAGATGTCCTGTGCCTTAAAAGTTCAAGTGTGGGTGGGAGGGTATTTAATTTCACAACATAAAACATTTGAACATAAAACATTGAAAAACATTTGAAAAATTTCAGGCAATATGGAGTAAAGTGAGATTACATTGTCTTAGGAATTTGTTTTTTCTTCAGATATTAAAGAAGAAGCTAATGACCGATGATACACTCTGAGAAACAAATAAAAGAAGAGGATACGTTACTATTTTAAACTGCAAAATAAGAATAGAGACAAGAATATGACTTGCAACAAAAGCACTTTCTGTTTCTCTTCTAGGATTGTCTTTTTTTCCCTCTTGTTGCCATGATTATTTTCCTGCTGAGGAAAGAAGCGGGGAAATTTCACTCAATAAAAGCTTCTGGTTGGTGTGTGTATTTTTTTTTTTTTTAAATCTTACTTTATTTTTCATAATGAATTAAGATCTTGAGGAGCATGCAGAAAGAAAATAGCTGATACAGGATACAGGCATGAGAGTCTCCTGGGTAGGTGGAAATTCCCAATCATGCACGAGTTAAAGTATGGCTGGTATCATGGAATATGTGCAGAGAGACCAGGAAGAGCAAGACCCATAAAAAATGGAGAGTAATTCAAGCAAGTACATCTGATTTTAGGGACTCTAGGCAATGCAAGAAATACTGTGGGAAGTCCACTACTGGTTGGTGTTTGCTAGCCTTGAATTAATAGTTTAATGTAATAATTGCTTGTTCATTTTCCATATGAAACTATAAATGCCTGTGATATAACCAGATCTCCATCAGTTATTAATTGGTTTGCATCCTGTTTGAACTGTAGATGGCTTTAAATGTGTGAGGAGTGTTGTTCAAAATTATCTAGGACTTGTTGGTTGATAAGTATTTGGTGGGTATCACTTTCATGAGATCCTTGGCCATCATCTCTGGGTCTGACCCAACAGTTTATTTCTGAAGTGGCTAAGTTATTGAAAAAGGGGTTAAACACTTTACTGTCTCTTTCAGTTAACAGGAACTGCGAACAGTTCATGTGGGCATGCCTTGCATTTACATCTGCATCCTGTTAGGATGTTGCAGTTTAATCTGATGGGATGTTTCATAGCTGTGGCTTTTCTCTCACGTTCCTGCAAATCTTACTGTGGGAATATCAAGCTGCAGTGTTAGCAAGAATAGTTAGTAGAGTAAGCAATCTCGGTTGGATAGTCTTGTTTGCTGTTTCACCTGGGACTGTCATCCTAGGAAACAGATAAAATAGTCTCTGAAGTCAGACATCAGTGGTAGTAGCAGAGGAGTCAAGTGAAGAGGTTTTTTTTTTACCCTGGTTCATAAACAAATGGCTACAGTCCCTAGGAGCTGTAGTTTCCAAATGAACTCTATCTAGCTGAATGTATGGGATATATGATGAGTGGCTAAAACATGTCAGGTTCTCACTGTGTCCTTTTGAGGGCAGACCATTGTCTTATAGGAAGCTGAAGGTGCATTTCTTCTCCTACTTTGTGTTTAACCCCAGATCTTTTTATTGTCTTTCAGACACAGGCATGGCCTGAGTAATTTTTACATTAGTGATCTACATGCCCCTATTCTACTCTATGAAATTAAGCATTGTCAGGCCTTCTGTTTCAATTTTTCTATTACCTGTTGCAAAGGATCCTTGGCTGGAGTTGGGTGCTGCTGGTTCGCTTTTTTCTTTTTTTCTTAAATGTATTGTACAACACTGTACACTGTGGCTGAAGACTAAGCAGTATAGACAGGAACAGATTTATACCATGAATCTACAGATCTGAGTAGAGATTCCGGAATTTTCATTTTCTGGAGTAAAAGTTTATGATGGTCTGTAGCAGGCTGCAAACATGGTGGGGAATGTGCATTAGTTCACATTTGTTTCACTCATCCACAGCTGAACAGCCTAAACCAATACTTCCAAGAGATGTGAATAGGAGTTTTCATTGCAATGACAATTGTGCTCTGAAAACTGTTAGTGGTGATGACTGCAGAATTCTCTTTAGCTAGGGCTAGTTATGTATCTTGCCTGGGTCCAAAACCAACCCTTCCAGGAGATGGAAAGGACAAGAACAACAACAGAATGCCACCTATCTGCTCCTACCTCTCTCTTCTCTTACCCAAAATACACATTTTTCATTTTTTAAAAAAACTTCGTTTCAGAAATATGCCTTTTGGATGTGGTTTGGTGGCACGGTTATGTGGCAAACTTGCACATTCTGCCCATTCCACTCCCCATAAAAATGTAATTTGGGATTTTAGGACCACTTAAGCACTGTGTGATATAATATCAGGAAGAATTAGGACTGAATGAGCATAGTCAAATTATTGAAATGGAAAATCTTTTGTATTCAAACTTTTGGTTAAAATGTAGGTATCTGTGGTTTGAGTGAAATGGCTTGATTCATTTCCATGCTTGCATTTGTGAAGTCTAATTTGGCTTGAAGTTTTGAATAGATATTTTTACATTAACAGCTAGAAGAAAGAGTAGGTACACAACTGTATATGGACTGCCCGGTTCATCCCTTTTGTGGTTCTGCTGACTTCAGAGAACTAAACAGAGTTTACTCTATGGGTACACAGGCAACTTTTTTTTTTTACCAGTAGCACTGCCGCTGGTGAAAACAGGGACAGCCTGTGTCTCTGTGCCAGGCTGCATACTGAAGTGAACAAGCTTGTGTAACACCATGAACTTGTCTGTTACATCTGCAACAGCAGTTGCACTAGTATCTTGAAATCTTATCACTTCTTAGTCTCCTTGTGCTGTTCCCCCTGCTGCAACTTCTCCTAGTAGAACTGGGTATGTTTTACAATTTTTTTCTTTTTTTTGGGGGGGGGGGAGGTGTTTGTTTTTTATGTACTTTCTTCACATGTCAAGTCTCAAGAAGGCTCGAGTACATAAAAACAAAACAAAAAAAAACCACCAAAAACATGAAATAACTTGTTGTAGTCAAGAAAAATATTTTCTTACAGACTTCATAGTTCCTGTGAAGTGGGATGTATTAGAAAGTATCAACATTTATTCAGCTTAGCAGTTGAAATTCCCATTTCTATCACTTATTATAAAGATTACTGTAACTAGTGTGAGAAAATAATCTATTGCTGAATGGTAAATATTGATTTTTCTTCATATTGCTTTGCTAAGCACAAGAAGAGTACATGGGGGGGAAAAATAATCAAATCCATTATCTGACAGTACCATGTATCGTCATGGATAAATGCTGGCAAGCACGGAAACACACCTGTGATATCTCATTTAGCTTAATGATAATCGTATCTTCAGAACTGATAGTCAATCTGCCAGACGGGTATGCAGAGTGTAAGATGCGTGGCATAAGTCATTAAAACCAGCACTGAGGGACTCCCAGATGCATTACTTAGTCTTCTTGTGTGTCCCATGTGCCAACACCTCTACGATCTCATCAGACAAGAGTTGGTAAATCTTCAATTTTACACCAGCAGCTTCACAGAGACCAGGCTTCCAATAAATAGCTCAACAGTTCTGTTGCTGGAGAAATGAACTGCAAAATAGTCTTTGATTTTATGGCAAGGCATCTGTAAGTACCCAGGAACTTAAAACTTCTGGTTATATATAGGCATATGGGCCACCATCTTGGGATGCTTCTTGTCTCCTCTATGCTTACTATATATTTTTACAGGACCTAAAAAAGGAGGAGTTAAGGTCCTTCTTTGGTTTCTTTTCAGGAATTATGAGCAAAATGTGAACAAGGGAGAAAGCCAAACCCCATTTTACCTGCAAAGTGTACATTTTAGGTCCACCTTGCCTACTGGTCCTGGGGGTAAAGAGGGAGCACGGCTCTTCCAGAGATTGTTGCTGTGTTAGTGGAGCCTCCGTGTGTTTTCTGGGGCTGATAACTGGTCTCCCTTTCTTTATCTGTGGGAAGATGTTTTCCTTCTTACCTTTAACACTGCTGCCTCTCAAACACAGCCTCGTAGGGAAGCTGGTTTTTTTACCCATTTTTGTTTGTTTGTTTTTTACTTTCATATTTCCCCCTTTTCTTCTGGGTATGCCACAGCAAGAGGTGCAGAAGAGAACTTGTGTTAGGTTGTGCCCTGACACACCTCTGTGTGCTGGACAACCGTGTGTGTTCATGCGTGGGGTCACACCTGCCTGCCCAGGAGCCTGGGCAAAAGGCTCTGCTCCCCTTATTTATGGCCAGTCTTCCTTGCACCATGTACAGCTCCAGGAGGTGTTCAAAAATTAAAATGCCATGATATGTGGTGATGAGAGGTGGCAAGAGTCTCTTTGAACTACTGTGATTTTGGCTCTGAGAGGAGTGCATAAACATTGGTGGCCAGAGAAAGACTGCCAAGGAGAGAGGATAATCAGAAAGAGGGAGAGGCGGAACAGATATGAAAAGGTATGTTATGTGATCCCCTCCACGTGGTGATGAGCATCCCCAGCCTGTGACCTGCTCCCGTGCTAGTTACAAATGTCTCTGTGCCTGCACAACAGCTCTGCTTTTCTTGCAGCTGCTGCTGCTTTGCATCCCCTCCTGCTGGCTCCCTGCAGCTCTCCTCCAAGGGGTGAATTGTGGATTGGGTTGCAAGGGCGAGGGGGACCAGCCATGGTGCTAGGGCACTGTTTGCAATCTGGATTTTTATGCTGGGATTGGTATGCTGAAGTATTACATACCCATCCTCTCAGTTTGTCTTCTCACTTTGCTGGGGAGCATTTGGGTCTGTCTGAAGCCTTAGCAATGCCCTAATAGCCTTGATTGTAAGTGAATGGCTTCTGGGCAATGACTCAATTTGAGTGGCTGTCAAGGAAGAAGGAAACAACATAAAAGTTACCCTAAGACCCTTAGTTGGGGGTCCCACCCCTAGTCCAGGGCCTGAGCTGCAAAATGGCCATGGTGCAGTAGCTGGAGCACATCTCGTGAGGCTGTCAGGAAGAGATGTGTCTGCTCTCATGCCAGCTTCACCTACTGGGGCTGGTGAGAGATGCTTGGAGGAGCAGAAACTTTCTGTGACAGCTGACACCTCGCACAGGCACTGCCACGGCTTGGGGTTGGCACGAATTTTGATTTGGTGTGTGAGCTGTGTGCTGCTGATACCCCCTATCCCCCACACAGAGGCAGGCTGTTTTGCCTGTGAGGTTGTTTACCCTTGCTCCATTTGAGACAACAAAGGCTGAAAATACTTCCCATGATTTCTGTTTGCTGTTGTCTGCAGAGCAGGCAAGGTTTATTTTTGCAGCAATCTTCCAGTTTGGAAAGCACCTTCCTGTTTGTGCAACGTTCCTCCAGTAACAGAGTGATGCGTGCACTTTGAGCCCTGGAGGAGAGGCAAGATGTGACTGTGCTCTGCAGAAACACTGCACAATGCATCTGGAAGCACGTTCTCTGCTGATTCATTTAGTTAATGGCTCAGGAAGAAAAGCCCTTTGTGTATGGATGACAAATAGCAGCCAGTGCATCATAAAGCAAAAATCTTTGCTTTTTTTTTTTTTGCCCTTTTTTTTTTAAAAAAAAAGAGGCTTCCCACCCTTTCCAAGCTGCTTTACTGAGTCATTACTCTGACTTATAATACTGTTTTTAAACTTCATCTACATAAAGAGAGGAAATGGAGAGGGAATCCCCATCTCCCTGCCTCAGCATGGAAGAGGCTTGCCCTGTGCTGCTCCCATGGGAAAGCCTCTGCACTGGTGACAAGTGGGTGACTCATGGGGGGACTAGCATCTATATTAGCTGTGGTTACAAAGTGACTGAAAACAGGCAGTCTCAGAAGGCTGTAACAGAGGCGATTGCCCCAAACCCTCTGCAGATGCTGGGGGAAGAAAAAGCTAACAGCAGTGGGGCAAGTAGCCACCCTAAGTTGAGCCTTTTCTCTGAAAAGGGAGCTTTGGAAACTCCAGGGGTTGCATCAGACTGCCAGCGCCAGCTGTGCATGTCCATAGGTGTCCTTTCAAGGGACTTGCTGAATAATGGTGGTGGCTAGGAATTAGGAGTGTGATGATGAGTGCAATGTGGTCTTACACCTCTCCCAGCGTCCTGGGGTAACCACTCAATTAGTCATGGGATGAGAGGGAGGAACCTTGCACCATTAAGTACCCAAAATCACTTTGTGCTCAGGGTTACACTCAGTCTGCTTTCTTTGTCCTTGCTTTCTTAATTCCCTGCAAAAAGCAGCTCTTTCTACCCCAAGCGTGAGCTAGCCTGGTTCAGTGGGCAGGGCACACAACCTGGAGGAGTGTGTGTGAGTTCCTTGGGAGATAAAGCAACATCATCCCTCTGCCAGAAGATGCTTGGCTATTTTAACATAAAAGGTCTCCCAGCAGTACTGCTGGCATTTTGGAAGGGAGGTGATGGCAAATGTGAAAACCAGGAGGAGAAAGTGCCTCCCTCCAGCCTGGAGGATGGTAGCTAAGTCCTACAGGGACTTAGAACACTCTGATGCTTCCTTTTGGCTGATTTTTGTGACTGCATGGTCAGCAGCCCTGGCTTGTGTGAATCCTGTTTTTAGGAGCATTTTATCTGGAGCCTGAGCAGGCTCCAGTCTGGTGGCGAAGGCTTCTCGCGTGAGTTTAGCTCTTGGTAAATAAGTGTGTGGGCAATGGTGAGACCAACACCCTTGCTGTCTGTCCCTCCCAGGCTGAGTAACTGTAAGCACAGGAAAAAGAAGGGGGGGGGGGGGGGGGGCGGGATTGAGGAGAGGGAACTCCCTTTTCTGCTCTGAAAACCGAGTCATATGAATGAATCATATGAATGTGATGCTGTCAGGGAGAATGTTCTGGGTGCTCTGAGTCCACACATCCTTGAGAAGAGAAGGATCCAGGGACACCTTATAGCAACCTTCCAGTACTAAAAGGGAGCCTACGTGAGAGATGGGGAGGGGCTCTTTGTCAGGGGGTATAGTGATAGAACAAGGAGTAATGGCTTTAAACTGAAAGAGGACAAGTTCAGATTACATGTTAGAAGAAATTCTTTCCTATGAACATGGTGAGGCACTGGAAGAGGTTGCCCAGAGAAGCTGTGGATGCCCCATCCCTGAAGGTGTTCAAAGCCAGGCTGGATGGGGCTTTGGGCAACCTGGTCTGGTGGGAGGTGTCCCTGCCCACGGCAGGGAGGTTGGAACTAGATGATGTTTAAGGTCTCTTCCAACCCAAGCCATTCTGTGATTCTATGATAATCAGATAAATTAGGTTTCTGATCCAGGAGCACTTTTTGCCCTCAAGGGTATTTGCACAGAAGTAGCCACAACATGGTTTTGATAGCAAGGACTTATCTTGAGAGGGTTCAGAGGCAAGTCTGGAACTCTGTAGGACATTTTTACTGGCATCTGCATACCAAATGGAAAGTATTCTGCTTGCAGAAGAGCTGGCAGGCAGAAAACCAACACTCAGCTTAGAAACAATACACTGATCACATCTGATGTGCAACCACTGGAACACGCCAGTAAAGGGGCCTCACATAGCCACTTCTGAAAGGGAAGAACAACGCTTTGAAGAGCATCGGTATTGCATGTCAAAAGACAGTAGAAAATGATTTAAGATAATAGAGCTGAGCATTCAAAAATTAGGAAATGTTGTTGTGAGGTGCAACCTGTACTCAGCCTCTTTTGTGCCTATGCATTATAATAGTGGGTGATCTTGTAATTAAAGACTATTTTAGCTCAGAACCTCTGCCTCAGCCAGTGAGTAGCCAGTAATTTGGATTTTTTTGTGTCTTTTCAGCCAGAGTGTGATGGAGGCCATATTTACTCCATGTAATCTTACTTCCTCGCTGAGTAGTTAATAATTCCCATGTGGCATTTTGATGACGCACATAGCATTGTTGGTGAGCGTCCCACAGACGTGAAACTATTCACATAATACCCTGCAGGAATAGGTACCATTAATGCAATTCTCTTCTGTATCTTTCCTTTACAGCTTGGGAGCTCAGGCACAAAAACAGTTAAGTTCAGATATAAGTACTTGGCATTGAACTAAGACAATAAGGCCATAATTCTCCAGGAGGTGCAATGTTTTGTTGTGCATTGCTCTTAGAGACTTCAATTGCTGTCATGTGTGCCCAGCATTGCAGAAAAGTTAAGTACTTTACCTCAAACACATAGAAAATGAGGAATACAGTAAGAGGCCAGGTGTGTGATTTGCCCCACATCACACTGGGCCTAAAGCTGGGGCTCTGTCTAGTTTTGAGGACATCACTTTGTCTTCATCACGAGGTCATTCATTCTCTTCCTTGAGTTCCTTGATATTAGCACCTTCAGTGTGCTGCCAAAAGGGAAGCAGAGGTCTTGCAGACCTATATCACAGTGCATGAATACATGAATCAGTTTTCTTCCATGTTTTTCATGTTAGCATCACATGAGATTGTAATCTTAATGTAATTTATTGTCTGCTCCTGAGGTGTTTTCGTTATTGTTGTTAAATAAATGGCAAAATCTACATTTCATGATGTAGGGTCATATTGGCACAAATAATGATTATCAGAAGGTTGGAGACTTTGATATCATCTGAGCTAAAGAGCTTGCTGGTGGACCTTTTCATAGCACTAGTGTTTCAAGGCAAAAAAGGCCTTTCTGTCTTTTATTCTGATTTTTTGCATAACAAGGCTGTTACCTTGTCTCCCAGGTATTACCTGTTCCTGTCATTCCCCACACTCATCTTTGCCTTGTCACCTTAAAGATTTGTTTGAACTAAAAAATCCTGTACAAGTTTATCCCATACTTGTGCTCTGTATTTGTCCTCCCCACTCTGTTTCTAACTCTGATCCTTTCTTCCATCCATAGTTTTTCTCCATTCCCTTACTTTGATGCCAGAAAGGGAAGTGGGGTGGGTGGAAGAACTGTGTGGTGACACTGGCCCCTACTTATCCACTTGGGGTTATAGTGGTTAGCATATTTTGAAGAAATGTCTCTAGCTTCTGCATGGGAGATTTGAGGATTGGCACAAAGAAAGTTCACTGTCTACTCTGGGGTTCTTCATTTTTCTGCTGAAGCAAAACAACAAAAATAAAAATTGTCCCAAAGCGAAGAGCATAACCCCCATGCTCACTGAACCATCTTGGCAATGCAGAGACCTGGCTGTTCTAAATATTTCCTTATAAAAGAGTTCATTGTATAAAATGCATGAATGCTCTTGGAACTGGTATCTCCCTTCTCCCAGCTCCAGGAAGCGCTATAACCACTGAGCTGCGAAGTTATGCCTCTCTCTGAATGTCAGATTGTTCTCCATATTGCAACACCAGAACACTGACGAAGGTGTGGGCATGAGAAGACCTGCTCTCAGGGTTGCAGCACAGCAAGCTGTTTCTGCATCTGGCACATTGCTCTGTTGTGTCTTGTGCAGTCTCTATAGGAACTTAGCAACACACCCAAGACAGTGAGTTTTACAATGTGACCATGGAGTATTTAGTGTAAAGGTGAGGGAATTAATATGAATTGGTTAACCAGAACGGCTGACTAGAGATAGGGAAAAACTTCCCAAAGCCAAATCAGTAGCTTCTATACAGCGGATACCTCCTCTCCTGAAATAAGTAACAGGGCACTTGGGATGGGAAACCACCAGAAAGCATACAAAATGCCTGTCTCCCTTGATGGCCCTAACTCCAAATTACTCCAGAGCAAGGCACCCTGGCTTTTGGAAATGTCTGGGCAACAGCAACATTCAATGCCAGGGGTGGCTGGGTACTGCTGGGTGAGGTACAAGCAGGTTAACCACAAACCAGGACTGCTTTTATGTTTTTCCCTTGCAACCTTGTGTTCCCACACTCCTCCTAAGGATAAGCCTTGCTTTAAGTCTTGCTAAATGTATTTTGCTTGTGTTTTATTGCCAAGCCTAGGGGTGGGCAGGGAAAAGACTAGATAACTCTGAATGAAACCAGCAAATTTCCAGCGCGTTGTCTCGCTGGAGGCAGCAAATGGGAGCAGAGGGATATTTGCAGGCATTCCTGAAAGACTTACACCTCAGGACATGTTTCAGGAGCCTGGGTGCTTTGTGGCAGCCTGAAATGGGTGTGCTAGGCCTGATGTTTTCAGATTTTAGCTCACAGAGTTCCTCAAAGGAGGGCGGAGAGCCTGCTCTCCTCCATGCAGCGCATGGCCAATAGCACACAGACCAGAACTGGGGCATCTATCTGGAGAGGTGCGTATGTGTGAGGGATGGAGATGTTAAGTCCCTTGGCTAACAGGGGGCTCTTGGGGCACCTCCCTCCTGTCGTGTCCTTGGAAAATGCATCATTAGCCTCTGGAGTTTGGCATTATGTCCTGTCCTCTGGGCACACCACAGATGTCCATAAGCAGGCACACAGCAGCAACCTTCCCAGGGGGGCAGGTGAGGCCACCTCCTCCAGGGGGAGCCCGAGGCAAGAGCCGCCCGACCCAGCTCCGACCAGGCTGAGAATATTTGCTTGGCATTAAAGCACTGCTGATGTTCCCAGGAAAAGCCTGATGGTTATCTACAGATGTTAGGTGTGTGTTGGGCTAAGTGTAGGCGAAGACTTTGAGCTGTGCACTTTTACGGCTAGGGACGTGCTTAGGTGCCAGAGATATTTGGTGGAGTCAGCTCCAGGTCCAGCAGGAATATAAAGATGAAGGTATTTCCCAGAAACCGTGCTCATTTCCTTTCTAAAAAGCAACAGCCACAACTCTAACAAAAAGCAAAAGCCCTTCACAACCCCAGTGCCTACAAAACAAAGGGTGTACATCAAATTAAGTGGTTGCTAGACTTTTCCCCCTCCCCCCCCCCCCCCCCGCTAAGCTCCTTGATTAAAATATTTGAAATTTGCTGAAACTGGTTCATACAAAAAAAAAAATCAACTTGAGGCAAGCAGCATCAAGAGTTCCATCCCAGACGCTTAAACTCTGACAATAATACATAGCTGATAACAGGGTCTGATGACAAAAAGCATGGAAGAATATGAATGGATAGTAGTAGCTACAGGGCTTATTTTACAGGCAGATGTGACACACCTTGTAAAGCAGAATACTTCTAGAAGGAAAAACTTCCAAACTTCTTAATAGAAATTTACCCCAGGAGCAGAGAGGGTCTTTGCAGAAGCCCAGAGGGAGGGAAGGTTTGCTCACAGCCTAACAAAATGTTGTTGGAATTGAGTGGATCTATGTTTGGGAAGGGCTGTGGTAGCTCACATTTGCACAGCAGGGAAAACACAGGAAGCAGCTTTCAAGATACGCTGACAGGATCAGGAAGGGGAACTGATAGCAGCAAAATTTGCTTTTAATAACTGCAGTGCTAAGCCAAGGGTGGATCTAAGCTGGTCCTTGCTAAGAAGAGAAATTTATTCTTTCTAGTAGACCTTGGCATATTGGATTAGCAGCCCCACCAAAGACAAAGGGACCTTGATGGGAACAGTTTGGCAAGTGGTGCCTTTACTGGTGGTTCTATCTTTCTGCTCCATTTCCACCTTCAGTTTTGTTTCTTTTTCCATGCTAACATTCTTGATCAGGAGCACACTCTCCTTCAAAAACCCATAAAATACCACAAAAATGCTTATTGTTTTTCATCAGTATGGTTGATCTAACCTTGGGTGCTAACTGACCAGAGCATCACAAGGGAGAGCCAGAGGACAGAGTCTACAGCTTCTCTTCTCAGAAAGCAGCTGAACAACAGCTGTGTCTGTGATAACTTTTCCCAGACAACTGCCCTATGTAAAAGACAATTGTTAAAGATCTTGCCAGAAGGGTGGTGAGGTATTTTCCCTATATTTAGTGCACTTGCTTCTGTCAGGAACAAATCCTTAGTTAGCCCACAAGCAGTACAAGTTTCCAGGTGCGTAAAGAAAAATGTATTTTCAGTGAGGTCAATAACAAGTGGGGCACTGCAGGTGCTTGCAGTAAACTGTCCTGTTTAACATCTTTATCAATAATCTTATAGAGATAATGGACTGCACTCTCCCTGTGCTTGCAGGTTACAGCAAACTGGGTGGATCAGTCAACATGCTTAAGGGCAGGGCTGTCATCCAGAGAAATAGACATGCTGGAGGAATGGGCCAACAGGGACCCTATGAAATTCAACAAGGGTAATTGCAAAACCCTGCACCTGCAAAGAAGTAGCCCCACTACAGGTTAAAGACTGCCAGGTCAGGAGGTGGGCAGCTCTGCTGAGAAGGCCCTTGGTGTGGGGGAAGGTCTGCGTAGACAGCAAGCTGGACATAAGCGAGGAGCATGTCTTGGCAGCAAAGAACACCAACAGCATCCCAGACTACATCTGCAGGCTATATAAATAGTGGATTAAAGAAAATCATAATATCTGACTTGTCAGCACTTAGTAGACTACATCCAAAATACAGTGCCCAGTTTTGGGCCCCCTTAATATCAGCCATTGACAAACTGGAGTGAGCTCAGTGGAGGACAACTGAGACGGTCAGCTTGCTGGAGCATATGCACTGTGAGAAGATGCTGAGGGTGTGGTGTTTGTCCAACCTGGAGGAGACTGGGGTGGGGTGTGGAGACATATACTCACCTAATAGCAGCGTTCCAGTACCCGTGAGGAAGTTACCAAAAATAGAAAGCCATTTTGTCTCTGTCCTCTCTCTTCAATACATTTACATTACATTTGCCACCTTCCTTTCTTTTCATGATTTTTTTATGTATACACCATGCACGAACCTTCACCCATGTGTGGAGGAAAAATGGCAGAGCCACAGATTGTGTGAGAAAGATGGGAGTGGGAAGAAAATCCCTTTCTGTCCCACAAACAGAATCTGAATGCTTACACAGCCTCCAAGCAAATTAAGAAAAATATAGAAAAATACAAATTCAATGAAAATAATTTTCTTTAGATAGTGGTTAGGGTGATGCTAATGTTTGAGTATCTACAACTCATACCAATCCCATAGAACAAAGCAAAAGCCTTGTAAGAGCAGAGGTTCCTGGGGGCTGTAGTTTCCTGATACTAGGGACAGAGCAGCTGCGCCCAGAAGAGACACTGCTTAAGAAGTAGTTTCTCATTTATTGCAGACACTATGATGTTTGAGGCCAGAGTTGGACCGTATACAGAAGGGCAGCTGGGTTTTTCACCCTGGGTGGTGAAACACAAGGTAGGTCTCTGCTCACCCTTGTGATGTGAGAATTTTTGTCCAGTCAGTATACTAACAATAACTGAAGACAGACATGTGGCAGTGGTTAATTTGGACTTCGCCCCCCCCCCCTCCTGTCTGCCCCACACACCCAGCACAGGCAGCCTTAGTGCCACAGAAGATGAGGACCAACCAACCTGTCCTGTAGCACAACACAGCTATGCAGGCTACAGGACTGGCCTCTATGCAAAAGAGATGGACTTCCACTGGCATGCCCAAACAATAATGATATTTCTGTCTTCAGTCTCACTGGGAATAGTCACAGTGAATCACAAAGGATTAATGAGTCCCATACAAGAAGGGGCAAAACAGTAACTTCTATTGAGCATCCACTGCCACTTTTAACATCTGACTGCACGCTGTGCCCTGAACAGCCTCCACAGAGCATGCACAACTTGCTGAGAGCCAGTTCTATCTCCCCTCTTCTCCTATGGCATGGCTGATGGTGGGATGTAACCTGACATTCTGAGGTGCCAGCCTCCCTACTGGCCCCTCACTCTGCTCAGCATCTCCCCTGTGAGTAGAACCATGCTGGAGCACAGGGTGAGGCAGCGATGACAGAGACTGAGGAACCCCAGCAGCAGAGGAATGTCAAGGATAGCAATTAGATTCTTTTAATTACAGCTCTCAAACATTTGCAGCACTGAGGTGAGACTGTGGCTTTGGAAAAGGTTGCTGAGCGCTGCCTCAGCTTTCCACAAGCAGAGGCGGTATGTGCATAAGCTGAAGGTGCAGTTTGCATCAGGCTTCACCCCTTTTCAAGCTGAAAAACCTGTCAAGCGGCTCAACTTCCCTGGCTCTCCTCCACCCCTATTCCTTCCTTGTTCCAAGCCCCAGTGCAGCATCTCAAGACATAACTCCTTGTTATCAGCAGGACCTGCCATGCTAATGTTGATACAGCAGGAGCCATTTCTTCAGTAGGACAGAGCAGCAGAAGCACAGCCATCCAGTGTGTGGCAAGTTGGGATTAAATGTCAATGTTGAGAACAAGGCATAAAAGGTCACTTCTCAGCCTGAATATCTATTCAACATTAAATAGGCAGTTAGAGAAGAGAAGCATTCAAGTGTCATGAATAGCTGCTTTGTGGATTCATTTTGTAGGAGCCATGCATGTGGAAGCCTGTGTCCAGCAGTGGAAAATCTCACTAATCTATTTTTATCATTGCCAGCAAAGTCTGGCAGCTGTCTAGATGTTCTAGGTTCATTTAAAAGTGACTTTTGATAGGGTTCAAGGTCCTCAATGCTGACAGTTCAAATTAGGTCATTTCCTCAGAGCTGCCAACAGGCAGAAACTGAAGAGGTGGCTATCTTATAATCATCTTAATTATACAGTGGCTGTAGGCATAAACCACCCTCTAAACATAGAAGCACAGTGAAACCCAGCCTGGACTGTGCTAAGTTTGTGCTTCTGCATGTTCTCTCCAGCTGGACAAGCAGCTGTCCCTGAAGGACAGCAACCCCCTCACCAAGCCCTCCCAGGAGCCCATGAGACATCCCCCAGAAATAGCAATCAGACTCACTTTTGTGACCAGCATCTTAGTCCTCATCACTTTTTTCCCTGCCCAGTTGGTCCTAGCCCAGCTCTGTGACATGTGCTTGGACCACAGATTTAGCCAGAGAACACCGGAGCAGAGGAGATGTATGAGCAGTTCCTAAAAACTGTCTGCAGACATTTCGTAGTCTTTTGTCCTGATGGGTGGAGGGGACACAGGATAGTCCTGATCCAGACAACCTGTCAACATAAATCCATGTTTTTGCTACTGAAACAATTCCTTTCCTGAGTCACCCATAGATAACTACAGCTTCTCTCCACCCTTTACAAGTCTGTTAATTGCTGAAATAGTCAGAACATGAGCCGATGGTTTCAAGTTTTTAAAAAAATGTCCAATTAGATACATTCTCCCTCCCAATCTGTTAGGCTTGCACCTTTCTTTCCACTACTGCCAGCTTCTTCCCACATCCCATTTCTACATTTCAGGGACCCATTATAATTTTTATTATACTTGATTCTATTTCTGGTGTGCTAGGACTCCTTTAAAACGACAGTGTGCTGTAATACAGAAGTCTTTTCCAGCTCCACTTTAAAAAGAAAAGCTTTTTTCCCAGTGATATATCCTGTTCCTGTGGAAAACCAGGTTCTCCCTACCTTCTTCCAACATTGCTGGCCACACAGCAAGCTTGAGACTGTTTCTGAGGCAGGCTAGGTCTGATTTTAAAGTATCTTTCTTCTGGCACAAATACCTCAGAACCCTGGATCCAGTCTTCCCAAAAACTTCATGAAGTCCTTGCCACTTGGCCAAACATCTGTTTTCTTGAGCTTGCAGCAGCAGATATTCTGTTTCCTGGTACAAATTTCTAGATTTTGTACACTTATTCTTCCCCACTGTCCTTGGCTAGCTTACAAGAAATTAATAGCCATATACTTTAGCGGTTTGGCTTTATTTTCCCTTGTTTTCCTCACAGCAATGGAAAACAGGCAAAGCTGACAGCAGCCTCAGAGTAATACAGTGCAAAACCCACCAATGCCTCCACACACACAAAACAGAAACCAGCAGCAAGCTGTGTTCTGCCACTTTGCCACATGCATTTTGGCATCATGCAATCTCTGCACATCATCCATTTGACAGCACTACAGGCAGTGCTTTATGTTACTGCCTGACGTAAGACTTATTCCCATGATCAATTAACACCTCTTGTAGTATCCCAGTCCAAGCAAGTATCTAGACCAGGGCTGCTGTTATCTCACAGCTCTTTGCTATCCACAAACATTTCCCATATGTAAATATATAAAGTGACACATTTGGCCACAATATCACTCCATGTTAAGCAAATTCAGTGCAAAGGATTAGCACCACATGTACTTAATTAAAAAATCAGTTCACTTCTGTAAATAAAGCTACTTATGGCTTTTTCCTTTCTTCTAGTTGCTGGTGGGGAAGCTTGGATAGTGAAAAAGAGGCAAAGTATTTTAACTCTTGCACATTTTCCCTTATGCTATAGACTTCACAACAGACACCACATTCCACCTCCAGCATCTTTTTCCTGCAGGCCTTATGAAACAGTACTTGCTTCTCTGCTGAGCCAGCCACCCAGAACAGACCTTTCCCTAACAGTGGACTCGAGTGTCCTGACTCACTTCACACTTCCTTCACAACATTAGTCACTTCTGACATGGCACCTGCATGGAAAAAAATTCACTCTATCACTGCCTCAAATGCATTGTTTTCCCTTCAGTAGTGTAAGTCCCCATTGCCCCTTAACAGAAAATCTGTTATCCCTTTTGTACTCCTAAGACTCTACATATTACTATTTCACACAGTATTCTGCTCCAGGTTCAAGATAATCCTGACCTGATTTGAAGATGTGAACCCTCCCACTGGTCAGAGAGTCAGTGCTACAAACTGTGTTTGGTGTTTTTTTTTTTAAAGCATTGTCATCACTTAAAACCAAGTTCTTCAGGAAAATGGACCCAGTTGCTACTTGAAGTCAACTTCCTCAGAAGCATTTGTTTCTGAGAAATATTGATTCCAGACCAGCCTGCAGGTCTGAGGACTGCAACCAGGTTTTGCACCTGTAGCTCATATTATTGCTAAAAGGAAAGTATTATTCAAGTAGTCATCAATAGCTCTCTTCTCTGATAAAAGATTTAGCTATTTGTTGATTACTCTGAAAGCATCATCTACACATACAGAATGTAGAAGAAAGGCTAAAGACTCTGCTGTAGTACTTCAAAAAAATGGATGGGGTTGGCATCACAGTGGTGTGAAATGTTACCAGAAACACTGTAGTTAAGAAGGCAATGTGGTGAAGTAGAGATTAATGCACACAGGAAATCCAAATTTAGCTCCTGTAGAAAGAGGCAACAGTGGGAGGTGTAAGCTTAGTCTTCTGGCTATTCAATTGACTTCTATGCCAGTTTGAGAGCTTCCACTATAGCTGATGCCAACCAGCTGCACTCATGCTGTTACACAAACCCACCTCATGAGCTGAGGTGCTAAGCCTGCAGCTGAGTTCATTCCAGTCTTTATTAAGATAAAGAAAAACATGCTTTCCAGCTTGACCTTTTTTTAAAGTGATTTTTTTTTTTACAGAAAGTACTATTAAATAGAATAGTGCAAAATATTACAGAAGAAAGCTGTATGACATGCCACCTAAGTCCTTAGACAACTACAACGCAAAGGTAAGACATCCAAGCATTAGTCTATACCTACTGCCAGACTGCAACCCTCCACAGTCCTGACACCTCTCATGGTAAATGAGAGCTTCCTTACCAGAGAAAGGTGGGAAATACCAAGAATTTTATAGTACATAAAGGACAAAGATCATAAACTTCTAGGAACGTAGCTGAAGTTTTACATGACAGGAACATAGAATACAGGTATAGACCTTACCAGCAAGTTGTGCTGAGGTTTGTAGGCAGCCCCCATCAGATGTTTTAAAGAAAATACTTTTAAAGGCCATTTAGGATTGGAATTACAGGAAAAAAAAGGGCAATTCTTTAGCTAGGGTTTCCAAAATAACACCTCTGCTCCCTCCCACATCTACTTTTAGACTGAAACAGCATAGCCACAGTTCTAGTTGCTGCTGTGAGCAGTGACTGCAGAGCAGTACACTGACTTCTAATACAACTTTTGCTCCCCCCCCTCCCCACTTGGAAGTTTGAGATTTGGTACACTTTCCGTAAGCCCTTGAGACTGTACTTTGCAGGCTTTGGAGAGACAAAGCACAAATCCAGTTACTAAGAAAAATCCTATGAGCACACATTACAGGAATCTGCCTTGTCAAGAGACTGAGGCCACATCAGATGCCAGAGTCATGTCAGCACGCAGGCCGATATAAGAAAGCCCACCTGGCTCCAGGGGAAAGCCCAGACTGTTTGCATCAGGGTACCACTGCCTGCATATCACCAGTATGACAGTCATCCTTTACCATCCTGTGTGAAGACGAGAGTAAAAAAGAAAGTTACATCAGTAACACTAGGTGTATATATATATATATATATATATCATAGAAAAGAAGAATTGTACGCACTGATAAAGTAGACTATGAACAGTCATCTTCGCATTCTTTGAAATCTTCTTCAAAGAAGGCATTGATATCAGAGTTATTTCCTGTGTTATGCTAAACAACCCAGTGATTGAACACACACATTATGCAAGCTCTAATTCATGCTACACATCAAACAGTAATGATTAATAGACACAGAATCACAGAATCGTTTGGGTTGGAAGGGATTTCAGAAGTCATTTGGTCCCAGCACCCCCCGCCATAAACAGGGACACTTTCCACTCAGCTTACTCACAGTCCCATCCAACCTGACCTTGTACACTTGCAGGAGTGGGGCATCAACAACTGTCCCCCACAAACATACAATACATTTTACTCTTTATTAAGTATCAAATTGTCTCCAACATAAATTACATCCAAATTACATAAGTTTCAAGAAAGTCAGATATTTTATGTACAATATTTGTCTTGAGTCAGATATACCTTTACCATTTTAACCTATAGCATAAAAAGCAAACCTACATCAGTACCAAATAAAGCATTAAAAAGGTAACAAATATATAACTTTTTAGAAATGCTTTGAGAACGCTCAAGTTAATGACAAAGATTTTATAGTGCAGGGGTCTTGGATGTCTAGCTCTTAGACCATTTCTCTGTTTCTGCGGATAGCACAGCAAAGAACCATACTGAATATCATGCCGAAAATCTGTAAAGAAAACAAATTCATTAGGAATCATGGGGGAATATTTTAATCAAAATGTAGACAAGCATAGCCGCATAGCTTGTCTTCCTTGCTTAAAGAGCAAGTTAAAATTTTATTCTGCAGTTCATGTCCCTGCCCCTCCTTTCCCTTACATCCCAAAGTTTCAGTCCATTCTCACCAATCCCCTTCTCCCTAAGGGCTTCAAAATAGAATAAAGCTAAGTACTGTTGTAGTCTCTTTAGAAGTCTTCAGCATACTTTCTTGCATCTATATCATATTTCCTCCAGAGAAGTCAAACAAGTGCAAGTTTTCTTACAGCAGTTATTTCACACCTCTAGCAGAGTCTCCAATTAGAAAGGAAACAAAATAAAGAATCCCCGAGAGATAACCAGGATTAAGATTTGTCTGGTAACACGACCAATATCTCTTCACCTTCCATACACCACCCTCACTTAATAAAACTTTGCCACTGGTAAAGCTAGGAGGCAGATCTGAATCCAAAGCAGAAGTAGGGAAATCCCAAACATGCCCCACCTGCTGAGCTGCCTCAAAGCCGTGAGACACACACCTTCATTTTTCCAGTACTTGTCATTAGTGGAACAGGCTCAGACTGCATTGTCAGGCATTGTTCAATAGACTTGTGTATTAAGTACCCTTGGCCACACAGCTACCCTTTAATTTCGGAACTCACCATTATTACAGCAATACCAAGGCCAACTGCTCCAATCACATTCAGTTTTGACTGAAAGACATCATCGATGGCTTTAGGACACGACTGAAAAGAAACAATTCATTAGTTTTGTATGTATGAAAGATGCATTTATTTGCTTGTTTGAGCTCAAGTCTGCAAACTGATGCTACACCTCTGACCAAGTCTACCTGCATTAGAGATGAAGACGCATCTTCCAAAAGTAGCTTTGAACTGGCCTGTATTTTCCACATCTTTATGGAGAGCCACAGATGCTTCCAAAACAAAGTTACTAGAGAAGCAGTAACCTCTTCTTTTCTTTTGGCCTTGCTTTGTCCATCATGCCCCTGAATTTATTGACAAGGACTGCTCATTCTATGTGCAGATTCACACTTCTGATTTCCTGCTGATCCTGTCTACTATAACATTATGTTGATTTTCCACAGCCGGATGGATCATGTAGATCCATCTTGATAGGTACCTATCAAGTGTGACATAAGAATTCACTATGGACTGACAGGTTTTATTCAGAGACACATACCTCATTCTACTCATCTGGCAGAGCTACTAAAGAATTAAGTCATGCATTACCGTTACAGTAAATGACTCAGCCAAGGACTTCTTTGGACAGATATCCATGAACTGCTGCTCAAGACTTCCTGTAACACCACAACAGTTCAGCTGCAATAGAAAACAGGATGAGAACCAGGTTAAATCATCCTTATTTTTGCTTTGTACTTGGTAAAAGGAAGAAGTAGATTACATTAGATTTTATTACAGACCTTATGCAAGTTTGCTTAAAGTCCTGCCAATTTGACTGCTATAAACCTATTTTTAAAAGGCTTTATTGCATTAAAGGACAAGATTCTGAAAGTAAGAGCTAAATCTCATTAAATATATGCATGCCCACATACCAGTGTTGGTGACAGCTTGTACTTATAGATGCAAAGGTGGAATTCTTAAGCATATGCAGCTATGCATACTATGGTGCCTTTAGATCAAGGCCACAGATCTAGAGTTTCCCAGCTTGCTTGTAAGTTCATTTAGGAAAACCGGAACTAGTCCTATGTATTTCAAAGGTTCAAAGGGGCAAAAAGGTATACTGAATTCACTAGTAGTATACAAAAATATCTTGTCCACAATTTGCTACTAATGCTTCTTTGGTTTCTTCTAGCCAGTAAGGTACTATTTTTGTGCACGACACTGGATGTGATAGAAAACTGTTAAATTGCATTAATTCCTAGTTTAACTACGTACTTACAGCAAAATGAAATGCTTTCAAGGTTTCCCTGGCAGCTGGTTGAGATCTCTTTTCATAGGTTTCTGTGTAGAAGTCCTTTAACTCTTCAATAACCTACAAGATAAGAGTTGTATACTGTTACTGTTTTACCTTGATTAATAGTTATAGGACAGTTGTTTCAGATAAAGCAGTCATTAGAACTTCTACAACCTACAATACACATCCTTTTGACATATAGAAAGAGTGGAAACAGTCCATTCTGCACCTGGAACAAGTGAGCCTAAGGTCACCTTAAACGCCAGACCTGAACAGTTAAGTTCTGCTTTCTCTTCCAAGCTATGAGCTCCTAAGAAGAGTGAGAAAACTGTCTTCACTCATTGGTTACACAGAAGTATTTATTTCCTACTTATTTCTGTAACTCAGAAGTCACTATATTCCTCTGTTGCATAATACAAGCAACAAAACAACCCTGAACCTGATCAACAAGTATCCCATATTTAGCACTTCGGCTTCTAGTTTGTTTCAAAAGCAAAATTCAGTTTATTCCACAGAGCATATCTGGAGACAAAGTTTCAGTTGTTCCTGATGTTTAAGACTGTTACCAACAAAAAGAAGCCCAGAGCCACATCTACATTACCAGAGCTTCCTGGGCATAGCAGGCCAGTGCTTCTATATCTAGCTTTCCCCTCTAGTGGCCAACAGCACCTCCTCCATCCACATCGGGCAGTTTTGCTTACCCAACTCTGGTGATGAGGGATAAAACCACTCCTACTCCTGAGGAACTGCTAGACCAGCAATAATCTGTTGTACTCTCAGCCTTACTGAAGGGTAAAAATGGCCTCATCCACAGGGTCTGTACCAAGAACCACCCACTCAGCTTACTGCCATGCAGTCAGGTAGACTCAAACCAGCACAGCAATGCAGTATTCAGAGCATGTCAACATGCACAAAGGAAAATGAGATACTGTGGACTCAAACCTGAGAAGCACAGACTTGTGAGGCAATAACACAAATCAGTCACTGCTTAGATGCAGAAATATTCAGCTTTTAACTGCATTAGCCAGCTTTTCTCTATAAACAGTAAAGCCTCACTGGTGGCCTACTTCACTTCACAGCTCAGACAGGTACTGCCTGGAAGACACCTTTAAAAAGCAACAGCACCTTGGGTTCTGGCTTCTCCACCAGTCTCCTTTTTAAGTCTTAGCATTTACTTAGTTTCTCATTATTTGGCTGGAATGAGTCTCCTCTCCATTATCCAAGTAATCTGTGGGAGATTTGACTAGTACTGGTACACTTTTTAGTAGACTTCTACAGGCACACAGGCCCATCAACTTTAAAGACAAGTCAAAGGCCAGAATAAGTTTCAAGAAAATTACACTGCAGTTTAAGACCTGCAGCTTCAGGGAAAAAAAAACATTTGTATTTAAAAACCATGTCACTGAAAGAGTCCAATTATTAGATGTGGTCTTTCAAATGATGAACACCCACTTTGAGGTCTCAGACAAGAGGTTTTGTTGATTTTTTTTGGTTGTTTAAGAGCAACCTACCTTTTCTTTATTTGCAAATCCCCAGATGGCAGCAGCAATTTCAAGGGCGAAAATCACAAACAGGAAGACAAAGAACTAGAAAAGAAAGACCATGTCATTAGTCAAGGCCATCGCACCACAAAACAGCAGACATACACACTTGCAAGCTTGTCTGGTCCCTAGTGTTAAGCCTTGTGGAAACTGTCACTCAACCAGTTTTCAGTTGAACGTTTGAAACACTGGTAAAAGCAGGGAATATTGCAATCAGTCAGCACTTCCTCCTGGCAGCGTCAGAAAGCCTGGCAATGTTTCCCAAGCAGAAATCCTGCTTTTTGATCAGTGTTAATTAAAACCAATCATCTGTTAGCTCAGACTTTGAAGTTGCACAGGTCACCCAGACACATCAACAGTTAACAATAATTCTTTTCTCCAATTTATCACCCTTATTGCTTTAGTATTCATTACTTAATACCTAGTATGCCACCAACTCCCTGAGAACTAATGGTCACTTCTGTTGTCTCCTATAAAAACAGAAATAAAAACAACATCTCTGTTTAATTGACTACCAGGTCCAAAACACCCCAACTATTTAAAGGCACTTTAAAGAGAGATTCAGAACTAAAACAAAGAGGCTAGAGGCATCATTTTGCAAGAAATATAAAGCTTCTTGCATGACACATAAAGGGAATTGTTCTCTCACCAGCTATAGTAGTCTTTTATTAACAAAGTCTTCTGGTTATTTGGATGAGTAGCTCCACCAGAGGTACAGATGTGCCTGAACCCAATAAGCCACTGGCACCTCCAGACCAAAAACAATAGGGTTGCTTTCTAACAACTGACTTGAAGAGCACTTGTCAATTAGAAAAGCCCATGCAGTGATTACAAACAGTAGAGGCTTGTTGTTTCAAGGATCAAATACCCCAGTTCTTCTCTCAGAGATTTAAAGACAGCATTCAGAATTCAGGACAAACTGTTTAATAAATAGCACTAGTCTTACCAAGATTTTTATTCGGCATTCACACATCTTCCCAGTCTTCATACTTAGAGTTAGTGAGATTTAGACACTAAAGTCATTCTGCTTTCAAATATAACATACATATTTGGATTCAGTACCAGAAGTGGGAACTAAGTGTCTTTATTTCGTATTTTAGCATTATGTAGGTGACCATGAGTTAAACCACTATGGAACCCAACCAATCAGTATCTGCTCCCTTTAACTGCACAGCCAACTGTGCAGTTGGCTGCTCTTTTCTTTTCACACTTAAATTTTAGCACTATTGTTTAAACACTTGCACTTACCAGGCCAAGCATACACTGTGATTCCTGCAATGCACCACAGCATCCCAAGAAGCCAACCAGCATCATCAGTGCACCAGCTCCAATTAGGATGTAAACTCCTAGGAGGAGAAAAAACAAAGAAATTGGTATACAAGCTAGTTGAGTCCTCAGCAGCAAGGATTAGTTGCTCCATAAATAAACCTTGGCAAAAACTAGAGCTAAGTTTCTTTACTGAGGTGTTCCAAGCAAAAGACAGCTGTGCTTAACTTTCAAAGCAAGCATCTCAAAACTTGTGGGGAAACTATTGATAAATAAAAGCTTCAGCTTATGACAGTTGATGTGCACCACAGTTACAGTTTCATAAGTTTTAGAAAATGGGCAAGATAATGCTATCTGAGCCAAACCATAAATACACATTTAAAAACTGGCTCAGAACCAGAATTACACTTATTTTCAGATGAGGAGTGTGCTGCAGTTAGTTGGAACTAGTGATTTTATCAGTATCTGAGAATTCTTGATATCTACCAGCTCCAGGAGGACAGGTATCACAAGGCATCACAATGATCTGCCATAAGACTTTAAATGCTTCCCTACCTTGCTTTTCCATCAGAAAACACTGAATTATTTTGTCAGCCACAGTGGTAAAAGCCTATGCTTCAACTACCTAATCCAACAGCCTCTAACTACAAGTAATTCAGCATCTTCTGCCTTTATGAAAGCATATACTTCTTTAAACCAAGTGGTTAAGTTTGAAGACCATTTTGCCTAGAATTCATGTAAGAAATGTGTTGGAGCACAGAGGGCAAACGCTTCTGGGCTAAAGGACTCCCTTATGCCAAAACATCTCCCCCTAATCTTGGGAACTACCAGCTTAGGAATGAATTATAGATGCTCATCCACTAAATGCAGCAAGAGGTAGCTAGGAAATCACAAGTCACAAAGGATGGCAGATAAGTATCACTGGTGAAACATGATATTAAAAAGAAGTACCAGCACAAGGCATTCCTTTTGAATATAACTTAATATACATAGTACTGTAAGAGTTTGACAATAGTATGTATGTTCCTTTTGAGAGATGAAGGGATACAGCTGTGGTTTTGGGTAGCTTGACATTTCTATCAATACAGATAAAAAGTTCTGGTCTCTAGAGACCCAATCAACATTGAAGTTATACTTAAACATTTGCAAGTTCTATTTTCTAGATGCACACTAACAAATATTAACTGCCAAAACAAACATCTACTTAATTAAGCATATATAGCTGAATATTCCTGACATTTCTTATCAGCAGGAAATTCCGGCTTTCATTTCATTATCCCAGTTGAAATGTTTTCCATCATGGGAAGAAAAAAGTCCATCAGAACCTCTTATTTAAAAGTTTATTTTCAGTAGTATAGATCACTTCAGAGGTAATTGACACATTCTTTTAACATACCATTGAAAACAGCAGCTAATAATTAGTCCCATAAAACAAACCAATAATTCCTATTAAACTTTTTAAACTATAAGTTAAACTGAGTTCTTAAGTAGTTTCGTTTCACTATTTAGCTGCATGCAGCCAGTGGCTTAAATATCACATCATAAAACTTTCATACATTTTATGAGGTGAACGAGTTGTTTTAGACTACCCAAAATTAGACTTATTAAATATTCAGTTCAACTGCTAAGTTTAGATTTGTTCCCTTCCCAAGGTCCCACTAAAAGCATCTGGAAATCTCCTTGGCAGCTGCAAGAACAACCCAGCTTACTACCATGTCAGCATATCAACAGCTAAATACAAGCTTTCTTATAGATGAGCGATATGCATGCTTGAGGAATGCAGGGACGTCATGATGACGTAGAAGTATCTTGATATTCCCAACTATGGCCCCTAAAAAAGCCTTTACTCTGATTCCAGACAGTACGCTTAGTAGGCACAGGCTACTCTGGTATCCAAAAAGGACAGTATGAGTTGCACCTATCAGGATGACTTATACTGTTTTTACTGACCCCTTAGACATTTGTTTGGATGCTGGAACAGCTCAAGTTAACTCACCACAAGGAAGCTTACCTGGCAACAGGAAGACCGACCTAACCATGCTGGGGATGGCTACTTAACACAGCACAGGACACAGCAAGTCCACATGTTACAGTGACATGAAATATATGTATAATGAGCACCCAAGTCTAAGGTGGCAGATATGTGCGAGAAAGGTAAATATTTTATTTTTCTCTGTTCCCAAGTGTTGGAAGTCTTCAAGCTCAGCTATTGTTTCAAAAGAGTTTGAGCCCTCCACTGATGATAACCAAAGGAACATGTTCCTCTGTCCAAGCCCAACAGCAGGAGTAGAGATCAAAATCTTTCAGTTAAGAGTTCCTAAGCAAGTCAGATTTTGAGAAATCAGAATAACAAACTAAAACCATGCATCTCTATCACCTAGTTGGCAATCAAGCTATCCTAGCTTGTGAAAAGCCTTGACTAAGATCTTTTAAGACCTGAAAATATTGAGGAGTAACTTCTACCTGGCCTATGTAAAACTACAGTGATCTAGGTTGACTGTAATAGTTGCTCATATAGACTAAGATATTGGACATCCTTTTGAATATGTTAGTATACATTATACTGTAAGAGTTTGACAATAGTATGTTCCTTTTGAGAAATGAAGGGATACAGCTGTGGTTTTGGGTAGCTTAAGTTAGTCAATTCAGAGGAAAAAAATAGTTATTCATGTCACTAATTTTATTTTAGAGTGAAATTTTGCTGACTCACATCTGCACAAAGCATCAGGAAGATACATTCCCCATGTTTACCAGGAGTCCGTGGTGCTCACTAATAACACTTACAGAGGCAGCCAGCCCAAGAGACACTACTGCTCTCAGCACTAGAGCTCAGAGCACCAGCCAAGGGGAGCTGTTCTCAGCCTGACTGAGGCTGTTAAGGACTACTTTGTCTGTAGCCTTGAAGAAAGGCTTATAAGTAGCTAGGGACTCCAGGAACAAAAGAGTAACCTATCCCACTGAGTTCTCATCTCATACCTTACCTGTATAAAATGTTGTGTTGTTGGATTCCAGTTCAAAGATGCTTTTGGTCTGTGAATCAAACCGAAGCCATAGTCCAATTGCAAGAACTGCTGTTCCTGCAAGCTGTAAGAACAAATAAACCTTGTTAAATAATACCAATTACTATATTCCCCCCTGCACTAACAGCAGCATCAGAAGTAATCACAGGATGCAGCTCTGTTATTTAACAAGCTGGTGACAGAAAACCAGCATAAAGATAGGTATACCAAAACAAGAATGAAGTAAATTCCTGACATGAGGCATCTTGTTGACAGATCTGCTTACCTATTAAACTATAGCACAGGAGAACAATGCCATGCTTGTTTTTAACTGAAAGTCCTCTAGGTTTACAGAACTGCCAAGTGTCAGATTTTCCACTGCTCTCTCCACCCATGGTTTTGTTCTGGGTGACTGTAACAACACTGTGTAGCTTAGTGATCTTATATCCTCACTATGAAGGACAGGCATAATGCAAGGAAAAGCACCTTGTGATTTATAAGGAGAGATAAAAGTTTTAGCACATTAAACAACCTGATGAGAGTTCAGTATACTGCAGTACTGAACTTGGAAAGAACATTCTCGCTTGTAAAGCAGGGGCGAACTAGTGCGCTAAATAACCACACCGACAAGAAGCAGAAAATAAAGGCTGCTAAAATAGCAACATTGCTGCATGCTGATCCAGAACAATAAAATTAAGTTTTAGATAATATTTAGCTTTCAATATATTGCCTTTGCTTGTGTGCCTCCAGGTTCCTTTTGCATTTGTGACAAGTTTATTTATAAAGTAGCTTCTGGATGAAACATCTGGCTGAAGGCATCACAGAAGTGTTGCAAGAAATAAGGAATTGCACTCGTGTGGCAAATGCTGGCAGTTTGCTTTGAAAAGACCAAGAAGCCTGATCTTATATGCTCTAAGAAAGCAAGCTGAGGTTTTCTTGTGTGAAAAAAAAACACTGAAACAGAACATGACAAACTAGAAAATTAGACTGTTTTTCACCTCCTTCTTCTTTCATTGGGACACCATTTAACTAACAGAAGAAAAGTTCAAGACAGAAATATCACGCATGTAGCAACAAATATAATTTTACAAAAAGCAGTAAACTTGAAGCTTAGCAAGTCCAGAACTTCTGTTGGGCTAATCATGCATAAAAAGCCTTATCTTTAAGAAGTCCCTTCTAGAAGTCAACAACATTCTTTATTTATCTCCAAGAAACCGGGAAGAGTTTACTTTAAAATGCCAGTTTTCAGCAAGAATATGGAAAGAATTCCCACAGAAGGCTTATGTGAACACTTAGACACCACATCTAACCCCTGGCCCTGTGCTCTCCCCAAAGGGAGAGCAAGAGCCCTTTCTGCATACTGCAGGAATATTTATATTTACTGAAGGCAGACACACCTTTGTTGCCTATAGCAATCTTTTCTAACCTCCTAAACTTGCTCTCCAAAAATCTTGGAAGATCAATACAGGACAAAGAATCAAGTTAAGCATGGGTTTAAGGGAAGATGCCCCCCTTGTAGCTTCTCAGCAGGAAGTACCCTAACTGAAGTCTTCAAGGGCTCAGGTATTAGCAAAGAAAAGTGAGAGGGTTAACTCACAGAGGGAGCCAACCCTGCTGGAAAAACCAGCACTACTTGTACAGCAGGCACCTGCGTGCCAAGCCGGCCCCAAAGAGGAGCTGCAGGGCTGAAGCTGGGAAAGAGATGAAGTGATACATAATGCATAAATAGCCAAACCCAAACAGAGGTTTCCAGACCTATGCAAAGGACACTATTAGTGTCATGTATGCGTAGGCACAGGGTTACTCACAAAGTGCACAGCAAGAACAAAGCCTGCACAAATCCAGAGCCTCCCTTGTTAGAAATATGCTGACAAAATAATTTAAGTTATGCTGAAGAACCTTGATGTAGTACCCAGTATGTTGTAACACTGTACTATCTCAATTTATCATGCTGTAGCACTGCCTCAGGGGAAGGGAAAGGTACAAGAATTGGACTGGCAGCGAGAGGAGTTGCTGCTCCAGCTAATGCTTGCTGCTACAGCATCACCTGGAAAAAAAAAGCCTTTACAATCTCATCTCACTTCACTACTTTACTTCAAACACCAGGAGGGCTTGGTTGTGGAAAACCTCTCATGCACTTCTAACTTACCTTCAAACCACCCAGTATTTAATACTCTGCTAAAGCTCTACTTTCTGTGGTCTTTTAAAAGCCTTCAGCTTTTATAGGCATCTGGATCTGGAGCATCAGAAGAAGCCTCCAGCTTCTTCTTGCTTTAAGAACTCCTGAATTTCAGAGCCAAGAGCCTAAGCATGCTTGGTTGTGTGCAGCTAGATATTTCTACTGTTTGACAAGCCTCAGTGTTCAATCAGGGAGCTGGAGAGCTGTGCTGCAAATGGTACAGAGCACAGCAAAGTTTTGTACAACTAAAGCCAGAGTTTGTACTCCAGCAGATCTTTAGAGGCCAGACTATGCAGACTGTGATAAAACTAAGAAACAGTACGCTGTGTAGATAATCTTACAAGTCCAAGCAAAGCAGAAGGTTGTGTTAACGATCTTCCAGATAAACAAACTGGTTGGTTAACATTAGGAAGACCTGGCATACTTGATATGGCTCCTTTCAAAGTACAACCTTAACATGCACACACCCACCCAACCACCATAAAGTTCATTATGGTGTTTTCTCCTTTGGAATGTGGCCATCCTGTGGAAAAAAAAAAGTATGATCACAGAGAAGCAAGGGACTTACGATTGGAAGACTGAATAGTAATAATGCTTGATGTTAGCAAACTACTCAATAGCACTAAAACACCTATGCTTAAAAAAAAACAACGCAATCCTTCTCTTCACAGTGACCTAAAAACTCAGCTCCCTCTTGCAAAAAAAGGAAAGTGACTTTTTGCTTGTTTCTTAAGGAAAGCAGACTTGTGTTTAATGCTTGAGTTCTTCCTACCCGCAATGACCACTGAACTAAAAATGGAAATTTTAAAGCTGAAGGTTAGAAAATAATTTAAGACTTCACATTTTCAACAAAACATCTGAGTAAGGAGAGATTTGGGAACTAATTGGGTCTCAGAGGAAGAGACAAGAACAGCCCCATTGCACTCCTTGCTGGCAGAAGCAGCAGCTCAGGTTGCTCCAGATCACTAGCAGGCACATGAGCAGCATTGCTGTTCCCCTGATGCTACTTCGGCAGCTTCCAATAGCAGTGGTGCGATAGCTTTAGTAGCTGTGTTTTTCCTCCCTGATAAAGGGGTTCAAGCTCCCTGCCCAGGTTGCTTGGAAGCAGAGCCACGGGTGGCAGCAGCAGATCTGCTCCAGAGGTTTTTTCATTCCAAGTGTTTTCCCAATTTAACAGACCAGCGTTCTGCATTGTCATAGGAGTTGAGTAATACCGGATATTTCCAACTAGAAATATCCTGTACTGAAACAAATTTAACAAAGAATAAAACTGTCTCTTCCTGAAGCTAGCCACTCTGTATATGCGTAACACCTACAAAACTAAAAACAACTGTTTTTCTGTGCTTATGAAATATATTGGAAAGATTTTTGTAGTAACAGCTATTGGCAAAGGAACTCAGGAGAAAACTTTTACCAGTCTGACCAAAATTTGTAGTTGAAGGGATACTATTCACTTACTGTATTGGAAAAAAGTTTGTGGCAGCAATACTCCCGTAATAGCATTTCCTGGCACAAGTATAATACAGACATCCCTGCTCAAGCTAGCTATGCTCCCCTTGCTTTTCCATAACCACTACTAAGCATCTTAGAGCTCCCAGCTCATTTCTCCTTGACTCATGTCTGTTTTACAGCCACGAAGGACATATGCTAAACAAGGATAAAAATCCCTGGTTATTCCTCTTCTAGTCCTATGGAGTCGTCTTGTCATTTTTGGCATCACATGCAAACATATCCATTGCTTCAAATGCTCTGCTCCTGAATGTATCCCTTTGGCTGCTGCAACAGGAAAGAAGTGGCCTTTTCAATCTTTTCAAATATAGCCCTGCACCTCTTCTAGCAGATCTTCTGTGTTCAGCATTTCTCCCACTCATGCAGTCTTACAAGTGCCTTCCAAGTCAGCCCTTCCCACTGCTAAGGGCTTGCTTATTTAGAGTACATCATGGTATTTATCTTCAACAGTAGGCTTCCAAGAGACAGCTGACAAAGAATCTGTACCACAGCAGAAGACAGTTATTCTATAATTGAGATGAGAAACAGCCAATCTATTCTGGAGGCAGAAGCTATACAGGATTTTCTGCCTCCTCCTTTCCACCATACTTTGGTTAGCTTCAGCATCACTTAGCAGTGCCAGGTCACTGGGGGAACTATCAAGCAATTTCTGTCAGAACTTTTTTGCAAAACCACCTGAGGTTTCACAGATAGTCTCCTAGCACAAAGCTTTCACAGGGAGTCATTAGGTTTCATGATATTGCTCTAAAAACACATTAAAAGTTACCACATGAGCTGTTCAGGCTAGAAATTTCTACTTTTATTAACATATCCCATGATATAGCAGTGTCAGCACACAATGACCCTACTTTGGGAACCTGGAAAGCTTGTTTAGATTTAACCACTCTTTTGCAAGGGCAGTTTTGTTCAGTCCCTTCTAAACTTGTCACCTTGAAAAAGCGTGATCCCCTCAGTCACCCACGTGCTGCAGACACCTCACAACAGATCACCTTTCCACACACAGAACCGGCTCTCAAGGGGCTTAAGGTCCAAGCAGTTAGCAAGTCCTGACAGCTGGCTATTAAAGCCTAGACTTGAGACCCATAGTAATTACCCCTCAGGTTACTATCACCTCTTCCTCTACATCCACAGCATAGAGGCAGGGACAGGGAAGAAATGAAATTCTGTAGGAAATCTTGAGGTATGGATTGAAGCCAAAAAAAAATTTTGTACAGAAAACTCTAGTTTCTTCTATGTTAGCACAATGGCCAAGCCTATAGGCAACTTACACCAAGTTCATGGCACTACCTCTAGCAGAAGGTAAATCTGCATGTGGAATTATAACAGTCAAAAATCAAGGCTGTTCTCAGTGTTGTCAGCTCAGCACTGCATATCACAGAAGACTAAAGGTTTTCTTGAAGTAAAAAGGTATGTCAGGCCTCTACATGACTGTTCTTTATGTAGGTTTCACCCAGAGTATGCTAGGAGTACACTGAAAAAGCCATCATCTTCTCTTTACATCAGAGAAAGACTTACAGCTAAAAATTGATTCAGATCTTCCTCTGCATAAAAGACAACTTCTTTCCTCACCATGGAAGAGAGCATATGAACAGGACCAGCAGCATAACTTTTGCAGAACACATATGCAAAGAAATTGAGAGCATTAGATGGCATTACAAGGAGTAATGAAGTACTTGTTTCTGTCTTGTTACCTGCTGGTGCTGTCTAAATGAAGACCCATAAATGGTAAAAACAAATTAGGTACAATGTTACTCTAAACATAATTACAACATCAGTGTTATCCACAAGAAAACACTTTTGAATTTCTGAAAAACACCCAAACTTTCCCAACAGACATGCAATGAGTATTAACAGTTATAAAAGAAGTTGCAGCTATTTCAAAACTTTGACGGGGGAGGGGATAGGTTGGAAAGGAAGTACTTTCTTTCTGCTTAAGCTGGTCTCAAGAATGCTGTGGGCTAAGTTAATGTCACAACATTTATTGCAATAAAATGGCGCTCCAGTACAGTAAGAGCAGCATTACAGAATTCCTGAGCCAAAGCCAAGACCAAGGCCCATTTCATACAAGTTCCTATTCAGAAAGAAGTCTACTGTACTCACAATTTAAATTGCAAATAGGAGCTGGGACTGCTAGAACTACAAATACATGTAGCTGGCTTCTGAACACAACATCCTCTAGCTCCATTCCTGACTTCACATGAATTTTGCCCGAGTTAAAATCCCTTAAGCTGAACCAAAGCAGCATTTAGTTCATGCACTGCAGTCAGCAGCTAATCAGTTGATTACAGAAAGCAAAACAAACTTCTGTTGCTTTTGTATGCATCTATATATGCACACAAACATGTGTATGTGTATATTTCTGTCTAGCCAGCAAGTTGCCTTCTCCACTTGAAGAGAGAATATCCTCTGAGGAAATCAGAGCATCAAACTGGCTGTTCCAGGTGCAATATAAATAGCTGAAGTTATATACCAGAACAAAGTCACATCTTCAAGTTAAAATAAGAGACCTCCAGGCCTGATCTAACTAATCTTGCTTTAGCAGGAACTCCCGTAGACAGATATGCTTGTTTATGAAAGACAAAACACACTCTGAAGGGCTCAGATTGTAGAGCCTGGACAGGACAGTTGCCTGATAACATAAAGGAGCAAGAAGGTAATTCCTTGCAAAGACTTGGCATGAACTCTGACCATACACTACAGCACTTCCTTGGTTATAATACATTAAATTGTAAACATTAACAGCAGACTTCTTTGTATTCCAGAAAATTCACTAGGGAAAACTGGCATTAAGTTTAATGATGCAAGTCCTGAATTTTAATCATCAGAAGCAAGTTAGCAGAAGGAGACAGAGGCACATGGTTGGTATACACAGCCATGTCAGGAGCTCACACAACACAAAGCTGCTTGGAACAGCCTCCAGTTTTGTTAGGAAGAGACTTTGTCACCAAGCCTGAGTAAACCCAGTGAGCTCAGCTGGAAGTGCTAACTCTTTACACAACTCAAGGTAATCAAGCACATGCTCACACCAAGGTTATTCAAAACCAGCTTCAGTGAGAAAACTGCACCATTCAGTTTAAGGCACGTCATGTGATATTTCCATTGTTTTCTTGCCCAACTCAAGCTGGCATGGCAGAAAATCTTTACATTAGGTCTTTATAAAATCTTTATGAGACCGCCCACCTCCCTTCGCCACCCAAACTCAAACACCAAACTTTCAGAAGACCTAAATTAGTGTGGCTTTGATTACACACAGGACCAAAGATGACACAGCCAGCGCAGATAACGTTATGACAGAACAACAGCATGCAAGCACACTGGCCATAACAAAAGCAAGAAAAGTAAAAAGAAAAGCTATCAGTCTTATTATGCTTATAACCTAGCTCAGCATCCTGTGGATAGCCTCTTTGGGAAGGGTATCGGAAGAGGGCAGAGCAGGCAGTGGTATTTCCTGGGACTAACCTCCCAGTTTACATGTCAAACATTTACAGGCTATGCAAAAATGCAGACAGTACCTTTGGAGATGAAAAATGAACTGAAGGCTTGAACCACTAACCCACAATATCTGGTTCATATAAAGTAGCACCTACTGTGCAGACAGGCACATCTCTTCCCCTGAAGCTTCCTCTTTTCAGACTCTGAACCCCTTAGCTCTTGCTCACTCTTTCAATACAGCTATGCCCTACCCAGGGCTCAGCCAGTTGTGAACCTACAAGTCTCTAGCATGTGTCATTTATCCCACCTCCCCCCACTCTCTCTTCAGGTTGAAGAACCTTAATTCACTTTATGCTTTCTAACAGCAGAAACCCTCCTCTTCCTTTCCCGAGCATTACCAAGCTTCCACTATGTTCCTTTCAAGGTAGGCAGAAGACCAGAGCAGCACACAGTAGCTTTTCATAAAACTACTGTAAACCCTTTTCCCCAAGGACTTCATCCCTGTGACAGTGGTTGCCTCTGAGCCCACCAATTTATAATCCTGGGCTGCCTTCTGCTCCTGTACACATTCACTGCAGGCAGATATCAAGTAATGTCACATACTGCTTCGTCACATAGCCTCTTCAAGTCCTACTGCTACACCAGCATGCGCCCATCTTTATTGTCCTGAATGCTAGCCTAGCACCAAAGTGTTACCTCACATACTTTTCCAGTTTAGGTAAGAACGTATTGACTACCATGTACTTTCTGCATGGAAACTCTGCTGGTCCTCTCCACTGCAAGAGACCTTCTCTTTGCATCTGCCCTCATCTCATCCCTGCCTCTGCTCAGGCAGGGGCTTTATACCTGCCAGGATCTTAGTCCAGGACTGCCTAGCTCCCCCAAGAACCCTTATTCTTCTAGGAGACAAAGAAATAAACTAACAGTAATGAGCACTCACTCCTCCTCCTACATAGATTCTGGCTTTTGAAGGCTTCAAAGCTACCTTGATTCTTCCTTCTCCTTACAGTAGCCATTCTCTTTCTTCCATAGTGTCACATTATCTCTATCTGTACAACAACTTTGTTTTAATAGAATCTTCTCCTCTGCCTATTCCAGAGGCATCACATATGCCACTCTACATCCTCCAGAAAAAAAATAAAAAATAAAAACCAAGAGCATCAAGTTTGCTGCATCCAGTTCCCTGGCCCTGAGGTGGGTGGCGAGCAAGATGTTTTAACCTAAGCACAGTGCATTGACAGTTCTGAAGTAACTGAAGTGTGACCCTGGAAAGTTTTTAAGCAGCATTTTTCTTGCTGTTGTTTTACAAGCTTTTCATCAAGAGGTCAGTTCAAACTTGTGAGGGATTTGAAGTCACAGACAGGTTATTACACAGAACAATCATGAGGTCTTCCCCAAACACACCAAGCAAAGTAAAATCTTGCAGAACTTCACTCCTAGCACACTTTCATACCCAGACCAACTATGGTATTTAAGGACTCTGGTAAGCCTCCTAGTCTAGTGTCTAGGAGTAGAGTATTAGTTGAGTTTGCTTTGGTAAAAGTAAGATTTAGTAATAACTTAAGTAATCTTATTACATTTTTCTATTTGAACTGCCAGCATTTATAAACTTACTGTCTTTCTTTGGACATAGCTTCAGCTGATTTTCTTTTTTTTTTTTTGTTTTAATAACCTCCCATACCCAGCTCTTTTGCTCTTCCTGCTTCTTCTCACCCTCTCTCAAGTCTCTTACCAAGGCAGATAATCGAAGGTGTCTAATACGACAACTGTAAATATCTGCATATTTGTTGCAGACCATTTATATTGCTCACTTCTGCTTTTGAGGCAACTTATTTTAAAAATAAATACATAAATTTGATCACAGCTTCATGCAACCTTTTATTTTCTGCTGGTTCAGGAGACACACTGGCTCTAACTATATCATTGTCACCCCTGCCAATTAGCTCTTGGACAATAACATCCATACTAATATTGTATTTGAACACCCCCCCACAGGCTGTTGTAGTGGAGTACAAATACCTACAGTGAGCTCTAAGAGCCAAGGCCTACTACAGTTGGTTTACAAGCATCCGTATCCACAGCAGACACCAGCTGTTTACTTTCAGCAGCTGTTTACTTTCACTGCCTACTGATGCAAGCAGCCACTTGGAGAAGCAGCAGCATTAGTCTCCATTGACTTCTCTCTTACAAGAAGAAAGAACATTAAAGACAAACAACACTGAATTCAGACATCCATGCTTCAACTTCTTGAGAAACAGTCATAACTTCTGAGTTATGCCACGCTTCCTGATCGCACCTGGCAGACAAGAAACAGTTGTGCCAGAAACTGCACTGAAGACACGAATTCCACTCATGGTGGTGTGCTCCTACAGGTTAAACTGTCTCAGGATTTTCTCAAAGAGGCGTTGCCAGTAAGACTTGATGCAGATAACCCAGATTTAGCTGAGGGTTCCCCCAAGACAAGTTCATACACAAAACAACAACGACTCCAAGCGCTAGTTTGCGAGAAATTAGTTCCCCACCCTGTAACAGCCTGCACACCAAAACAGTCTCCAGAAGCACAACTAGCAGTGAGAATTTCCACACAAGCGTGGTAAGAAAAAAAACAAACAACAACGAACAAACAAAAAAAACCTGCCTTTATATCTAGCACCCCCCCCAACACACACACATTAACAGGCAGGATACACAGTGGCTCTAGAACAACTAAATGAACAAAAAATAAACAAAAAAAAAGAAAAAATGGTGCAAATCGTATATAAAAACAGCAACGAGCTGACTACGAACCCTACCCAGGCTCTCTTGCCGACTGCACGGCGCGTTAAGGCTGCAGCAGGTCCCTCAGCCCCCCAGCTCTAGAGGGAGCGGGCAGAGGGTCCCGGGCAGCCCCTCCGCCCCGTCCCCCTGCGGCTCCCTTACCCAGAAAATAAAGTTGAAGCCGAAGAGCAAGTACTTGATGCACTTAGTGCCTCCTTTGACGGGCATCCTGCGGGCGGGCGAGGGGGCAGTGTGCGTTCACAGGCCGATCGAGGAGCAGCAAAGCCACCTTCCCACAGCGCCACTCCTTAAATCCGCCTCCCCTCGCCTCCCCCCGGGGCTCTCCTCCCCCGGCAGCCCGGCCCCGGCAGCCCGGCCCTTTCTCCTCCCCCTGCCCAATGACTTCTCCCGCTGCCCTCCCTCCGCACCTGCCCCGTCCCCCGCCTCGGGGCGCCCGTTGGGGTTGCTCCGAGGGCTGGCGGTGGCACCGGGGGGCTGTCGCCCAGCTGCGCCCCCCCCCCCCCCGGCTGCCCCCGTAGTCCCTGGGTAGTCCCTGCTGGCATGCTGCGAGCGAAAAAAGGGGTGGGGGCGTGCAGGACGGTGCTCTGCCGGCTCCAATGTGGGTTTAGTTTGCCCTCGGTGCCTCAGCCTGGTTTAGGTGGGTGGCGGTGTGAGCTCACGGCAAAGTTGAATCGCTTTCGTGGCGGCTGTACAGAGCTGGAAGAGCACGGTTTGGAAAAACCAGGTGGGGTGTTGCTAACCGGCAGCTGAGCGTGGTGCCTGGTTGTGCGCCTACCCTCAGTTCACCCCGGTTGTTAGACAAAGCTTGTAACTTGCATCTCAGTGAGGAAGTTCCTGTCGGTTTTAAAAGGATGTTCAACACAGCTTCTGAATCTTTTAGGAATGAAAACTGAGGCTTCATACCTTAATTTATCCTTAATAGGATGTGATTAGAAATTCAGCAGTTACTGAGAGTCAAAAGAAAACCCAGGCAGAACGGAAAGCACAGAAAAGAGTTACTGAAATGCAAATAAAAACACGTTGGAGTTATTGTTGCCAAAATAAATGGTAAGACAGAGTACATTCCAGAGCTGATGTGCTAGAGGAGACATTGAATTGGGCAGCTGCTTCCCAGAGCAGGTTGCAAAATATTGATATGCTTCCACTAGAAAGCAAGGTAGAAAAGTACAGAGCTAGAAGAAATTCAAAGATGATCGTGAGAGCACAAGCAGAGCCAAACCAAGAGGCTTCTGTCAGTGCTGCACTGCTTGTAGGAGCAGAAAGGGACTGTTCTGCTGCTCTTGATTTGGGGCCTCTGATGCAATGGACCAGTAGCAGCCCACGGGCTGGACTCCTGGGAGCAGGGCGAATGGTGCTTAGCTCCACGCAAACTCTGCCCAAAGTGTTTTGGTCTGTTATTTTAGTCGGCAAAGGGAACCAGAGGGATGGAGGCTAGCCACAGGAGTACAGATCCAGCAAGGCTGGAAGTAATAAATGTGTGTGTGTGGCTAAAACTCTTGGGGTAACTGTCAGCTGAGCAGAGGACTGAGTGAAAGTACTGTCACTTTCTTGAGCTCTGACTGATTTTCTTGATGGCTTTTTTTTTTTTAACTTTGCCGTAAGAATCTATGTCAATGTCAGTAATATGACTTCCCTTACCTTTCTAAAGTTAAGGATAAAAAATAGATTTAAAACAAAAAAACAAACATGATGTTATTAAAAAAAAAAAAGAAAAAAGGAAAAGAAAAAAAAAGAAAAAAAATTGGATTAAGAAAAACCGTGGTAGTACTAAGCTTTCAGGCTTACACTGTGTTAAAGCTGCTTCCATTAAAATTCATGGGTGGTAGCCTTTTGATCAAAGGCAGAAATGGATCTGATGGATCAAAGCGTCCTGTGGGTTTGTACTGATTTAAAGCTAAACTCTCCCTATTCATCCAGGGAATTTATTTATCAACGTGTGAAACTGAATTAAGTATTTTTAGTATTCTTAAGAATATGGAGTGAAAATAGTTAAAATCTGTGTTTATGTGGCTTTCTTTCTTTCCATATGAAGGGTAAGGAGACGGTATTCATCTTTCAGTCTTTGAGAGTCGGATGATCTAGTAGACGTGTCTCTTTGAACATAATCTCACTTCTCTGACTATTGAAATGAGACAGTAATCAATTGATTTTCTGCAGAACAGAAAACTACTGGAAATTCACGAGTCTTGTAGAGTTACATGAGAATGATTACTATTTTAAAACTTTGTATTTACATGGGATAGTAGGCCAAAATAGTTTACACCAAGTATTTATTATCTGCACTTAAAATCGTACTTGATGATTAAAGTGTTATTTTTCTCCTACTGCAACAGAGATGAACAAACTCAGAATACTGCTGAGAAGAAGAAATCTTGGGTTTACCAGAAGCCTCTTAAAATTACCTTTCTAATAATCTTGGCAGGACCCTGATTTAGTTTTCATATACAGACCTGAATTATTTTCTCCCATTTTACTTTGAAACGTCTTGTTCATGCCAGTATGGAAGAAGTGTTTTCTTGTCATGGAGAAATGTTTTCCCCTCAGACCACACTATCTAAAGGACCTTGATCCATTGATTAACATAGCAAGGTAAGAGGGGGAAAGAGTTCCTTTCCCAGCTCTATTAAGGGGTGGTGGGAACCACCAGTAAGTACTGCAGAAATTCTGATGTTTACAGCCTCCTTGATGCATTTTACCCATATCTCTACATACATATGGAAGGACTACTGTCCTTCTCTCTTCTTTGTATAAATGATTTCAGGTCTTTTAAATTCTTTCTTTCAGTTCCCTTAAGCATCCAGGGATAAACAGTTCAAAACACAGAGAGATGAAATACAAAGCTTTCCCTGGTGAAGTGTAGGGAGTAACAGAGTTTCCCGAGAAGCGCAGATTACAGTAGGAAAACAATAACAATTTTCTTCCTTGTAGGAAAACAGTACTGTAGAAGCCAGTCACACACACACACACACACACACACACGTTGTTTTGCTTGCTTTTTAACTTCAGTGATTTTTTTTCTTTGTAAGTGGATGCTCAGGTATGCTATGTACTGGGCTTGATGCAGCTGTCAGGTGAGGGAGGGAGCTGTACAACCAGCCAGCTTCTCTGCTGTCACAGAATTGAGAGTTGATGATGACCCAGGTGACACAGTGTAGGCCCTCTGGTCTCCTATTTCCTCCTACCTTTCAAAATCCATCCCTGAGTTCATCCACAAAACTTCAGGTTAAGTATCTTAGTTCTTCTGGCCTAATATTTTCAAGCAAATTTTAAAGATCCTTATTTCATTTATTTTAAATACAGCAATAATTTGGAATGGTGTGATAAATGAGAGAGAGTCATGATGTGTAAATGGCTGCAGCTGTTTTTTGCACTGGGGCTGTGAGGGAGACACTGGTCCTAGAGCTGGAGAGTCAAGATTTTCATGTCCTTGCAAAGATGACTCACAGGATCAGTCATTCTGATAAGACTAGGGCAATGGCATTGTCTTTTTCCACTGCTAGAGGAAAAATGTTTAGTGTTTGGTATCCATAACAGTTAAATTCTGGATGACCTCATGCTGTTAGGAAATCTGTCCATCCTGGAAAATTGTCTGCCTTCTTCCATAGGGGAAAGGCTTTGAATTCACAAAGCCCCATGGGATTTCATTAGAAATCAGGTCTTCCTCCACTACTGCAAGTGTAGGTGGAAGTAAAGACCCGAAATCCAACCTCTCTGTTTTCCACATTTTTAACTCACTTTTTGAAAACAAAATTTGAAGAGGATTAGAAGAGATATAGGCACATCCTTGCAAATATTTGGTATCAGACCTTTGTGTATAATACATTAGTGATAGTGTCAGGAGTGTGACTGGAAAATTTCTATGCGAACTTAGGAATTCTTTTAAAATTGTTTCATAATCAGTTATCATTTTCAAGTTCTGAGATAAAATCCATGGGACAAAAAGCAGAAAGATTTTGCTCTTAGTTGTTTAAAATTAAACTTTTAGTTAAAGTCTAAGCTTCTGTTCCAAATAAATCAGGCTCTTGCTACTACCAATGATGAAAGTACATCATGTCAGGAAGGAAGGATATGGAAAGTGTCATAGTTTTACTAAGGGAAAAGAAATCACATGTGCTTTTTTAATTGACACAGAATACCAAAATAACCCTTTATTTTTTCATTGAAACAATTTGACACCATTGAATATATACCCTACAGTTTATTTTTCAAGTGAAATTACAGTTTATTAAAAGCCTCATACTGCAGATAGTAATATTCGTAACTCACTTTCAGTATGTGAGCAGGCTTGTGTTTGTAGGATCAGGGCCCAAATGTTTAAAAAACAGGATGCTTTTTATAGTGACAGATTCTGTGACCGTAAAGAGTTGCAAAATCCCTTTTTGGAAACCATGACTGCAACAAGTATGCAGCTGTAACGTGATTCATCTAACTACCGCTGTTTTGATGCCTGTGTGTGTGAGACCTCTTGGTGTAGGTGAGGTTATTTTGAGATTAGAGGACAGAAGTAAGTGGGGCCACAGGCTGAGGCTGTCATTGAGGTGCATGCAGGTAGGGGGGTTCTTGAGCACGAGGACCCACCATAAGCCACATCTCCCGTGCTGTAATGCAGCACTGGAGCACGTGTGGTAACACATGACAAGCCCTTCCAGATGTCAGATTAAAAAATCAGGCCACCATGGGATCATGTGGTATTTTTGTGGAAGGAGTGGGAGAAAGGCTTTGCAAATGCATGAGAGAAAGACACAGGTAGCATCAGGAAACAGAGAAATGGCACAAGATCTGTGTCTCAACAGCCAAGAAAACAGAGGTCACTGTGTTTTCTCATTGTTCTAATGGGTAGGTGCCAATGTTCACCAGAGGTGACTAATTGTAAATCTTACTCCTTGACTGGTATTTTGATAAGGGGCGGGTTAGCTTAAATTAACTTGCTGCTCTGAAAAGAAATGCTTCCCCTGATGTGAGTGGCTGGCATAAGCTGGTGATGTGTGCTCTCTTTCAGTTTTATTTGGCACTTCATGCTAAGCTGTCCCTGGTTTTCATCTGTATGTCCAGTGGAAGAAATAAGTCATACACATGCCTCTCTTAAAACATCCAGTACTTATTCCAAGTACTGCTCCCCCAGGGCTAGTCTCTAGCACTTTTATGCTACTGGAATGACAAGGAACTACCTGTATATGTTTAATAGTATTTCCATTAAAATGTGAACACTGCTGTGTGCATCGGGCACGCTGTTGTATATCTCAGGCACAGGCTATTAGCAGAATAGATCAGAAAATGGTGTACACGGTCCCATGTGGCCCAGACAGCATGGCTACTCAAAGTAGTGCTTTACCAAGAGATAACAAGTGCCTGTATTTAACAGGCTTTCTGGAGGCTTTTTTCCCCTTTTAAAATAAAGTGATGACTAGGTAACATCCCAGTTCTGAAAATATTTCTGGTCTTCGCTCCATTCCCACAAGTAGCTCCATAATCTTTCACGGATTGATTATGGTAGTCAGCATTAACTGGGGGGGCAACTCTGTCCAGATATAGGTCTAGCCCTATGCATCTCATTCAGCTGTGCCTCCTTGGCTTGAGCTGTGTGTGTTGGCAGCTGATGTTTGTTTGACCAAGCCGGGGGAAAAAGTTCAGTGGATGTGGTTTCAGAGGCAGTGGCAACACTGAGAAGAGAGTGTTTGGTTATCATTCTGTCACATAGCCCCCCTAATGCTCTTGTTGTGCCTGTTGGTCCTTGTACTCTTTTGGAATTTGCTCATTCTCCCTCTGCTTCTTGCTTTCTCCCTTTCCTTCTATTTTTCCATCTTTTCTCTCTTTTTTTTCCATTGCATCTATTGCAATATACTAGGTGTTGACATCTTGCACTGTGGCGCAAATTCTCCTTGGTTTTGCCTGCATGTGCTGCATGGGAGGGCTGCCAGGACTGCATGTGCTGTGCTGTGCTGGCACAGTCAGAAGTGGATTTCCAGGTGTTTTCCCCAAATTCCCCAGGGAGTCCCAGTGTCCCTCTGTCACACAATCCAACTCATGAAGAGCCAGACAGCACAGGTTAGGGAGACACTCGTAGTTTTCTTTTTCGTGCTGCTAGATCTGTCTGACAGGAAATTGTCATGATGTTATTTTAAATCTGAGATTCATGGTTACATTATTAGTTTTACTATTTATATTTCTGAAGCACAGCAATCTGACTACACTAGTAGTATTTCAATTAAACATATTTCTAAATACTCTTTGCTGTATAAGTGTATTTTTCACACTTGATTAGTAACATTTGAGTTACATGACTGAACATTATTATTATTATTATTATTAACTTTCGTTCAATTTAAGAAAGCAGGAAAGGTAATATTTTACGAAGGAGAAAGTGGGGTTATTTTCCCTAATTTTTCAGGTATGTGGAATTGTTCCAGGAGATTATTCCCACTATCTACTCAGAAAGAAAGAAAGCCTTCTTTATACAAGTGCCAAGAACAAAAAAAGATAGCCAAAACAAACAAGCAAACAAGCAAACAAGAGACATGAAGATAAAAAACAGCAAATGGTGCCTTTCATTTTTAGTGACAGAGGTTTAGTATTAGGAAATGGCGTTGTTCCTAACAAACAAGATGCTCCATAAGCTCTATTTTCACTGACAATTAGCATAACTTAATTTGCAATTGGCTATTTGAGACTAGCTATTGCAGAGTAACTTCATATTTAAGCACTGTATTTGAAAGGGAGAAGGTTTCGTTTCTGATTAACAGCACAGCCATTGCTGGTGAAGTTAAATACTCTATTTTAATTCTGAAATAGCACTCATCTGACGGAGATGACCTAAGAGCTATTCCAGCATAGGTTTAATTAATGAGGGACTAGATAAGGCTGACTTTGTTTTCTAGTACCAATCTCTTCAACTTTATTTGGCAGACACGTGGATTTGAGTTTAAGCTTACAAACAGCTTAATTAACAGGTAATTAAGGCAACTACTCAAACCTTGGGGTATAAAAAAATGCTGATGCGTTTGATCTGATCACAGATCAAGAAATGCTGTTTATAGGACTGAGATTCATGTTTTCTATTAATTTCTCTTCTATCTTAATCCTCATCCCTTCCAACTCCATTCCCAATTACTTTGTGTATTTTGTTGGTTCTTTTCCTTTTCTCCCTTCAATTTATTCTAACTCTTTGTCTTGAGAATCAAGGATAAGTGGAGGAGAGAGTGCTGAAGAGGAGAGAAGTTGCAGAAGCAGTCAGTATTGCTCCCACAAATCTGTCAGCCATGAACAAATCACAAGAGGTATCAGAAAAAGTTTTACTGAACTGTATTTAAGGAAAAACACACACACACACAAAAAAAAACTTTATTTTTTTCAATTTTGGTGATGTCAATGCCTTTAATAGTTTCTGTGAGATAATCAAAAGAATAAGAATAGTATTTCCCAAATATTTCTGGTTACAGAATCTTAGTGTTGACGTGAGGTCTGCAGTCATTTCCTCCTGATCGCTCTGCAGATTGCTTCATAGCTTGAAAAGCCTGGTAAAAATCACTTCCCCTTTCCATCAGCATCTCTTTGTTGATTTCACAAAATCCTTCCTGCAGACTTGGAACAACGTTCAAGGTCTTCAGGGAGCAGCTACTGCTTTATAACATTGTATATGTCATCTCAGCCAGTGTTACAGGAGGCCTATTATTATTATTTGTAGGAAAACTCCTAACAGGACTTTAATTGCCAATGTGATATTAGGTCACAGATTGTCTTTTTATGTAAGACTCCATCATATACTGGGGTCTGCTCTTTAGAAAAGGAAAAAGAGGTGCAAAAATTGAAGATGGGAAATCTCTGGTTGTTGTGATTCAGTCTAGAAGAGGAAGGCCAAGTCAAATTTGAGCTGATAGACTCATCTTCTTTCAGTGAAAAGGGCTCAGATGGGGCTGTGTTTACAATAAGTCCAGAAGCACAGCAAGATTTATCAGTGTGAACAGGTTGTTGAACATGTCTTCCCCTTTCCATATGATACCATTAGTGGCTAGAGAATGTCTACACTACACTACACTTGATGTCCTCTCATCAAAGAAAAGAAGCGATGGGTAAAGCAAAGCAGCATTACTTTTTGTATCTCACAACTATTCTTCCATGTTTCTTCCTCTGAATCACACTACCTTGAAGTGATGGACACACATTTCTCCAATAGCTCCTCAAATCATTGTTAATTAAATGATGAGTAATTAAACCGTCCTGAAGAAATCTGGGCTAGCACATGCCCTGTGGCTTTCTCAGGAAGGCTTGTTTCCACAGGAAGACTAGGTTTTCAAACAATAAGGTGTTCTAAAGACACAGCATTGTATTTCCTCCTGTTTTAGCTTGTGTCATGTTTAACTGGAAATCTTTTCTTATTCTGGAACAAGGAATAGCTATTATTTTAATTATGTTGACATAGCTTTTGAAGGAAAAAGCATATTCCTGTTCCAAATGAGTTGGGCAAAAAGCCCTGGGTTTTATAATTGTGTGGTCAGCCCAAAGACAAACTTAACTTTGCTAGCCACTCACCTTTTACTCAAACTGTATTTTCTCATAGCCAGTGCCACAATATTCTTTGATTAAACCACAGATGAGTCTGGTGTATGAAAACAAAGATCAAGATACAACATGATTGATAATCATCCCCTGTGCCTATCAAATCATGAAAAAAGGATTCAAAGCCTCCTTAGAAATGTAGCGTTTGCTATGCGCATTGCTGAATATCCTCCATACGTCTCAAGGGGGTGGAGTTAGAGTCTTTAACTTTTAATTCTTGTTTATGTAACAGTGCCTGAGATAAATCTCCATCTGAGAAGTTAAAGAGGTGGCAAATAAGCATCATATTATTTTTTCTTCTTTTCTACACTGACAGATTATTAAAATCCTTTGGTTTTGATTTAGGATAGGATGTTATCTTAGTACACTTCTAAATTTAAAATAATAATTGTACCATACATAACAATATAATATCACATATTACCACCTAAAAGATGTGTTGGATCTGTAGCTTCCTTTTCCGCTTGTGAGACAACAAATAATATCCATTTGTTTCCACTGTGTGAGCAAATCATCATCTTGATGAGCAGATGACTTCAGTTTTGTAATTGATCGAGCAGCCTCGTTGGCTTTCAGGCTTTGAAACACTGTCAAAGTTCACTTTAGAGTGAATCTCATGGCATGGAGGTGTGAAGGGGTGGATGAGTTCATCTCCAAATCACTGTGAGCAAGTCTGGCACTCATAGTAAGCAATGAACATTTCCAAGGAAGTTGGAACATTTTTTTGGTGTTCCAAGTTGAGTGCTGTAAAGCCAAACTGCACAGGGAACATCTGACTCTGGAGGAGTCTCTTTAGAAGGCAATAGATTTTGATTCCAAACTGAAAAGGAAAAAAATGCTAGTAATGAGCATAGTTAAACTAAGGGAAAGTTATTTGCTCTTCAGAAATCTTCTGAGATACCTGAAGGCATTCTCTCTCAGGACTGGACTAAGTATTTTTATTTTCCCCAAAATATTACAGTTGCTTAATAAAATCTCTGAAGACTCTTCTTGGAGGAAGGAGGGATAATCTCTCAAGGTAATCTATAGGGCAGGGGATTGAAATAAGATTGACATAAACCTGGATATTGTATGGCAAGAAGAAAAAATAGATGCAATAGATTTCCTAGAGCCTCTTGGAAACAGTAGTAGCATTTTTAACAACCAGTCTTTAAATGCCAGTAGGCTGAGGTAAATTGTGAGGTGTGTCTCAAAATTTGCACGACTCTGGTCTACCAATGACCTCAAAACTTCAAGAAACACCAAGCAATTAATCACCTTCCTAATAGAATACTACAGTCTTGCTTACATATATGCTTTGTATTGATCCTTGGCTGATGAATTTATATTAAAATTAAATTTTTACCAAGTCCACTGTTCCTAAAAATTGTTAATAACTTATTACGTATCTGAACCTGAACAGAACTATATATGAAGCAAGCCTAAGTTCTGCTTGTCCATGTATGCTCTCTGAAGTGTTACAAAGTCTGTGGATCCACTATTTCTAGTTAAGATATTAAATGTGGATACAGACGTAATATAAATACTGCAGCTTTGCTTTTTTTTCTTTCTTTCTTTTTTTTTTTAAACCTTCCATTACTTGCGTACAAACTTGTTGCCATGAAGCTAACCAGTGTTTGTTATGACTCATCATGGAAACTTGAGAAAATGTTTGGCTTGAATTGCTAACCAGTCAGTTATATATAAAGCAAGAAAGGGTGGATTTTGTTCAGTCTCAGAATCTAATATTGACTTAAGCTGTAATTCTCAGTGTTATGAGTGTCCTTAAATCCTAGGATCTTACTCTCATTAAAAATAAAGTTATCTCATAAATACTCAGCTGTGAGTCAAGCATCCAAATACCTGTACTCAAGTTTCTAATATCTTGAAATTAAATGCTTAATTTAAATTACTAAGCTGAAGATATTGATCACTATCTTTATTCTGAAGTAAGTTATAGAAAATATCAAACTGGTGTGCTTGATTTCCTTTAAAATTACATTTATGCTGTCAAATGTGACAAAGGCTGCTAAGTAGATAGGAACAGAAACTGGTTGCTAATAAATAGAGCATGGTGTGAGCAGTAACACTGGAATTAACATGGTTCAACCTTGAACTGAATAGAGCACCTATAAGTGTTTGCCCTGCAGAATGGCACCCCTTTACCCTGTATGAGTGGCTGCTGCCCCCATCTCTGTTCCAGGACTGCTTTTGACTTAATTTCAAGGATGTGATGAGTGATTCTCTTCTGTAGTAAAAACACAGGGATGCCAGAGAAGAACGCGTCAGCCCTCCTAACAGGTGGCTACCAGCTATCTTTTGAGATACCCCGTGTTAATCCCAAACTGTTAGCATCCTGAGATTGCATTTCAGGGCATAAGCAAGTATCCCTCAGCCTGTAAGAGGAAACACTGTGATAAATGTCCACCTGATTTCTGATCCATTTGATGTGTTACCTTGTTGTTGTACACATGTTCACCGAGTTCTTTTGTTTCCTCCAATTTTTGTTCTCCTCTTGCACATCTCAGGTTTCTCTGTAAATCTCTGTTCTCTCTGCTTTGTGCTACTTTTTAGCTACAACACAAACTTGGAGGTGCTTGAATCACTTCTTTAATTTTCTGGGTGGAGGAGAGAAGCCTTTTGAAAAGAATATGTGAACACATTGTGCAAAGAGCTGGGTACATACTTCAACGTTATCCTGGAGCACACCAGGATAATCAGCAAGTATGCAGTACTGAAAATTTGCCAGATACCAGAGCTCTGGAGGATTGGAATATATTTTTCAGAAGGCTATAAGAGTTGAGTACACAGCTATTCTTTTCTGACTGGAGAGGTAACAAACATGAAAATCTCTTTTTTTTTTTTTTTCCCTCCAGTTCTCAGCTGCCACTTGGTAGCAAAGTTTTTAGAAAAGTCTCCCATCCCGTTTGAGTACCTAGATTAGAAATGAGTATTTACAAAAAGCCTCTGCTTCTTTATGAGGTCATTCATTTTGGTAACTAAAGAGGAGCTGACACTTGCAAAACTCAAGGGCTGGATTCTACCTAGGCTTTACAGAACATGGTTCAATCTTGGGATTAGACAATACAGAAACAAATAAAAGTGATATTTGTGATGGATGAAATTACTGCCATTTGCCATTTAATATACTCTCGTTCTTTAAAAGTCCATGGTCACGCATCTAAGAGGGAGAAGCTCTACCTTGCCTTGACTGCTGCCTCCTGGTTCAGTTAGGGGGATGGAGGACTGTGCTAACCAAGGAGCTGCTGTGCCCAGGGTGAGAGACCTAGGGAACAAGCTTGTCGAGCCTAGGAAATGACTGAAGAGAACAAGGAGCTAGGCCTTCAGTGGAAGAGAAGGAGGAGAGGCTTTTCCAGGGATCATAGAGGACCTAGTAGCATCTGCTGCAGCCCAGGATGCCTCAGAGCTGGGCTGAGCATGAACCTGGGAGACAGGGCTCATGTTGTTCTTTGTCCTGCTAGTGTCAGGGGGAGAGGAGCTCCTTATTGCTCTTTTGTCACAGGTTGGGTTTCTCTTTTAAAAAGTTTCTGGCTTTGGCCCTTCTGACAGTTTTACCGTCAGGCAGATGGGACAAAAAACTGCATTTGGGAGACAAGACTTATACTTATACTCTTATTTTCACAGCACTTGTTGCTGTGATCTCTTTTATTTTTATCCCTTAAAAAACAACCAACCAACCAAATAAAAACCATTAGACATTGCTGATGAGTCTTAATATTTTTTTAAGAGTACAGCCTGAGATGCATGAGAAATACTTTTAATCACAGGACAGGGAACTGAGCATATTTGAGTCCTGAAACCTTATGCATGTATTTAACTTCACAAAATAACCACTGTATAGGAAAATAAAGAAAATAACCACTTTCTCCAGATAATCTGTGGAAATTTAAAGCAGAACTGAGATTCCTGGTACTACTGAGACTACATATTTATATTTTGTATATAATTTTTATCATATGTTTAATGGATATATATAATCTCAAACGTGTATACAGCTGTACAGTTTTCTTGTTCTCTCCTTCCTTTTTTAGGTTGGATTATCACAAGGTGTGGAAGTTGCTGTATGCTCATTTTCATTGATCTGATATTTGGTTTGGGATGAAGGGGAGGAGAAGAATGTCATTCTCTCTACAGATGATTTACTTTTTGTTTCTGGGAATAAAGCCAATATTTCTTTTTCCCTATTATGTTTCATGTCTGTGGTTGAATCCAGAAGTGACAGCCTTCCTATTAGTGAGATTTGTGGTTTATCTGTTTTTACTTCAAGGGACCCTCAGTACAGATAGCAGCTACCCAGTGGGTGTTTTCCTGCTGAATGCAAATCCTGGTGTCATTCTGTCAGTTTGAGTCCCCATGCTTAAAGGTGCATAAAAAAATTATCCCAGAGACAAATAGATTTAATTGTATTTGCACAGTTAGAATAATGTAACTTGCCTCTTGCCATGGTGATCATCATGTATCAGCAACAAATCAGTGAATCTAGGGAAATAAATTTAGAATTTCTAAGACATTTATATTTTAGTACAGCTGTATCTTGTCTGGGATTAAAAGAAAAGGACTAGTTGTGTTTCAAAGCAACCCCACCCTGACACATTGTGAGCTGGAGAAGTTGGTATTGTATATCGGGTATAGGCTTTGCCCAGAATCTGTTATAAACCTCAGATTTAATCTGTTCCTTGTCGTGCTTGATCTCATGGTCTGCAGGGGCTTGTGCTTGCCAGAAAGGATGTTTTCCTAGTATCTGAAGATCTGCCAGGTTACTTATCAGAGCAAGACTGGTTCTGTGTCAGCAGAAGTACACAAAAGTAATATACATGCTGAGGAGCAGGAAAGCCAGGGAGACAGAGAGAAAAGTGATTGGCATCTGACAGAGGAAAGGCTTCAGTACACATCTTCCCACTGGAATGTATTTGCTTTTTGGAAGATGCACATCTACTTGTTCCCTCTCACCATAATACCAGGTCAGCCTCGTATTGCTATTCTCTCTGCCAGTTTGAAGTATTTTTTCAGGACTCTTGTTTAATCCTGGCTGAAGATTTCAGAGTCTTTGGCTTCTTGGCAGTAATCGTGCGGGGCATGCAGTGCCTTATCTGCGTGGTTGTTCTTCCCTGGCTCTTAATCTCCTCCTCTCCCTGCTCCCACCCTGTTCCCACCTGGTGTGGACACGTTTTCTGTTATTTTCCATATGAGGCATCATAAAATGTGCAGATTGGTTAAAATGGTTGGATAGAGGAAGAATGAAGAGACTGGTTGACCTGGTGCATAAGGTTGTGAAGGACTTCTAGAGAAAATGGCTGAGGGCCATCATGTTCTCACTGTTATTCAGTAGCTAAAAGAAAAAATGGCATCAGTTGGGACCCAAATAGGCAAGAAATCCTTTGTAAATATCTGGTATGTTTTCAGCAGGTCAATATCTGACAGGCTTTGATCTAGTGATTTAGACTGCATGCTTATAAGGCATAGTAAATTTTTAAGACAATCTAAGTCAGTGTGAATTTTGGGTGATTAAAATCTTCTCTAGCCTTAGCTGAAAGGCTCTCAGCCTCCATTGTAGAAGGGTGCAAGGCTGTATTCCTTTGCTATTGCCCATGCTATTACCCTGTATTTTTTACCCCTCTCAGTGCACAAAGCTTTGTCTAGACTAGGATTTGTGTCAATTGTGTGATTAGCTCCTTGATAGCTGTAAACTCTAACCTAGACATGAATGTGTCTTTCTTCACTTGGAAAAGCTTTCCCTTCCCTCCATTCCATAGGATTAAAGTTGACGAGTTCAGTGCATGTGGTAGAGATCAATGTTTTTTCTGGGGTGGTGCTGATGCTATTTGTAATGCAGTAGCAGTTAGGGGTCCGAGTGTTGGACCTGGTCCCCACTTTAAACACTATACAAATTGAAAATATTAAAAAGGTGCCAGTTCCAAAACATGTACAGTGTATGCAGAATACAGGAGACAAAAGTTACCTGTTGATAGAAGGAGCACAGGAAACAGTGAACCAACAGTGGTCAGCAACATTGGCCACAGTCTTGACAGTCCTGAAGACGAGTCACCATCAAGGTCCCATTCTGTTCCTTAAGGACATCCTGGTAAAGGTGGTGGTCTGGAGCAGGTCAGCCTACCATCATGCTTTTTAATCTTTAACAGCATAAACAGTGTCAGTTGTATATGCATTCTTTTATGCCACTGAACTGCTCAGCTTGTGTACTGTACTGTGCAATGACCAGATAAAACCACACTGTAATGTCCTTTGGGCATTATTCTACTCAGAACATCCTTGTCAGATTTATCTTCCTGCATAGCTGATTGGCATTTTGGGGTAAGTTCACAAGCCTTCCTTTGTGTCCACTGAGAATCCTTCAAACGGCCTCCTTGTTCTTCTGGTGTGATACCCATTAAGCAAATTCTTGTATGAGGAGAGGCACTGCTGTACTGTTTAACAGGAACTATGGTTCCTGATTTTTCAGTACAGCTGTTCAGAGACTTTGCAGCATTGTCATTGGAAAATGCTGTTTCATCCCAAAATATATTGTGCCTTTGGTACCTTTGGTTTATCATCTTGCCTGATTCCCTTGTTTTTCAGCATGCTGCTTGATTAGGCTGTTGTGGAGAAGGGGGAATCTAAGGCATCTAGGAAAACTCCAAAGCTGGGATGAAAACTTTTTGGAAATGAAGAATTTTCTAAATGGCATTTTTTTTTTTAAATATATATATATATAAATCTTATTTTTTTTTCCTCAGCTAGGCCCAATTATCATTAGATTCAGGACTAACAGGAATTTCCAGGCTTTGAGCTTCTGTGCAGCCCTTTGGATGAGGAAGCAGGACAGGAATTTGTTTAATCCCATGTCAGATTTTCCAGTTGGAACATTAAAAAATACACATATGTAAGTAATTTTGTAAACAGTGGGAGTAGCAGAGTTGAGTTTCCTACAGGTCTGTACCTGTACCCCTGCGACTCATTCCTACTGTAATGACACAGTGTCTCTTCCTCCTTCCATCCTCTCAGACCTCCACATGACCTGTACATTTCATCTCTCCTGCTGTCACCAAAGCCACCCCATAGAGCAGGGACTTCCTGCTCCCTACTATGTTCACAAATTACAATCAGGGCGGAAGACAACATTTAGTGGTTTGTAGCTGAGTGGATGCTTCAGTTTTTCCTTTGCTACGTTTAATTTTTTTTTCTCCCCTCCCCTACATGAGCTTGCTGCTTTTCATTAAACACATAAGAAAATCATCTGGTTAAAACTGGCCAAAGAATTAAAAAGATTAAACAAATGGTGTGTGGGACTGATGAACTATGTGCTTGAAAAAGTCTCATTTTCCTGAAATCAGCCTTAAAGTACATCGTTTAGGAAATTTTGAAATTTATTTCTAGTGGTGTTAATCCCCAGCCATGAGCTAGATGCCAAGACCCTGGTCTTGTGGATGGGACCTCAGCATGAACTTCAGCTCAGTGCCCGTGAACCACCCCTCCAGGAGAGAGCCCTCTTATAGTTTAATCATGTATGTGAATATGACATATAAATTGCTTAATCTTGTTCAACAGATATGGCAGCTTGATGTATTTAATTTGTCACAGGGTCTCTGGAGGGACTGAGTCTGAATCTTAGCCCATAGTTGTTATTTTGTGGTTACTGATGCTAGTCTGGTTCTCACTAGTTATTGGAAATTCAGGCTTGAGTGCTTTCCAGCTTTGCTTTGAGGAGCACTTTCTTTGTTTTGTCTTCTGTTAACTAGTCTTTTTGCTCTAACTTGAGTTACAGATTTTAGACTATGAAGTTACAAATAGCTAAAAATAGTGTTAAAATATTTAAAGCTTAATTTACTTAGAAAGCTTGTATTCCCCAAATGCTCTAGGGCCTGCTAAATGATCCATAAAAATTTTTCAACCTAACTACCTCACTCAAGCTTTCTTTCTGTTTTCTTCCTGCTTGGGTTTGGAACAGTGTTTTTTGTCCTGTGATTGTACAGAACTGCACATAATTGGATATTGGTCGTGAGTGGTCCTGTAGGTACTCATAGGAGGTCTGTAATGGACGTCTTTTTCTTTCCCCTTTATAAATAAAGCACTTGCTTTGGGATGTGTTTCTACTTTAGTTATATGTAATCAGCCCAACATTTTTGAGTCTGGAAGAAAATGAGCATGTGCTTGTAAGAACTAAGTTTTTTGTTGTCTTTCAGTGAATGAAATATGGCTGTGCTCCACATTTATAATGCAGTTTTTTAGATAATGTAATGTTTTGTTTTTTTCTTTGCTTCCCCAAAGAAATTTCGATGCTATAATAATACCATGCTTTTTGTAATATACTTTTTTTTTTTTTACTTAACGAAGAAGTTATTCCATTTTTTACACTATCTTGTATAGAGTAATTGGTGGTTCTGTATGTTAAAGAATCAGTGAATTTATTTAGCTTACAGTATTAATTAAAGTAGTGAATGTTTACTTGCAATAAATGAGAAAAAAGCTCCCTGGAATCAGTTTTGGCAGTATTAGGAGCTTCTGCCAACATTGTAATTGCTATAAAATTATCTCTAAGCAATTAGTAATGACACCTTTTATATATAATAATACCTACTGCATATCTCTTCCTTCCTATTCTCCCAAGAGTCTGAAAGTGGTACCATGTCCTGGGATGTATTTATGAAATCAGAGGGAGAAGGAAAGAACAAATAAAAAAGAGTTGTGAATAACAGTGAACATAGTCCCCAGTCCAGACAGATGAGCAGGAGACATGAGGGAAAGGGAGCAGGAATGTATGGCAGCTCTCTGGCACGTTCTGTGGATGAAGTAGGTTGATGGGAGGGGAGACAGGTTTTCTATTGAAATGCATCTGTATTTGTATGGACATATTAGCCAGGGTTGCTTTTTGTAGACTGAGAATGGCTGCAGAAGCAGTGAAGTGTTGTACTGCTCTAGAAGAGAAAGTATGTCACAGCATGTTAATGAAATAATTTATATTAAAGTAAAATGGATGAAGGCATGTTAACTTTTGGAAACCTTTGGCTTTCATTTTCCCATTAGAGTTGAGGGAAGATGTTTTCAGGCTGTCACGAAAGGTGAAATGGGAGAGGTTTGGAGATACCTTGCCAGTTAACCTGAGCACCAAGACAGAAAGGTGCTTGTCATCTTTTTTCAGCCCACTACGTTCAAATCAAACTTGGTACGTTATGTATTATACCTATTTCATAAAAAACTTGAAATCTTTTCAAGCCTTCTGAAGTTCTACATACTTGAATATCCATACTCAAATCTCGCCTTCCAGAAAGCATAACAAGCCTCTGGGAATCTAATGTTAGATCAAGAGATCAGTTTTGCATGTGTGTATGGCCCTGAGTATTTCCAGAATTGTTTCTATGCATATTTTCAAATGCAGTACAGGCGTTGCTGAACCTGTGCTGTCAGTAGGGGAAAAATGAGGCAGAAGAAAGATATGAACAAAACTAAACAGCAAATAAACAAAAAATACAGATATATCTATGCTTACATGAATCCTCAGGCTTCTTTATAAATTGCATTTTTTTGCGAAGCAAGGAAAGGAAAAAATAAAATATTCAGCTTTTGTTTGATACAGAAAACAAGCATGACATTTAAGTTTCTTGTTTTCAGAACAATTCAGGACTATTATTATGTTAAATTATCAAACATTGATAAGCAAGGCACAGTCTTTTTTTTTTTTTTTTTTTTTTTTTTTTTCCTTTCTTCATTCTAAAGATAAAATCTTTGGAGAAGGGCTTGAATAAAAAAGCAGTCCCTAGGCAACATTGAGGCTAACATTAAGGCTGTTCAAATACCAAACCCTTACCAGAATGCAAATTTTACACAGTTTTCATGCCACTCCATGTGGAGAAAAATTGGACTGCTTGACCCATATATTTCTGTTAAAAGCAGAGTGTTCAAGTTAAACTTAGAGGGTTTTCTTAATTTGTAATGCAATTCATTTAAAATTCCATAACTTTTGCAACTCTTCAGTGGAGACAAGCCCCCTGCTCAAGTTCCTCAATTCCTGCATTTGCATTGTTGACTTACCTTATGCTATTTTGGAATTTTATGATATTTGGAGGGTTTAGCTTTTATTTAAATGCCAAATAAGGGATTTGGGAGTTTTTGTGAATATCTCAGCTTTGCTTTTCATCTTGAAGTGTATTTGTAGCTTTTGTGCTTGTAAAAAAGATCTTGTAAATGCTTATCTTGCATGCTAGGAAAAAATCAAAGGCAAAAGAGAAAAAAACCCACAATTATTCTAGAATTTAATTGTTGTTTTATCAGTCTTGTGATATTAGGTTGTGTACTGTAGCCCAGTATCTGAAGAGAAAACAGAAGCTAGAAACAAAAATATTTGCATCTCCTCCTATGCTTATAGTAGATGACTGCAGGAACGAAAGTGTGGTGGTGGGGAATGTGCATAAGACACAGATTTGTTGATCACATAATGGTGCCAATTGTTCCCTGTGAGCAGTGAATGTTTCTGCGACTTAATTGTCCTCCACAATGAGTAACATGCTCTGTCTTGCACTAGGGTAAATCAGCGTTTCAGAAAGAGAAACACGTGACTTTTTCTTAACAATCTGCTTATCATTAGACTATGTTGTTTCTTGCTCAGCACTAGAAAAATGAGTTAAACATGAAGGGTGTGTATGGATGTGACTTCTTTCTCAAAAGTGATTAAGAAAATGGAATAAGCATTTCAGGTGAAATTCTAGCTTCCCTTGATCTGATGTAAGAGACCTCCACGGGCCAAGACTTCGGTCTTGGAAATTACTCTTTGTAGTGGAGACCTTTAGAAACTCCCTTTGAAGAAAAGGGGAACTGGCATCTATATGCAATTTGCTGTAAATCATAGCACTCTTCCTAATCTTCTACAGCTGTTTTGTTTGTGTGCAGAAGCTTCCTAACACTAGAAAGGATATAGTAGCATTTAGATAAATTTCCTTTTTGTAGCCCATATTCATATGACAATTAAAGTCAATGAGTCTGAGAGCATGTATAAATATTTTATTAGAGAAGGCCAATGAGAATACTGTGATTAAATCTCTGGTGAAGGTATGAAAGTTGAAATCCCAGCAAAGTTGAAATCACTGGAAAAAATACTCTACTGGACAGGATCTTCCTTGTCAACTGGCATCTCTCCTCTCCTGTACTTTGGCAGCACTGACAACATTTTTCAGGGAACTGTATTTTTTTTTTCCCATTAGTTACAACAGCAGTCAATATCTAGCACTGTCTTGCTGAATGTCATTGAAAATTCAAGTTATATATTTTAAACTAATTTGGCCAGAAATGTATGCTTTTATATAGAAATATTTTTATACCTGTATAAATTGTTCACATGTATGTATATAAAAGTTTTGCAGGATGTGGTAGGTTAGTAGTTATGTTATGCTACTTGAGCTTCTTATCAAATTTGGTGGCTTTGTGAAACAAACATTATAAATCTTCAGGAGATCACAACTTTGACAAATAGTATTAATGCAACATTAATTCACCTGCCTTTAGGATTGCCATAACATCATTTGGGTCACCAGAAAACCTAGCGTGATGTACAAAAACAAAAACCACCAACTGAACGCTCATCACATTGATTATAGCTGGTTAAATGATAATCACCCTTCTGAGACAGTCTGTTTCTAGCAGTCTTGATAGCATCTCTCTCTGCTCTATGCTATTTAACATTACCAATCAGTGAGCTGGTGGAAAATGCTAGTGAGGGAAATAAGGGATATGAACCAGAAAGGCAGTATTTATGCTCATAGGGATAGTACTGGTGTCAGATAATTAAACATGGCTCTAGTTCTGGTCTCTATATGTAGAGAGTTAAAGATGAGCCGTGAAAACCATTTGAGATGGGGGGGGGGGGGGTAAGGGGGGAGGGGGCGGGAATGTCATTTAGGGAGGGAATCTAGGAGTTCAGTGAATAACTTGATAAGCGGATAGTGAAGAACTGGCTTGAACTCACTGTACAGGCAGGGAGGTGGAGAATATATGGTGATAGACATTTCTTTACTTTATATATAATCCAGTGTCTGAAAACTGCATCTGGGCTAGCTGAGACCAGATTTACAGTGTGTGTTTTTAACCAGGTGGGATGTTAATTGCTGTAACAGTTTGGCAATAGTTGGATCAGGTTGAGATGTTGAATGAACACTGATAGTATTCTAGTTGAAATAAGAATTAATTTAGGACAGCCCTACAGGGGTCAGCCTCGAACACAGCAGCTCCTACTGCCTCTGGACTCTGGCTCAGCTGAGCAGCGGGAGACATTGAACAGTTGCAGCCCTAAATGTAAACTTGTGTTCCTGCAGGAGCACCTCAGGCAGTCTGTCATTAGTAAATTCCATCATTAGTAAACCTCCCAGGACCTTAGACCAACTGCGTACACAGAGTAGAAGTTGTTAATTAATGAATATATCCCTTTTTGCACACTTGTGATGCAAATACAGAAAGTATTGTTCTCTTCTTACTACAGAAGGGGATAGGGATGAAATTGCTTCTCAAACTGAAAAGCAGCAGCATGGTGTCTGTTTTGTCTCCCTCCTGGGAAAGAAACACCTCATTCTGCAAAATAACCGCTTATGCTATTTAAATCTCGTCTTGCAATCTATGTTTTGTGAGCTGTTGTTTCTGTTGTCATATTTGCTGAAATAAGCAGATTTATACTGACAGGCTTTTGGTTTTAGGAACAAAAGCATGGCTGCTTACACGATAGGTATTTCAAAATCAAAGCATTAGTTGTAACAAGCTTCTGTAAATTTACAAATACCTTAAAACTTTTAATCTTTCATATGCTTTTTAAAAAGTCACTGAATTAACCTCAAAGCATTCTAGCATTGGCCATCCTGTCAAGAGACTGCATACACACACACAAAAAAGATATCTTTATTTCTCTTTTTATTTTTTATTTTTCTGCAAAATAAGTTGAGAACGGTGTTTATGATATTTAGATTAGAGGCTGCTTAACAGGCTGTATATATTAAGCTACTGTATTTGCTTCAGAATGGTTTATTTAACTTGCAATGGAGTTTCACCCAGTGGCTTTCCCAGTGCTGATCTGTGGCATGTGCTCACCACCCTTACTAGAAGTCTATGAAGGGTGCAGATCTCTTCTAAACAGATCTGCTCATCAGCAGAGATGTGCTGCCCTTCTGCACTATATTAGTGGAAACATTTTAAATAAAAGAACAAGAAATTCCAAGGTTATTTGTGTGCCTGCATTCATGTTGCTACTTCCCTGGTGCTTCTTGAGCTGTGTTTGTAATTATCTACCCACCATAACAGGGGAATATTTTTTCCCCATCTTTTGGCCATTTCTGTTTACTTCTGCTCCTTTCTCAGCACATTAATGTTTTCGTATTAGAACAGATGTAATTGGTGGATGTAGAAGAATTAATGTGTATGTATATTTGTATATGCATGCATTGAATGATTTGTATATGCATGCATTGAATGTTTGCTCTGTCTGGAACAGACCAGATGAATAGAAAGCATACAACAGGGTAATTGGGGAGTTGGTAAAGTGAATAGCATGTAAGTATTGAGTACTTTGCTTAGAAAATCCCACGCATGTAAATACACTGTGTAAACCAGAAAGGCTAGATTTTTTGATTAATTGGAAGAAAAAAGGCAGGAATATTAAACCCCAGCTCCAGAGGAGCTGGGGAAAAATTTGTTGAATCGGCTTCAGCTTGACTTCCTATATGCAGGGAATTTCAACCCGGGGTAGAGATTTAAAGCATTAACAAGTAAAAGAGAAGGAAGCAGCTGTTTGCAAGAGATCCCCTCCCAGGTTGCGTTGCTCTGCTTTAGGAACACCACCTTCCCAGGAATGCTAAAGCTTGGATTGGTGTCTGAGAAGCAGAATCAAGCTTATATCCTCAAGGTGATACTTAATTCACATGAGAGACAAATTGTCCATAGACCAAGAGAAAAATAATCTCTCCCCTGACCCTTTGTTCAGTTTCTGGTGACTCTTTGTGATGTATGTAAATTTATGTTTTTTTTGGCTCTTCAGTTAGCACAGACTAGAACAGCACCACTGATTTCAGACAAGCAGTACTAGTTGACACCAGCTGAAGACATCAGTCTATAATATTATTACTTCCTAGAGACTTTATAAGGTCACTGTACAGGAGGTAGATCTTTTGCTTTGACAATCGTCTGGAGTTCCCCGGGCTTACAGGGTGCGGCTTGGCTTGGAAATCCCCATTTTGGATAGGACAAAAGGGGCTGAAGCCAAGCAAAACACTGATTGGACTGCCATGTAGCAGGTTTGTGGTCTGGAGCTATGCCAAAGAGCTTTATGGTAACACCAAAGGTCCTTCAGGCTCAGGTGACTCAAAGGATAACCACAGGCAATACAGTGGCTTTAGCTGAGATCTTCAAGGGTGCTCCCTTGCCTCCTGATCTTGGAAATCCTATGAGCTTGCCACCATGGAAGGAGTAGTAAAAAGGATTCTCTTTAATAATGCATAGTTATGAGGGAGGGTACCAGAGCATTTGTTTTTTCTTGTGAATTTCTCAACATGTGGAAGGATGTCCAGAGGCTGAGTGCTGACAAGTACAAAATGTGATTTCCACCCAGGTGTTCTCCCTTCCTCTGTTAGAGCAGTGTCTTTCTTTAAATTGTGTACCATTAACTTTGCCAGGCAAAGGAACTGGGCATTGATGACCTAAAAAAATGCACTGAAGCCCCAGCAGTTCATACTGGACCAGAACAGATGGCAATGTTTTGTTTTCCAAACAAACTTTCTGATCATTTCAAATAAATGTATTCTGCTAGTTCTTCCTGGAATTTGTTTTACACTGCTGTGTGCTACAAATACAGCCCTGCTAGGGCAACTGCCATGGGGACAGATCATAGTTTCAGTTTTTTTGTAGTGCTCTGGTGTTGAGGAGCATCTTAGATGTCTGTTTTATCATTCTGAGTTCCTGCATGGCACAGAGCCAGCAGAGAGGCAATGTGCAGCCTCTTGCTCTGGTTGCCCCAGGGGCAAGCAGATACCACTACTGCCCTGCTCAGGGGTATTGGGCACTCTTCTAGCCACCCCTGATGAGAATCCCTTACTTTTGGTATTGTACTGTGCTGCTAAGGCATGGTTCATTCATTGTTTGAGCTGTTACAGCTGTCTGCATGTCCTCCTTTCTCTTGAATACCTATAGTTGGTTTATTTTCCCTACATTTGCTTATGCCCTTAAAATGTGTTAATGAGTAATTATGCAGTATAAATCTCATTCAATGCTTTTCTGCACGGGGAAGGTTTTACCTCTAATACTGACTTTAGTGATGGTCACTCCCAAATCAATACTCTTTTTCATTACTAGAGCACTTTGTTCATCTAGCTCAGAATTTTCCTAGGAGAACAGTAGCCTATACAAAGGGGAGGGTTCTAATACAGGGTTATGACTTTGCCAGATGATCTTCTCATATGCTGGTTTGTGTTTTTTATTTGTTTGTTTGTTTGTCTTTTGCCTTGAACATGGGGAGGGTAAGAGGCGATGCAGAAAGAACTTTTCTAAGCACGTACCTGGTGTTATTTCTGGCCTTCTGCTCTGGACTTCCAGGATCTGTCACAGGAGGCTCTTATTTTTGGAACTGTTTTCTTATTTTAGCTTATTCATTGTTACTTATGCTGAGTTTCACTGTTGGGTCGTTAATAGAAAAGTTAATGTGAATCTGTTTTGTAGAAAACACAGAGACATTCCTTCCCTCATTTTGGGGTGAGGACAGCTATCTTGTTTTTTGGACCAAAAGCTAGGATTTTGGTGACTAACAGCTGTTGCTTAGGAGTAGTTATAAGAGTGAAACATAACATTAAAGTATGGGATTTCTGCTTCCACCACTCAACAGGGTAAGCCAAGAGCTGCGTCTGATTCATCCTTTTGTATGGATCCATCCAGCCTGTGTACCAGCCCTTCATCTTCACGTCTAACTTGCTTTTGACACAGTGACATGTGCTGAAGCCTTCATACTGTGCTTTCTGGAAGAAGTACATCTTTTTGCCTGTTTGAAAGCAACTCCTTGAGAATTTCAATGGCTACCCCAAGCCTGTGTACTGGCAGAAATGATTACTTATTTCTTGCTTACCTTCTCTGTTCCTTTTGTGATATGGCAGATGTTCCTCATACTTCTATTTTTCTCTCTGATTTTCTAAGGTTGGAAATTTTCACCCCTTGCTACCAAACTCTCCCTATCTCTAATCATCTTTTTATCTTTTCTTTTTCCATACTTAGAGAAGACTGGGAGATAGAAGGGGGCTGAACAGAGGGTTTTTCTCTCTTGTATTTTATCTTTGCCTGATTTATAAAAGTGACAGGTTAATTAAAAAAAAAAAAAAAAGAAATATCACATATGGTCACAGTAATAAATACTTAAGAATTCTACTGTTTTTGAGATAGATAGACCAAGAGCACAGACAATATTCAGATGAAAATATACTTAGTACTTATTGGATTGCATAATAATTTTTTCCTTATATTTTTCCCGTAATTCTTTCACCTTTTTGACTACTACTGAGCAATGAAGCAACATGGCTTCCTTTCCCATGAGTCTCTGCTTAAGAACTTTCTGCTAACTGACAAGGCATGTCTTATATTCTAACGACTACATTTTAATGTAAACTGTCATTCATTTGATTTTTGTGTAGCATTTGGGATTTGAATCTATTCAAAATGCTAAGGACACTTCTAGACCTCAGAAAATCAATCAATGACTTTGTCTGCACAGATGAAATGATGTTTACAGAAACAAACTTTGTCCAGAATAGAGCACTTCAACTCAACATGCTCACAGCAGGGCTAGAATCATCCTGAAATCTTCAGATTAGATGGCTCTATTTGATCTATGTGTTGACATCCTAGATTGGATTGTTTCTCTCTAAAAACACAATTTCAAATAAAATTTTGTTACTGAAGCTAGTTGGAATTGCTTTTGTATCTTCCTTGAATAAGATGAATTCCTCTTACAGCAGATGCTTGTATCTTTTAGATGGTCTTAAAGTGACATCCTGTGTTGCTTCCATAGCTAATCTAATTTGCCAGTTCCTAAGTGCAGAATCTAAATTCATCATTGCTAGACTTTAGTTTTCCATTTTGCCTACATCAAGGTATTGTTGTTGTTGTTCAGGCCCTGTAAGTTTCATCACTGTTCCTACATTCTGGTGCAGATCTCATAATACAGACACTTTGCCTCCATATTTGCATGTGTAACAAACTTGGTGACAACTGTGGCATGCTGTTTAATGCCTTGGTGTGTATTATTATATAATTCCAAGTAAATATTGGACTTGTTCAAATACTAGGTCATGTGTAACAAAACAAGGGTTATCTATAATTTTTTCTCAGAAGTCCTATTCCTTTAAAGAAACTATTTATAAGGGACTATCCAGCAACCGAGTATTGTACTTTATATATTTCCTCCCATGTCTCAGGTGTATTATTTGTAAAATTACATGTCAGAACTGCACAAACATTACTAAACCTCATAATAGAGCAATGTACACTGTCAGACAATAGATGTGCTTTTTACCATTTCCTTTTTTGGGGGGGAAGGGGGAGAAAACTGAGCCAGGAGGGGAAAAGAAGGAAATTTGTTCTTTGGGTTTAGCCCAATTAATTTTCTTCCTTATGTCCTCTGAGGTCTCTAAGACACTTAAGAAGTGTTGTGATGTCTAGCTTATCTCAGCCATCTATTAAATGTTGGCAGTGGGAGTTGCAAGATGCCCCCCTGCTGTAGAAAAAGGCTCCAAACACACAGAAAAAGGCATTTGGACTTTGAGGCTCCATTTAAGTTCAGAAATCTGCCTGCATGTAGTCTGCTTCTCTTCAAGGCAACTTTTGGTAGTCTCAGACTTTCTTATGGTTTACTCTCTCTCTCGCTGGTGTTTCAGATAATGTTTGTCAGTATATGAAGGCAGTCACACAAAAGCTAATGAAGGAAGACCTCAGCCATCCATCACAGTTACAGATTAAGCAATCCTGTATTGTTGAAGAGATGACCCCTTTTTATAACAATGGTAAAGAAATCACTACACAACAAAAACAGTGATGTCCCTTTTTTAAGGGTTATTTTAAGGGAATCTAACTCTATCATGCATATGCTAAATTAAAAAAAAGGTTTCCAAAAAGTTTTTGAAAACTTTTTCAAAAAATGAAAGATACCTGTTAAATTTGCATAGGAAGTTAACAAATGAAGGGATTTATTCAGAGCTCAGACACTAGAAGGATTAAGCCTGAGAAGACAGAAGACTATGGTGACAGGAGACCTTGTTCCCCATACCATGAATAATACAAGGACTTGGAAATCATCTCCCTTGGTGAAAGGTTTTAGGAACATCTCTCTGAGATCACTAATGCCCAGGATCTCAAAGGTATCCAGGACCTGCTGAGAGTTGGCAACTGGACCCAAGAATGATTCCCAGTCAATGTTATTCCCCTGTCTTTAACCAAAACCAGAAGGAGAAGCAAGATGAGAAGAACAAGAGGCATCTTGCCTGTTCTCTCTGCTCACTTTTGCACCATTTCTGCCTGTTGTTCAGCTATAACTTCAGCCCTGAATGCTGTTTCTCATGAAGAGTCGCTTGCTCTCTCCATGGAGTCATAGCAGGTTTAGACTGAGTAAAGTCCCTGCAAGTTTGAGCAGGGTCAGAGGCTCTGTACTTACTGGTTCTTCTATTAAGAGGTTCCTGCATTTTGCTGTGGTGCCCACTAATGCTTCTGTACATTTATTTGACAAAGATATCAGAGATGTATTTAATTTTTTTTTAAAGCCTCAGCTTGCATATTTTTCCCATAGATTTTTCTCCTATGGAAGTGTAGAGGAACATTTTGGGTAGAAGCCAGGGGAATATTTATTGTTCTTTCCTGGTACTTTATTGAAACAGTAGGAATTGCTAGGAACCCACACTAGAGGGATGTCTCTGGAAGCACAGTGAGGGCCATGACTGCAGTGGATGCCAAGTTTCTGTATTCATAGGAGATTTTCTTGGGTGGTCCCAAGGATCTCCTCTGATACTGTCAGGTGCTGGCCTTGCATTGGCATGAATGCATTTGGGACAAACCTTATTGCTACTGGAGAAAAGGCAGGAGCATCTGACAGCGAAAGGTCCTGACCGGAAATATTCACTTAAAAATCTTTTTCTCTCGCTTTTTACATGGAAAGTGAAAATTTAGCTTGTATTTCTTTCTTTCTTTCTGTCATGTGTTTCTGTAGCACATCTTTATGACACTTTGACATGCAAATGTCAAGAGTTCACACAAGAGAAAGTAAGTATGGCTAACAAGATCTGTAACTCTTCAACCTAAGCAGACTCATCACCTAAACTGTCTCGAAAATAATCCATTGCCATTATGCAAGGATCAGCCTAGTCACCTCTGGAAACCATAAGGACAATTGCCTGGAGGAAGAAATTATTATAATATAATTATTTTCTATCTATTAATTTATTTTAAGAGTTGCACTATTGGTTTTCTAAGAAGTGTGTGCAGGAACTGTCATTCTCAGAACTGCCTGCGTGCTAGGGGCTCTCAGGAGGCGTGTTTTTATTGTTTTGCATTGTTTTTCTGGGGTTAAAGTAAAGACCTGATTCTGTGAACTAGTGGCAGGATATGATTTACGGGGAAATGTGTTGCCTTCTAATCCCTTTGGTATTACTATTAGCTACTGAAAATATGAAGTGTGGGACATCGAGAGTAAAATATGGTGTCATCTGCTCTGCATTTCTTGCTCAGTGCTGTACATATGCCCGCAAAACTCGTGCCCACCTCTGTAAACAATATGTGCATGATTAACATATTTTTCTAGAGGGTACCTCTATAAGTACAAATTCAAGGACTGAATGTGTTGATCTAAAAGAATATGATAAAATTTGTGTGTGTTTCATATGTGTTTTTAATGGTAGAACAAAAGCATTACTAGCTCTGTTTCTTTTTCCTTTCACCTTTAAAGCAGTTGTTCACAGGAAAAAATATTACATGTACTCTACTCTTTGAGACATGGAGTATTCTACTCTTCCTCTTTAATAACAGTCTTTCAAGCAAGTATGCTATTGGCTCAACCAGTGAGATTTGTCACACATACACATGCAAAATTTATTTCAAAGACTTATCTGTCATGTAAGTTTTTAATACTACTTCCCCTCATTGTAACTTTCTGGCAATTAAGGCCATTGATTTACACCACAGCATTTTAAACTATTGTTTGGAGAATCAGGAGGATGTGACGTTTGGTCTTTATCTTTCCTTTTAAATGAGCAAGAGTTCCTGGCTTGTACAAAAACAAGAAATTTCAGACCAAAGCCATTCCAGTCCCCTCTCTTGAGGGAACAATGCTGGTGTAGAATAAAGGTGGAAACTGGAGGAGCTTCTTTTTCATGTGCAAGAGGAGTCTCATGCAGAAGAAGGTACATTACTTTCTAATTAAGTTGGTGATAAAAATTATGGAGGATTGTATACTGGAAGATATTACTGATTTTATCCTGATTTGTTAGTGGCACCTGTTCTATTCAAATTGGGGGAAACTTCAAGTTAGCAGCTTAAAACAGACTGGGAGATTGAAACAGGCTGAAGAGAGGGTTTTTATATCTTGTATTTTATCTTTGCATGCTTTATAAAATTGAGAGATTAACAAAAAAAAGCAGTATCAGATTTGGTCACAAAAAAAAAACAGTACACGCACTAAAAATACACCAGCAAGTGTTTAATCTGAGAATAATGCCTATTGTTTACCACTGTTTTGTAGTCACATTCCCATGCAGTTGCCAGTTCTTAGCTGTCTTGCAGAATTAACAGCCTTATGTCAGATTGGCATTTGCAGCATTATAGGACCAGCTTTTATAATAGATGTTTTCCTTTCTTTTGCAAATAAGGTAAAACTTTTATTTACGTGGCTGTGAGTTGGACCTACATAACTGACATCAATAAGTGTGTGCCTGTAAGGTGAAATCAGGATTTGGTTCTGTGTATTTAAGTATTTAATTGGAGGGCTCTTTTAGGAAAAGGTGTGTCTGATCTCCTGGCATTAATATATTAAGTATGGTATATTTAAGCCTCTCTGGTAGCTTAAACATGATCACTGAAATTAACTCACCTAGATAGAGCTCCATGAAGTTTTCATCCATTAATTGCTAAATGTCTTTCCACAGAACACATCTGTAGTTCACCATCTGCATAGCACTCATTACTTTTAGAGGCCTGACATTACAGGAGGTAGTTTATAGACATATGGGCAACAAAAGTCAACACTGTGATTGTAGAAAGTAGGAGGCAACAGTAAAACTGATTTTGGTGAATGGAAGTTTTCACCCTGTGTTTCTAATCTTTGTACCATTTCCTCCCTTTACTTCTCACCCCTTATCTCGAGTATATTATCACCCTGAAATTAGTAGAGTACCATGTGGTTATAATGGTCTGCCAGCTAGGCCTGTTGGTTGGTGTAGAACCGTTACATTCTTTCCCTTTGATGGTGTTGGGCAAGATGCAAATCTTATGCAGCAGAGGTGACTTCTCCTGGGTTGGCGGATCCGGTTTGAATGGCTTGCTTCTTTGTGTTGGGTTGTCTGATAAACAACACAGCGTATCAAAGAGCTTTGTGTGTGCAGTGTATTAACTTGAGTAAATCAGAATACATGTGTATGCTGGGTTGCATTTCCTGTGAAAGTAGCCCATGTTTCCTTGCAGTGAGAAGCGAAAATGAGAACAAAGAATTAGATTACTTATTTTTCAAGGCATGGCTGGATAACTGAATTACTGTGAAAGTCTATATGGATTACAGCTTTCTGAAATGGTGTAGAACCTAAAAAGTAACTTTATAAAATAGGTAAGTAAATGGTGAGACGTCGTGAAACAGACTAAATACCCTAAACTAAGGATATTCTCACATCTCTCCATTTTTGACAGATGCTTCTCTTGGCAGTTCTGCTAACAAATCTACTGTTGGCCACTCTAATAACAGGTAGGAAAACATATTTGTTTCCTAATGCCTTGAAACAAAAATGTATTTTCATTGTTTCTTCTGTGAGATTTTTTTCCCCCCTCTTTTTGCCCACCTAATCCTGCAGTCCTGGAATAGGCAACATTGTCCTCATACCGGAGACATCAATAAAGTTGTTCCTTTCTTTAACTTTCAACAAGCACTATATTAAGTCACAAAGACTCCCTGAAGTCAGTGATGTCTGTCTGCCAAAAGTATGCCCGAAGTACTATTATCCTATTGTTTTTGATGGGATTGCAAGCAGGCATAAATATATGAATGTATGGCATTCCTTAAAGCACTGAAATTAGCCTTGTAGGGTTTAGGTCAGTAGAAATAAAGATAAACCTTTTCAGTAATGTGTACAATACAAAAAAATCTACTTGATCCTATGGACTGTCATGCCAGATATACAGTGTACTTAGAAAATAGACCTAAAGGCCCAGGACAGGTGATGTTCAGTGGTAAAAAAATCCAGCAGATAAATTCCTAAACTACAAAATGATTGTTTTACATTGCAAGTTACATTGTGTTTCAATATTCAGGATCGTCAGGTTCTTTGCTTCAGGAGTCATCAGCTTCCCGTTGCAGCCTTTTTGGGAATGATCATATCAAAACTTTTGATGATTCTTTCTACAATTTTGCTGGGGATTGCAGCTACCTCCTAGCTGGGGACTGTCATAAGCGCTCCTTCACACTCTTAGGTGAGTTTGAGCTACTACTTAAAAGTAGTATCAAATAAAAAATGTTGTAGGTATGTGACATGGCCTTATGCTGGGAAAAATATTGTTGTCCTTTGTGATAGGATAAACCATTGCATAAAAGGATCTTAGGTTTTCTTCTGAGAGTAGGATTGCTTCTGAGGAAATTCCATCACTTTGGCTTGTTATTCTTTAGTAATATAGCTCATGCTAACTAAGCTGTAAAGAAACAGAGATTTTCTTATTGGTTCTTCTAAAGAGGGGAAGTGAGACCTTTTTAATTTTTGAATTTGTTAGTTGGGTGTGACTGTTAAAGCTGAGTACGGAATAGGAGTCACATGACCCTGTAAAACTGATTTTACCTACATGCTAAATCCCCATATTAAAAAAAAAATAATCCCATCTTGAAGAACAAAAAGTGTTTGAATTAGCAATGTTATTCCTAGGGATGTGACAGATGATAAAAGAACCAAAACCCTATGTTTCATTCATACCAAACTCTTTTGGTAGGTATTCTTAAATTCACTAAGAAGTGTTCTGTACTAATTTTAGTTTAAGCTGACTTTGTGCTAACTGTAAGTAAATTGAAGTAAATTCATCCCATCACTCTGAAAAGGAACCATATCTAAATTTAAATAATTTTGCTCCTAAACTTAAGTGACTTAGCACATTTTTTTTTTTTTGTATGTGGAAGAATTGACCAGTATATGTGAAGTATGAATTCATTGCAGTATTTTATGTGGACAATTAAACCTTAAAAGTCATGAGCAGAAGCATTATATCTATATTAGGTACCTAAGTATAGTATAGTCTATTTTTGATTCCTATCTCAGCATATGTGCATGGGTTTGTTTTGGTTTTGGATACTGGGCTGTGAAGTACAATGCATGTTCCTGAATAAAACATTCCGGTCTGGGCAGAGCTGTCTACCTCTGAGCAGAAACTCCAGAACAGGTGGTGCAGGTGGTGCATTGTGCAAGCAACCAATATAAAGTCAAAGCTAGACAATGCTTTAGACAAAAGCAGGGAAGGGATTATGTGTCGTTCCACACCCCCACTCCCCCCCCCCCCCATTTTTTCTCTCTTGGAGTATAAGAGCATTGTCTCCATATCATCTGCGCTTCTCCTTTTGAAAAATTGAGGAATTGCCCCCTCCTCCCTTCCCCCTGTTGGATAGCCAATATTGACATACACCCTTTAAAGACTAGCTGAGGTGGTTAGAGGGCTTATCAAGAAGGAAGATATGCAGGCTCGGTTCTTCCTTCAGTTCAGTGTATTCTACCCTCTTCTCTTGCTGCTGAGCTATGGGGTTGTTTTGGGGAGGAAACTAGGAAGAGAAAGAGTAGGAAGCAGGGCAGATTGTTGGTACATCTTCTTGGGAACTCTTCCAGTGTGCAAGGTAGGATGAAGAATTCATGGACTAGAGACAATAATGGGAAAAGCTAAGTCCCCACCTGGTTCCCAGGTCATGCAGCTGATAGTGGACAATACCAGCCCTCATCCTGGGACTCTCTCTGTGTTTTACTTTATCTGTTTTGTCCTATAGTTGCTTAGATGGCCCTTGAAAATGTTAGAAGATATGCTCCCAGATCTGCAATGTGTTCTTACAAGTTATCCTCCTCAGTCCCAGAGCTAACAATATTTGCTTATGTCCCATCTCTTCAGGTGACTACCAGGATGGGGAGAAAATTGGTTTCTCTGTGTATCTTGGAGAATATTTCAACGTTCACTTCTCTTTAAATGGAAGTGTGACACAGGAAGACAAAAGGTACTGTTGGAACAGCAAATATTCCAGCAGAAAACAAAAAGTGCTTTGCATGTCATATTCTGAGAAATTATTTTTCTTCACAGGGTTTCCATACCTTTTGCCTCCAATGGATTATTTATAGAGAAGGAGGCAGGTTATTATAAAATGTCTTATAAAATATCCAGTGATGAGCATGGCTTTGTTGTGAAGATTGATATCAGTGGGAATATTCAGATATTCCTTCAAGAAAAGTACTATAATAAGACCTGTGGGCTGTGTGGCAACTTTAATAAATTTGCTGAAGATGACTTCAGAACTCAGGAAGGTAAGACTAAGACTAACTGCTTGTATTGTGATGTACTTACTCTCTGTACACCTAACTTCATGGGTCATTCAATGATGATTTTGCTGATCCAGCAATATGTTTCCACAAAACCTGTCAGGTACCTCATCTTGATGAGCTGAAAAACTGTCCAAGTTGTTTCATCTTCCCTTCCTCTTAAAGGGAATTGTTGTCATCTCATGGCTGAGCGAAACTCAGAGCTATAAATATAACCCTTGTATTTCAACTTTCAAGGTTTTTACAAAGATGAAGCTATGGGCTAAATTATATGTAATTCGGTGGTGGTGGGGAACCAACTAGGAAAAGACCCAGCAAAAAAAAAAAAATATAAATAATACTTATTGATTCAGCTTCTAATTTATTAGTGAGTTAAGCAAACGAGAGAAAGAATAGAGATTGTTTCAATAGCCGAATATGAAATCCAGGGGATAGCTGCTGGCAAATTTACAAATGGATTTGGCACAGGATGCTGTTCTATAAAGGGGTTATACTTTGATGACATTTCTCTGCTCAGATGGGTTGTTGTGTTGGAGGTGCACCTTATACCACAGCAACTCCTAGCAAGAGGGAGAGACAAGATTGCTTTTGCTGCTTTCTGCACATTTATGCAAAGCCTGTCATTGTGAGTGAACACTAAGGGTTTTGGAAAAGCCCTGAATGTAACTTTGAGGGACCAATCTCGATTCATACTATTTCATAGTGTCTTGCAATTCTTAGCATTCACTTGAAGAGAAAAGTTTTAGAGTAAAGTAAGTTAATTCATTAACATGTTAAATTGATAATGTAAAGTATTTATTAAAAATAAAAGATACAGAAAATAGAGAGAGACAAAGTAACTTGGAGAAGAACCTGGCACTGCTCCAGGGGTGTGCATTACTGACACCTGGGGTTCATAAACATGGCTTCAACATACAATAAGAACTGATTTCAAAGTATCTTAAAATGATTGATCAGCCCTTCAGCACCATAAATAATAAGAAACAAATTCATCTTACAGAATTGTTTGGCAGGACTTGGAAACTTCAATATCTGAATGTGTTGATATATGAAGTTCACATCTTTTTCTTGAGACAATATGAAGGGGGCGAGACTACTATAAACAGTAAAAGCAGCAAAGGAGACTGTATTGTCTTGGACTGTTCAAATATATGATACTTCCAACTGCTGCTCATGTTTAAATGTTTCTTGCTGTATTTATTTAACATGCCTGAAGATTTATCCTCCCTTTTATAAAAACAGTGCTTTCCCAACTGCAGATTTCTCAACATAGTGAAGTATGTGGCAGGGTTACTTCTTGGAAGAGCTGAAAAATAGAGAAGACAATAAGAACATGAATAGCTGTTATTGCATGAAGACCCTGACTTCTGTAATGTGTGGACACACAAATCTGTGCTTTTAGACTGAAGAATCAGCAAATCTGACAGTTTTCCACTCTGATACAATAGACCTTTCATTTTAGCTGATCTAGAAGGAATTAAAATTGATTATGGTTGAATTTGTTGTATCAGTGAGAGACGTCACCACTCCCATGCATTGTTTATTTCCTTGGCAGCTCTGCTGGCAGGGTGGCTGATATGAGCTCCTCTTAATAGGCTCCAAGTAAAATTAGCTTTTTATTAATTCAGTCATTTTTTAAGCTGCTGAAGCTAACTTCCAGATGAGGGGCAACCCAAAGAACTGGGAGAGGTAAACTCTTTAAAGAAGGATCTAGAAAGAGTATTGATAACATATAAAACAGTTTACCTTTTTATCTTTTTTTCCACTACATTTTTTATTTGCTCTCCTTTTAGCTTGATTAGTTCTCGTAAAGGTCAGCCCAACCCAGGATATGAGCTTGATATAATGACAATGAACTGAGGGCACAGAAGGGTTGTCTTAAGGTTGTCTGCAGACTGAACCTGGCCATTTCAATGTGTCCATAGCTTCCTGTTAAAATCTGGGTATATTTTGCCTATCATATTGGGCCCTCAATTCCAATACATTAAATGTATTTCTGCATGGGATTTGTATTGACAATAAATACAGTAATATCTGTGAGCCCCAGAATAAAAAGTATTGTAAGTACAATGCATAAAGGAAAGACTAATGTGAAGATTATGGGATGTCATCTGGGACACCGCTGGGGAGCACTGTGCAGATCTGTATGTCAGAAATAAAGGAAGAGAGATGATGGTAGATGTTATGGATTGGGTATTTAGGCTACAGCCAAAGAGCTTGCTGGATAGCTGAGGTGTATTAAAAACCATCCTCAGGGTTTTTTAGCTGGGTAAGAAACTCAAGATATCCTAGCCTTCAAACTGATTACCATTTCAGCTTAAATTAAAGCTAGCTGTTGGCTAATAGTTCTTGCCTGGTAGGAGGGGAGCTTGTAAGAGCTGCTGATTATGGGTGTGGTGGAAAGAGGACTGAAGCTGAAATGTTTTTTCTGTCTCTCACAGACTGTAGATCACACAGTTTAAAAGCTAATGCAGCAGTTTTATAGCATTTCTGCATTTGCCTGCACAGGAGGGAACTTGTGTGATTTGATGACCCATTCCTAGGGATTGTTTGTGGCATCAAACAACCACATCCCAAATTTGTGCTAAAGTCAGAATCATGGACAGAATCTACATCATAAGCTCTGTCCTTCCTGGAGTATCACAGTTTTTGTCACAGTTTAAACAAAATTGCAATACTTATGTTGAAAACAAATGAGAACACAGATTTACCATATTTTAGATACAAATAGACCCTCTAATTTAACAACACTGGCCACTTTTGCTCGGGAAAGAATTAGTTTGGTTTTACATGGCTTGCTCCCGTCAAACTGGATTATGATGTAGAATTTTGTTAATTTATGTTTGGATTGTGTTGAGATAGTGGTAAAATAAGAGGGAAATTGTACTTTTGGACATTACCGTATACTGAAAGTAAAGAAAGGTGGCATGAAGGAAAGTCCATTTAAACTTAGTGATGAGTATGTGATTATTTTTCTTTTCTGTTAATACATTTATACTCATGTTACATAATCTCACTAATTATGTGCTGTTGTCTTGGCACTTTCATGACTCCTCAATGTATTTTGGTATGGAAGCTGAGAACTGATAGTCTGATTAGAGGATAACACACATCACTTTTCTATATAGTTTTGATGCTCTCTTAATGAGCTCCTGGAGGTCTGAGTGATGTGACTCAAGCTATGATACTCTAACAAATTAACATTGTATTGTTAAGACCCAGCTTTGAAGGTAGTGGCTTTTCGCAGTAACTGTTGAAGCTCAAGAAAAAAGTGTATACAGCACGTTTCATAACTGTAGACACAGACTCTCATTCAGACAGAGGATACACTGCTGAGTTGTTTACATTGATTTTGGTAGTTACTAAACTAGTTCATCCTGTGGAGAAGTACTCATGTCCTGTTCAGACTTACAAATAAGGTTGTATTGTATGTTGTTGCTTGTCTGCTGGGTATGGAAGTAGAAAAAAAGCCATCTGCCCGTTGGGAATTTGTTCTCACATTTAACATTTAACATAACTAGAATATCAAAGGAAAATTCTTGTGAGATTTCCAGTTTCTTTCTCTCTTTCTTTCCCTCTTTCTTTCTCTCTTTCTTTTCCTTCTTTCTTTCATTCATTCATTATTTTTTTCTCTCTAGATCCTAATGAAGGAACTAATATCTCCTCTTCTTTTTCCTGCCAGCTAAGCTCTGTTCCTTTATAATCATCCTATGAATACTTCCAAGACTTGGTAATTAAACAAGCTCAATTTTTCTGATGTGATTGTGTACTTCTATGTGGTTGCTGGTTGCCCCTCTTTGCTTATATCAGAGTTATGAAGTTGAGTCCATTTTAGATGCTCAGATATCTGTTTGGAAGCCTTCAAGCCATGGCATTTGAGTGTCACAAGATCACTGACAGGAGCATTTTACAATTGGGGATCCAAAGCAGTGACTAGAAGAGATAACTTACATAATACTACTGAGGAAATTTGACACAACATAGACAAAAGTTGATCCTGAAATCTCATCAGGTCATGTTCACATGAGTAAATGACCAAAAGGCCTTGCAGTATATTTGTAGTCATGCTCTTGCTCAGTATATTTGTGGGCATGCTCTTACCTTGCAACAAATGCAAGGCAATTTCTTCCTAGTGAGGGAGGCTGTAGTTCAAACTCACAGAGCTTTTTTTTTGTGTGTGTGTGTGTCTGTGGCCTCAGTCTTTACCAAGTACTCTTATCATTGAGATAAGAGTCTTACAGTGGTATTGCTGTGATAGCATGATAGGTCATGATTAAAGTTTATTTGTGCATAACACCCCATTTGAGTCCAACAGTGGGATCTATCATTTCATCATTTGTGCATGTAACACTCTTAGTATTATGGAAAAAACAAAAAAAGCAAAGAAAACAACAACAGAACCAAATCAATCTATTATACTTCTTTAGGCACTGACAGGAAGCATGTTTCTGGGAATCCATCTCAAAGACAATTTCAACAATGTCAACAAAGACATTAATGATAAAACAACATCCATGGCTAATGCTGGATGCAGGTTTGATATTCTGAGCCTGCTCCAACTGAGTCTGAAACTGTCAGGCAAGACATTCCAGACTTTTCTGTTGCTGAAATACAGAATATATGATGCTGCTGCAGAGTAAATGTAGGTTAAATAGTTTGAAGCAGACAGTATAGTACAGGAAAAATCTGATGTTTCAGGTAGTTTTCTGTCTTGCAGTAGTATAAACACACATGAATGAATAAGCAACTTCCCTGTGTGCAGTACCTTGTATATTCTTAGTACCTCAGTTTATAAAGCATATTCAAAACCTGTAGTGATGTTGGTGCAGATTTTATAATTTTATATATATGTACATGTAAATATAAGTAAAACTTTGTGGCTAAAAAAAGTAAAATTTGGGATCTTGACATTTTAAAAGATAGAGGTAAGTTGATTTTAGAAAAGTTTAAAGCTTTTGTTTGACCTAAGCAAATAATTTCATTTTATTTCTTGCATTTTAATTTGAAAGCAAAAGGGATAGATTCACAAAGAAATTAAGCTGTCATTTGAAAGCAGAACAGGCGAAGGAAGAATCACAGAATTGTAGGGGTTGGAAGGGACCTCAAGAGATCATCGAGTCCAACCCCCCTGCCAAAGCAGGTTCCCTAAAGCAGGTTGCCCAAGTAGGCATCCAGACGGGCCTTGAATATCTCCACAGAAGGAAACTCCACAACCTCCCTGGGCAGCTTGTTCCAGCGCTCCGTCACCCTCACCATGAAGAAGTTCTTTCGCATGTTGGTGCAGAGCCTCCTGTGACCCATTGTTTGGCCATTGCCCCTTGTCCTGCCCCCACAAACCACTGAAAAAAGGTTGGCCAAATCCCTCTGTCTCCCACACTTAAGGTATTTATAAACATTGATAAGATCCCCACTCAGTCTTCTTTTGCACAGAATGCTTGCACAGTAACCATGTTTATTATATGGCATGTATCTGAGGTAACAGAAACCGGTATTCATAACCCCCTCTGCTTTATTTAGAGTTGGGATTCAAAGTTAGGTGTTTTTGTTGTGAGGAGTGTGTCTTAATCACTGGGCTACGGAGTTCTGGAGCTGGCTTTTTTACTCTTGTGCTGAAACTGTTCCAGTTCATAATCCTAATTTAATATGGGCCTATGGTCATGTGGAAAATCTGCATGAGGTCCAGGAAGGGAGCTCTGTGTTTCTGCCTCCCACTCCCATGCCTTGAGCATGAGTTGGTTATTGCTAGCACATTGCATTTGAGATCAGTCTCAAAGTAAACAAGCAGCACATTATATTCACATAATTACAGAATGGTTGAGGTTGGAAGGGACCTCTGGAGGTCCTCTGGTCCAACCCCACTGCTCAAGCAGGGCTACCTAGAGCCAGTTGACCAGGACTGTGTCCAGGTAGTTTTTGAAGATCTTCAAGCAGGGAGACTCCACAACCTTTCTGGACAACCTCTGCCAGTGCTCCATCATCCAAAAACCTGATGTCAGATGTCAAGAGGAATTAGTGATTTTGAGACCCAAATATCATAGTGAATGCTGGGGAGAGTAGACATCGTCTATCTGAAAATAAAATAGGTGAAAGCATATGTTATTACCAAAACAAACATACAAAAAAGGGGGTGGGGAGGGGTTGCCCAAAACATAGTAGTTTTTTGTGGGTTTTTTGTTTGTTTGTTTGTTTTACTTGTTGTAGGGTTTGTGTTTGTGTGTGTGTGCGTGTTTGTTTTTGTTTGTTTGTTTGTTCGCTTTTCTTCTCCAAAGAGACAGAGACACAAGGGCAGCAATTAGATTGCTAATCCAATAAATTGAACATCTGTGACCAGCCTCTGGTTGCCCTGACTGCTGCTGTGGTGGTTGGCACGTCTCTCCTGGGTCATGTTAGCAGGGTTATCAAAGTGTGGGACACTTCTGGGACATGCAAAGAAGGTGAGATCTGGGTTGTGCTTTAACAGCTACTACCTGAACCCATTTTGTATCCTCCAAAGGGACTGCACACTAACTAGCTGCCTTGGGTTCTCAGCTGGTGAGCCACAAGTTCTCATGCTGGTATCAGTCCACACAGCAAGCACTAGTTCTTGAAGTACTTGGGTTTTGATCCAACTTTGTTTTCATTACATTTTGTGACACCATCCTTTTATTCTTCTTCTTCCTTTTTTTTTTTTCTTTAAACAAACTTTTTTCAAAATGTAGGCAAAACAAATGCCTTAGAAAAACCGTACGCAGGCCGTATAGAGGGTTTCTGGGTGTAGGGCTCCGATGACTCCTAGTTAGGCTTTGTTTTTCCAGGAACTTGTCTATTTACAGAAAGAAGGAAAATTGAACACGAAAGGAACAAAAGCAAAACAAAACTCTGAGCCTACCAGATGAAGAGAATGTGCATCATAAATGCTCAGAGGAGGGATGGGAACAAGCAAAGGGAGCAGGGCAGAGAGAGACATGCAAAACGTTTGCATCCCAGATACTGTGTCAGGAATCAATCAAGAATCAGCACAGGCTGAAATCAAACTAAGAACCTCTTTTTAACTGAGGGGAAGACTACACAGCTAAGCTAAAAGGCCCTTTAAAGGAAAAAAGTCACATCATTCATCATCAAAAAGGGAAAGGCAGCCTCTGCAGAGAGGATGGTAGCTGTGCTGTATGATGGATGCATAGTGACAGAGCAGGCAGCTGAACTGCCTGGCTGCTCTGTTAATAGTATCACTTGTGCACTTAGGAAATTAACAGGGGTTTTAGGCTGTTCTTGTGTTGTCCCCTTCACTGTCTTTCCTTTCCTACACCCTCATGCCCTTCAGCAGAACAAAGCATAGGTTTCAGGTGAAAGAAATCAGCAGTGGCGGGCAACTGCTATTCCCTCTGCCCATTGCACTCAGACACTGGGGACAGTTCTCCCTCCCCACTTTTCCTCCTGAAGCCTCATAATATAGAGAATTACCACACTCATTGATAGGGCATGTAACTTGTATGGTTTGAAGAGTCCTTTCCAAAGAAACCTTCTGCCGAAATAGTTTAATTCCATGACCCAAATTTGTTCAGTAGGTCAGTGGCCACAGAGTCATTTCATAGCTTCAGCTTAAAGCTCTTGTGATAGTCAGTGAAACTTCCATGTCTAGTTGCTACTCTGAGAAAAATGGGTATACATTTTCCTCCATGTGTTATATGTGGATAAAATTGCATTTATATGAATAGATATACTTAGAGCTCTTTCCTTCTGGTCAATCAGACATTGCTTACCCAGTTAGATTATAATTTTGGGGAGCAAGGCAATGCCTTTGTTTGTATTTGGAAAGCATCTTATAGCTTGCACTCTGCTTCTCCCTGGGGACTAGACAACAATTTTTGAATGAAAAATCCTCTTAAAGAGAGTACCTCTCTCAGGCTGGTGAGAAAATTGGAGTGCTTGTGGCTCAGTGGATATTCTAGTAAGAAATTTGTATTGTAAAATGTAAATATAAAATTTATTTATATTTTCTGATACAGTTACGATGTTGGTTATTAACAGAGTGGGCATGGTCTGCTGTAAATATCTGCTGATGGGATTCCACACAATGTCCTTCATATTTCTTCCAGTAAGAACTGAGACTAAACGATTTGAGGTTGGGAAGCAAACATTGTTAGTAGGAAGCTGTCACTACATGCTTAGCAAACTAGGTTGTGCAATACTTACTTTTCATAAGTCTCTCTCTTTTATTCCATTTTCCTTCCTGCTTTCTTTTCACCTTTCTAGGATTACATATTACTGTGTATTTGTAAAACTTCTAGTTCAATGAAAATGCAAGTACTGTTCAAATACAGGTTCTACCTACCCCATATTATTGGAAGTAATAAGTAGTGATATTCAGTAAAATATGGAGTATCTTTAGTGACTGTGTTACTTATGGTTGAGTACAAAGTTTCTGGGGAAAAGCAGGCTGGCAAACATGCATGTAACACTCATTTTAAAGTTGAATGACTATATAGCCCTTTATCATAGAATCATAGAATGGTTTGGACTGGAAGGGACCTTAAGGATCATCTAATTCCAACCCACCTGCCTTGGGCAGGGACACCTTCCACTAGACCAGGTTGCTCAAAGCCCCATCCAACCTGGCCTTGAACACTTCCAGGGATGGAGCATCCACAGCTTCTCTGGGCAACCTGTGCCAGTGCCTCACCACCCTCTGAGTAAAGAATTTCTTGCTAATGTCTAATCTAAATCTATCCTTCTGTAGTTTAAAACCAGTACTCCTTGTTCTATCACTACACTCCCTGACAAAGAGTCCCTCCCCAGTTCTTCTGTAGGCCCCCTTTAGGTACTGTAAGACCACTAGAAGGTGTCCCCAGAGCCTTCTCTTCTCCAGGATGAACCACCCCAACTCCCTCAGCCTGTCTTAACAGGAGAGGTGCTCCAGCCCTCTAATCATATTCATGGTCCTCTTCTGGACTCGTTCTAATAGGTCCATGTCCTTCTTATGTTGGAGGCCCCAGAGCTGAACGCAGTACACCAGGTGGGGTCTAACGAGAACAGAGTAGAGGTGAGAATCATCTCCCTCGACCTTCTGGCCACTCCTTGTTTGATGCAGCCCAGGATAAGCTGGCTTTCTGGGCTGCAAGTGCACATTGCCAGCTCATGTTGAGCATTTTATCAGCCAAAACCTGCAACTCCTTCTCAGGGCTGCTCTTAATCCGTTCTTTGCCCAGCCTATATTTGTGCTTGGGATTACCCTGTCCCAGGTGCAGGACCTTGCCCTTGGCCTTGTTTAACCTCATGAGGTTCTCACAGGCCTACCTCTCAAGCTTGTCCAGGTCCCTCTGGATGGCATCCCTTCCCTCCAGCATGTTGGCCCCACCACACAGGTTGGTGTCATCGGCAGAGTTGCTGAGGGTGCAATCAACTTCACTGTCCATCTCACAGATAAAGATGTTAAATAGTGCTGGTCCCAGTACTGACCCCTGAGGAACACCACTTGTTATTGATTTCCACTTGAGCATTGAGCTGTTGACCACAACTCTTTGAGTATGACCATCCAGCTACTTCCTTACCCAATGAGTGGTCCATTTGTCAGATCCATGACTCTCCAATTTAGAGACAAGGATATCATGTGGGATATCTGTTGCCATAAGTCACTTAATGCTAGACTGGGCCAATTACAAGAAAAATACACTGTTGAATGATCTCTCTTCATTCATTACTAGCCTAGATTTTTACTATCATATGTTGAGGAGGCTTACCTGGGGCAAGACCTTGAGCTGTTGAGCAAACCCAAATCCATCATGAATTGCCTGGTCATATGCATATATATCTATACAACACTATCTAACATATATATTTAAAAACAAAAATTTTATGTTTAGGAACCATTTCACTTGTTTTCTGGGTAATGAGGGGGGTCATATTTCAAGATGTTTTCTGCATAAGGTCTTGGAAATGAGTTAACAGTGACAACTGATATTCTTGCATGCAACACAATAGGAGTTTAAAAAGCAAAGTCACAGAACTGAGAATCACAAAATTAACTATCTTGTAGCAGGTACCTATCAAAGGAAAGGGAAGTAGTCCCGCAATCAGTCAGGCCAAAATCATGGGAGACAAAATGCGGAAACATTCCTTTTCTGGAGGAAAAAAAGGATGGAGCAAGAGATGTGGCTTGCATTTCCTAGGAAGCAACAGATGTACAGATTAACTCCTTCAGTTTTGCTTTTATGCAAAATACGTGCAAATCTAGACAAGTCTGGCACAAGATCTGCTAGTAACACGGAGGAGCATGTTTCGGGACAAGTTACACTGTAAGATCACACCAAGGGCCCAAGCATTATGGTGTATGTTAAGTTTCTTTTAAACAAGATGTAGTTTCAGACAGAATGAGAAAATAAAGGTTAGATGTGATCAGGGACGCTAATACTTCCATTGCTTTGGGAGAACAGCTTTCTTTCTTTCTTTCTTTCTTTCTTTCTTTCTTTCTTTCTTTCTTTCTTTCTTTCTTTCTTTCTTTCTTTCTTTCTTCCTCTCTCTCTCTCTTTCTTTCTTTCTTCCTCTCTCTCTTTCTCTTTCTCTCTCTCTCTCTCTCTCTTCCTTCCTTCCTTCCCCTTCCTTCCTTCCTTCCTTCCTTCCTTCCTTCCTTCCTTCCTTCCTTCCTTCCTTCCTTCCTTCTTTCTTTCCTTCTTTCCTTCCTTCCTTCTTTCTTTCTTTCCCCCCCCTTTTTTTTTTTTCTTTTTGGGTGTGTGTTTTTCCTCGCTAATCTCTACTGTCTTGTTGACAACTTTTAAATAATAAGAAAATGTCTAGGCATGTCTAAGTTTCTGCCAAATATATCTAACCAATGAATATCTTCTAGTGTGTTTTTAGAAATGTGGGATCTGCTGGGAGCTGTCTTCTGCAAGCTTTGTTCTGTCCTGCTCAGGGAGGGAATTTAGAAACATACCATGCAGGAGTCGATCCAGATCAGTGAAGGTGGCTTTTCTACAGTCAATCTATTTGGAATAGAAATTCTCTCAATGATACAGTTCTGGTTTTAAAAACATCCTTCACCAGCCCCTCGTATTGATCATAGCCACTAATGACCACTTGTTTCTCAAAACCCTAAACAGCTATGTGCTTCTTCTCTTCTTGATTCACAGGGACCCTTGCAGGAAACAGCTATGATTTTGCAAACTCCTGGGCTTTGCGCAGTGAAAATAAGCGGTGCAAGAGAGTCCAGACTCCAAGCAGCATATGCAACATTTCATCTGATATTGCAGAGAAGGTTGGTGCCACAAGATCCCATTCCAGTTTCAGTCCCCCACTACCTGAAGGCAGCTTGTCTGCTCTTTGGTAGAGGAACACAATTGTTCCCTGAGTCCTGCACCTGACACGATCCTCCCTCAGCAAATGGTTGGGATGCAAGGTGCAGGAGATGCCTGATTTGGGTTTCTGAGATGTGGAGTGGTCTGTGTTAGCTATACAGAGCACTACTTTTGCCACCACACTGCAAACAGGTGCTGCAAAGTGCAGGGATCGGTGTGCGGCTCCTCGCTCAGCCTGGCAGGAGCACACTTAGGAAGCACGTGGTGCAGCAAGAGGTGTCAGGGGTGATGCATGCCATGCTGGGTGCTCTCCATAACATTGGGTACAAGATGCAGCTGCATGTGTTGTTGTTCAGCTGGGAACTGTGTGACCACCCTGCAGACGAGGCTTCCAAGTGCTGTGAATAACTGACCCAAGAGGCTGCATGTTGTGACCCATGTCTTATTTACATGCAGTGTTGTAAAAGGAACAGTTTGCTCACTAGTTACTGAATGCAGTTTTAACTCTCCTACTGCATCTTGCCTGTGAGTATTCTTTCTAAAGTTGTAGTACATGTTGCCCCCCAAACCTGCTGAGAAAAAGTCCCCAATCTAACACACAAACCCCAAACATATAAACAAAGAAACAAACAGCTCATTAGAGCCTGGAGTGTGAGTTGCTGCCAAAGAAACTCCAACATTACTTGGGAAAGGTGTGTTTAAGTGGTGCCTTCGATTTTAGGCAAGTAACAACCCCTGTTATCCCGTGAGCAGGAAAGCATTGCCTCTGACATCTCTAGGCACCACCACCACAAATACTATTTGTGCATGTGTTCATATACGTGGGTGGCACCAGAGCAGGCAGATGCTTCAGGCAGGCTGTTTTTGACAGAGATGTTCTCTGTAGTTGTTGTGCTGCCTGTGTGCCACCAGGCTATTTCTCCTGCCGGGAGGAGTAGGTTTCTTCAGTTATGTATATAGATAGTAGCTCAGATTTGTTGAAGAAACACAGGACAGCTCACCACAGACAATTCTGTGATCCCCCCTTCCCTGCATCAACCTGTTTCTTTTCTTATTTTACAAGTATAAACATGTTCCTTGTTTACATTAGACACAGGGCAGACACACAGATATGGCCACCAGCTCAGGGAGGAAAATGACTTTGAGTATGCACTGACTGCATGTGATATTACAGGTTATGACAGTTGTGGTAAATTGAGCTTTCGTTCGTTGAGGGTTTGGATCTGATCTCAAGTACTCTGTGTAAATCAGAATGACTCTGTGGGTGTTATGATTAGAGTTATACCAGAGTAACTGAGATCAAAATTTAGCTTTTACTATCTTGCTATACAAGTCCCATAGACTGATACTTTTTAAACGAGGCTCAAATAATTTCTCAGGAGTAGTAGTGCTTCTTGGGACATATTTGCTCTACATTTACTTCTAATGTTGGTTTTCTATTACTTGGAATAAGCTAACGAAGGCTGGGATAAACTTGTAAACTTCTGACTACTTCCACTAAGCTTTTGAGAGGGGATATTTACGGTAGACATATTCCGAAATTCAGCAAAGCATGCTCATACCCCTAAGCACAATAGCTTTGCGGTCTGCAAAACTGGCTGAGGAACTATAGCAATGATTGCAGGGTGGAGATCTTCAGTGCATGCTTCTTGCTGGAGCTGTGCCTATATGTGCAGAGTTTCTGTCAGGTTCTGGACTGATTAAACACCTGAGGTGAGTAATGGCTGTGATGCCTGGCACCTCTTTAGCTATGCCTGTTTGATACCCAAAGGGCATGACTTCAGTGACGGGTTTCAACCTGGCTGAGATGTCTTCAGATGAACAGAACTGAGTTTTAAAGCTGTTCACAGCTCCAGAGCCGAGTTGGTTCTTGTGACTGGTTGTGGCTGCTGGAATTTTATCTATTTAGACAAGTTTAACTTCTAGAAAATGTCAACACTGTAAGGGAGGCCACGGAGTGGCATGTGGGATGAAATGCAGGATGAAACGCTGCCTGGAGACCAGACTGCAGTTAATGTGAGTTTTGTACAGACCACGTTAAATATTGATGCTTTTTTGGACAAAGTTTGCTTTCCCACAAAAAAATTAGCTGGATGAAATTATCTCCTGTCTTGTGTGAGTTCATGAGCTCACAGCGTTTAACATTGGCTTAATTTATTCACTGTACAAGAATAAACACAGAGCTATTAATAGCAGTCCAGCCAAACGAGTGCTGCTGAAGAATGTCGAGCTTTCTAATAGCTTGCTTTGTTTGCTTGCTTTAGCTTTCGGAATGCAAATCTCCCCCGTCTCCCAGCCTCCCTCCGGGCCAGGCAGTCAGCTGCTAGGTGAGGGAAACAATAGCTTTGTTTTAGCCTGTTCCTTCTCTCCCGGCCCCCCACTCACTGCAGATCTGGACTTTTATTTGCCCTCTCTTCCCACGCACAGCAGCCACTAAACCAGCATCCTTAGGGAGGTGGCTTCTGCTTCCCTTGAGAAATACAGTGAAACTGGAAAGCCACATTGCTCCTATCCGGAGCTCAAACTTTTGCAATGGTTTATAATCAAGCTTAGAAGAGTTTGGAGATGGTGAGCTTTATGCTGTGTCTAATTCAGTTTCATTTTCTGAGTCTACTTGAAAGCTGCACAGAGTTGGTGGCTGACCAGGTGGAACTTTGTCAAGGAGCAGATGTGTTAGATCTCTGTGCCGCCTGGTCCCACGGGTGGGTGCTCATGGTGACCAGGAGAACCTTGTGCCACATGAGAAGCAGCTCTCAGCTGGGTGACGGGTGGAGATACTGGATGTTCTTTTCTGTGTGTAAGCCAGCTAGAGCTGCTGGTGGTCCCAGCTCTTTAACTGGGTATGCTTCCTCTCCTTTACAAGGTTTGTCCTTCCTGTTTTATTTTGTTCCAATCCACTGGAGAGACAGCAACAGGGCAATCTCCTGATGCCTACTTGTCTCTTCTTTCCTTGGAGCTTCTTTGGACTTGAATTCCGCACAACACATCTTTAAAATATAGAAAACATGGGCAATTTAATGTTCTTTATTAAGAAAGTGCTCTTATTTTGATTAATGCTGCTGTGTATCAGCTGAGGGTCTGGAACCAGCTCACATTTTTACCCCACTGCTGCTCTGGGCCCCTCCCTGTTCTCCACCTCCAAAGCACATACACACTTACATGTTTGACTACTGCTCTGCCTGTAGATATGGTTTCTTTCCAGATATATGTATTCCCCTCCTAGGGCTGGATGCAGTTTGCCATCTACATGGTGGAGATGCCTGCTATCTACCTTGTCTTGTGATCCAGAAAACATGCCAAAATGGGCAGTGTTGGAGGGAGGGAGCTACAGCCTCCCTACCATGAATGAGCTTCTCAGTTTTGTCTGATCCATTTTTTTCACCACATAGCTGTGATGATTTAGGCCATCTATTCCATGAAGTACTGCAATCTAATAGCCTCTCAAATGTCCAACAGCATAGGCAACAAGGATCTTGAAGTATTAAACTGAGTGAAAAGTGTGTAACTGCTGTAATGAGTCAGTGTTTAAAACATAAATATGTTTTAAAGAATTAGTATTCTTTTATGCATTCTTAGATGTTGCCTTAATTTTCCAGATTTCATCCCTAATGGAAATGATGTATGAAGGCCACAGTTCACTGTATTCTTCCTTTATTTATTTGTTTACTTATTTTTGTTAGAATACTATAGCTATAGCATGTTAGTTGTGAAAGTGACTGTAGTTCAAAGGTGAAATTAGAATTCGACTAATTTATACTTTTGCTACTCTTGCTGTAATCGGTACAAAATACACTCATATTCCATGGAGTACTTCCATGTACAATAAAGAAACAACATTTATCCTCAAAGCTGAAAGCAAGGGAGAGAGGTTTGAGACTTTTTGATCATGATAATGATAGAACTCACAAGCAGGTCAGCAAATACGTGGACATAAATTACTGTAATATATTTCAGGAGTGAAAATGAAGCCCACTTTGTCCAGAATCTCATTTGTCTGCTCCTGAAATCTACATATCCCATGAAGACAGGCTGAGAGAGTTGGGGTTGTTCATCCTGGAGAAGAGAAGGCTCTGGGGACACCTTCTAGCAGCCTTACAGTACTTTAAAAGGGCCTACAAGAAAGATGGGTGGGATTCTTTAGCATGGAGTTTAATGATAGGACAAGGGTAATGTCTTTAAACTAAAATAGGGTAGGTTTAGGTTAGACATTAGCAAGAAATTCTTTACTCGGAGGATGGTGAGGCACTGGCACAGGTTGCCCAGAGAAGCTGTGGATGCTCCATCCCTGGAAGTGTTCAAGGCCAGGTTGGATGGGGCTTTGAACAACATGATCTAGTGAGTGGCATCTCCGCCCATGGTGTGTGTGTGTGTGTGTGTGTTGGAAATAGATATTTCTTAAGGTTCCTTCCAACCCAAACAACTCTGTGACTCTATATTAGCTGAACCAGAATTTAAGTGTCTTCTGTCTGTTGTTAATGTTTGTTCAAAGATATAACTACCATTTGATGTACTAAACATACTGGATTTGGATGCTCTTTACTTGGAAAGATGGGAGGCTAAATTATTCTCCTTTGATAGGTGAAAGAAAGTCTGAAAGAAAGACAGGCTGAAAGATTATACCCAGCTATGGCACTAAAATATATCTTTCTTGGATGATATAAAGAAACACTTCTGTATATCCATGTACTATAAGATTAAAATTCAACAGAACGATAGGGTATCTCTGCTTTCTTCTGTTACTTTTTAGTTTTTCTTTCTTTAATGGCAATCACTAAAGAATAGACAAATGCAATTCATGCAGCAGCATAATACAATGCCACAGAAATTGGAAGAATGTATAAAATGCCACCTACAACTCTGTGTGGTGGGACTGGGGAATAAAGAAAGTCAGTAGGCTTGTGGTCAGTAGGACTTGCCAGTGCAAGGACACTGCCAAGGCATTTAAAGAAACACTTACAACAGAACTCATGCAGAAGTAAATGAAGTAAAGTCGAGACCTTCACCTGTATTTCAAATACTGCAGTCAGTTCCGGTGGTTTTAATCTTACAGCCCTCTGCATTCTAAGCACTGTTTCAGGCTGAGGCTTTACTCCCTAGTCTGTTGGTTTGGGGCAGTTCCTTTTCTGTGTGAAGCAGCTTCCAGGACTATTATTCCGTAAGCAGGAACACTATAGCCATGGGTGAGATGGCTCTGGTCTCTCCACAAAGGTGTACTGTCCCCTGACTAAAGAACTCTGTTAGTTCAACTTGACCATTCAGTTTTAAAGAAAGGAGAGAAAATAAAAATAATTTGTAGAATTAACTTGAAGGGACCTCTGGAGGCCATCTACTCCAAACCCCTGCTTGAAACAGAGCTGCCTTAGGTCAGGTTGCTCAGATCTTTGTCCAGTCACATTTTGATTATCTCCAAGGTTGAAGGTTTCACAGCCCCTATGAGCACCTGTTGCAGTGTTTGACCATCATCATAATGAAAATATTTTTTATATTTTATATAGTGGGATTTTCCTGTATTTCATCTTATGTCCATTAGTTTGTCATAATACATAGCTGAGATATGTCTAAAATACTGGAAAATTAGATCTACAATTTCTTGTATAAAGTCGGTTGAAAATTTGAAGCAATTTGAATGGCAAGAAAGCCTTTAAACAGAGAAAATGAACTGTATGGTGATTTCTGGCATATGACTTGTTTTCTTGACAAGCAGTTAAAGGTCAGTCATTAGGTATGTTGTTATTGAACAATACTAAAGAACACCATGGGGAAAAATGGTTTTAAAAGTTTTTGTTGTTGTTTTTAGTCTCATTTATTGATATGTAGTGAACATGATCCAGAAAGGTTGTTTTGACTAGCTTTGTTGTCACCATGTGTTTTGCAGACTATACAGTCTGAGTTCTGCTGCAGCATAACAGTTGAAGTGTATTACCTTTTTAACAAGGCTATTACCTTATTATCACAGCCTGTGAGTGGGCTTATTGCATAAGTCATTTTTCTATTGCATTTGATAGTATCTGGATCAGGGCTTTGGTCCGGGATCTGCTGCACTGCTCATCCTCTGAGCAACTCTCAGCTCACTTCTGATTACATCAGTTTCATCTTGAAACTCTGCTTTAATAGCTCTTTTGGCTGTTTGTATTTTTATTACTTCCAGGCCTGTGGCACTTTGTCAGTTTTCTCATACTTCGTGTAGTCTAAGAGTAGTACCAACACTATTTATGCACTTCCTGTTCCCCCCTTTCTAGTCGTCGTTCCATCTCTCTCAGCATGGTGTCTTCTGTTTGGGCATCAGAAATATTTCAGGCTGGATCTATTTTTCTGGAAGACAATCATGCTCAGTTAGCATTGCTTTTACATTCCCAGAGACCTTTCTCAGAAGGCTCAAGACCTCCTTATATATGCAATTATTCACAGAGCTCTTTGCTAAACTCTGAATATATTTTCAATTTTCAATAGATCAGACATTTCTGTTTGTTTTTTTTTCATAAGTCAGAAGTTCTGCCTCAGTTCAGGCATGTACTAAGTTGATCATCCGGACAAAACACCCTCCAGCAAGTAAAGTCTTTCCTACTCAGCAGTAGAAACCTTAGTACCTCTACTATGCAGGTATACCACCTGCCATTTAGAGAAGGCATCTAGACATCTGCAAAAGACTGTGGGTGTTTTTGCTCCCCATTTTTCACCTTCCACCTCACCTCACCCAAAATTGGAAACAAGACAACCAAACTTTTTTTTTTTTTTTTTTTAGCACAGCTATGAATCTATAACTTCTGTGTGCTGTCATCTCAGGTACTTGTCCTTATTTTGAAGGAACCAGCTTAAGAACCTGTCCTGTCATGCCTCCGTGTAATGATAGGCCTGAAATATACAGCATGGTTACAAATGCTTATATAAAACATTGATGAATAAGTAGAATAAAGTTCCACTTCAACTGTTTATGTTAGGGTTGTATCAGACATTGTTTTCCCACTTATCTAAGCACATTGTCATCCTTTCAGAAAGTTGCATTGAGGACCTCAGACTTATTGAACAGTGACATAATGTAAACATAAGAGAAAATCTACTTGGGAATCTCCTTCACAAAATAAAGTGAACTCTCATTAGGTTGTGTTCCATTTACAGTTAATTCATACATAGCTTGTTGCCATCTGAAAAGGTAAGTTTTGGTACCTTCCTCCCCATCTCACTGTGCAGTCCCGTCCTTGCACTAGCTGTCACCATGATGGTTTAACTTACTAGAAAAGTGAAAATTTTGCTTTTTTTCCCTGGGTTATTTTTCTGCCATTTATCTGAGTTAAATTGACCTATCATGCATTGGACAAGCCAGCAGGAGTGACAGGAATATGAAGTCAGAAGTAGAAAACAAATTTGATTCCTTGGATCCCAGTCAGATTTGGTCTTTCAGCATGAAACTTACTCTGTTCCCTCATTATCTGAAAGATGGTCTGTCTGGTCATTTTTCTTCTGAAGTACCTTAATTGTAAGTTCCTCTCTCTTGATGTGCATGTGTTTCTGGTCCTCCAGACACCACCTGGTTCTTCACTGGACAGCAAGCAGTTCTTTGCTTTCCTGCATTTGATAACTGATTGACCGACATGTTTCTGTGTGAAGCCTCTCTTATATGACACTGTTTTATGTTAATCAGCATATTAATGTACCTTTGTTTATGTATGTATTATGGATGTAGTGAATAAATGGATGTAGCCCACTTGTAGCTATTGACTGCAATGTTTATGTGTGACTAATAACCATGATGTTATTTAACAATGGTGACAGTGTGTTTGGAAAAGCTTCTTCTTCCTAAGTTTATAGTAACTAAAATATTTTGTCCCCTATTCCTCCTTGCACTGGTCATGCAGGGTGTCATGGAAATCTGCCAGCTGCTAAGAACATCTCTGACCTTTTCCCGGTGCCACCATCTAGTGGATCCAGAGCCATACATCCATCTCTGTGAAGAAGACATCTGTGCCTGTACCCATAGCACAAACTGTCACTGCTCAGTGTTCCTTGATTATGCAAGAAACTGTGCTCATGAAGGAGTGATTTTGGATGGGTGGCCTGAAGAGAGCTTGTGCAGTAAGTTGATAGAATTATTCCTGAGCTACTTACCCCAAATGAGATCATGCCTGTCCTGCAGATTTATGTGCTGCAGGTAAGAGCAACTGTTGATTTTTTAGGATGTTGTTTCAGGTTGATTCGAGCAGGCAAGTTAAATTTTAATGTTCCCATCACTACCATTTATCTGAAGTGCCTTTCCTCATTCCCACTTTCAGCTCCCTGTCATTTACCTCTTTGCTAGAAGTTGTTGTCTGTAAGTGAGGATTGTTTGAACCACATATGAATCATAGAATCATAGAATCGTTAAGGTAGGAAAAGACCTCCAAGATCATTTGGCTCAACCATCCCCCCTACCACCAATATTACCCACTAAACCATGTCCCTAAGTAAGACAATCCCCATGAAGAAGATTCTGAGCTGCTACACATTTATGTGATCACACAAAGCTACCAACTATGACGTTCAGGAATTATTTCACACTTGGTTCAGATGTGTGATTTTATCCAGCCTATACTTGTAAGACAGCATCTTCATGAAAGGCTCTCCTTAATGCTCCTGGGTAAAGAGAATTATTTAATCTTTTATTTGCTTGAAACAATTACATTGGAATTGGGACGTTTCCTAGTTTAGCCATTTTTTTTTTTCTAAGTCAGAGATCCTGATTGCATCTTGAAATGTTGTCTTTATTAACCTAATTTTGCCGAGGTCAGAGGTCTTGATTGCATCTCCGCAAAGATTTTGCAAACAGAGAAGGATGTAGATTGTCTGGGATGCCTCTGTAGAGTAAAGGTCACATTTGCACCCAATGTGCAGGAGTTCGTATACCTGCATGCCTCCACTGGAGAACCCCAGTTAAATACATAAATACACAAATGAATATTAATAAAAATCCTTTAATATCATGTTCTCAATGATTTTTCTCATGCTTTCTTTATTACACAGGAAGGACAGTTCTCTCAGAATGTTTATAAATTGATTTCCTGGGCTAACATGACATATTTGTACTGACAGCACTTACAAGCCAACTTTCTTCTCTGGTAAAGTTACTCTGTTAATAGCCACCACTGAAGAAAACACTATCTTCAGATTACAGTTAGCATAGCAAGATATTGCCAACCACTTATTCAAGGGATTATACACCAAAGAAGACTCTTTCTTGAAGTAATTTGTTACCTTTATGTTGGGATATAAAAGGATCTAACTTGTTTCTTTGCTCAAGGTGCAAACCAGAGGACCCATTTTAGCCAGGACTTCCTGTAAGTCTGGCTAAATCCATGAGAGAATGCATCTCTATTCCCAGAACTCATTTTTAACCCTCGACTTCACAAACCATGCTTTTTCCAAGCCAGGAAAGAGAGGTACTACCCATGTATGCTACCACAACAGGATCTTAATTATCTATCATCCTTCATCTGCACATCACCCTTCACTATCATGCTGTCTCAGTAAATGATGACAGTAATTGTATTGGAGGCATGAGATGTTGCTGTATTACAAGGACTGTAGTGCTGGGCAGTAGTGAGCCACAAAGGGCAAAACTACTCCTTTGTTACCCTCCAGCGTCCTTCATTAGAGGATTTGCTGAGAAAGGGCAGGCTCTAATCTTTTCTGCCCACTGCATGCCCATGCAGTCTTGTGGGATGTGCCTATGCATCAAAATGAAGGAATGGCTATAGTTTGTGCTTGCATAACAGCCTCTCCTAGATAATGACAGCAGTAAAGATACTGCAGCATGGGTGTTAGCCTGTGCTAGCAGTTCTCTGGAAGAAGGGTGTGATTTCAGAGTCTTAACTGTCTCCCTGTTCTCTCTGGGAACATGAAACATCAGTGTAGTTTCCCAAATGAACGTAGTAACTGTGTAACTTAAAAGTACAGAACATGCTTGTTTATCCAAACTACCCAGATATTATTGCAAAATTTTTCACCATGTTTGACTGTTCTTAACGCACTTGGTTCTAGTTATTTAGACTCAATTTGTTAGATAATAAATTGGCTGTAACCCCTAAGTATTTACTAGGCAACCCAACTGAAAAATCAAGCTGAAAATCTAACGTTCCTTAAATGTTTTTGCTTCTGAAAAAGAAATCATTGATTAGAGGGGATATGACCTTTTTGGTGTCTCTGTGACCCAGCCTGTGATAATTAAGGGAATTTATTTATTTAAGAGTTATTGAGGAATTTGCATTTCTAATTTCTTGTAATTGTTTCAGGGCCAAGATGTCCAGTTGGCATGGAGTATAAGGAATGTGTATCTCCTTGTGCCAAAACCTGCCAGAGCCTGAATATCAATGAAGTGTGTCACGGACAATGTGTTGATGGCTGCAGCTGCCCTGGTAATTTATTTACAGAGCTGTTTACAGAGAAACATTTGGCAGTGGTGTTACCTATTTTATAAGAAGAAGGAAAGCAGTGTCTTCTCTTAATTTTTCCCAAAATCAGAAACACTCCTCTTTTCTGGGACCATGCCCTAGAATAAACCGTTTTCTATACTGCCTGTATGCTCACTCTATGAAAAGGCCACTTTTTAGAGCCAACTAAAAAGTAAATGTTTCTGTGAACATCAGCACCATCTAGTATTCTAGGATTGCCTTTCTTTCTTGCTGAGGGACTACCTACCACTGACATGTCTAGATTCCTTCTCAACTGCTTTTGGCTAGAAGCTATCTTCCTCTAGAAGCTAGAGGAAGAAAGAATAGAGAATATACTGAAGGCATTTCTTATAGAAAAACAAAACATGCAGAACTTGTGCTATATTTCCAAAGATCTTCAGGATTTTAGATGAATGATTTTGCTTGTTATGGAATCCTTTCAGAGGATCCTGATCAGAGGAGATCTGATTGGCTTAAAGGTAGCAGCCCAACAAAAACTTTTTTTTTTTTTCATGGTCTTCCTCCTCTGCTTATTGTACTTAACATGACTGCAGGAGGAGTGTTTGATTTCTGTCTGCAAAGATCCCTATGCTCCCTTTTCTAGCTTTTATTATTATTTTGAATAGGAATTTACATTTCACACTTCAAATCTGGACTTTATGTGAATGTACAGAGGTATTTACTGTCCCTCTGCACTGAGACACTAAATGTAACTGAGGTTTACTGAGCATGTAGTCTGATTTCCAAAACAAGGCAGTGATGATGATATAAACCTTGTTTTAGGAGTCATTAATGCATTCTAAAACATTTCCAGTCATTCAAAGCTTGGCAGTTGCCCATTTAGCTGCTGGTCTCTTGTGCATTGGAAGTTTAAAGCTGTCATTCTATGGAAGAACTTGAGTATGTGTATGGGGAAGCTGGCAGGTGATAGAATTAGGCACAGGAGCTTATTTTGTTGTGTAGCAAGTAGCTATTAGATTTGTACAGTCCTGGGGCTGTTGGGAAAAGCTGAAGGTGTTGAATCCACCAGCTGCATAAGGTCCCTGGCTATTCTTTCTTTGGTCTCTGCTCTGGTCAGTTCAGCACAGGAAAGGTGTAAAGGGACAGAAACGGAGAGGCACAGAGACAGGAGCTCAACAGAATAGGTATTACATGAGGAACCTGTAGATGACTAGAAGAAACTGAATGATAAGAAATAAGAATCAGCAGTTCAATATTTTTACTGTTATTTGGTGCACAGTCTAGAAGAAAGAAATTTTGTTTGAGTTTAATAGAAAGTGAGGAGGATCTCATAGATGAATAGAGAAAATTGGGATTTAGGATGATTATTATACCTTCTCTTAGCTTCTTTCCAGTTCTCCAAGAGTACAAATGATCTGTTCAATGTATGTGTCTTTTTCACTTTATTTTATTCTTCCTTAAATGCAGCACACAATTATTTTAATAGCAGTAAATAGAATTACTATTGCCAGGAAAAAACACGAACAGTCTGTTTTCTTTTGCTCTCTGGAGAGCCTTAAATGCTCAGATCTTGTTTAAGTATCTCTCAATGGAAGGATTTTCTCTACAGTAAATATCCTTCCAGGCAACGCTATAGCAAGAATGGGAGAAAAGGGACTTACCTGTGTGTCACTGTCAGTAGTGAATGCTGCTGCTAGGGAAAAGGGCCAGAATCTCTACAGGTGTTTGGAAGGATTCCCTCAAAGAGAAGGTGTTGTGGTTTAACCCGGCTGGCAGCTAAACACCACACAGCCGTTCGCTCACCCTCCCCCCTCCCTCTCTGGGATGCGGGAGAGAAACGGGAAAGAGAAGCCTGTGAGCTGAGATAAAGACAGTTTATTAAGACAGGAATATAATAATAACAATAATAATAATAGTGATAATGACAATAGTATTAATAATAATAATGTGTAAGAAACAAGTGATGCACAATGCAATTGCTCACCACCCGCTGACCGATGCCCAGCCTATCCCCAAGCAGCCGGCGCCCCACCCCGGACAGCCACCCCTATATATTGTTTAGCATGACGTCAGATGGTATGGAATACCCCTTTGGCCAGTTTGGGTCAGCTGTCCTGGGTCTGTCCCCTCCCAGCTCCTGCTGCACCCCTAGCCTGCTCGCTGGCAGGACAGAGCAAGAAGCTGAAAAGTCCTTGGCCTGGTGTAAGCACTGCTCTGCAACAATTAAAACATCAGCATGTTATCAGCGCTCTTCTCATCCTAATCCAAAACATAGCACCCTACCAGCTACTATGAGGAAAATTAACTCTGTCCTAACTGGAACCAGGACAGAAAGAAAAGGAGTTTTTAGCAGTCAAAATGTTTTGTTATAGCAGCTCTTTTTTGAACAGAGGAATATCAACTACCTATCAACATGTGGATCTGAGAGAAAGAAACAAGAAACTTGTCCTTTCTTCTACTGCTAGCATATGATGCAATCTCAGACAAGTCTTTATAACTGATATGTGCCTCCAATTATCTTTGTAAGATAGACTATATATAGAATAGGTAATTATAGTTGTGTGATATGGAAACCTCAGAAACTGGATCCAAGTTAGGAAATTAGCCTTCTCACTTTGCTTCTGCAGAAGTTGAAACGAGAAACCAGATCTCCACATCATAATGCTGCTTTCTCTCTGACCCTGATTTGTGGCACACTGCTTTCCCAGTATTCGCTGTCCAAGACAGCTGAAAGCGCACTGCCTGCATAGGTTTCTTCTATTTCTTAGTCCCTGTCTGCTGGATTCTTGTTCAACTTTGCTCCTTCATTCCCTACTTTGTTTTTCTCCTCTTTTGTCCTCATATAACAAATGCAAAACCTGTCTGGGCACTCTTTACTTCAGTCAGTTCTTGTTAGCTCTAGGGTTTATGCTTTGCACTATTTCTAAGTACATACAGTGCATGTATTTTTTGCACAGGTTTCTAGATTAGCTCAGATCAAGCTTGATTATGCTCCCCAGATTTGACTCCTGTATGTTCCAATATACAGGAGTCCTATATATATATACTGACTCAGGGACTGCCTAAGCAAAGAGCTTCTCTGGGAGCACCAGAAATGTACCATTCAGCACATCTGAAGGAGAGGCAGCACTGGAAGAAAAGTAGACACCAGCCCCCATGAGGCTTTTTGGCAAGCTACATTCTTTGCAATTGCTCTCTGTGCAACTATGGATAATAATGCATATGAGGTCTTGCCAAAGTATATGAAGAACCAGAAAATCTAATCACATTTATGTTTCTGTCTGTGTGTGTCGTATGTGCATGTGCTGTTGTCACCTGATCTATCCAGAGGGAAAGCTCCTTGATGGTGAACATTGCATTGAAAGCTCTGACTGCTCCTGCATCCACTCTGGAAGACATTATCCTCCTGGGTTCACCATCTCCCGGGATTGCAACTCATGGTAAATTCAGCGTTGCTTTGGCATGGTTGCTGTTGCTCTAGGGTACTGCACAAATTTTTGGTGACTGTTTTAGATGATCTATCTAGATATCTCTCTCTGTCTCTTCTTAAAAATACTTATTTTCATTGGCAAAGGACCTGGTCTCTTATTGGAAACACCGTCCCCTTCCAAGAAGTGAGCTGTTCACAAATACAAAATCAGCTTTGCTTTTAAAGGGTTATTTGGCCTGATAGAACAATGTGAGGGTCATACTCCTTCAAACAGTAGAGAACTACCTGTTTCCTGTGGATAAGACAGACTGGCAGGTTCCCATGTCTGGTTGGTGTCAGCAGTGGTGTCTTTGTTTCGACTTCCTACATGTATTTGACCTCTAAACACGGTTTCTTTCCAAGAAGAGTTAGCTCAGGCACGTCCTTGAAACTTCTCACAAAGCTAATGGATCTTCCCAGCTGCATGGTTCACAATTTTTCTTTCACTCACGAATACCATTCTGAAGGGGAAGGCTAGCTGCCTAAAGAAAGGAAGGGGAATGAGTAATGTATGCTTGATCTGGTATGTGTAAGTGTGAATATATTTGTGTAAGGAGTTCAGACAACACCGAGCACAGATGTTTCCAATTAGACCAAAAAAGAGGGACTAAGTTAGAGCCACCATATGCAGAAGAAAAATGGTGTATGTGTCATCACTATTAACCAGAAGTTTTTCATTACTGGCACCATGTATCACAGAATATGAACCATAATCATGACATTAGCATTTTGTCTTTTTTCTGGAACTGTTTGCAGCTTTGAGCTTGGCCACATTGTTCAACCATAGTGTTTTTGAGAGGTTAATGCTGACTGTATTGTTAGAAAATGTTTCCTGTTATTCAGATTTGATAATGCTGTGGAGAATTGTTTGGATTTGATGATCTTAGAGGTCTTTTCCAACCTAAATGATTCCATGATTCTATGAATGTTGTTCCATCAGCTCAGCATTCACCATCCTGAGTAAATTGACTCTCCACAAGAGGTTTTAAAGGGATGGAATAATTAAAGAAATAAAAAAAGTCTAGCATCTCTTGAAAAATTATTTCAGTTTGAGATTCTAGAATTGACCAGCTTGACATCACAGATCCAAGAACGACAGCAATCTCGATGACTATCAGTGCCTGTTACTGGTTACTGGTAGCACCTCTGGGGATGGCACTAAATCCACCACCCAAAGACATTAAACCAGAAAAAACTCTTTGCAGAGAAAGGGAAACTGAGCAAGAGGAACTTAAGTCAGCACTGTACAGTTACAATGATAAAGGTCTGCATGAGCAGAAGTCTAGCCAGCTGGCAAAGGACAGGGCTTATTGCCTTTTGGGTCAAACTGAAGAGGTCATGCCTGGAGTAGTGTGGCCAGTGCTGGTCAGTACTGGTATAATGTCCACTGCAAGAGGGAGGTTGATGAACTGGAGATAGTCTAGTGGAGGACTCTGGAAATGATTGGGGAGGAGAAGCATGAGGAGAAGCAAAGGGATCTAGATTTGTTTAAAGGCTAATGGTGGAAACTTTCACTACCTAAAGGGGGGTTGTAAAGAAGACAGGGACAAAATCTTCTCAGAGGCAAACAGCAAAGGAGCAAAAAGTGATGGACACGAGTTGAGACAACAGAAATTCCATTTAGACATTAGAAAAAAATATTCCCTTGAGATAGTGTAGCACTGAGACAGCTGCCCAGAAGAACCGTTCTGGATATTTCTAAAATCAAATGGGCAAGGTCCTGAGCAACCTCATTTACCTTTGAAGTTTCCTTCCTTGAGCTGGGGGTTGTAGGTATTATTTCCACAGGTTAATTTTTTTTTCCCCTCTAAGATTCCATCATAGTAATAGACATATCTTGAGAATTGCATTTAAAACTCATTCCACATCAGTGGAATATAGTTGTAAAGTATTAAATGTTTTGGGGAAAAAACAAGTTCTTTAATTTTGCAACCGTTCCAGCTCATATTGTCATCAGTTGCTGTCAAATAATGGTAGAATAGATCAGGAGGATAGATATATTAAGAAACAAGATTATGGCAGATTGAAAGGATGCTGGGGGCTGGTCTAATTTCCCTAAAACAGGACATTAATATATGTATTAATATAAAATATAAATATAAAATATAATATATAAATAAATATAAAATATAATATGAATATAAATATATATATAGGGATATAATATTTCAATTATTTGGGAAAAGCTTGCAACAGAAGATATGAATTGCACTATATGAACATGCATATTCTTGCATAACTTAAAATTATGTTTCCTAGCATTTGTCGACGTGGCATCTGGATCTGCAGCAATGGGGAATGCCCAGGTATGTTGGTCCCACTGTTTTTAGGTTTTGACAAGTGAGTAAATATTGTCTACATCCCTCCCATTTACACCCAATATGCATTTTTTTTTCCACACAAACAGTGAATTTGTCTTTATTCTTACCTGCATACTCCAGTGCAAGCCAGGTGGTATTGTATTTCAGAAGTTCTCCATGTGAGACAAAACAGATGTTGTACTGCATGTTTAGCAATTAAAATTCCTGTTTGATGACAAAACTGGTTCCTCTTTTGATTACTTTACCAAAATATAAGGGTCTGTATGATCAGAGGAACAGATTTCAGGTAGAGGAACACTGTTAGGCTGCTTTGTGCAGGTACTATTCCCTAGCCAACTGTCTAAACCAGAATGTTTTTACTGATGTTATAACTTGAAGTATTGGGAGTAGATTGGGTAACTCCTGATACCCCTTGGATTTGGGCCCCAAAGGTCATCCTACAGGTGAAGGATCTCTAGCCTCTAGGAGAAGGTGGCTGCCGTTCCTTCCACAGGTGGTGGCAGACAGGAGGGGCAGCTCTGCAGATATTCTTGCTCCCAAAGTTCTTGTTCACCACCTCCCAAACTCACCAGTACATGTGGCTACTGTCTCAGCTTTTGCCTACATGGTCAATGTGACTTTTTGTGCTGTGCATTGTCCAGCAAAGTGTCTCCTTCCTTGTTTCCTCCTGGCAGGTCTGTGTCCAGTCCTCTGACTCAGTTCCTGTACTATGTTCAGCTTCAGAAAGGCCTGCTTGACCTGAAACAACATCTGTCTCTGCTTGTGTTGTGTGTTGGAGTCTGCAGGGAGAGAGCACAGATCATTATCTTGTTCTTCCTCATTGCTTTTGTGACCTGAGAGGTGAAGGACTGAGAAGGAGACCAGGGTTGGAAAAAGGAGAGCAGATAGGCTATGTATTTAATTCATTAACTATTTATTTTGACATGCAACTGTGCAATCCACACAAATTAGGAGAATTAGAAATCTTTATCAAAGTCTGTCTTTCTATTAGCAGTAAGCTTGCCTGACCCTTTCATGCAGCATTTTCTCCTGCTTTGGACTAAAAGAGCACTTGCCCCAAAGTGTCATCAGAAAAAAAAGAAAAAGAAAAGAAAAAGAAAAAGAGAAAGAGAAAGAGAAAGAGAAAGAGAAAGAGAAAGAGAAAGAGAAAGAGAAAGAAAAAGAAAAAGAAAAAGAAAAAGAAAAAGAAAAAGAAAAAGAAAAAGAAAAAGAAAAAGAAAAAGAAAAAGAAAAAGAAAAAGAAAAAGAAAAAGAAAAAGAAAAAGAAAAAGAAAAAGAAAAAGAAAAAGAAAAAGAAAAAGAAAAAGAAAAAGAAAAGAGAAAAAAATAAAAAAGTGAAAGAGTGGGTACGCAAATATTCAAAATAGAAATGACATTTTTACTGTGCTATGCCAAGCAGGACTGTGAGAAAACCTGTGCTTGAGGTTCTCAGTAGAGATCTCTCCAGGTACAGGGAGTCTCAGTACAACACAAAATCAAGGACACAGATCCAGGTGATTTATGTCTTCTAGCTAATGGGCAGTAACATGTTTACAAATGAGGAATAGGTCTTTTTGAACTTAGCTTTTGAACTAGAATATAGATTTTAATCTCCTTGCTTTCTGGACTACTATGAATAATATGTGGGCCAAATTTTTATTCTTAACCCCAGCCATTTTTTCTCCATAGATTATAGAGATGAAGGTAAGCCTGAAATTGAGGCCTGCGATCAGGTATCAATATACAGCTTTGTGCAAAGGGAAATATAGTATCGCTACCTTTTTCCGAGTTGGGAAGCTCTGCAGAATCATTTGTCAAAAGCAAAACTAACTTATTTTTGTGCCTTCAGCCAACATATCCAAATCATTTTTCAGCTAGGTTTGTATACGACCCAGAAGGTCCCAGAAGTACAGTTGTTGTACAGGTACCCACTGACATCTACAAACTCTTCTATGGCTGGGCAGCAAAACTTCCTGAAGTAGCAGTCTTCGATAGCAACATTAGCCTTATCCTGTTCTGTCTAAATTTGAAGCAATATTACAGCATATTTTTATTATTGAGTATTTTTGTAACAACTATTTCTGATATCACGTCTTTCTGAAATCACCACAGATAGTTCATACATTTAGACTCCCAAAAACTCAAGGCAATTTCATTCTTTTTTACTAACAGTTGTCAGGAAAGGGCTCCTGTATATTGTATAAATGAATTGCCTAGCTGTAAATTAGGTGATAGAGCTGGGTACCCAACTGGAGGCGGTGTTTCAGAAGTTGGTGTCATCCAACTAGCAATAGCAGGATAGCACTAGCAAGAAGCTCTCAAGCTGATATCTTAATTAAATTAATTATGAGGGCTGTGGGTTTCAGGAAATCTCATGGGTTGCATTAAAACAAATAGAATAGATGGAGGGACCCATAAGAAGGGACTTTGCCTCAGGAAAGAAATCTCAGTTCCAGGAGCAATGCCAAAGGGCTGGGACTTGTCTCAGGGAGCAGGCTATAGCTCTTCAGGCTGCAAACCTGTTTTTTTGGTTCTTGGTTGCAGAGAACACCCTGAAAATCAACCTGCACATAATGTGGTGCATTATCCCTTGTTTTCTTTAGATCTGTTCTCCATATCTAGTAGCTAATTGACTGTGTACTTGATTAGAGTAACACTTGTTTTACCTTTGTCTAAGCTTATTCTAACAGAAAGAGTGATTTTTAAATTTATTTTTATTTTTGTATTTACCAAGCTACCCTCCAAACAGATGGGGGATGACAAATATTCATTGAGTACTAGATTTTTCTTAGGGTGAATCAGAGCAGTGCAACGTTGGGGCTCCTCAGGATCTGTGAGGTTGTTCTTTAACAGAGGCTGGATTAAGGCAGTTATTGTTGAATAATATGGTGAAGAGGGAAATTTCCTTTTGGCACTCATTAGACAAAACTTCCATGGGACTCAAAGGCAGTGGAGAGAAAGTCATGGGGTTAACCTGCCAAACTGTAACATTAAACTTTCTCCATCCTTTGTCAGTACTGTCAATGCAGGCCCAGCACCTGAACTTTGTTCTAGGCAAGGAGGTTCTTCCCACCTTGTTTGCAGTAGGAACATCTCTATGTGTAAAGCTCATATGAAAGACTTTGTTTGCAGGTTCTTTGAAGTTGTAACCTTCCTAATGTATTTGCAGAGGCTGTAGCATAGCAGGGGTCTACATCCCAGCTGTGTGTCCTGAATACTGCAATCCTGAAAATGGAAAGCCACAACTTACAAAAATGTTAAGATGTTGAAATGTTTCAATAGTTTCTTTTTGTAGAAGAAGTGTGGGCAAGACAGACTTTTGTATTATTCTGTGAGGACTTTAGATTTAGCTATTGTAACTATAGATTTATTTTTAGCTTTATTTATTTTACTTTATTTAGTTAGTTAATTAAGATAATGGTTGAGAATAATGATCTGCATAAATTCTGCCCGTGGAAGAACTCCATCTGTGGTTGTCTTCCAGCTCTTCATTCTGATAAAGTATTTTTACTTTAAAGTTAGAAGAAGTTACTGGTATTCAAGTCAGCCCAACAAAGGAATCAACACTTATTTTGGGGCTGTGTTAAAGGAGGCCATTGTGAAGGAAGCTTTCAGACACTGTTGCCTTTATAAAACCGTACTGTAATGCTATAAAAGCACAAGCAGACTGACAAAGACATGGCTGTCAGTCTGCCAGGACACAACTGTGTAACACATACTGAAAATGAGGTACCTCTGCAGAAGAAGAGCAGGGCAGCAGTGAGAGTCCAAAAAGTATTGCTGCAAATTCTGATCTTTAACTCTGTAAAAACTCCTGCATTCTGCAATCATGTCTGTGGGTGCAGATGTGTGACTCTGGGCTAAGTAAAAGTGGTTTTCAAGTGTACTAAGCCAAGATGTTGCAAGTCCTTGCATAGGCGTAAAGGGGCTCTGTGGCCCAGAGCACAACGCTGTCAGTGCTGCTGGGGAATCCTGAGTACCCTTCTCAGCTCTGCCACAAATGGGCTGTAGCAATCTTGGAAATTAGCACTTCCACCCTCTGTGCCTCAGCTTCCTCATTTTATAAAGCAGGAAACTTGGTTGCTACATAAAAGGGAGTAGGGAATGCTGTTTAAAATTGGCTAGTGCCATCAGCATCCATCAGCATCCATTTACTTAACTTAAACTAGTGTGATTTGTGTATCAGCCAGCTGGAATAAACCTTGAGAAGCTGTGCTGATTTCTCAGGGCCACACAGGTATATACCACAGAAGAATCAAATTCACTTCAGTGCAGGGAACTAAGGCCTTCTCTGATGTCCTCATAAGCTTCTTTTTGAAGCATTGGATAGGCTTTTCTGTGGACATGAATTTCAGTTCTTGAGTGTGATTTATACCATGTTTCCCAGCTTTTGTTGGCGCCGTTGTTGCTATTGGTAATGACTTACAGGAATAAACAGTGAGATAAGCATCTTGTCCATGCTCTCTGGCCTGCAGGGCACATGGTCTCTGTGCAGCCACCCAGCTGCTGTTCCCCTTCCATGGCATGGTGGGGCAGGATTTTGCTCACAGCTCACACCGGGGTGATTAACTGCTTTACGTGTTTTCCAGGGGAGTGCTCTGTCACCGGCCAATCCCATTTCAAAACCTTTGACAACAAGTATTTCACCTTCAGTGGGATTTGCCAGTACTTATTTGCCAAAGACTGTGTGGAAAATTCCTTTTCTGTTATCATCGAGACTGTCCAGGTAACAGCAGCTTTGGCTTGTGCCTGTGCATGCGCATGTTCTTGAGAAAGCGGGAAGGGCTGTGGGATTATGATATGAGTTGCAGATGCACAGGCAAACAGAAGTAATTTTCCTATAAAATAATTAGTTTAAATAACAGATGCAGTCTTTCTCCTTGGTTAATAAGCGCTTTGCTGCCATTCTCAGGAGCCTACCTGGAGATTCAAATTCATAATGTGATTTGGAGAATGAGCTTCTGCTGTCTCTCTGCCAGCTGAGCAAATGCACACAGGAGAGGGTGCACCCCTTACTAAGCTCTCTGAAGGCTAGTGGCTCACCAGTGCCTTTGGAAAATCCATTTCCTCAGACACTGAGTGGGGTGCAGTGGCAGAGTAGCATCGTGGGTTACTTTTCATTTGGTTAAGCAGCTGGATCACTCCTATTGCTCACTGGTCTCTCAGCACCTCGTGGCTTTCTCCACTGCCTCCCCTGAAGAAAGCGAGAAAAGCAGCTCAATGGTCAGTGAATGGAGACAGGTTGGAAAGGGAGCCAGACCAAAATGGGAAGGGAAGGAGACACTGTAGGGGGTGTCACAGAGAGGTGAAGCTTGTCTTTAAGCTGATCGACCAGTTGTACGTGGGAAGAGGTAAACGAGCTTGGAGACTGGAAGGGTTCTGAATCAGGAACAGGGGTGGGACCAGAGGATCTGCAGGCAGGGAGAGGTGCGGCTGAGTCAGGAGATTTATAGGAGCGAGGGGAAGTATTGGTCTGCCTTGCAGGAGGAGAGGAAAGAGGCACAGGGCACAAGCAACAGAGGAGCTGCAGGCTTCAGAGGAATGGGGGTGTGACGGATATACACACCATCTACGTCTGTAGCCTACGTCAGAAAGCTCTGATAATGCAGCTCTGAGTCATCTGTGTTTGGAAACTTGCAAAATGTGTTTCCACTGAAACTGCTTTCGAAACCAGGGAGGAAAACTGGGGCCTTGTTCCTCATCTGCATAACCTACAACTGGTAAAATAAACACCCTATCAGTCCTGGGTAGTGTGAACTGCAGGGTTCTTTCCCAGGGTGATGGGCTCTGCGGTGGATTGCTTGCCCCTACGGCAGCCAGACCAGCGCAGGCTGCCCTAGCGTCCTGCTGACACTGCTGCAGTGTAGTTTCTGCAGACTGCTTTCCAGGCCAGGAGGTGCAGAAAGCTCCCTGGTGTGTGGTTAACAGCATAATGGAGGAAAGGCTGCCAGTCTGGTGTTTGTGGGCTTCAGAAGCTAGGTCTGTAAAACCATCGAGGCACTTAACACCTCCTGAATTAGATGTTGAAATGCCTTTTGTGGGCCTGGGGCTAAGTCATCAGTAAAGTAAAATATTGAGTTTCACAGCACATTTTCACTTCTCTGTAGTGTGCAGATGATCCTGATGCTGTATGCACTCGCTCAGCTTCTGTCCGAATCCAAGATATGGACAACAGCCTGATTAAAATGAAACATGGAGGAGGAATTTCACTGAATGGACAAGACATACAGATTCCTTTGCTACAAGGTGTGTTTGTGTGGGATAACTTTGGCCAGCCGCTGAAGGGGTCCCCTTTGTTAGTCTTTTCTGGAACATTTCAATCAAAATGTGCTTTCCATACCAAATTCTCACTTGCTGCCTCTGTATTTCCGTGTTCTAGAAGTTCTGTCATTTCTGTCATTCCAGCTTCTCCAGCTGACCCATTTTGGGTCAGCACTTCTAAAATCAGCAGAATTAAGTTGGTCTGGATTTGGGTGATGTTGAAAACTGCTATTGGTATATTTATTATTTTTTGTTATTTTTAATTATTACTTTTTTTTTAAAATATATATATATATACAGAAGTTTTAAATCCCACCAGTTATCTAGCAAAATGTCAAAATTAATACTTGATTTTTTTCAGAATGCACATTGTAGGGCTCCTGAGTACTGTAAAGCAGAGCCTATGGACAAGTTCACACAATTGTAATCTGCTGAGCAGGCACAAAGTTTGGGAAGCCTGAAGGGTGATAGTTTGTGTTCCTTGCTTTGGCAGACCTGTGTGTCCCTGTTGCCCTGCTTTGTGGCAGCTACCCTGTTGTCCTGTTCAGAGGGCCACAGCAGTCCCATAGAATGAAATGACGCATCTAGACTTGGCTGACACTTTGTGATTGCCTTAAGGTGCCCTTCGGATCCAGCACACGATGAGGACTTCGGTTCACCTTACCTATGGGGAAGATTTGCAGATTGACTGGGATGGCCATGGTGAACTCCTTGTGAAGGTATTCTTTCACTCTTTCTTTCTGTCTGCTTTATTTCTGTCTTTTCACCACCTCTTGTCCCACCCAAACATGTACAGGAATTTTCTTGTCTGAAGTGAGAAATTGTTTTCTATTGCATGTTAGAAATTCCATTCTCCTTTGCTACCCCCAGAGCAATATACATGTCCTTTTGTATTCCAGAAACAAACATTTTCATCCTACAGCGGCGTGGTAGCTTTTTTTTTTTTTTTCCCTCATTTTTGTGCAATGATGGCCATTATTAACCATGAATAGTTTTATGTTTAGTTCAGCAGATATCCTCTAAACTGATTTTTTTTTTGTTTTCATTAGCTCTGACTGTCCTTTCTATAGCAATGGATTCATATGACTTAAAATAAGGGAAGAATGTGTCTCCAGGGACACAGTTATTTGTAATTTCCAGGAAAGATCAATTAACTAGTACAATATATGTTGCATGTTTCTTCTACTATGAGGAATGTTTAATGTCAGTCTTGATTAACAATTAGGATTTGCCTGTGCTGCAGACAGCAGTAGAATGCTCAAGCCAGTTTTAAAATAAATGAACTGTAAAGGAAGCAGTTTAGCTGCAGTAACAGAAAGTTTCATGCAACAACCTTTTATGTATATATATATATATATTTATATACAAATATATATATTTGTCTGTTGTAAGCTGCAGAATAAGTTGCAGTGCAGAAAATCCTGTGAGGGAGGGGAATAAGGGTGTTTACTGTGGAATATTCTCCTGATAGCTGATAAGCCAACACACACACCTGACCCTGATCCAATGGCTTCTGGAATCACTGGAATGCTTAAATTGTGGAACCCCATGCCAAGAGATACTGTAGTTCAAATAAAAGAGAACGAGGTCCCGGCTGAGTTATGCGGGAGGTCAGGTTACATAGCCACAGTGAGCTGCAGTGGTCTTTGCATCTGCCAAGAAGATAAAAAACAACTTAGACTAAGTCATCCATCACCCTCCTGCTTGTACAAGAAACTGTGTTTCTTTAGATTGGTAGGTCCTGGGGACTGCAAATGTTGTCTCTGAGGGCGTACTTGATCCTTCAGAAGTGTGAGTCCTCTTGTAGCATTGCTTCCTGGTGTGAAGACCTGCAGGCTACCGGCACTAAGCCAGCCAGGGCATGTTCCCGCGTGATGCAGGGCAGCTGCAGACCTGTATCCTCGTGCTGTTCTTGTGTGGACGAGTGCTTAACCATAAGCCCTATGTATCTGAGCCCGGCTTGTAAACGGGGCTCTGCAGCTGAACCCTGTGTGGGGCAGTTTTGCTCAATGAGGAGTTTAATGAAGAAAACTGTTTTTCCCAGAGATGATATTTTTACCGAACAATGAGGTTTGCCATTTCAGAACCATAGTATGGCTTTTACCTTCACCTTGCCTGTCCTGAAATTTGTCTTAAATGTCATATCTGGTGCAAGCACAATGTTTGTCAAAGCTCATTCAGGAGTGTGCACAAGAGTTGAAAGGACAGCAGGGAAGAAAGATCAGGAATAAGTTTGGAAAGCAGATGTGTAGGTTTTATTGTTGTATTGATCTGGTCAGAGACCCATATAGCCTAGCAAATTCTTCCTTAGAGGTAAAACAAATCTTATTTTCTGCTCCAGATCCTTTTGCTTTGAAAGCAGCGGAAGTTTCTCCAACTGCCTGCATTTATTCTGTTCTTCTCTGAGTTCCCTCCCTTGTTACTGAACATCTTTTTAATTGCTTTTAGAGAGTTAATTTGTGCTGTATTTGTAGGCTGACTGTTGCCAAATGTTTCTGACAATTCACGGAAGTGATACAGTTCCATTACCTCGGCCAGTCTTCTGGCAAAAAAAAAAAAAAAAAAAAAAAGAAAAAAAAAAGAAAAAACAAACAAACAAAAAGCAAAAAAAAACCACCACCACCACCACCAACAACAAAACTGTTGTGTGTTCCTCAAGAAGCACCCCCCCCATTTCTGTGACCACTTGATACTTGTGATTCAAGCTTTCATCTAAGTACCAGTGTTTTGAAAATTTGTCAGAATTTGGATTTATATGTAGCATTATGTGTCTACGGAGTACATGGAAATAGTACTGTCCTTGGCCATTGGAGCAATAAGGATAATATCTTCCAAGAATTCATGATTGTTCCTTTTGATGCTCTGTGTTTATTCTCTGACCTCTATGTTTGAAGGGAGGTTAGTATTAGGTTATATATTGGAGAATGTTTTAATTTTTATTTTTTAATCATACAGAACAAGAATTTTCTTCAAAAATGTTTTGTTCTAGCTTTTTTGGTTTCTGTTTCACTAGTTACTCTTGCCAGTGTGATTAAGAGCACTCTAGAAAATGCATGCAGAGAGCTACTGTAGCATTAAAGCACTGAGTTAGCTTCCAGGGAAAGTTGGCAATATTTGTGATGTATCAGATCTTTACCTCTACTATAAACTGACAATTCTTACTGAAATAAAAGATATTGACACCTTCCTATGAATAATAATGTTTGGAAGATTTTCTTCTGTGTATTTCTAAATTTAGGGTCCCATTTCAGATGTCTCTTGGTTTGCACTAAGAATAAGGCAGGGCAAAAAGTACGTTGCTCTGTGGGTTTCTTGCAATGTTTCTTTTAGTGTGTGATAAATTTCTCTAAGTGGGAGGAAGCTCTGATGTGAGGTAATGTCGCTTTGGGATAGTGCTCTCTTCCTTATTTTAATAACATTTCTTAACATTAAGGGAAACAACTCCAACATTGTTTCTGTTTTGTCACAAAACTGTTTAAATATTCTTCATCTTAAAATTTTCTTTTAAAACGTGAAATGGTTTCAGGTGCTGTATCTTTTCCCAAACTACTATTCCATTAGTAATATAATCAACTCATAGGGGAATGGTTTTAAAGTAAAAGAAGGAAGATTTAGATTAGAGATTAGGAGGAAATTCTTTACTCAGAGGGTGGTGAGGTACTGGAGCAGGTTGCCCAGAGAAGTTGTGGGTGCCCCAGTCGGGGGGTTGTAACTAGATGATCTTCAACATCCCTTCCAACCCAAGCCATTCTATGATTCAGTGATCTCACTATATTAAAAAATGCCACACATACTCCCCTGCCATCATCCTGTTCATTTATCCGAATGGAAAGAGAAAAAGAGGGAAAGATTACACTAGACTGCTGATTAAGGCACAAAAGCAAGCCGTTATTTCTCCTATTCACCCTCAGTTACCATCTGAAGTTATCACTGTAGCATGCAAAAATTTTCCTGCAGCTACTAATAATAGCATTTTTGTGAGTAGTTTAAAAATGTAATACAATGAAATTGTGTCTATAGTGCTTTAGAATATATTTTAGAAATTCTTTGATTGTTAAACTCTGTATGGTTCATTCTTTAGAAAATTTTGCTCTACAGTGGTGACCTATTCTGGAAGATGACCAGGCTAACATTGTGTTCCTTAGTTGTCTCCAGTGTATACTGAAAGAATGTGTGGGCTATGCGGAAACTACAATGGTAATCAGGGGGATGATTTTCTTACTCCTTCTGGCATGGTGGAAACTCTTCTGGAAGATTTTGGAAACTCCTGGAAGCTCAATGCAGACTGCCAAGACTTGTTAAAGCAAGACAATGACCCCTGCAATCTCAATCCTCATTTAGGTACTGAACTCCATCCAAAATTAACATGTCCTATTGTGCAACAACCTGTGATCTTCCATTGTATATAATAGAGGAAAAAAAAGGGGGGGGGGGGTGGAGAACAAAACCAACACCAATTAATGCAGTCTTACTGTGGAAAATGTAATGTTTTGTGAAAATTTAAAACAGAAGTCAGTAATGTGAGATCATGCTACCATTCAGTTTGAATTACAGTTCCAGCTAGACCATTACAGGCACTACACAAATGTGTGCCACTGATAGCAATGCACTCTTTATCCTCTGGGTGGACAGAACACCCGTCCTTTTCACTCCTAAGGTGTCATTACACCTTAGACACTTTTCTTGATCCCTTCTTCCTGCTCTTACTGCATCCCAACAGTCAGCTTTCCTCTTCTCCTCTGTGCTGCTTGGCTGTCCTGCTGGGACACTGGGAGCAATTCTAAGAGCAATTTTCTTGTGCCAGGTGTTACAACAGGCTCCAATTTCTGGGAAGAGCAAGCACACAGCAAATTTTGTGGCCATAGACCAGATCAGGCACTGTTGATTCACGGGTGGAGTGCAGCCTAGAAGGTTTAATTTTACAAATATAAAAAGCAGCAGAAAGAAGGAGGCCTGTAAAAGGAACTGCAGTGCCAGAAATAGTGGTAACAAAATATAAAAGTATTGCTTTTCCTTGATTTGTTTTACTAGTGAAACATTATTCTTTTAGTGGAGCTCATGACCTATGAGCTATGATGCTATCTATGCCTATTTGATCCTATTTTATTTTTCTGTTCTTGTTTTTCTTTTCTTTTTTTCCTCAAAAGCAAAATAAAATGCTTATTGTGTCTCTTCTATATTTTCTTGAAAGCCACTGATTGATTCAATGCATGCATATCATTTTTCTCTTTTCAATTTAGCCAAATATGCTGAGGAATCCTGCTCAGTTCTGATGTCTTCTGTGTTTGAACCCTGTCACCGTGAAGTCAGTCCCATTCCCTATGTGAAGAACTGCCGCTTTGATGTTTGCTCTTGCTCCAATGGCAAGGATTGTTTGTGCTCTGCTATTGCTAATTATGCAACAGCCTGTGCTAGGAAAAATGTTTTGGTCCAGTGGAGAGAGCCCAACTTGTGCCGTAAGTGAAATGCTCCTAAAAATTACTTGCTTTCCTTTTCTTGGAGGAATTTCTTGGTTATGTTGAATGATAAATCTAGAATGAGATGATTTCTGCACTTTGCCAAATATTTCTTATGGAAATTGTTGAGAGAGTACATCTTTCCTTCAGTCCAACAATGATGCAAGAACTGTTCGCAAAAACTGTTCAGCAGTGGGGGAGAAGCAGTCATCTGAGAAGCCTCAGAATTTTGACTGGATTTCCATTTTCAGCTGCATTTAAGTTTCAGCTACTCATCTGAAAACCTTTTGCACGTTCCAGGGTGGGAATCTCCAAGAGATTTGTAGTAATGTATGAATTGCTTTTCTGGTACCTTTGAGGCTCGGGCTTCCCTGGCTCCTGACCTCGTCAGTGACTCCTGACCATAGCAGAAGTTGAGGGTATGGAGGAAGCAGAAAGGCAGATACTCAGTCAGGTGGTGTCATAGAACATAACAGAAATTATAGATCAGTTTTTATCAGAAGGGACCTCTAGCAGTCTTCTGCTTACAACAGGGCTAATTTACAGCAGGTTGCTTAGGGCCTTGCCTAGGCTAGTTTTGAATATGTCCAAGAACAGAGATCCTGCAACCACTCTGGCACCTGTCCCAGTGTTTGAAGAACTCCCTAGGAGTTTGATTACCAACCCATCAGTGCAGAGGTCTGAGATCTACGTCAGATCTTATTTTCATGTACACCATTCATCTAGTGGGTGAACATCATTTTGCTGACCACACTTGAGCTCCTTTACTTCTTCACCCTGTAAATTCTAATATGATTTGGAAGCTGGTTCAAGATGACAGCCTGAAATTTGATTATCTGCCTGTGAATTGTATCACTGAGCACAACAAACAGCTTTGGCTGTGGCATTTTGTGTAGACATTTAACTCCTATGAGAATCAACAAGAGTTGAGTTTTGAATTCCCATAAGGATCATGTACAGCATCCCACCTGTAGTAAGAGGCAACCCTGGTTCAAAGGCTGGCAGTCTAAAAGATGAGATGTTGCAGGAGGATAAAACAAAAATTCATATTGCAGATTTGAGGAAATGGGGTAACAAAATGTTTTTGCATAGATCAGTCCAGTGCAAGAGTAATAGCCAAACTGCTAAGAAGCTGGAACAGAAGGAGCACACACTTTTTATTTATTGCTTGCCTTTCTGTTAGGTCAGTATGGTAGGAAAAAAATCCATTGCAATGGAATTTTGATGGACACATACACACTTTTCTCCATAAATATTTGTGAAATGGATGTTTTTCCATTTTCCCGAGCAACTTTTCTATTAAGGAAAGAAGACAATTGAGAATTTTGGTGAAAATCACGTAGGCTTGCAGGCTTTCCAGATCTGTTTCATACTTCTTCCCAAACTGAGGCTGGGAAAAATATTTATAAACACAGTGTGTAGAAATTAGGAGGGAGAGGGAGGGGTAGATAGAGAAAAAGGTCATTGGTGTTCCATTTGATAGGATCTGTACCTGTAGGGTCAGTGGCTGTAGCTTCTGCAGGCTGGATAGTATTTACTGTGAATGAGAACAAAACCAGTTTATATTAAACTGCTGCATGGTTTCATAATATTTTACCTAATTTATGTAAATGTTCAGATAGTGGAACAGTAATGTAATAAAAATCCTTTTAAAAATGTGCAGGTCTGGAAGCTGAAAGAAAGAGCAGCGATAATGCACCATCGTTCTTTCTGTAATTGAACAAGTCAATTTTCACAATTAATCTTTAATAGTGCAGTGCTGCTTCCTCTTCTCTGTGCATTACAGAGCACTTTATGCTCTCATAGAGTGACGATTTCCGTGATTGCAGATCCATCAGTCCCCATTAAATAATCCTGATGCTCCAGAAATCTCCTGTCACATGAAGGAGAACATATCCTCTTTTAATGGGCTGGAGATGTGAATGCGCAAGTTGCATAATTTGTGCTGATGGGGGTGCACTAAACACGTGCTCCATTTCTACATTGGTCAACTGAGATTCAGTTTTTTGGGAATGACTTGACAGAAATGGTTTGCTTGATTTGAAGTGGCAGGGAGGTAAGTCATTAGCAGGGCACAGAATTTCTGCTTCCTATCAAGCTAACAAACACATTCATCTCCCACGTCTCTGAAATGATTTTAGTTTGTTTGATTAAGAGCTGACTCCTGCCCTTGCAGCCTACTGTGAATAACCAATAGAGCCAGTCCCTTTGTGGTGCGTGGAAGGAGCAGATAGGCCGTAATGTCAAGGTCTGTGAAGCTGATGCACATGCATGCCTCTTGTGTGTGTGTATATGTATGTGTGTCTACATATATATGTATGTGTATAGTGTTTGGTGGCAAAGGAGAAGCAATAAACAGTTCCCTAGATCTTTCTTCAGGTTTTAGGGACCTGTTGCTCAGCCCACTATTTTTCCATATCTGGTGGGGGTAGGCTGGTTGCTTATTTTGTTTGCATGGCTTCTGGGAGAGGATTTGTCTGGTAGATCCAGGAGTGCTGGATCTGAGCTGCATTTGAGAATGACTGCATTGCATTGTGGGGCTCAGCATACCAGCTGGTGCAACTGTGTTAAGTCTGCCAGGGTGAGTCTTTGTGCAGAGCCTCTGACCTAGGTGTGACTGTTTTCTTCTTGCACTACCCAAGAAACTGGTAAGGACTTACGTTCCTTTCACTCTGGGTTGAAAGCCTGTCCACAAGAAGCTGTATGAACAACCTCACAAACAAATTTTTTAATGCTTTCCCACTATTTTGCATCTTATCCCCAGGACAGGCTGAGCTTTAGAGCACAGCTTTGAGCTGTTTTAGTTTTATAGCAGGCATCAGTAGAATGACTAGATGCACCTCGCCTTTTCCTCTCATTTTCCTGGCAATAAGGGGATCTTTTTTTTTTTTTCTCTTTTTTTTTTCTCTTTTTTTTTTCTCTTTTTTTTTTCTCTTTTTTTTTTCTCTTTTTTTTTTCTTTCTTTTTTTTTCAGTGATGGTGTTATTGCATAGTGTACAGACAGCAGGCCCCTCCCAGGTCAGCTGTCTTGCCCTTTTGCTGTTAAAAACAGATGTTGCTGAGAGGTGATGCAGTAGTGTATTGGGACTTGGAGTGTGAATGTAGCCTTAGGTATTGGAACCAGAAAACCAGAGGATGTTTTAAGTGTTAGGAAGTGCATGGGCAGGTGAGATGAGTTACAAAGCTTTAGCTAAAAAAGGGATCCACTGTAAACATGTCCTTGTAGGCAGGGAGCCTTACCACTAACTTGCACATGCCTTTAGTAATGAAAGTTACTTTTTAAATGGTCTTCAGCCCTGAGCTGTGCCTATTCAGTATTTGATTTACTGCAGAGACTGTGTTCATGTAAGTTAGAAGCGCTGTTCAGTGAATAGCTGCCAAAGACTTCTATAACTGTGAGTGAACCTGTCATCTATTTATTTCTGAGTTAGGAGATATTTACTCTGCCTACTGTGTTGATAAGCACATATGCATTTCTAGGTTTTGTGTTGTGAAAGGAAGGTTAAATAGTTTGGACACAAGTCCCAAATCTGGGAGATCTCTGCTCTGAAGAAGGCTTCAAGTCACCTTGGATGCCTGTTGCCTGGATCCTCAAGTTAGGGGTTTACACTCCCATGTCTGGATTACAGGTACCTCAATAGAAGTTGGGAAGAGATGTTGGTGCAACCACGCCTCTCTTCAGTAAATAGAAGTAATTCTTCATTTCAGAAGAATTTTGTGAATGTAAACATTAGACATTTGATAGCATGTTAATCTTGCTTTGTGATCTTCAGTGTTGGTTCAGCTATGCTAGCAGCTGTGTAAGGTTGCAGGGTTTTAGCCTTGCTATAATTTTTCTTTTACTGCCATTGCTGCTACAGTTCCTGGGGATTTGTGATCACAAAACAGGGGGGCAGGGATTATTGTATCATTCTACAGGGATGACAGGAGGAAGAGCTGCCTTGGTTTGAAACCTCGATGTTGGTTTTTGCACAATACAAATGTGCCTACTTTTGTTTGCAGCTGCTTTCCTCACTCCACTGAACATCCTACCTCATAACCTTATGACCCTGGCTATTTGCTTTGGAAGGTTACTACAAACACGACAGGTTTTGTAAATCCTGGTTAATAGGAGGCTTGTGAAAGCCCATGGTAATACTAACTTGTTTTCTCATCTTTTGAAATGTGTTGTCATAGCTGCCACCTAGTGCTGATGCTGGTGTATGCAGAGGGGCTTTCCTCAAAATTAGTGCTGTAGAATTGAGTTAAACCTTTATAAACAAAGAATCCAGTATGCCTCCAAAGCCATAATGAGGTCTCCATAAAAATGAATTCATCATCAAAAACCATTAGTTTCCAAGGTTTGGCTACACAATCACTAAGTGACTTTGCTATTTGCACCTGTTTCCACAACCCCCCGAGAGCTGGGTTGTGAGGCTTTAGACTATTGTAGTACAAAGGCAGAGACATACATTTCTAATTATTTTGACCAAATTGTCCCTGACTATATTGAAAAGGAAGAGAAGTGTGAATGTGCACATGACATTCTTGTCGTGCTCCTGACTTGTAGATGCAAATAATGACAAAAATTGGACAGAGCCTGTGTTTTTCATTCTGGATGAAATTTTGTGGTTGGAATTCCATTGCAGGGGTTGCAGTTGTCTCAACATTTATCGGCAACTGCACTTTGTAAAGTTTTGCTCGTTTACATAAGCAATGCCGTAGGCTTCACTATTATTACAGAGTTAAAGAAAACCACTGTAATACAGGCCTCAATTGGTGAATAAATTGAGTAAATACATTTTAAATCCACAGCTTTACAGTCTGGGTTAGTCAGCTTTTCCTTTAGCTGGCTTTAGATCAAATTCCGATTTCCTTGGTGTGCACATCTTTCGACAGCAATGACCTGTCCAGAAGGCCAAATTTACCGGCAATGTGGGACGCCATGCAACCAGACCTGCAGATCTCTGTCCTACCCAGATGAGGACTGTGATGAATTCTGCATGGAAGGCTGCTACTGCCCCCCTGGGCACTACCTGGATGAGAGCAAGGAATGTGTACCAAAGTTCCAGTGCTCTTGTTACTATGATGGTGAGATCTTCCAACCAGAGGATGTCTTTTCAGATCATTACACCATGTGGTAAGTGCAGTGTTCGTAACTTATCCCTACGTGTTGTGACTCAGAAATTTTTGGATAGTCTAACTGATTTTGTTCCTTAGTTCCTTTACCGCCACTGAAACTAGATTGAAAGTGAACAAGATTTTGCCTCTGACAAACTAAATAAGTTTTGCTGTTTCAACCCTATCCGTATTATTTCAAAAGCCACCTTAGTCAGAAAACAGGATATTAAGCCCTGTTCCATGAACAGTTCCTGACAGTTCAAAATGGAGTTTAATTACTGACCATAGCTACTTTGTAGGCTTTTAAAATGACACTTTAATGTACTACAATATATTTCTTAAATGTTAAAACCTAATTACCTCTACCAAAGAGATAAATATTAAAAAGCATTTCTAATTGTTAAATTGAGTAGCGGTACACTGAGAGTAGTAATGTAATTGCTGGGTGGCTCCCAATAAGCCCAGATTTGGGAACAGTGTCTTCTCCTTTTCTCTACTACCACAGAAGTCATATGTTGCAGGCACTGAGTGGTCCCTTACCTCTCTCTGCAGTGGACCTGACTATTGTCTTGCTCAGTTTCATGCCTGTGCAGATGCATGAGATTCAGCAGGATGGGGACTAGCATTATGCTGGGTTACCACACTAGTACTTCACTGTGATTATCTTAAGGAAGTTTGGCCTTTAACACTGGTAAATGCAGTGGATGGAGAGCAACAGATCAGTTAGATGAGAGGTGTAATTTTTGTGCTCTCACTGGTTCCTTGCAGGCCTGTCTGAAAACAACAGCATGAGTGAAAGCTAAATGTCACTTTGTTAAATATAAATCTGTTTGTTTTTCTTAGCTATTGTGAAAACGGTTTAATGCACTGCAGTACAAACAAAGCTCCTGGTGCCTTCCTGCCAGATGTTTTCGCTGATGAGAGGCCATCTGCCAGAAGTTAGTATGCATTAATTTTTGTTATTATTATTTATTGTTGCATTTCTTTTTCCTCTTTGGTCTCTTGGTAATTCAGGGTAGGGAAGAAGAATCAGAGATTGTAGTGCTGGTGCTGTTGTGAGTCTTCTTATTACTTTGTTGTTGTTGTTATTATTTTTTTTTTTGTTGTTGTTACAGAGAGAAACAAAATGTTTATATGGGATTATGCAGGGCTCATTTTGTCCCACCTCTCAAAATTATATTTAGCCAACCACCGTTTCTTGGCAGCTGTAGAGGTTAAGGGGTTCTTTGGTGATCTGAGGCCCCCAGTTTCTGTTTGAGGATTTTATGACATCACTAGCTAGCCAGATTTATACCTCTTGCTTCTGACTAGCAAGGTCTCCTTTCCAGTGCAGACAAAGCTTTTTTGTGGCCTGAAGGTTAGACTGTTGCCATGCACCGAGTGTGCCTTCCGGCTTCGAGGCATCTCACCTTAAAACCTCCCAGAGACTGAAAACTGCCTTGCTGAGCTAGGCACTGTGTTGGAAAGCACCAGTGGTCTGTGATTTTCTCTGGTTCATCACTGCTACCTGGATAGAGTTTATGGGATTGTGACGAGAGAGCAGGGTCTGAGACTGGATCTCTAGTGCAATCTGGAGTCCAACTGTTTATTTCAATAGAATGGTATTTACCCTACTGCAGATCTTTTTGCTTCTATGTTAGAATACATACTTTTGTGCTAGCCTAACTGAGGTCACCCCAGAAAAGGGGTCTGTTACCTTTACATTGTCATGAATATTAGTGTAGTGGTATTGCCCTATTGTATACTCAAACTTAGTTTTCTAACACCAGTGTTGATCCATCCTTTAGAATAATACTTGCTAATAATACTTGAGTTCTAATAGCAATTTTTGTAAATTTATTTCTAAAAGTAAAAAGGAGCTTGACATGCAGATCACCTATGGAAACATTTATCTGTCCTGCAAACAACCCAAGAGCTGAAGGGCTGGAGTGTGCCAAGACTTGCCAGAACTATGACTTGGAGTGCATCAGCCATGGCTGCATATCTGGATGCCTATGTCCAAAAGGGATGGTAAGCAGGCTTAACTGCGCCAAATGGAAGCAGACCTTGTTTTTCTTTCCTCCATTATTTCCTATCAACAGTGTTCTTGTAGATTGGAATTATGTGGTTATGAAGCATTCCACAGTGACTCTGTGGTTTATGGCTGGCTTAAAACATATGTATTAGGACAGGTGCTCACTCCTTCTAACTAGTATACCTACATAGAAGATGAAGTTTAGCTTGTAATAACTGATAATGAAATAGACAAAAAACACGTGTTTTTTTTTTCTTTAAGACAAATTTATTTTTCCTTCATCTGTCCTCCCAAATGCTTCCTCAGTCTTGCTGAACATCCCTAGTCGGAGAGAGAGAAGTACACAGACATCCAAACCCAAATTACCCACTCCACATCCAGCCAAACCCTTCTCAGTGTCTCCTTGTCAAGTCTCTGCCTGTTCTGCTGCCTTCCTTTGCATTTTACCAAACTGAGAGCTCCCCATGAGAGGGAAGGTGGGACATTATGGTGGTTTTACTCGGGTGGGCGGCTGATCTCCACCACAACCGCTCTCTCATTCCCCCTCCTCAAAGAGGAATGGGGAGAAAATACGATGAAAAGGGCTCAAGGGTTGAGATAAGGATGAGGAGATTGCACAGTCATTATTGTGATGGGCAAAACAGACTCAGCACAGGGAGACAGTAAGATTTATTACCTTTTACTAACAAGCTAAAGAAGCGAGAAACAAAGGAAAGAAACCAAAAGCGCCTTCCCCCCCATCACCCTCTTCCACCTCCTCCCCCCGAGCGGCGCAGAGGAACGGGGGGAACAGGGATTATGGTCAGTCTATGGCGCTTCTTCTCTGCTGCTCCTTCTCAGTCACTCTCGTCCCCTGTGCTGCGGGGTCCCTCCCACGGAATGCAGTCCTTACTGAACTGATCCGGTGTGGGCTTGCCACAGGCAGCAGCTCTTCAAGAACTGCTCCAGATATGGGTCCGTACCACGGGGTCCATCCCTCAGGAGCAAACTGCTCCAACCTGGGTCCCCCACGGGCAGCAGCTCCTGCCAGGTCACTTGCTCCTGCGTGGTCTCCTCTCCGCAGGCTGCAGCTCCATCCCGGAATCTGCTCCGGCAGGGGTCTTCCACAGGCCGCAGCCTCCATCACTGCAGGTTTGCCTGCTCCACCATGGTACTCCATGGGCTGCAGGGGGACAGCCTGCTTCACCATGGTCCTCACCACAGGCCTCAGGGGACTTCTGCTCTGGCGCCTGGAGCACCTCTCCCCCTCCTTCTTCACTGACCTTGGCGCCTGCAAGGCTGTTTCTCACTCCTCTCACTCTCCCAGCTGCTGTGTGGCACAGCGTTTTTTTTCCCCCTTCTTAAATATGCTCTTACAGAGGTGCAAACAACATTGCTTATTGGCTCGGCTCTGGTCAGCAGTGGGGTCCTTACCTAACATGGGTTCTTCTAGATTCTTCTTACAGAAGACACCCCTATGGCTCCCTGCTACCAAAACCTTGCCACGTAAACCCACTACAGACATGGAACTTGCTAGGATGATGCCAGAGGGTGTCTTGGAATTGCAGATAGTGTGCTGAACATGCTCTTTCCACTGGAAAGATGCTTTCTGGAATCCAGGGCTATGTCCCCCTGTAACCCTTAAATTTAATCATTGTTTTAGTCATCTTCAAATTGAGCAAACGGTTATTTGTTAAGCCAGTGACTGCAAACTCAATATCAATATAGAGCCCTGATAAAAAGCAGACAGAGTAAAACAGAAAGCAGATTGCTGCTGTTTCTCTGTGAGCAACAGAAAAATAATCACTGTTCAGAGCAGTACAACACTGTCTGGACAAGCAAAGAGTTGTGTCTAGGATGTCGCTTTGGGTTGGGAATTGGGTGCAGTCCCGAGAGTAACATGAAATAGGATAGAGGTGGAACATACGGTACACTCTTTAAGTAAAGGGCAATTTTGAGTCATCTGCCCAGGAAAACTATTGGAAAGAAGTTTGTGATGCTTGATGCATGAAATGCAGATGAAAATATCTGGTAGATACTAGAAAAAGAGAATTGAGGTTCCATCTTTATTTTGTTTGAGGGCTAAAATATTCTACAGTTGTTTACTACTTGTGGTACTTGGAGACATGCTGGTACAGTTTTTTGACTCAGAGGTGTATGCAGTAAAACAAGAGGTTTTCGAATGCTGCAACCCAGACAGCCTAGAAATTGCTTTATTTATTTATTTATTTATTTATTTATTTTCTGCTCTCTTATACCTGCTCAGAGTTCAGGTTCAGATTAATATGTACTGAATATTACTGTTTGCAAATGAAGGTATGGGTTATTACTTCTAGAGCTGAGACGCATGTTTATATTTAGGCTTCAAGTCTCATGAAATGACTTTATGCAGTAATTAATTGTTTTTTAAATGGAATTTTAACCTTATGTGATAGTATATTTTTATAAAGGTTTGCTTTTATTCCTCTTCTGTAGAAGGTGTTTTTCTCCCTCAGAATTCCTTCCATTGTCTTACTAGAAACAAACCCCCAGAATTCTCATAATTTCTAGCATTAATGTTCATGTATTTTTTGGATATTCCTAACACATTTGTTTTGCTGATAAACACACATTTATGTAAATAGATACTACTCCAGAATAAGATGTCAGCTTCAGACAAAAACTCAAGCTTGTGAAGTGTCTTGTAGATCTGAACTAGAAAATATAGAAGATAACTCAAAATGGTGTGATAAGTAAATTTTCAGAAGTTTGGGAATAAGCTCCAGTATAAATGGGTCTTTCTCTGCACATAAAAGTCAGAATTACCTCTTTTATTTGGTGAAGGGCTTTGGGATTTGGTTTCAGTTCCAGGGTTTGGTAATAGTACACTTTATAAATATTCATGTAAAACGAATTATGGTAACTACTCAATAGAAAAAAGAAATCAACTTCCTAGTAATTCATCATCCTCTTTGTTACATCATTTCATATTTCTTTTCGGTAGGTTGGAACTATTTTTCAAACAATTGTTACAAAAAATTATTGCTAGGCAAAACAGTCCCTGATATTTTGGAATGAGAAACTCCAGTTGCTTCTGGAGTGGTGTGACGTGCCACTGAATTCAACACGGTGGTTTGTCAGGCTTTTGATAGAAGAGTTGGCCAATTTTAAAAAACAAAACAAGATTAAAAAAACAAAAACAAAAACACACAACTAGTAAAATAAGCTCTTTTGTCCACTAGATGACAGTATGGTTCAATCTTCCAATAAACTCAGTCTGTAATATCTTCTCACTTGATTCCTGTCTGGCAGGAAATAAAAATAAAAAAGTTACTAGCATATAGAGTACTTTACTGTAACCATAGCAATGCAAAGGTAAAATCAAAGAAATCAAAATTGGTGCTTTCTAATGAAATGTGGTTGCACTTTGCCGTGCTTTAGACTCTTGAAGGGTGCTTGTATGGGACATGCCAGCTTGTTTCCTCTTCATCACCAATAGGTACCTAATGGTTTAGTGCATTTTCCTGTTGTTCTTTTATGTTGTTGTTTGTTTGTGGTTTTTTTTTTTTTTTTTTCTTTTCATTCTGCAGGGAGCCTTTGTGCTCTCTGTTAGCAGTTGCCAAAGATGAAAGGACTTAGGGTGGTGACCAGCTGACCACCTTCTCCTTGCTATTGTCCCTCTCTGTACCTGTACTGAGGAAAAGCACTGCAAAGTCATGAAGTCTGTGTTTTCCAGACTTGCACCAGCAGAGCTGAGAAATAAAGGGACCAGGAAAAGGTATTACTATTTCTTTACCAGTCAATCTCCCTTGTTGGTATTCTGTAATCCTGTTTAATTTACAAGCACTCACAAACATGAAGTACATTTATAGGAATGTCTGTGAGCAACACCAGACTAGTGAACGTTTATGGGAATGAATATTTGCATACATTACCACCCTGGAAATATCTGTGCCATTTTACAATTTTTTTTTTTTTTCTGCTGTACAATAGCATATGAAAATCATGAATGATCTTCACTAATTCATTAGCCAAGGAATCAATCTTCCTTCTATAAAACAGTAAACACAATCAAAACTAGCTAGTTTACATAAATAATTTTCCAGTATGATTTGCAATTATACGTAGCAGCTAATATGTAATTGAGTGTAATGTTATCCCTACATATATAGAGGTATTTACAGATCTGTTAAGTTATCTGTCTTAAAGCAATCTATAGCCTAAAATCTTTATGCACAAATTGGCTTTCAATTTTGAATTACATATCTGAAAAATAATTTAAAAAATATAATCAAGGATTGTTCATGAACGAGATGCTCGAGTTGGCTAGATTTTAAATGAAAAATTTGCTGGGTTAGAAATTGCCAATCAATCAATCTATTATTTCTCCAATTGGAAAATGCATAAGAAAATTAATTTCTTTCAATTGATTTTTGTTCCAGTTGAAAAAGAAGTTTTCCAGTTCATCCTGACTGGAACTTTTACATCATTTTGATTTCTTGAAAATAAAAATGTTCAATATGTCATGAAAAGTAATTCTTTTTTTGTCTTTGATTGTCTGGAGGGTGAGAAATTCTCCATACTTGTCAGTCTTTTGCAGAGCAGAAAAGATAAATCATAACATATGTGCAGAAGTGTGAGGAAAAATATGCTTTCACAGATTAGTTTACTGCACTCTGGGTTTTTCCCATTGGAAAATATTAATAAATATAGAAATGGAGTGTTAACCACCTTTCTGGGAAAAAAGAGGCGCAGAACATTCTGAAAGCACAAAATCTAGACACTCCAAAGCTGGAAAATGAAAAATTTTCAATTTCCAACAACTAAAGCAAAATTAATGTTTAAAATTTAAATGAAAAAATCTATTGTATTATGATTGCTGAAATAACAGTATTTCTACCTATGATATGTTAGTTGAAAAAAAAAAAAGAATAAAACTAAACAAACTTGGAAGTTTTTTTTTTTCTTCCAAACTGTTTTTACAGAAACTTACTAGAGTATTTTGATTATTTTGATTTTCCTACTTGCTGTCTTGTATATTTTTCAGCTTAGGCTTGTCCAGTATGACGACATGACAATCTTAAAGGGGAGGTGGTAGCAGCTTTCTTGTATGTGCATCTGCCCAAGGATAATGCTTCATAAAACAAACATGAGAAGCAGACAGGAAACATAAGAAAGAAAATTCAAATCCCAAACCCCATGTTTTGAGTGGTCTATACTAACATGTTTTTGACTTGTTTTTGTCTGCACAGGGTTGGTGACGAGCTCTTTCAGTTAAAATCTATCAGCTATTCGGTTCTAATCTGACCCACGACCTTTACATAATCCTTTACTCCTTCGTACCTTTGGATGACTCTCTGCTGAAGTTATCAGGCTTATTTGGAGGAACAGAGTGAAAATACTCATTGAAATTGTATTGTCTAAAAGAGACTCATATTCAGCCTCAGCAAGGCAGAGTTTAGGGAAGAAGAATTTTAATTTGATTGAGCAATCTGTATTATCTTTCTTTTTCAAGATCTGTCAAGGATTAACAATTAGAAAGACAGTTAGGGCAAGGAAATGGTGGACATTTCTATTGGGTCTCCAGCTAAGTGGGTAGCTTCATCAGCTAGTCAACCATTTGAAATCCCATGGATGCACTGTCAGGAGCATCATTGTCAGGTGGTGTGAACAGTAGCTCTACTAATTACAATCCCATATTTTTTCTTGTGTTTGCTACTTGTGTTCCCTGTCACCTCGGGCACTCAGAAATGTTTGAACTCCTGTATTAAATGCTATCTATTAATGAATTGAGATAATTCTACAGAAAATCCAGCTGTTTGTGAATAATGCAACTGGCCTAGTAAGTACTGACTGCGTGGTACCGCGCTCAACACGCATGTAATCCAGCATGGCACTGAGTTGCCAGATATGGATGTTGTGTCAATATGACCAGTAGGTTGTGTGTTGTCATTAACAAAATCTTCATTCATTAAGTTTTGCAGCAAACATAAATGGTCAAATTCCACCCCGGGCATTGATGTCCGGCTTTTTAAATCCAACCTACTCACTCTGCACTGTTTAGAAAACGTAGTCTTACCTCTTTGTGAACAAATTAACAGTTTTTGCACTGTAACTTCAGTGTGGCCATATGTTTGTGATGGAAAAGCAAATATCATTCTGTTCAGTGTATCAGTTTAGGATAGGCTGTGGTGAGCTTCATGTAGATGTGTGAGGTAGCAAGTAGGAGAGGTCCTAATCTTCCTTTTACTAACTGCAAGTATAATCCCAGGTTCTGTTTCCAGAGGCTAGCGCTCAAGTCTATTGTGAACAGTGCTGCTGAACAGTGTGGAAAAATTCAGAAATGTAGCCATGAGTGATGTCATGCATTACATTTTCCTGAATGCCACCAGGAAGGAAGGATTAAATGCCCTATGAAACACGTTATTCTCTGGCCTGTTTTCTCCCTGTCCTTTGTGGAGATAAAGTCCAAGGTAGAGCTCCAGCTCTGTCATCGAAAAAATCATATATTTGTTTCCATCTTGATTCTACTGACATGAGTTTATTTGGCATAACATAGCTCCCCATAAGCCACAGAACTGCATATGAATGAATGGTCACTGGTTGTGAAATCCTTTTGTTAGTAGTTCCCTGTGGCACTTCTAAGCCCCCATAGGAAAAGACAGAGCTATTCTACATTATTAACCTGGCATTCTGACTACATTGATCTCATTGGCCTGTATTTAATGGTAAAAAAGGAACAATTTTAGTGATTTTAAAGAAAGAATTTAAAGTGGGAAGGTGATATCTTGTGACTTTTGAATGAGAAGGAGGGGAAGTGCTCTCCATTTTACTGTTCCATGAAGTAAGAGCCAAACCTATCACTGGCTTTGCAGAACCATGCTCAAGTTAAAAACAGTATAGCCAGCCTTAATTTTGTTATATTCTCTAAAACTGAGTACCTTCAAAATAGAAAGGGAGTTGAGAGAGAGAAAGATAGATGGAGAGAGAGAGGTATAAAACCATTATGTTTTGTTTGTTGTAAGTGGGACAAATTGTTTTTATACAAAAGGAAACTAAGCTTAGTAGGGCAAAACTGAAAAAGAAGGTTTTATAGCTCTTTCTCAGTGACAGAGCCTATGAAGGTGGAATAATGTCTATAATGGACTGATACTTACCTGGTCTTCCTGGTCTTGTGGATAGTAAGTAGGCATTTGAAAGAAATTGACTGACTACTGCATATTTCAGAGGCAAATTGACAGAGAGCTTTTTTTATTTTTTTATTTTTTTGGGGGGGGTGTGGGAGTGTCTGTGACAACAGAATCTTTACTTGAATTTAGACCTATTTGGCACCACTGCTTTTCATCTTCTCCTCTCTGTTTCTCTCTCAGCTGAGCCATGCATCTGACTGCTTTTCTGGTAGGCCACCCTTCAGTTAGTTTTGTGTGAGAAGCATGTGGTATTTACTTGGTCTCTGTATTCAGGTTAGCCTATTTTATTTTCACCAAATCATGGTTTTGGTCAAATTGGTCTTTTTCATCATGATCATAATCTATTTCCCCAGCTGGTGTTAGGCTCTTGAAACAAGCCTGTGATTTATGTATCCGTAGCTCTACTTTTGTTAATGGCAAAAAAAATATTAGCAATACCATATATTTCTTAACTCAGATAGTCTTGAACCATTTTGTTGATCCTTTCCTTTATCCATCTTTTCTTGTGTTTTTTCTTCTGAGTACTGGCACATACCGTCAGGCCTGCATGCTGATGAACTGTGTGTTTTGCTTAGGTGCGACATGAGAACAAGTGTGTTGCTCCTGAGAGGTGCCCGTGTTTTCACAATGGAAGAGAATATGCCAGGGGAGAAACAGTGACTAACGACTGCAATACCTGGTGAGCCACTGGAACTGCATTTTTCTATGGAACACTTAATATATTTCTAAAATATATATAAAATAATTGTTTGCTTAATGGATCTTTTTTATATGAAGTCAGGCTTTGTAGTGCAATAACAAACCTATTGTACAGACCAACATCTTCCCTTTGCATGTGGCATAAAGACCAGTGCAGTGTCTGGCAAACTGTACCTGATGCCTCACAAATAGGTAGCCCATGTAGAATCATAGAATCATTCAGGTTGGAAAAGACCTCTAAGATCATCTAGTTCAACCTTTAAACTAGTACTAATGTTCACCACTAAACCATGTTACTAAGTTCTACATTACACATTTCTTGAAGACTTCCAGGGATGGTGACTCAACTACTTTCCTGGGTAGCCTGTTCCAATGCCTCACAACCCTTTCAGTAAAGAAATTTCTTCTAATATCCAACTTAAACCTCCCCTGGTGCATCTTTGAGGCCATTTCCCCTTATCTTATCACTTGCTGCTTGGGAGAAGAGACTGATCCCCACCTTGCTATAGCCTCCTTTAAAGTAATTGGGAAGAGTGATAAGGTCTCTCCTGAGCCTCCTTTTCTCTAGGCTAAACAAGCCCAGCTCCCTCAGCTGCTCATCATAAGACTTGTTTTCTAGAGCCTTTACCACCTTTGTTGCCCTTCTCTGGACATGCTCCAGTACCTCGATGTCCTTCTTGTAGTGAGGGGCCCAAAACTGAACATGGTATTTGAGCTGCAGCCTCACCAGAGCCAAGTACAGACGGACAGTCACTTCCCTAGTCCTGCAGGCCAAACTATTTCTGATACAAGCCAGGATGCTGTTGGCCTTCTTGGCCACCTGAGCTGGCTCATATTCAGCCAGATATTGATCAATACCCCCAGGTCCCTTTCTGATGGGCAGCCTTCCAGCCATTCTTCCATCAACCCATAGCACTGCTTGGGGTTGTTGTGCCCTTAGTGCAGGACCCAGCACTTGGCCTTGTTGAACTTCGTACAGTTGGCCTCGGCCCATCAGTCCAGCCTATCGAGATCCTTCTGTATAGCCTTCCTACACTCGAGCAGATCAACGTTCCTGCCTAACTCAGTGTCATCTGCAAACTCACTGACAGTGCACTCAATCTCCTTGTCCAGACCATTGATAAAGATGTTGATGAGAATTGGCCCCAACACTGAGCCCTGAGGGACACCACTAGTGACTGGCTTCCAACTCAGTTTAATTCTTTGGGTCTGGCCACCCGGCCAGTTTTTAACCCAACATAGTGTACAGAATCACAGAATCACCGAATGGCTGAGATTGTGTTTCAGTTTGTGCCTGTTGTCTCTTGTCCTGTCACTGGGCACAACTGAAGAGAGACTGGCTCCATCGTCTTGACACCCTTCCCTCAGATATTTGTACACATTGATGAGGTCTCCCCTCAGTCTTCACTTTTTAGGCTAAACAGGCCCAGTTCTCTTAGCCTGTCCTCGTACAACAGGCGTACACCCATCCAAGCCTTGAGAGGCCAGCTTCTTCAGGAGAATGCCATGGGAAATGGTGTCAGAAGCCTTACTGAAGTCTAGGTAGAGCAAATCCACAGCCTTTCCTTTGTCCACTGAGTGCATCACCTTGTCCGAGAAGGAGATCAAGTTTGTCAGGGAGGGCTTGCCTTTGATAAACCCATATTGACTGGACGTGATCACCTGATTGTCCTGTAAGTGCTGCATGACACTCAAGATAATCTGCTCTATGAGCTTCCCTGGAACTGAGGTCAGACTGACAGGCCTGTAGTTTCCCGAATCCTCCTTCTGGCCCTTCTTGTAGATAGGTATCACATTTGCTAGGTGAGAGTTGTCTTGGACCTTCCTGATAGCCAGGACTGCTGATAAATGTTGGAAAGTGGCTTTGCGAGCACGTCCACCAGCTCACTCAGTACCTTCATGTCTGTGTAGGTCCTCTGTAGGCACTAGGATTTGCTCCTTGGTCTTTCAACTCAAGAAAAAATGCAGGAGCAGTGGGAGGAATGGAGCCTGCATTTTGTTTCTAACCTCTGCTGTCATGCTTCCCATGGAACCCTACAAATCAATCCTTTTCAGGCAGGAGCATGCATCAGCAGAAGGGCTGTGATATGCCAACTGTATGCCCTTCAGGCAAATGTTAAAGAGGAGCCTCAGGAAAGGTATGGGTTATTTGCCTGCTGGATATCTCTTGATTTTTACCTGCACAGCACACTCACTGTTTTGAAGAGGTGTTTTGCTCTCTGTGCTCTGTACCATTGGTACAGAAACTGTGTTCTTTTTGGACTTCTTTGTGTGACTAATTGGAATTGGATCAGAGAATCAGCACCTTGAAACTAGTGGGACTGCTCATAACTAGTTAGATTTGGATATGAGGTTTTATGGTTTTGTATGGAAATAGTTCTCTTCCAATATATTACTTTATGAATTGTGTATTACAATTAAAGCTGGGGAAAAGTATGTTTCAAGGGAGGAAGATGGAGGAAAAACTGAGTTTCTTTTATAGATACGTATACTGTAATGTGCTTACACTGCAAGCAGATAAAAGTGACTCAGTTAAAAAACAGACACAGTGGTAATTTTATTCATATAGTAAGGTGTAAAGCTCCTTCATATTGTTGTGAAATTTGCAAGATTCACTACGTTCTTTACAATAGCCATGCACAGTCTTTTATTTTCAATCATTCTTAAAATCTTCAATCTTGAAATAATTATAGCTATATTGCTTTGTTCTTGTAACTGGCCTTTTGTTTTTTGACAATGACATTGTAAAGGACATTTCCTCTTAAACACAGAATTTTCTTCAATATCAACATCAAGAAAATGTTAGAAAATATGCTTTTTCTCAATGGTAAGAAAGCCTTCATCTTAATTTTAGATATTTTTCTTTAGTATGAATATAAGATTGGAAAATAAGTCCCTTTCAAAAAGTAGCAACAGGGCTGTTTAAACTATAGAACTTTGAACAGCTTAGTGAAAGTTCTCAGCAAATATCAAGTCAAATGTCATTTAGAAAGTGATATAGGAAATTACTATTGCTTTGAGAATTAATAAGAATTGAGAGTCTGTATTTTGGAGCTCAGATCCTCCTTTTCTTTTGTTTTTGCTTTTTGTACTGCTGTTGCAGGAGTTCTCATTCTCACTTGTTCTTAGCCAGATGTGAACACCTGCAAACGCCATATATGAGTCAGAGGTGTCAGATTTGGCGTTTACATTTGACTTGACATATGGGAGACCCTAATTCATGAACAACGGAATGTCTCCAAGTCTAAGCTAGTGGCAAAACTTTTGTTATGCTATGTATTGGGAATTCGTTGTAGAGCTCAGTGAAAATCTTGGAATAACATTTATGAAGCCAGACACAGAATAAATTTGCTAATCTGAATTTTGCTAAACCATATACTTTATAATCTGTCTTTGCATATACACACAAAATCTTGGTCTTACTCTACATATTCAATTTAATAGAGGATGGCGTAATAGGTTTCATGTTAGTGAAACTTCATTCTTTGAAGAAAATGTATTGCACAACAATTTATTATGCTTTGAAGTATTATCAAGATTAAGCATTGATTACTCTTGGGTTAAGGCATTAGTCCGGGACAACAGAGAACTCAGTTCAGTACCTGTTTTTGCTTTGGTTAGCAATTTGATCTTGGGAAAATACTTTGGGTATTTTATCCCTCAGTTTTCACATCTGTAAAGTAGGGATAAAATTCCCCTTTCCCTGCCCTTACAGAGCTTGATTAGAAAATCCCTAGGGCAGTGAAGTTGTTCATCTGCATTCATATACATTTTGTAGATGAATGCTTCTCCCACCTCATGCAAGCTATTGCTTATTAGATTATTAAATTATTATTATTAGATTATTAGATTGTGTTAGATGCTATTCTAAACCCCCAAATTAATAACAAATGAGTGAACAGAATTTCTGCTTCATTGACCTTTCTTTTTATTTGTTTGAGCAGTTTCTTGCTAGTTAACAAATTAATTTATTTCACAGTTCAAAAGCATGGGTATGCCAAGTGAAAGATCCCCTTTCATACCTGCAGCTTGTGTAGTAAAGCCTGTGAGTCTCCAGGATACATAGGCTTGGGTGGATACCCTGAAGTCTCTTCTTATCTTTGTTTCTGAATTTTCCTTATTTTAACATGAGGATAATGGTATTTACCTCCTTGAGCCTTATTTGTAAGGGTACTTTGTAGGATTTAGATTGTTATGTATCACAGTAACAAAAGGATGCAAGGATTCTTGGCAACTCTTAGAAATTTAATAATGTTTGATGTTGAATATGTCCAGTTTGGTATCCTCATGAAGAATAAGAGGTCTGATATTTTTTATTCAGCCTGTTATGCTGTTATAACTGCATTGAAATCAATTGAGTTTACAGTAAGATTTAAAAAAAAAAAAAAAAAAAGTGGAGGTAGGTGGGAAGAGATATCAAAAAAAGAATGCAGTCTGTTTCATCATGGCATCACTGCATTTATACGATAATGATAGTGCAGTTCAACTGCTACAGCAACATGGGTATAATGATTTCAAGAACTTAACCCTGTGCCAGATTTATCTTCAGAATTCCCCTCTCTATGAAAAGACAAGACAGTATCTTGCTTTGCATGTCAGGCTATGCCATCCTTTTCTTCCATAATCTGTGCTTGTGAGGAAGTCTAGCAGGCATTCTATGTAACGTTACTTGTAAGCTATACAGGCAGGGAACAGCTAGTGTACCTCATTTCAAGATCAGGCATGCTCTTGTCACAGCTTCTGTCAAGTAAACTGATATTTAGCTTGGTGTCAAATGTGTATGTATGTAGCCAAATGTGAATTCTCCTATACAGTGGATATTCTGCTTTGACCACCACAGGAGACCTCAGGGGACAGTATCACACTGTAGGACATTCCTCAGAGGGTGTATGTATGTGTGTACCTATGTGCAGAAAATGAAATATTTCTATTCATATGTGTGTTCTTGTCAGACTATGAGGTAATGTCTTCAGTTGCTAGGTCAGATAAACTATGTTGAAGAATTAACTTCATGTAAGAACAGACACCTATTAAGAGAAGGGTGGTATTATCCTTAAGTATATAATCTGAACAAAAGCCACTGGACAGACTGACTTACAGTTCTGGTTACTTTGTCCCAAAAATTGGTCACTAGAGAAAACACGTCCTTTGACATCATCTGAATATTAAATTTACCTCTATTTTGGCTTTCAATGAGGAAAAATGGACAGTACTGCAGATAAAAACAGGGTTGCTGATATTATACTTTATATTTAAACTGTAATGGTCCTTAGAGGGCAAATTGTTTTTCTAAAGGATACTCTGAGCAGAACAGGACATCCAAAATAAAGTACTAGTAGTATGTTGAAATATTCCAGAAGGATCTGTTCAGGCCTCTTTTTGTAATACAGATGTTCAAAAAGCATGTATTCCTGTGTACAGCTTGTAAGAAAAGGGGAAACACATTCTTTAGGCATTGAACATGTAAATTCACTATTTGGATTTCTGCACCCAGTGTTATTGTATGTTAATTTATGCTGATGAGTGAGGTTGTCATCTGGTGCATGGTGGTGTAATGAAAACTATCTGGGTAGCCCAGGGACGATCTGCTGTGGACACAACTGAGCAGCAGCACAGAAAAAATGCATAGATTCCTCAGAGTTGCAGCTAATGGCCAGATTTAAGACATGCAGGGGAACAATGCTTCCATTTGGTCTGCAGTAGGTCACTCCCTGACCTGTGCACAGGAAAAAGAAGAGAACAAAGTTCAGGTCAAATCTCACCCTGGGGAATTACACGATTTGCCCATAGAAGACAACAAGTCAAATGCTAAAACAACTTCCCCCCCTCAAACCAAAACCAACAAACCCCAAAATGACCAGAAAGAAATATATACATCAAAATTTTTACTCTTTTATTTCCAGCTTAGCATACTGAGAATGTTATTTATTTATTTATTTTACAAAAAATGTGTTGCTTTGATATACTAGGCAAATGATTTCTTAATGTCTATTTAGTTAAGAGGATGCTTGGCTTGATCTTAAGTAAATAAATACATAAACAAAGAAACAAATAAAACAAAACAACAGCAACAAAACATTAGACAGTAACTGCATTTGAAATAGTCACCACACACAAAAAAAATCTGTTCTATAAAAACAATTTCTGTATGTTGCAATTGCTCTTATCATTTCTTATTGTTGGTTAATAATATGCAGTTACCTATACATTACAGTGCACCTTTTGTCCAAAGTTCCATTTCCTGCAGGGGAGTCTGGTCTTTTAGAGATGGGTTAGGTTTTGACATTATTACTTCCATTGCAAGATAGCAGAGAATGACAAAGTCATTCCATTCATAAAGACATGTATGTGTGCTTCTTACTGTGGACGAATCATGAACACCTAACCTCATTTCAGATTTAAAGAAAGCTGATAACAAAGAAAATCAAACTGAAATATCAGCCTTCAGCACTTATAGTTAAACAACTTTCAGCTAAGAATCTGCATCCTTAGTATATCTGTGCCTGCTGCTTACTGCAGAGTTTAATTGCTGACAGTATTGCTCAGAAAACTTGGACTCCAATTTTATTTTCAAATATCTCTATGGAAGAGATACTTCAGTCAGTATCAAAGTCTTGGATTCAGAGCAGATTTGACTCCTGTCTCCTAGGAAAGTAGACTAGAAGATCAAATGATGTCTTCTGGTGTTATGCTCTGCAAATCTATGAAGGCTCAAAAGATGTTTTTTACCCTTAATTATTTGGTGTGTTAAGTGCCTTTATTTGTGAATATTTTGTCTGAAGAACTTGAAAATGGCTTCATTTTCATTAAGTGCCAAACACGATTTATATTGAAGTCCCATCCCCTTTTAAACTACATTGAACTGAGGACCCCAAAATCTTTGGGTGTTGTTGAATACATAATCAGTGAACGACAAGTATAAGTAAAAGCTTTGTCAAGCAGATAGTGAAAGATACAAGATAGTAACTGTCAATGTTTGTTGTGTGTCCTTTGAAGAATCATCAGACCATGAGCTCCTGGAGGCAGCAACTTTTGCTGTTTCTCTTTGCCTGAAGCACCTTACATTCTCTTACTTTTTATATACATTGGATATAATGATAACTGTCACTGATTTTCCTCTGTTGCAGTGTGTGTCGTGGTCGAAAATGGGAATGCACCAAAAATTCTTGTGATGGCACCTGCAGTGTTATTGGTACAGCTCATTATTTGACATTTGATGGATTGAAATACAGGTTTCCAGGAGACTGTCAGTATGTATTAGTTCAGGTAAGAGTACGTCAAATGCCTCAACTGTCTGATTGTGTATAAAGTGTGTTACACCAGGAGAAAAGTCCAGCATCTGGAAAAGTCTCAGTAAAATGATCACTAAGTAACGTTCAATGCAGAGGAGAGCAGAGCTTATTAATGGCTTGACAGATACCCCGAGAAATTAGAAGACTTCATTGTGTTATAGAGAAGTGAATTAGGTTGTGGTGTGTCTAGCTGGCTGTCATAAAACATGTGAGAGCAGCTTGGTATAGAGAAACCTTAAATCTCAGCTCTAGCAATGGAGTTTAGGTGCCTGTACGTCAGTCTTTCCTTGCTCCCCAATTGCCTATTCATCCTCTAGTGAGGATGGCTTATTGTGTCAGACTTCTCCTTCAGACTAAGTGAGACAAGAAGTGTTTAGTGAACCTGCTTTAAATACTTCCAGAGCAGAGATTCTCCTCATTCAGGTTGACAACATCACTGTCCTGTTCTATGCACCAAACTGTTTGCAGTACACTGACAATACCCATTTTCTTCATAGCAAAGAGGAGAGGTGAATAAAAACACAGCACACTAATATCAGCCTGTGATTTGTGGGAGCAGCTAGAAATTTAGAGAGTTAAATAAGAATAAGGCTCAACTACAAATGCAAATCGTTATTTTATCATTGAGTCTTGTTTTCACTGTTATACCAGTTTGTATTTGTGTATTAAGATGTACACAGTAACAGATCTTTGAAACATCACAGACTGTAATAGCGTGGATTGTCCCTGCTAAAGAATACCCTACAAAATATGCAGGCAAGTATATGTGTATGTCACTGGCAGAGTGTACCTTATTCTTGAAGAGGTGGACCACACGAATACCAATGCTAAGAACTAAATAAATCAATATGGGAATAACAGACATGTGAACATATATCTTATTGGCTATGTAGAGTATTATTTGAGGACTTATTTTTCTCCATAGATCTGTATGTGTTTCTCAAATATCCATATTAATGACTCATTCATTTATTTTTGTCTGATAGGATTTCTGCAAGGATGACTCTGGGACATTCCGGATATTAATTTCAAATGAAGGATGTGGCTTCACTGGAGACAAGTGCTCAAAAAGGGTTATCATTCTGTATAAAAGTGGAGAAATAGAGTTGTTTAATGGAAATGTATGTACACTCCGGTTCTCTTTCTTTCCCTTTTTCGACAAGACTGTTAAAATTTCAGGATGCTTGGTAACGTAACATGAGGGATGAATAATCTTATGCTCAGTGGTTCTTGAAAACCAAATCATAAATTGAACAGATTAGTAAGATAATAATAATTATAATTATAAAGGATTATTGTAATTAGCCATTTTTCTTCCAGAGATATAATGCCATTTTGGTATTTCTGCTTGATGTCAGTAAGTTTATCTTGGATAAAAATGCTGTTTAATGCAAGCTCATTTGAGGAATGCCCTTTCTAAATGTGAGAGGTCTAAGAATATTTCGATCAAGGTTAAATGTAAGGAAGAGCTAAGAAGTGACTGTCCCATGACTAGTAAAACTTCAGACCTAAATTAGCAGTCTGAAGGACTGAACACACAGGGAAAGTGCCTGTAAGTTGATACTGCAGAACCAAGTACCAACTATCCTTTCCCTTGTTATATTGTCAGATAGGAAATCCGGACGACTGGATTTCTCTTTTTTTCCCCCTTTCCTATCAACAAACAATGAAGAATTGGCAAAGAATCACTTCCACCTCCCATGTCACTACATGGCAGGAAAGAATCTTTCCAAAGGGCAGAGTTCAGCTCTTTTCCTTGGGCTCTGTAACTGTCTGTGTCCTCCAACATTACAGAGCTATAGTGAATTGCAGGGTTTCGGTTGCTCAGTTTTCAGAAGTACTGGGCTCTAAACTGGCATCTGGACTAGAGATCTGCAAAAATGTTCCCAGTGAAATGTGAAAGTGCTCTACATTTGCCTTGTTTGGTTTAATAGTCAAAGCTGAATCAGGTTTTGCATAGTCTGCAAATTGCCTGCAAATTGCTGCTTGAGACTGATGCTTGACAGGAACTTGTAAAACATGACCATTATTAATAGTGTCTGTACAGCGTACCTTGACAGCAGATGATCCATGTAGGCTTTTGGTTGCTGGAGGAATGAACACAGGACATTTTGGTTGTGCAAGCAACTCTTCATTTCCACTGACTAAAGAGTCTCCTATCTGAATGAGGGTGAATACTACTTCAGGGATCAGTCCACAAAACCAGGTGTAGTCTGAGAGCTCTTTTAGGAGTTATTTTTCAGAAGAGGTATGATTCCACTTGGACACCTAAATAAGGGGCAGAAAAGACAGGAGATGGAAATTAGGCAGCTGGTGAGTCCTGGTGAGAACATCAGAGGGTGTTTGTTTTCTGAGAATGTCCTTGCAAGAACCAGGTCTGTACCACAAGACAGACCACTGGACTTTCAGTTGTCTTTCTGTTGAGTGCATGGTTCTGTGTAATAGGGAAGGTTTTCTTAGAAATAGCAGCAAACAGAGAAGGGATTAAGAAAAACCTTCTGAAGACTGGCAAATGCTCATACAGGGATGATTTTCTATACTCTTTTTCCAGGCCAGTCCTTAGAAGCAAGCAAGAGAATTGAGTCTTTTTATGTATTTATTTATTTATTTTGAGGGGGGCAACATATTTCCAAGTGGTATTGTTTTAAGATGGTAATGTTTTGAGAGCAGTTTCTAGTTTTAAGATAAATAGGGCTTAACTGAAGTATCTATATATTACAGTCATGCCTCATATTAAAAATAAATAAATAAATATTAATTTTTGCTCTTCTGAAACAAGTATATTTGCCACTTTGCAAGGCTGAAAGTTTACAAATTCATGGTTGGTAAAACAGCCTCCTTAAACATAGAAATTCTGTAATTTAGGTTAACCTGCCAGCTCAGCTTTGTCCTCCTTTGTTGTTGCTTT